>NW_028274818.1:84850000-85450000 GCF_037043125.1 Eumetopias jubatus
AGAGGAAATTCTACTTCTTAGAACTTTGTGACTTAGTGACTAAATAAGGCAGGTGGGGTTAAGGGAGAAGAGGCACTTAAGGATGATGTCTAGGTTTTTGATCAATTACACTGGGTAGGTGATTATAACACTTTCCAAGAGAAACAGGTTTGAGGTGGGAATATTGAATTCAGTTGTGGTCATGTTAATATAGGTCATAACAAGGCTGGCATATATTGAGAGAGAAGACTCAGAAAAGACAAGGTATGGGGCACCTGGGTGGCTCAGTCGTTAAGCATCTGCCTTCAGCTCAGGTCATGATCCTGGAGTCCCAAGATCGAGTCCCGCATCGGGCTCCCTGCTCGACGGGGAGTCTGCTTCTCCCTCTGACCACCCCCCTCATGCTCCCTCTCTCTATGTCATTCTCTCTCTCAAGTAAATAAATAAAATCTTAAAAAAATTAAAAAAAAAGAAAAGACAAGGTGTGATAACAGAAAGAAGAGAGCAATTAAAGAGTTCATTAACATTGCCCAGAATGGCCAAGGGTCAGAACTGGAAGCAAGAACATTAGAAAACTTACTTCCAGAAAGAAACCCCAAACAAAACAACAGTTTCAATGAGTAAATAAGGGGAGAAAAAGTAGCTATGGGTTATGACATATAGAAAAGATGGTAACAGGGCGCCTGGGTGACTCAGTCGTCAAGCATCTGCCTTTGGCTCAGGTCATGATCCGAGGGTCCTGGGATTGAGTCCCATATCAGGCTCCCTGCTCAGCAGGAGACCAGCTTCTCCCTCTCCCACTCTCCCTGCTTGTGTTCCTGCTCTCGCTGTGTCTCTCTCTGTCAAATAAATAAATAAAATCTTAAAAAAAAAGAAGGCAACAGCTAATGTAGTCTACTCTGTCCAATAACCATTAACTGGGAGAGGAAGGGACAGAAGAAAATACATAATCAAGGAGGCAACTTTTGGAGGAGGGAGGCACTTGAACAAGTGTGGTGAACATTGCTTTTCTCCTGTTGTTATGGCCTGAATTGTATCCCCCCAATTTCATATGTTGAAAGCCTAACCCCCGGTACCTCAGAATGCGACTGTATTTGGAGGTAAGGTGTTCAAAGAGGCAATTAAGTTAAAATGAGGTTATTAGAGTGGGCCTCATCCAAACTGACCGGCATGCTTAAAAGAAGAGCAGATGAGGACCCACAGAAAGACACCAGGGGTGCATTGCACAGATGGATGATGTGAAGAAGTAGCAAGAGGATGGTTATCTGCAAGCCAAGAGGAAACCAACCCTGCCAGCATCATGATCTTGGACTTCCAGCCTCCAGAATTGTGAGAAAATAAATGTCTGTTGTGTAAACCACCCAGTGTGTGGTGTTTTGTTACAGTGGCCCTAGCGGACTAATACACCCACTCAGTGGCCTTCTCCACAGTCACCTCTACACCACCCTTGTTCCTTGCTAAAGGAATTCTGATTTTGTCCAGAACCAGAGTGAGCTCACCCTTCCCATTTCCCTTCCATTGAGTCAATTAGAAATTCTCAGTTTGTGACTTCTAGGTCCTCTGCTCCTCTGTGGTAGAGTAGATTTGTTTTCTAGCAAATATTTGCTCTCTACTTGCCCCCTCCCCCATACACACCCTCCTACAGGGAGAAATATGGTTCTCTGCTCCTTGCTGTTGAGCTTCGTCTGTGGCTTGTTTTGGCCAATAGAATGTTTTTTGTGTGCTTTTTTTTTTTTAAGACTTTATTTATTTATTTGACAGATAGCACAAGTAGGCAGAGTGGCAGGCAGAGGGAGAGGGAGAAGCAGGCTCTCCGCTGCGCAGGGAGCCTGATGCAGGGCTTGATCCCAGGACCCTGGGATCATGACCTGAGCTGAAGGCAGATGCTTAACCGACTGAGCCACCCAGGTGCCCCTGGCCAATAGAATCTTAACAGAGATGATGCAAACAGAAGTTTTAAATGTACTTACAGGGTTTGGCTTGATTTTGGGTGCCTCTGCTGACCACTATGGAAAGAGCCACTAGTCTGAGATTCGTGACAGAGAAATGTGTGTTAAATAAATGTGTGCCACTGTTTGTTATGCAATACTATCATAGCAATGAACAACTGATCAAACCTTAATTTCCCTTTTTTAACAAAAAGAGAACAAGACTGGTCTCAAGTATTTGGCAGGGAACTCTATTGTAAATGGGGTTTAATAACAGCAACAATTTTTGCTTTCTCTGTATTCATTTTTAGTTTCTTCCTCGTGGCAAGTAAAATAATTGCTTAATTAGGGACGCCTGGGTGGCTCAATCGGTTAAGCCACTACCTTTGGCTCAGGTCACTATCCCAGGGTCCTGGGATCAAGCCCCACATCGGGCTCCCTGTTCAGCAGGAGGCCTGCTTCTCCCCCTGCTTTCCGTTCCCCCTGCTTGCTCAGCCTCTCTTTCTCTCACTGTGACAAATAAATGAAAATCTTTAAAAAAATAATGATTGCTTAATTACAGTAGTTGTACAGAGCTTCATTTGGACTGCCATGGGTTTTTGTTGTTTTATTTAGCATTTTAAGGAAATTGATGTAAAGGAGAATATTGAATAAATAAGAGTAGAGGTAATTGTGCATGGTTATAGCAAAAAAGAAGGAAGGAAGGGAGGGAGGGAGGGAGGAAAAGAAGAAGGAAAGAAACAAGTAAAGAAGGAAAGAAAGAAGAAATGAAGGTGAGATATGGCTAAGCCTGAGAAACAATAAGAATGGGGCAAGATTACAAGAGAAGAAGGAAGGAATGGGACCAGAATGAAAACCTGAAAAAAAAGTCAAATAGTGTCATCTTCACCTAAAAGGAAGTAGCTAGCCAAGGATCCATGGCGAAAGGAGCCAAATTTTATTTTTTTATTTTTTATTTATATTTAAGGAATATACTTTTTTAAAAATTTTTTATTGTTATGTTAATCACCATATATTACATAATTTGTTTTGGTGTACTGTTCCATGATTCATTGTTTGTTCATAACACCCAGTGCTCCATGCAGAATGTGCCCTCCTCAATACCCATCACCAGGCTAACCCATCCCCCCACCCACCTCCCCTCTAGAACCCTCAGTTTGTTTTTCAGAGTCCATCATCTCTCCTGGTTCGCCTCCCCCTCTGACTTACTCCCCTTCATTCTTCCTCTCCTGCTATCTTCTTCTTTTTCTTTTTTCTTAAAATATGCTGCGTTATTTGTTTCAGAAGTACAGATCTGTGATTCAACAGTCTTACACAATTCACAGCGCTCACCGTAGCACATATCTAAGGAATATACTTTTTAAAGTTTTAATTTAAATTCCAGTTAGTTAATGGGGCGCCTGGCTGGCTTTAAGCGGCCCACGCGATTTCAGCTCAGGTCATGATCTCAGGGTTGTGGAAATCGAGCCCTGCAAAAGGCTCCGGGCTCAGCGGGGAGTCGGCTTGGGAATCTCTCTTTCTCCTTCTGAACCTACACCCCGCTCTAAAAAATAAAATAAAATAAAATAAAATAAATTCCAGTTGGTTAACATACACTGTGATAGTAGCTGCAGATGTATAATTCAGTGATTCAGCATTTACACACAACACCTGGTGCTCATCACAAGTGCGCTCCTTATTCCCCATCACCTATTTCACCCATCCCCCCACCCTCCGCCCCAGCCCCCAAGAAACAGACTCTTAACTATAGTGCACAAACTGATGGTTAGCAGAAAGGGGCCAACTTTGAGAGTGGAAGGCACCCGAGTGAGTCCTAGTTCCGTTGTTGCCGGGACCCGCCCACCGGGAACCGGTCATGCTCCAACATCACCACACGGGTGCAGTAGAGATCCCCGGGCGATGAGGCCCACGGAGGCACCTCGCTGGGTTCACACCAAGCTCTAGGAAGAGATTCATGCTTGAGAGGTGCAGTGTGAGGGGCGGAGTGGGGGCCAAGAGAATCAGCTGTAGTCAAAGGTGCAGTCAGCCTGGGCACAGCAAATCAGCTGTGAGAACTCCGCTATTAACTTTACTTTTTTAATTTAATTTAATTTAATTATTTTATGTTAGTTACCTTTAACCAAACCTTCAGTAGGCCAATAGAGCCGGTCTGTCACCGAAGGAGGGATAAAGGGGAGGAGTGAGCAGGAAGGGGGCATGTGCTCAGAAGAGCAGGGCTATTTACAAAACTAAGATCAAGCTTTTTGATGCAGGCTTTTTTTTTTTTTTTTTTGGTCATTCTTTTCTATCTGCTGGTGGTTATCATTCCATCTCCCATCTCCTTCCATGGTCTGGGTACTCTGAAAAGAAGTGGATCGTGGGGTGCCTGGGTGGCTCAGTTGGTTAAGTGTCTGCCTTTGGTTCAGGTCATGATCTCAGGTCCTGGAATCAAGTCCTGCATTGGGCTCCTTGCTCAGGGGAGAGCCTGCTTCTCTCTCTCCCTCTGCCCCTCCCCGCCTTGTGCTCGAGTGTGCTCTTTCTCTCTCAAATAAATAAATAAAATCTTAAAAAAAAAAGAATAAGACAAACTTACATCAAATTGGGTACTTAAAATATCCAACCTCATTAGCTGGGGAAGCCCGGTGGAGACAGGCTGGAGTCCCGATTGAGAGGCCTGGGTGGAGCGTCCTCCCCTCAGCTGAGACTTCCAGCTGACCATCTCCATAAGGGCCATATTTATAGGGCAAATGGCGGGTTCTGAAGTGAAACGTTTGTCTGCCTATGTGCAGTTTGGAGTGAGCTGAATTCCTATGTTATCATGTCTTTACATATTCAAGGAGCCTGGGCTAGGTGTGTTTACCTCCCCTCCCCTCTAGATTCCATTCTGGGGAGGGGGCAGCCCAGCCTGGAGCCAGAAGAGATGCAAGGCAAAATATAGCTCTTACAGTCCAGAACAGAAGGGCCAATTCTGACCTGGAAGCCCTCTAATAACTAACTAGGCTCCCAAGGTCACTTATGCAGCACGGGAGTCTCACAAAACAATATTCTTTAGCCCTCATGGGTACATGAAGTTGCAGGTGGTCAGTCAGGACAAATCACAGAAACCTCCATCCATACAATACAACAGAGAATGAGGCTGATAGTGTCTTTGCCATATTTTGATGTTACTATCTCCATACAGAGTTTCCAGGACTACTGAGTCAGGGGAAGAGAGTATAGAGAACTCATAACTGCTCTTAAATGCCCTAGACCAGATGTGACTCGTGTCTGCCTAGTGTTCATTATCCAGACCTGGAATTCAGTGGTCTCATTCTGACTACAAGAGAGGCTTTGAAATGAAAAGAGAAGTGTGAATGGATTCTTCAGAGAATTCCACTATCTCTACCATAGACCCATTGTTACAGATGAGCAAACCAAGGCACAAGGGGCTAAGAAACCTGCTCAATGTCACAGAGCTGGTAACTGGTGAAAGCTAGACTGAACCAGCCTGCCTGGCCCAGAGCCGGTCTTCTATGCCCACAACACCAGAGTTACAGTTCCACATGGGAGATCCACTGAGATCTAGAGTGTCTCATAGACTTTCCTTTCTGTCCCCATTTTCTTCCTAAAAGTGACTGCCTCTTCTGCTTGAGTATCGGGGTCTTTGATACTTTGTCTGTTTAATCTTTACTTACTGTGGCCAGTCAACTTACCACTGCTTTCTCACCCCTCTCCTTAAAAAGTCTGTCTTGAGCTGAAAATTGATTATGGATGAATTGGCCTGGAGAAGGACAACCCACCTCTCAGAAGACAGGCTTGCTCTCAAATCCAGCAGGGATGTTCTAGGTGTCTCCAGCAATCTTTTTTTTTTTATTATGTTATGTTAGTCACCATTATGTTATGTTAGTCATAATTAGTTTCTGATGTAGTGTTCCAGGGTTCATTGTTTGCATATAACACCCAGTGCTCCATGCAATATGTGCCCTCCTTAATACATTGTGGTACTTTTGTCCCTGCTTCATTAGAGGGTGGGAGGGAAAAGTTCCTGTGATAGTTGGGCCAGGGTCCTGGAGATCCCCATCCCCCAGCAACACCCCCAAAATGGCTCTAGTAGACTACAATATAAGCCACTTCATGCAGCAATCCAGGCTTATCAATGCAACATCAACATCAACCCAAGCGTCTACATGTCTGAGCCAAACGCTGTGCAGACTTGACCTGGTGCTGTTCTTTCAAGGATCCAAAGGAACAAATCTTATTAACAACCACACTCCTCTGTTTTGTTAGAAGAGGCCAACGGCTTGTCCATCGGCCATCTTGTAAATGGTTGAGCCAGGATTTAAGCCCAAGACCTTGGGATTCCAAAGACCTTGCATTTTGTTAGTACACTGAACTGTTTCTCTCCAAATCCCCAGTTAATAAAAACAGTCAATATTGATTAGGCCAAGCACTGTGCTATGTGCTCGTCATGAATTATTCCATCTAATCCTAGCAATGCAATAACAACAAGACAACCATAAGAGACAACCAGAAGTTGTCACTATTATCTTTCCCATTTTACATATAAGGAAACGAGGGTAGAGAAAGGAGGTCAATGAAAGTCAAAGAGATGGTAGGTGGCAGACTGGAGACTTAAACTCAGACCTTTCTGCTTCCAGAGCACAGACGTTAACTACTAGACAACATTGCCACTTGGCTGTCATTTAAATGTGAGCCCTGGAGGTATGGGGCTGGGAAAGAAAGCAGGTTAGCTCCAGAGTTAGTGAGAATTCGCCATTTGACTTTGTTCCTTCACACCACAAGCCGTCCCACAAGAACTGTAATGACTTCATATAGTTTATTTTTCCAACCCATTATCTCTCCAGTGGAGGGCTGGGATTGTTTTCCGTACTGTTCTGAGCATCTCCTCCCACTTCAGAATCTTCAGATTCCTGCCAAGTTCTCCGCCCCAGAGATGGGCAGTCCTTTTTGTGTGTGTACTCCTGGGAACTTTACTGATCAGAGAGAAGTGTATATGTAAAGTCCCCATTTCTATACCAGTCCAAGACAAAGCCCAGCTGTTTTCTAGACACTGCCAGGTAAGGCAGGTAAATGAAAGCTTCTTTGTGAGGTGTGTGTGTGTGTGTGTGTGTGTGTGTGTCTATCACAGGGCAGTAAAATATTTACAGAGCCCTGAATTTAAAATTCAAAGGCCTAATTTCAGGTTCTGACAATGTCGCTTATCGGTTGGTTGACTTTGGGCAAGGCTCTTAACTTCTTTGACACTTTGTTTCCTTAATGCAAAATGAGGATGGTGATACTGAATGAGAAGGATAAATGAGAATATATGTGTGATATGCCTAGCACAGTGGCTGGCATATAGAGGGTGATCTGTTTAATGTTAGGCGGCTCTGAGTATGGTGGACTATGCAAGAGGGTACAGAGGAGAGTAGGAAGACCCAGAAAATGAACACTTGAAAGAAAATTCCACTCTGCAGAAGTTGGTTCATATTATATAAGTGAATGCCTTTCATTTAAAAAAAAATTTTTTTTTTTTTAAGTAACTAACTTGGGGGGTTTGGCTTCAGAATTTGCCGGGAGTTAGGGAGCATTTCAATATTTATTGAGTCCTTATTGTATATTAGACACAATAGCTGGCAGTGTAATTTATACAGATTATCTCACTAATCCTGTGGGAAGTCAGGTGGTAGATATTACTAGTGTGTCTTCAGGTTCAGAGACATAAACAGTGGCCAAGATCACTCAGACTGTAGGCAGCAGAACCAAACTTGGCTATGTAACTCCAGGATCCCCTATACCACACTAAGTATGTTGCCTCATAAAATACTTAGCTTTTTCAGTCCAAAGACTTGTGAAATTAGAGCTCTGTTGCAGGAACTCTTCAAGGCACTGTGTACCTGGGCAAAAAATGCTGAGCCTAGCCAACTCTCAAAGCCACAATGCCAAACTGACCTCAGAATGCACTTTAAAGCACTCTAGGGGTGCCTGGGTGGCTCACTCAGGGTTGGGTGTCCGACTCTTGATTTCAGCTCAGATCATAATCTCAGGGTCCTGGGATGAAGCATGCTTATCGGGGAGTCTGCTTGAGGATTTCTCTCCTTCTCCCCCTGCCCCTCCCCCCACTCACATTCTCTCTCTCTCTCTCTCTCAAATAAATAAATAATCTTTTAAAAAATAAAGCAATTCAAAAGATTGTTCTTTAATTTATTCCTGTTTCTTCTCTTTACACTTGAATTCCAAAGATTAAGCAAGCGAGAGTTTCCCCAGAGGGAGCGGTAACTAATAATAGCTCCCATTTCTGGAGCACTCATCTGTACTGCATCTGCGCCTAAATGCTTTATGAGGGATGTCATTCATTCATCACCACAACTTTAGGAAATAGGGGCTGCCAGTATTTCCATATTTTAGACAGAGGTTAAGAAAATTGTCCATTTACATATGTGGTGGGGGAAGGGGCTGGAATTTGAAGCTATGATGTTTGACTCTTAAGGGCACACTCTCGGCTACCACAGTCCTCAGCTGGGCACTGTATTTGGTCCTATTATGTGATGAAGATGAAGTTAGAATTGCAAACACATTTATAAGATGATACCAAAGTTGTTTTTATTTGGTTAAAAGAGGTGTTATTAGTTTGCTAGGGCTGCCATAACAAAGTAGCACAGACTGGGGTGGGGGCTCAAACAACAGAAATTTATTTTCTCATAGTCCTGAAGGTGAGAAGCCTGAGATCAAGCTATCTGCAGGGTTGGTTTCTCCTGAGACTTCACTCCTTGGCTTGTGGATAGCTATTTTCATGTTCACATGTCATTTCCCCCCTACGTGTGTCTGTGCCCTAATCTCTTCTTCTCATAAGGACACGGGTCATATTGGATTAGGGTCCATCTAATGACCTCATTTTAACTTAATCACCTCTGCAAAGATTCTATCTCCAAATACAGTCACATTCTGAAGTACTGGGGGTTAGGACTTCAAGAGATGAATTTTGAGGGGATGCAAATTAACCCATAATAAAGGACTAATTAATTTCTTCAGTATTTCTCTCCCTTTGGTTTTTGTCTTTAGCCACTTATTCAGGGGTTGTTTGCACTGACCTTGGGTCTTTTAAAGAAGATCCCGAGGTCATTTATTTACCTGTGCCTTAAAATAGCAAGTGAGTCTTGTATTCCTGCTCTGAATCAGTTCATGCTTGTGGAGGGAGGCATGTGTTAGACAAAAGAACAGGGAAGGCAGACTTTTAGAACCAGCTCTATGACTAAACTTGCCTTGAAATCTTGGAGAAATCCCTTTCGGGATGTTGGTCTAAATCAAATATTTTAAGCTCAAATATCCAGAGGCTTGACAGGTACAGTAAGTGGAGAAACTAGTAGGCGTGACAAAATAAGGAGTGGTGGGTAACCATGTGAAATTGGAGAACATTCCTTTTCAATGAAGCATACAATTCTCAGCTCCAGCCATTTTGTCCAGTTTGAAATAAAGGCCAAGTATTGCCAGACTTTCTATGTTTGCAGGAGAGACCATCAAGACTTTTAAATGAAATTTCCCAAGGTTTAAATGTTGACAATTTCAATTTTTCCTCCAAAGACCGAGAGCCAACAGGAATATGTCTGAGGGCCAGATCTGGGCCAGCTGAGATCTTAGTGTCTCTTTCTTGCTCAAAAATGCCCTGATGAAATACAAGATGGTACAGTTGATTGATAGGCACTAAAAAGGAGACCTTACTTTAAGTCATGTGGTCCAAGATTCCGTGCTGACAAGCAAACTCTAAGGGATGAACTTTTCATATATCCATCCTCTTTTCTGCAAACATTAACTCAATTGCATATTTAGCAATCCCTCCCCCTGCTAGGAATGTGAAGTAGGGTTCTGGGGGCAGCATCAAAATTGGGGTTAGGTTATTATTGGTCTAAACTGGCTGAAAGTAAACTGAGTCAGGTTTTATTGATCTATTCTGTGGTCTGTTGTCAAACAGTATTATGTGATTGCTGAAACCAAGAGGGAGGAGGCTTTATTGGTTTTGGTGGTAAAGTGATTGGATCTCAAAGCCATTTGTGGAGTGGTTTTCTTCAGTCAATATTCTCATGGAAAGATCGTTCTAGCTTAAGCCAATTTTCACAATCAGACTTCAATAATAATAAGTGAAGTTTCTTCTCCCATGTAAAAGGGGTCTTTGTTGGGATCTGGAGTGGCAAACAAGTTTCATTTCATGGGTCAGCTCTTATGGGTGGGAAATAGCTGCCTGGAATGTTGTCCTGGGAAAGACCCCCTAGAGAAGGTGTTGTGATATTAGTCTGGTCTGTCCTGAGTATGGTGATATATTTGTCAGTATCCTGATAGTCTCAAGTGACAGAAACCCAATTTCAGGCGGGAAAAATTGTTAGCTCACAGAACCCAGGACAGGATATTAACAAGAGAGAGGGTAGAGATGCAGATGGGCCTTGTGCCTTTCAAATTCCGGTGAGCTGAAACAAAGCTATTACTCTAACAAAGCTATTGGCTTCCTTTTATGGAGGAAATTATCGTTCCATGACCAGTCATCTCTTCCCAAGACAGAAAATTCTGTGCCGGCTTCCTGAGGACTGCCCACCATGCAGTGGCTGATGAGTTTCCGGGTCCTCTGGGGCATCCGCAAGCCCTTTCACCTTGCCCCTGGGTACTTTCGCTGCCAGCCTTTATCAGGGGTTGGAGCCCCGAGATGGAATGACTACAGTGTACCTGAGGAATTTAACTTTGCAAGTGATGTCCTAGACTACTGGACTCAAATGGAGAAGGTAAGGAGCCACCCATGATGGGAGGTGAGGACAGGAATGGCCTTACTGGCCTCATCATGCTCCTAGTAGGCTGAGGGGCACAGAACCAGGAAAGTCTTCTGTATCAGCTTACCATTGTGGTGGGAAAAGCTCGTTTTTGGGGGTTGAATTCTCAGCCTGGCTACTTTCTCACTTCTCTGAGCCTCAGTGGTTTTATCTGTGAAATGGGGATCATCTCATTTAAGAAACAAACAAGATGGTGGGTGAAAATATCACATAATTGTGACCAAGTGCAAAGTTTGTGTTCACAAGGTCAGCAAGTTGATGTTAGTCTGAATTCTTACCTTCATCTAATGAGACTATGAGCCTAACTGGCATTTGTCTCATCAAACTTTGGCTTAACTTGAGGCTACACTCATAGGGAAAGGACAGATCACCTGATTGTATGAGCATCTGACATCTATAGCAAGTCAGGTCATCTGTCGTTCTGTGAGGATGTCAAGTGCAACTGGATTCCTCCCTATCAACTGCCTACTTGAGCATGGCTTTAGGGTCTGTCCAGAGAAGAAAGTCTAGAGGTTACACATCTCTGCAGAAAAACCCAAGTGCTCGGTTTGTCTTTCCCCAAGAGACAGATCAGAGAGTTAATATAAGATGGAGTCAGAAAGTTAATATGTTAATTAATTGAATTGAAATAAAATAAAATAAATTTTTTTAAAAAAGAGAAGGGTAGAGAAATGTTTAACCTACACTTGTAACATATGGCTGGAGGTCATAAATAGTAAAATGATATATTTTTACCAAAAAAGAGGAAGTTCATATAATTTTAAATTTCCCATGAACCTGCATTTATATGTTAGTATTCAACTACCATGGGGGCTTCCTCCCCACCTCCTTCTTTTTCTTTTCTCTGAATTTCCATAGTAACATCAAGTAAAATAGAGGGCTCAATAGGGAAAGCATTTTTTATATGCTATGTCAGGCACTTTGCATTTAATACTATGATTAGATGGGCACTCTCATCATCCCCATTTTCCAGACAGGAAAACCAAGTTTCCAAGGGTTTAAATAACACTCAGAAACCACCACATACCCAATAAATGAACAGAATTTGGGTCCAGGCTAAGTCTATAATACTTTATTTAACCTGGTCTTACAATCTGATGATGCCAGACATCTCTGTCTTCAGACTCTAAAATGACTTTTGTCACTGCACTGACCAGTAATCTCGTTAAGAACTTTTGAACCATGAGACATGCTGGAGAGGGAGGAGGTAGAGAGGAAGAAGTGATACCATCACTTTTCCCCTGATTTATCTTTATATAGTCCTTATAGTTAGTTAGTGCATCAACCCATGGAGATAACCACGAAGTAAATAGACCCCAGGGATGTTTCATCTTTGTTGGGTTTTATATCTTCATTGTCAATCCTTGCCAATTTCTCCATGTCTCTAAATTCTCCACCCCCGCCCCAGGATCCTCATCCCAATATTTATTCTCACAACACTTCTCATCTCTCTGTTTCCACTTTTCCAATTGCCTTGATCATGATCAGTGTCTCTCTAGTGATGCATGGCGCCTGTCACCTAGCTCTAGCTGTCCTTCAATAAACTGGTGGAATAAAAATTTTGAAACCTGCCTAACAAGCCCCATAGGTCTTGATGTTGTTTCTATGAAGGACCCTTCAGAGGGCCCACTGCAGTCCACTCTGGCTTCCTGGACCTCCCTTACAACTTAACAGGTATCACCCAAGAACTGATCCATGGCCCAAACAACAACACAACCAAAACCATAATAGAGTGATAGAATTTATTTTAACTCACATTTCAACGTATTTTACTTATAAAATATATTAGAAATCCAACGTTTTTTTGTGAAATCTTCTGAGTGTGTGCATGTGTGTGTTGGCAAAGAATTTATTATAAGACAAAAGAGAGTACCTGGTAAGCCAGACAACATATGTCCAAGCATGGAATACGGACCACCAATTTATAACCCCTGACTATTCTTGGAAATTAAATCCTTTATTACTCTAGGCTCCAAAGATAGTACACACAACTTTAATTGATTCCTGGAGCAGCCTCCCACATCTGTTCACAAGAGGTCACATTCTGTCCAAATTCATTCATTCATTCATTTATTCAGCTAAGACTTAGTGAGCCCCTACCATGTGCCAATTACTATTCTAGATAATGGGGATAGGAAAGTTAACAAAATGTACAACTCTTCATTTTATCTCTTTAGACAGTGATTCCCCACTTCATGTCTTAGGAGAGGTGAATACAGTGTTAGTGGAGTTACATTTTGTTTGTTTTGACAAAAATCATAACAGAAGCAAATTCTTCCTACCACCCTTGATGCACCTTAATATTAAACATTGCTCAATAAATAAAGTCAAATAGATATTAACCACAAAGCTGAAAAAACATCCACAAACAGGGGGCGGAGTAAGATGGCGGAGGAGTAGGAGACCTGGATTTCATCTGGTCTCAGGAATTCAGCTGGATAGGGATCAAACCATTCTGAACACCTACGAACTCAACAGGAGATCGAAGAAAAGAATAACAACAACTCTCTGAACAGAAAAGCGACCACTTTCTGGAAGGTAGGACGTGCAGAGAAGTGAATCCGAGGCGATATTCGGGAGGATAGATGGCGGGAGAGGGGGCCTCCATCGGCCACTTCTGGCAAGTGATAGAGCCGCGGAGCACAAAATCGGAAATTTTAGAAGTCGGGTCCACTGAGGGACGTCGCTCCAGTGGCTAAGCTGGGGGTGGAACCCTCGTGGGACAGTGTGGTCTCAGGACCCTCGGGGTCACAGAAAGACCAGGGGTGCCTGAGTGCGGCAGAGCTCCCGGGGATCGGAGCGGGGAGGCTGGCTGCAGAGATGGAGCCGAGGCATGGGCTCTCACCTTGGGGTTGCCATAAACTGTGGTCGGCGACACAGTTGGGCCACTGCTCCTCCAGCAGGGACCCAACAAGCGGCAGATCAGGGAGACTCGTCTTCCTCCCCTGGGAGGAGCGGCGCGGGAGTGCACCGCAGGGATCTGCTGGGTTTGGAGACTCCACACGGGGTCGGGTGCCAGAGACAGAAATGCTCCGTCACAGGCTGGGTGAGCACGGAGTGCGGCCAGAGACCAGGGAGACGGGAGTGACTAACTGCTTTTCTCTGGGGAGCACTGAGGAGTGGGGCCCCAAGTTCTTGGCTCCTCCGGGGCGGAGAATCGGAGGCCGCCATTTTCACTGTCGTCCTCCCTCACTGTATGGAAAGCTTGCAGGGAACAAAAGCTCCCCAGAGCAAACCCGAGGAGATTGCTTAGCCCAGACCAGGAAAGGGTGGGGCAATTCCGCCTCCGGCAAAGACACTTGGGAACCACGGCAACAGGCCCCTCCCCCAGAAGATCAGCATGAACAGCCAGCCAAGACCAAGTTTACCGATCAATGAGAACAGGAGAACTCCAGCGCTAGGGGACTACTGCAAATAGAATTCATGGCTTTTTTACCATGATTCATTAGTCTTTCAAAGTTAATTTTTTTAACTTTTTTTTTGAATTTTTCTTTTTCCCTTTTTCAACCAAAATCTTATCAATCCTTTTTTTTTAAAAAAATTATTTTTCATTTTTGGAGTCATATTCTATCCCTTCATAGTAGTTACCCTTACTTTTGGCATATATATATAAGTTGTTCTCTCTTTAAAATTTTGAGATACAGTTTCTTCTAATGTATCAAAATATAACCTAAATCTCTACTGTAGGGCTTTGTTCTAGTCTCCTGCCTGATCACATTCTCTGCCCCCCTTTTTTTCTTTCTTTCTTTCCTTTTTTAAATCCTCTTCTTTCTTTTTTCAAACATCTTCTTATCAATTCCTTTTTTATAATTTTTTATAATTTTAATCTTTACAGTCATATTCCATCCCTTCATCGTAACAACCCTTATTTTGTACATATTTAACTCTTTCTTTCTTGAAAATTTTAGGAGGCACTTTCTTCTAACAGACCAAAATACACCCAAAATCTAGTGTGTGGCACTGATCTATGCACCAGCCTGATCCTATTTGATCATATTCTGGTTTTTTTTGTTTTGTTTTGTTCTGTTTTTGTTTGTTTTTATCTTTCTCTTTTTTTTCTCTTTCTTTTTTCTTTCTTTCCCTTTCTTTTGCCCTGGTTTCAGGTCCTTTCTGATTTGATTACAATTTATTTTCTGGGGACGTTGTTAATCTGTTAGCATTTTGTTCTCTCATTCATCTATTCTCCTCTGGACAAAAATGACAAGATGAAAAAAATCACCTCAACAAAAAGAACAAGAGGTAGTACTGTCTGCCAGGGACTTACTCAATATGGACATTAGTGCGATGTTGGACCTAGAGTTCAGAATCATGACTTTAAAGATATTAGCTGGGCTTGAAAAAAGCATGGAAGTTATTAGAGAAACCCTCTCTGGAGAAATAAAAGAACTAAAATCTAACCGAGTCGAAATCAAAAAGGCTATTAATGAGGTGCAATCAAAAATGGGGGCTCTAACTGCTAGGATAAATGAAGCAGAAGAGAGAATCAGCAATATAGAAGATGAAATGATGGAAAATAAAGCTGAGAAAAAGAGAGAGAAACAACTACAGGATCACGAGGGCAGAATTCGAGAGATAAGCGATACGATAAGGCAAAACAACATTAGAATAATTGGGATCCCAGAAGAAGAAGAGAGAGAGAGAGGGGCAGAAGGTATATTGGAGCAAATTATAGCAGAGAACTTCCCTAATGTGGGGAAGGAAACAGGCATCAAAATCCAAGAGGCACAGAGAACCCCTCTCAAAATCAATAATAATAGGTCAATGCCCTGATATCTAATAGTAAAACTTACGAGTCTCAGAGAAAAAGAAAAAATCCTGAAAGCAGCTTGGGAGAAGAGATATGTAACCTATAATGGTAGAAACATTAGACTGGCAACAGACCTATCCACAGAGACCTGGCAGGCCAGAAAGGACTGGCATGATATAGTCAGAGCACTAAATGAGAAAAATATGTAGCCAAGAATACTATATCCAGCTAGGCTGTCATTGAAAATAGAAAGAGAGATAAAAAGCTTCCAGAACAAACAAAAACTAAAGGAATTTGCAAACACGAAACCAGCCCTCCAAGAAATATTGAAAGGGGTCTTCTAAGCAAAGAGAGAGCCTAAAAGCAGCATAGACCAGAAAGGAATACAGACAATATACAGTAACAGTCACCTTACAGGCAATACGATGGCACTAAATTCCTATCTTTCAATAGTTAACCTGAATGTAAATGGGCTAAATGCCCCAATCAAAAGACACAGGCTATCAGATTGGATTAAAAAACAAGACCCATCCATATACTGTCTGCAAGAGACTCATTTTAGACCCAAAACATCCCCAGATTGAAAGTGAGGGGGTGGAAAACCATTTACCATGCTAATGGACACCAAAAGAAAGCTGGGGTGGCAATCCTTATATCAGACAAACTAGATTTTAAAACAAAGACTGTAATAAGAGATGAGGAAGGACACTATATCCTACTTAAAGGGTCTATCCAACAAGAAGATCTAACAAGTAGAAATATCTATGCCCCTAACATGGGAGCAGCCAATTATATAAGGCAATTAATAAGAAAAGCAAGGAAACACATTGACAACAATACAATAATAGTGGGGGACTTTAACACCCCCCTGACTGAAATGGACAGATCATCTAAGCAAAAGATCAACAAGGAAATAAAGACTTTAAATGACACACCGTACCTAATGGACTTCACAGACATATTCAGAACATTGCATCCCAAAGCAACGGAATACACATTCTTCTCTAGTGCCCAGGGAACATTCTCCAGAATAGATCCCATCCTAGGTCACAAATCAGGTCTCAACGGGTACCAAAAGACTGGGATTATTCCCTGCATATTTTCAGACCACAATGCTTTGAAACTAGAACTCAATCACAAGAGGAAAACCGGAAAGAACTCAAATACATGGAGGCTAAAGAGCATCCTACTAAAGAATGAATGGGTCAACCAGGAAATTAAAGAAGAATTAAACAAATTCATGGAAACCAATGAAAATGAAAATACAACTGTTCAAAATCTTTGGGATGCAGCAAAGGCAGTCCTGAGGAAAGTATATAACCATACAAGCCTTTCTCAAGAAACAAGATATGTCTCAAATACACAACCTAACCCTACACCTAAAGGAGCTGGTGAAAGAACAGCAAATAAAGCCTAAACCCAGCAGGAGAAGAGAAATAATAAAGATCAGAGCAGAAATCAATGAAATAGAAACCAAAAGAACAGTAGAACAGATCAACGAAACTAGGAGCTGGTTCTTTGAAAGAACTAACAAGATTGATAAACCCCTGGCTAGACTTATCAAAAAGAAAAGGGAAATGACCCAAATCAACAAAATCATGAATGAAAGAGGGGAGATCACAACCAACACCAAAGAAATACAAACAATGATAAGAACATATTATGAGCAACTCTATGTCAGCAAGTTAGATAACCTGGAAGAAATGGATGCATTCCTAGAGATGTATCCACTACCAAAATTGAACCAGGAAGAAATAGAAAACCTGAACAGACCTATAACAGCTAAGGATATTGAAGCAGTCATCAAAAATCTCCCAAAAACAAAAGCCCAGGGCCAGATCGCTTCCGAGGGGAATTCTACCAAACATTTAAAGAAGAATTAATACCTATTCTCCTGAAACTGTTCCAAAAAGTAGAAATGGAAGGAAAACTTCCAAACTCGTTTTATGAGGCCACCATTACCTTGATCCCAAAACCAGACAAAGACCCCATCAAAAAGGAGAATTACAGACCAATGTCCTTGATGAACATGGATGCAAAAGTTCTCACCAAAATACTAGCCAATAGGATCCAACCGTACATTAAAAGGATTATTCACCATGACCAAGTGGGATTTCTTCCTGGGCTGCAAAGTTGGTTCAACATCCTCAAATCAGTCAACATGATACAATATATTAACAAAAGAAAGAACAAGAATCATATGATCCTCTCAATAGATGCAGAAAAAGCATTTCACAAAGTACAGCATCCTTTCTTGATCAAAACTCTTCAGAGTATAGGGATAGAGGGTACCTACCTCAATATAAAAAAGTCATCTATGAAAAACCTACAGCGAATATCATTCTCAATGGGGAATAGCTGAGAGCTTTCCCCCTAAGGTCAGGAATGCGGCAGGGATGTCCACTCTCACCACTGCTATTCAACATAGTATTAGAAGTCCTAGCCACAGCAATCAGACAACAAAAAGAATTCAAAGGCATCCAAATCGGCAAAGAAGAAGTCAAACTCTCACTCTTTGCAGATGATATGATACTGTATGTGGAAAACCCAAAAGACTCCACCCCAAAACTGCTAGAACTCATACAGGAGTTCAGTAAAGTGGCAGACTATAAAATCAATGCACAGAAATCAGTGGCATTCCTATACACCAACAACAAGACAGAAGAGAGACAAATGAAGGAATCAATCCCATTTAAAATTGCACCCGAAACCATAAGATACCTAGGAAGAAATATAACCAAAGAGGCAAAGGATCTGTACTCAAAAACTATAAAATGCTAATGAAAGAAATTGAGAAAGACATAAAGAAATGGAAAAACGTTCCATGCTCATGGATTGGAAGAAAAAACTTTGTGAAAATGTCAATGCTACCTAGAGCAATCTACACATTCAATGCAATCCCCATCAAACTACCATCCACTTTTTTCAAAGAAATGGAACAAAGAATCCTAAAATTTGAATGGGACCAGAAAAGACCCCGAATAGCCAGAGGAATGTTGAAAAAGAAAAGCAAAGCTGGCGGTATCACAATTCCAGACTTCCAGCTCTATTACAAAGCTGTCATCATCAAGACAGTATGGCACAAAAACAGACACATAGATCAATGGAACAGAATTGAGAGCCCAGAAATGGACCCTCAACTCTATGGTCAACTCATCTTTGAAAAAGCAGGAAAGAATGTCCAATGGCAAAAAGACAGTCTCTTCAACAAATGGTGTTGGGAAAATTGGACAACCACATGCAGAAGTTCGAGACTGGACCATTTTCTTACACTACACACAAAAACAGACTCCAAATGGTTGAAAGACCTAGATGTGAGACAGGAGTCCATCAGAAGCCTAAAGGAGAACACAGGCATCAACCTCTTCGACCTCGGCCGCAGCAACTTCTTCCTAGAAACATCACCAAAGGCAAGGGAAACAGGGGCAAAAATGAACTATTGGGATTTCATCAAGATAAAAATCTTTTGCACAGCAAAAGAAACCGTCCACAAAACCAAAAGACAACCGACAGAATGGGAAAAAATATTTACAAATGACATATCAGATAAAGGGATAGTATCCAAAATCTATAACTTATCAAACTCAATACCCAAAGAACAAATAATCCAATCAAGAAATGGGCAGAAGACATAAACAGACATTTTTCCAAAGAAGACATCCAAATGGCCAACAGACACATGAAAAAGTGCTCACCATCACTCGGCATCAGGGAAATCCAAATCAAAACCTCAATGAGATGCCACCTCACACCAGTCAGAATGGCTAAAATTAACAAGTCAGGAAATGACAGATGTTGGCGGGGATGTGGAGAAAGGGGAACCCTCCTACACTGTTGGTGGGAATGCAAGCTGGTGCAACCCCTCTGGAAAACAGTATGGAAGGTCCTCAAACAGTTGAAAATAGAGCTACCATACGATCCAGCAATTGCACTACTGGGTATTTACCCCAAAGATACAAATGTAGGGATCCGAAGGGGTACGTGCACCCCAATGTTTATAGCAGCAATGTCCACAATAGCCAAACTGTGGAAAGAGTCAAGATGTCCATCAACAGATGAATGGGTAAAGAAGAGGTGTTATATATATACACAATGGATTATTATGCAGCCATCAAAAGGAATGAGATCTTGCTATTTGTAACTAAGTGGATGGAACTGGAGGGTGTTATGCTGAGCGAAATAAGTCAATCAGAGAAAGACATGTATCATATGTCCTCACTGATATGAGGAATTTTTTTTTAAATTTTTTATTGTTATGTTAATCACCATATATTATATCATTTGTTTTGGTGTAGTGTTCCATGATTCATTGTTTGTTCATAACACCCAGTGCTCCATGCAGAATGTGCCCTCTTTAATACCCATCACCAGGCTAACCCATCCCCCTACCCTCCTCCCCTCTAGAAACCTCAGTGTTTTTCAGAGTCCAACATCTCTCATGGTTCGTCTCCCCCTCTGACTTACTCCCCTTCATTCTTCCTCTCCTGCTATCTTCTTCTTTTTCTTTTTTCTTAAAATATGTTGCGTTATTTGTTTCAGAAGTACAGATCTGTGATTCAACAGTCTTACACAATTCACAGCCCTCACCATAGCACATACCCTCCCCAATGTCTATCACCCAGCCACCCCATCCCTCCCACCCCCGACCACTCCAGCAACGATATGAGGAATTCTTAATCTCAGGAAACAAACTGAGGTTTGCTGGAGTGGTGGGGGTGGGAGGGATGGGGTGGCTGGGTGATAGACATTGGGGAAGGTATGTGCTCTGGTGAGCGCTGTGAATTCTGCAAGACTGTTGAATCACAGATCTGTACTTCTGAAACAAATAATGCAACATATGTTAAGAAAGAAGAAAAGGAAGATAGCAGGAGGGGAAGAATGAAGGGGAGTAAGTCGGAGGAGGAGATGAACCATGAGAGACGATGGACTCTGAAAAACAAACTGAGGGTTCTAGAGGGGAGTGGGGTGGGGGGATGGGTTAGCCTGGTGATGGGTATTAAAGAGGGGACGTTCTGCGTGGAGCACTGGGTGTTATGCACAAACAATGAATCATGGAACACTACATCAAAAACTAATGATGTAATGTATGGTGATTAACATAACAATAAAAAATTAAAATAAAAAAAGAAGATGTGGTATATATACAGAATGGAATATTATAAAATTACCTGTGTTCGAGTTCACTGATTCTTTTTTCTGTCTGACTGAGTCTGTTGTTGAATCCATCTGGTAAAATTTTCAATTCAGTTACTGTATTTTTCAAATCCCGAATTTCTGTTTGGTTCTTATTTTGTTCATATATTGTTTTTCTGATTTGCTTTAGTTCTTTGTCATTTTCCTTTAGCTCTTTCAGCATGTTTAAGACAATCATTTTAAAGTCTCTGTCTAATAACTGAAACTTGTGTCTCTTTAGGGTTAGTTTCTGGAGATTTGTTTTATTCCTTCAAATGGGCAACATGGCCTTGTGATCTGTTGTTGAAAATTGGATATTTGAAAAAAGCAGCCAGTCTCTGTCTTTGCAGCTGGCTCTTTGCAGAGAAAGGCCTTCAGTAATCTAACCATATGAAAACTTAAGGTCTCGGGCATGTGTCTTTCCTAGGCCTATGTATGTGCTTTTTTCTCAATTTTACCAAATACATTGTTACTTTTTCATGTTTTAATTTCCTTAAAAGTCTCATACGTGCTTCTTCTTGGGGCCCTAGATGTTATATTGCCTTCCTCTGTCTGTAGTCTGCCCTGTCCCCCCCCTTCTCCGAGGTGGCCACGGTCTACAATTTCCACTCATTGTGGCATCTGCCACTGCTTTCAGACACCTCCAACTGATATTCAAACAAGGTCACCATTCCTATCTGAGCTCCTAAGTCAGATGAGGCAGAAACCATTCCTGACAAGCCAGAACGTTGAAACAAATTCCAGTCTTTTCTTCTGTCCCACGGGAGGGGCTGGGAATCAGGATGCTTCTCCTGATCATACTTCACAACACCAGAGAGGGGATGGGGCAAAGCTAAACAAAAACAACATAAAATTTCTTACCAGTTTGAATATGAATTTTTATCATTTGGACATTTGTTGGTTGCCATAGATCCTTGACTATTTCTAGAGTTCCTACAAAGCTATTTTAGTCTGTTGATTACTTGATGTTTCTGTGAGGGAACAAGGGTTACCTGGGAGCTTCCAGGTCTGTCTCTTGCTTACTTCACCTCTAGAGGTAACTTAATTTTAAAAATAAACTCCCCCAAATATTCAGGAATTAGATTAGTCTCTTGTTCTGTTGTCATAATAATGATAGTAATTTTATTGAGCACCTACTATGTGCCAGGCACTGTCATATACACTTTACCTCTTTAAATAACTATTTTAAACTTTACTACCTTCTAGGTAGTGTTGTACCCATTTCATAGATGAGAAAACTGAGGCACAAAGGAGAACCTACTGTCCATATGGACTTAAGACAGAGACATGGGGGAATGAAATTTTAAGGCTTTAATAGGTGACATGAAAGCTATTCATGGTTTTTTTTTTAATTTTTTTATTGTTATGTTAATCACCATATATTACATCATTAGTTTTTCGTGCAGTGTTCCATGATTCATTGTTTGTTCATAACACCCAGTGCTCCATGCAGAACGTGCCCTCCTCAATACCCCTCACCAGGCTAACCCATCCCCCTCCCCCCCTCCCCTCTAGAACCCTCAGTTTGTTTTTCAGAGTCCATCATCTCTCATGGTTCGTCTCCCCCTCTGACATACTCCTCTTTTCTTCCTCTCCTGTTATCTTCTTCTTTTTCTTTTTTCTTAAAATATGTTGCGTTATTTGTTTCAGAAGTACAGAACTGTGATTCAACAGTCTTGCACAATTCACAGCGCTCACCATAGCACATACCCTCCCCAATGTCTATCACCCAGCCACCCCATCCTCCCACCCCCAACCACTCCAGTAACACTCAGTTTCTTTCCTGAGATTAAGAATTCCTCATATTAGTGAGGTCATGTGATACATGTCTTTCTCTGATTGACTTATTTCACTCAGCATAACACCCTCCAGTTCCATCCACGTCGTTGCAAATGGCAAGATCTCATTCCTTTTGATGGCTGCATAATATTCCATTGTGTATATATACCACCTCTTCTTTATCCATTCATCTGTCGATGGGCATCTTGGCTCTTTCCACAGTTTGGCTATGGTGGACATTGCTGCTATAAACATTGGGGTACACGTACCCCTTCGGGTCCCTACATTTGTATCTTTGTGGTAAATACCCAGTAGTGCAATTGCTGGATCAAACGGTAGCTCTACTTTCAACTGTTTGAGGAACGTCCATACTGTTTTCCAGAGGGGTTGCACCAGCTTGCATTCCCACCAACAGTGTAGGAGGGTTCCCCTTTCTCCACATCCCCGCCAACATCTGTCGTTCCCTGACTTGTTAATTTTAGCCATTCTGACGGGTGTGAGGTGGTATCTCATTGAGGTTTTGATTTGGATTTCCCTGATGCCGAGCGATGCTGAGCACTTTTTCATGTGCCTGTTGGCCATTTGGATGTCTTCTTTGGAGAAATGTCTGTTCATGTCTTCTGCCCATTTCTTGATTGGATTATTTGTTCTTTGGGTGTTGAGTTTGATAAGTTCTTTATAGATTTTGGATACTAGCCCTTTATCTGATATGTCATTTGCAAATATTTTCTCCCATTCTGTTGGTTGTCTTTTGGTTTTGTGGACTGTTTCTTTTGCTGTGCAAAAGCTTTTTATCTTGATGAAATCCCAATAGTTCATTTTTGCCCTGGCTTCCCGTGCCTTTGGCGATGTTTCTAGGAAGAAGTTGCTGCGGCTAAGGTCGAAAAGGTTGCTACCTGTGTTCTCCTTTAGGATTTGGATGGACTCCTGTCTCACGTTTAGGTCTTTCAACCATTTGGAGTCTATTTTTGTGTGTGGTGTAAGGAAATGGTCCAGTTTCATTCTTCTGCATGTGGCTGTCCAATTTTCCCAACACCATTTGTTGAAGAGACTGTCTCTTTTCCATTGGACATTCTTTCCTGCTTTGTCAAAGATAAGTTGACCATAGAGTTGAGGGTCCATTTCTGGGCTCTCGATTCTGTTCCATTGATCTATGTGTCTGTTTTTGTGCCAGTACCATACTGTCTTGATGATGACAGCTTTGTAATAGAGCTGGAAGTCCGGAATTGTGATGCCGCCAGCTTTGCTTTTCTTTTTCAGTATTCCTCTGGCTATTCTGGGTCTCTTCTGGTTCCATACAAATTTTAGGATTCTTTGTTCCATTTCTTTGAAAAAAGTGGATGGTATTTTGATGGGGATTGCATTGAATGTGTAGATTGCTCTAGGTAGCATTGACATCTTCACAATGTTGATTCTCCCAATCCATGAGCATGGAACGTTTTTCCATTTCTTTGTGTCTTCTTCAATTTCTTTCCTGAGTATTTTATAGTTTTCTGAGTACAGATCCTTTGCCTCTTTGGTTAGATTTATTCCTAGGTATCTAATGGTTTTGGGTGCAATTGTAAATGGGATCGACTCCTTGATTTGTCTCTCTTCTGCCTTGTTGTTGGTGTGTAGGAATGCCACTGATTTCTGTGCATTGATTTTATATCCTGCTACTTTACTGAATTCCTGTATGAGTTCTAGCAGTTTTGGGGTGGAGTCTTTTGGGTTTTCCACATACAGTATCATATCATCTGCAAAGAGTGAGAGTTTGACTTCCTCTTTGCCGATTTGGATGCCTTTGATTTCTTTTTGTTGTCTAATTGCTGTGGCTAGGAATTCTAATACTATGTTGAATAGCAGTGGTGAGAGTGGACATCCCTGCCGCGTTCCTGACCTTAGGGGAAAAGCTCTCAGCCTTTCCCCATTGAGAATGATATTCGCTGTAGGTTTTTCATAGATGGCTTTTATGATATTGAGGTATGTACCCTCTATCCCTATACTCTGAAGAGTTTTGATCAAGAAAGGATGCTGTACTTTGTCAAATGCTTTTTCTGCATCTATTGAGAGGATCATATGATTCTTGTTCTTTCTTTTGTTAATGTATTGTATCACGTTGATTGATTTGCGGATGTTGAACCAGCCTTGCAGCCCAGGGATAAATCCCACTTGGTCATGGTGAATAATCCTTTTAATATACTGTTGGATCCTATTGGTTAGTATTTTGGTGAGAATTTTTGCATCCATGTTCATCAAGGATATTGGTCTGTAATTCTCTTTTTTGATGGGGTCTTTGTCTGGTTTTGGGATCAAGGTAATGCTGGCCTCATAAAATGAGTTTGGAAGTTTCCCTTCCATTTCTATTTTTTGGAACAGTTTCAGGACAATAGGTATTAATTCTTCTTGAAATGTCTGATAGAATTCCCCTGGGAAGCCATCTGGCCCTGGGCTTTTGTTTGTTGGGAGATTTTTGATGACTGCTTCAATTTCCTTTGTGGTTATAAGTCTGTTCAGGTTTTCTATTTCTTCCTGGTTCAATTTTGGTAGTGGATACATCTCTAGGAATGCACCCATTTCTTCCAGGTTATCTAATTTGCTGGCATAGAGTTGCTCATAATATGTTCTTATCATTGTTTGTATTTCTTTGGTGTTGGTTGTGATCTCTCCTCTTTCATTCATGATTTTGTTGATTTGGGTCATTTCTCTTTTCTTTTTGATCAGTCTGGCCAGGGGTTTATCAATCTTGTTAATTCTTTCAAAGAACCAGCTCCTAGTTTCGTTGATCTGTTTTACTGTTCTTTTGGTTTCTAGTTCATTGATTTCTGCTCTGATCTTTATAATTTCTCTTCTCCTGCTGGGTTTAGGCTTTATTTGCTGTTCTTTCTCCAGCTCCTTTAGGTGTAGGGTTAGGTTGTGTATTTGAGACCTTTCTTGTTTCTTGAGAAAGGCTTGTATTGCTATATACTTTCCTCTCAGGACTGCCTTTGCTGTATCCCAAAGATTTTGAACAGTTGTGTTTTCATTTTCATTGGTTTCCATGAATTTTTTTAATTCTTCTTTAATTTCTTGGTTGACGCATTCATTCTTTAGTAGGATGTTCTTTAGCCTCCATGTATTTGAGTTCTTTCCGACTTTCCTCTTGTGGTTGAGTTCTAGTTTCAAAGCATTGTGGTCTGAAAATATGCAGGGAATGATCCCAATCTTTTGGTACCGATTGAGACCTGATTTGTGACCTAGGATGTGATCAATTCTGGAGAATGTTCCATGGGCACTAGAGAAGAATGTGTATTCCTTTGCTTTGGGAGGGAATGTTCTGAATATGTCTGTGAAGTCCATTTGGTCCAGTGTGTCATTTAAAGTCTTTATTTCCTTGTTGATCTTTTGCTTAGATGATCTGTCCATTTCAGTCAGAGGGGTGTTAAAGTCCCCCACTATTATTGTATTGTTGTCAATGTGTTTCTTTGCTTTTGTTATTAATTGCCTTATATAATTGGCTGCTCCCATGTTCGGGGCATAGATATTTACAATTGTTAGATCTTCTTGTTGGATAGACCCTTTAAGTAGGATATAGTGTCCTTCCTCATCTCTTATTACAGTCTTTGTTTTAAAATCTAGTTTGTCTGATATAAGGCTTGCCACCCCAGCTTTCTTTTGGTGTCCATTAGCATGGTAAATGGTTTTCCACCCCCTCACTTTCAATCTGGGGGTGTCTTTGGGTGTAAAATGAGTCTCTTGCAGACAGCATATGGATGGGTCTTCTTTTTTAATCCAATCTGATAGCCTGTGTCTTTTGTTTGGGGCATTTAGCCCATTTACATTCAGGGTAACTATTGAAAGGTATGAATTTAGTGCCATTGTATTACCTGTAAGGTGACTGTTAACTGTCTGTTGTCTGTGTTCGTTTCTGCTCTTTGCTGCTTTTAGGTTCTCTCTTTGCTTAGAGGACCCCTCTCAATATTTCTTGGAGGGCTGGTTTCGTGTTTGCAAATTCCTTTAGTTTTTGTTTGTTCTGGAAGCTTTTTATCTCTCCTTCTATTTTCAATGATAGCCTCGCTGGATATAGTATTCTTGGCTGCATATTTTTCTCGTTTAGTGCTCTGAAGATATCTTGCCAGTCCTTTCTGGCCTGCCAGGTCTCTGTGGATAGGTCTGTTGCCAATCTAATGTTTCTACCATTGTAGGTTACATATCTCTTCTCCCGAGCTGCTTTCAGGATTTTCTCTTTGTCTCTGAGACTCGTAAGTTTTACTCTTAGATGTCGGGGTGTTGACCTATTATTATTGATTTTGAGAGGGGTTCTCTGTGCCTCCTGGATTTTAATGCCTGTTTCCTTCCTCACATTAGGGAAGTTCTCTGCTATAATTTGCTCCAATATACCTTCTACCCCTCTCTCTCTCTCTTCTTCTTCTGGGATCCCAATTATTCTAATGTTTCATCTTATCATATCACTTATCTCTCGAATTCTGCCCTCGTGATCCTGTAGTTGTTTCTCTCTCTTTTTCTCAGCCTCTTTATTTTCCATCATCTGGTCTTCTATTTCGCTGATTCTCTCTTCTGCCTCATTTATCCTAGCATTTAGTGCCCCCATTTTTGATTGCACCTCATCAATAGCCTTTTTGATTTCGATTTGGTTAGATTTTAGTTCTTTTATTTCTCCAGAAAGTGTTTCTCTAATAACTTCCACACTTTTTTCAAGCCCAGCTAGTATCTTTAAAGTCATGATTCTGAACTCTAGGTCCGACATCGTACTAATGTCCGTATTGAGTAGGTCCCTGGCTGACGGTACTACCTCTTGTTCTTTTTGCTGAGGTGATTTCTTTCGTCTTGTCATTTTGTCCAGAGGAGAATAGATGAATGAGAGAACAAAATGCTAACACGTTTACAACGTCCCCAGCAAATATACTGTATACAAATCAGAAAAGACCTGAAACAAGGGAAAAAGAAAGGGAAAGAAAGAAAAAAGAAAGAGAAAAAGAAAAAAAAAGATAAAAACAAAAACAAAACAATACAAAAAAGGCAGAATATGATCAAATATGATCAGGCTAGTGCATAGATCAGTGCCACACACTAGATTTTGGGCGTATTTTGGTCTGTTAGAAAAAAGTGCCTCCCAAAATTTTAAAGGAAGAAAGACATATATGTACAAAATAAGGGTTGATACAATGAAGGGATAGAAGATGATTGTAAAGATGAAAATTATAAAAGATTTTATAAAAGGACTTGGTAAGATAAGTTGTTTGAAAAAAGAAAGAAGATTTAAGAAAAAAAAAAAAGGAAAAAGGGAGAGAATGTGATCAGGTAGGAGACTAGAACCAAGCCATACACTAGTGATTTAGGGTATATTTTGATCTGTTAGAAGAAACTGTACCTCAAAATTTTAAAGAGAGAACAACTTATATATATATGCCAAAAATAAGGGTAACTACTATGAAGGGATAAAATATGACTCTAAAAATGAAAAATAAAAAATGTTTTTTTTTTTTTAAAAAGGGATTTATAAGATGTTGGTTGAAAAAGGGAAAAAGAAAAATAAAAAAAAAGTCAAGAAAAATTAACTTTGATGAAATAATGAATCATGGTAAAAAAAAAAAAAAAAAAGCCATGAATCTAGTTGCAGTATTTCCCTAGCGCTGGAGTTCTCCTATTCTCCTTGATCGATCAACTTGGTCTTGGCTTGCTGGCTGTTTGTGCTGATCTTCTGGGGGAGGGGCCTGTTGCTGTGGTTTCCAAATGTCTTTGCCGGGGGCGGAATTGCCCTGCCCTTGTCAGCCCAGGCTAAGGAAGCTGCTCCGGTTTGCTCTCAGGAGCTTTTGTTCCCTGCAAGCTCTCGGTACAGCTTTGGAGGACCAGGGCAGAAATGGTGGCCTCCCAATCTCCACTCGGAGGAGCTGAGAACTCGGGGCCCCGCTCCTCAGTGTGCCCCCAGAGAAAAGCAGTCACTTCCGTGTCCCCGGTCTCCGGCCGCACTCCGTGCTCACCTGGCCTGTGATCGAGCGTTGCTATCTATGGCACCCGACCCCGCGCGGAGTCTCCAAACCCAGCAGATCCCTGCAGTGCGTTCCCGCACCGCTCCTCCCCGGGAAGTAAGGGGAGTCTCCCCGGATCTGCTGCTGGTTGGGTCCCTGCTGGGGGAGCCGTGCCCCGACTGGGCCTTAGATCACAGTTTATGACAACCCCGAGCTGAGAGCCCGCGACTCTGTTCCGTCTCTGCAGCCGGCTTCCCTGCTCTGATACCTGGGAGCTCTGGCGCACTCAGGCACCCCCGGTCTCTCTGTGACCCCAAGGGTCCTGAGACCACACTGTCCCAGGAGGATTCCACCCCCCGCTTAGCCACTGCAGCGACGTCCCTCCGCCGAGCCAACTTCTAAAGGGTCCGATTTTGTGCTCTGCGGCTCTATCACTTGCCAGAAGCGGCCGGCGGAGGCCCCTCCCCCGCCGTCTATCCTCCCGAATATCGCCTCGGATTCACTTCTCCGCACGCCCTACCTTCCAGTAAGTGGTCGCTTCTCTGTTCAGAGAGTTGTTGCTACTCTCCTGTTCGATCTCCTGTTGAGTTCGTAGGTGTTCAGAATGGTTTGATCCCTATTCAGCTGAATCCCTGAGACCAGACGAAATCTAGGTCTCCTACTCCTCCGCCATCTTGCTCCGCCTCCGCTATTCATGGTTTTATGTGACTCAAGAGGAGGTGGTGACAGTAGACCAGAAGTTGGCTGGATCACAACCTATCCCCAACTTTTCTTGGTTCTATAAATGCTTTAAAATGGGATCTCAGTCCTTGAGCTACATTTTCACTGGAATGTGTCTTTGGTAGTAGATTGGCCAAATAAGTGACCTTTTCCTTTAAAGTAGGAAGTAACACATGGTGTATGATCTTGAACAGGAGGGCAAGAGAGGTCCAAACCCAGCCCTGTGGTGGGTGAATGACCAAGGGGATGAACTGAAGTGGAGTTTCAGAGAGTTGACAGACCTATCCCGCCGTGCAGCCAATGTCTTCACCCAGATCTGTGGCCTGCAGCAGGGAGACCGTCTAGCCTTGATTCTGCCTCGAGTGCCTGAGTGGTGGCTGGTGACCATAGGCTGCATCCGAGCAGGTCAGTGACTGAAAGAGACCCCAACAGACTTTAGGTCTGGCCCAGAGCCAATTGGTCCTGAAATATTAATATTCCCCTATCTTTTTTCATATTCTGCACAGTCTTTGTCTTTCTTAGACTCCCTCAAATATTCTTTTACTCCTTCTCACTCACTCTCTCTTTCATACTTACACACCCTCAAACACAGTGTCATAACTAAATCATCCACACACACACTTTCTCCTGCATAGTCTTATTCTTTTTTTCAAAGATCCATCAGGTAATGAGCACTGGGTGTTATATAAGACTGATGAATCACTGAACTCTTCCTCTGAAACTAATAATACACTATATGTTAATTAATTGAATTTAAATTTAAAAAAATAAAGAAAAAAAAAGATCCATCCATTGTTAACATTTTGCACTCCTCCCACACTGAGTCATTTAAGTATCAGTTGCAGACATTGTGACATCCATAAACACCAGATAAACACCCATAAACACTGGAGTATGCATCTGCTATGATCCAAGATATTCTCCTCATCTAACCACAACAGAGTTGTCACACAAGACATCTAACACTGATACATCCATTGACAAAATTCTTTAATTTTTTTTGTTTGAATCCAAAATCCAATAGAGGATCATGCATTGCATTAAATTTCACATCTCCTCAATCTCCTTCAATCTGGACTTTTCTGTATGACCACATTTTGGAAATGTCTAAGCCAGTTGTTTTGCAGAAGATCCCACAAAATTTGTGTTTCTGACTCTTTCCTCGGGATTACATTCAGTTAAACATTTTTAGTAGGAGTACTAAAAGGACAGTTTGCCTATCTCAGTGCTTTACATCGGGGGATACATCAGGTTGGTTTGTCCTATCATCAGTGATATTTACAAACACCTTTGCAAGGTACCTTTCCCTTTAGAGTTAGTAAGTAATACTTATGCGACTGTGTGAGTATCCTGTTCTCTGATTGTCTTTCACCCTATGACTTGAGAATCCATTAATGATTCTTGATTGAATTGAATGATATTATGGTCGTTTTATATGATAATTTTCTACATATTATTCTTTCTACATTTATTAGTTAGCATTCTGTGGCTATTTCCCTTTCCTGTTTAATTGCCTATCTTTTTATATAATATAGAATTGGTGTGGGACTCATGGATTCTCTTTTGATTCGCTTTATAATGCATGTTCATATAATCTCTCACCAATTAAATACTAGATTAATCCATCAAGTTCATGTGGAATGAAGAATTAACAGCAATGGCAGAGAGAGTATAGAGAAGCCATGTCATCTGTAGAGCTAAGAGATGGCCCATGGGAAATACAGACATGAGCTTAGCCCTCTGGTATAGGCAGATTTAAAGAGGGATAGAAGCAAAGGAAGAGAATTTAAAGAATGGGCAGAAGGCAGGAGTCAGGAGAAGCCTGTGTGAAGAACAGCCATATTGAAATAGTGAATAGATTTGCAGGAGAGAAAGGTGGAGGGTGGGGAGTGCCTTCAGTGTTGGGGAGAGTATGGTGTTTTCCTGGAGAGAGGGTACAGGTGCTGGTGAAGAGAAGAAAAGCAGAGTAGGAAAAGTCGGTGTTCTATGGAACCTGAACAGGTAATAATATGGAAGTTGGGTAGTAGGAAGACTCAGGACAAGGCACCTGGTGGAGAGATTAGAACCCAACAGGGGCACATGAAGACTTGAACTAATTGTTGGTGATAGAAGATGGAAGGGAAAGCAGGGACGTTCAAAGGATAATGTAGTTAAATTTAGATATGCAGAGTGAGGGAGAGGAGATTCAAGATGACACAAGGGACTGACAGAGGAGGAAATGAGACAAGAAAAATGGAGGTAGGGATGCAGCTAATCCTGATGTCAGGGACACTGTCCTACTTACATGCTTAGTCCCAGATCCTGTGTAAAGTAAGATCCACCAGTCTACTGGCCAGGTCCATCTAGAGTAGTAGAGGTCAGGCAGGATTTTCAAATTTCAATGTGTGTAGGAATCTCTTGGAGACCTTGTTAAAGTGCAGATTCTGATTTGGTAGGTTTGTGATGGGGCATGAGATTTTGTGTCTTAGGTGGTGCTGATGGTGCTGGTCCATGGACCATACTTTACACAGCAAGAGGCTAAGTGGATTTCTATGCAAATAAGCCAAGCCTGAAATCCAAAATTTCCTTTTTCATTCCCAGGAATAATCTTCATGCCAGGAACCATCCAGTTGAAGGCCAAGGACATTCTCTACCGATTACAAGTGTCCAAAGCCAAGGGCATCGTGACCACAGATACCCTTGCCTCAGAGGTGGATTCTTTAGCTTCTGAGTGTCCTACTCTGAAAACAAAGCTCCTGGTGTCTGACCAGAGCCATCAAGGGTGGCTGGACTTACGATCATTGATTAAGTGAGTTTCTGTTCTGATGAATGTGCTTTCTAAGGAAGGGCAGGAGAAGGCCATTCACTCCTAAGTGCTGGTAGACAAACAACCAGTGGGAGGAGACTCACCAGGTCTGATGGCAGAAACCTTCTCTTCCCAGTTATGCCACTGATTTGCTGTGTGACCCTGGGCTGGTCCCTCCCCCTTTCTTGGATGCAATTGTTTTATCTGTAAAATAAGGGTATTGAACTTCCATGCCTCTGTCACTAAAGTATTATCAACCCTGTGCAAAGGAGATGTATAAAGTCAGAGGGTTGTTGTGTTGTGTCTTCCTTGTAGGTAGGGATTCTGAAATATTATGTTTATATAAAAAATAAATATATGAAGAGGTTGAATGAAAGATTAAGGGGTGAATTTTTAAGGGAAAGCTTGAGACTGTAAGAAAAAATTGGGGCTATGGCTGTCAGGCAGCTTGAGGAGCAAACACTTTCCATCTCTTAGAGGTTGCATAACTTTAGGGACACCTTGCAGGAAAGGTTAGGGAAGTGTTGGAGGTAAGTAAGACCACTTCTACCTCCAAAACTCTGATTCTGTAGATCTTCAGGCATTTTTCATATCACCCACAAACCATGCTGGGTTTGTTTTCTTGAAGTAACCCCTCAGTTTTTAAAGTCCTTTAGTTCAGCCTCAAAAGGCAAATATCACACTGAAGTCACACCTTACACTGGATTTTAAAGTCAGACAATTAAAAGAAAATGGTGTAAATAAAGAATATTCTCTAAAACTCCCTTAAATTGCCACAATTATATCACAGCAAGAGTCAGTGTATCCTGCAGCCTTGGGATTATTTGCAATATTTCTCCAATCAAACACCATAGGGAACTTGCATTTATAAGCCCAAGAGACTCCCAGTCTAGGAGAAGTCCCCAAGAATCAAGGTACACTGGGGTACCCTACAGATTCTACCTTCCATCTGAAGCTTACACCAGGGCAAATGTGCATCCTCATTTTCTCTTCCCCACCCCTCATTGCCAAGATTATGGGTTGAAATTCCTATTAAGTTGGTTCATGTAAAAAACAAGCTTAGCAGTGTGATTAAGAGCATAGTCTTTGGATCAAACTGAGTGAATTTGAATCCTGGCTGGACCACTTGCTGGCTACATGTCTTCAGGTAAGTTATGAAAACCTTTCTGAGCCTCAGTTTTCTCATCCACAGAGTGGGAACAGTAAGAGCAGTACTTGCCTTTTAGGGTTGGTCTGAAGATTGAATGAGTTCTTATTTGTAAGTCACTTAGAGCACTGCCTGGAAGTGCTATTTCAGTGTTTGTTATGTGCAAAACAATCCACTGTATTTACCCCCTTTTTAAATGAAGAAATGTCAGCCTACTTATCTAACTCATTCTCAAACTCCATTTGATTCCTAACACTGGGAGAACTGGTTTCCCCTCCAGTGCTAGAAACCTCCATCTTTCTGACGCCAAGCCTCATATTGTTCCTTTTGCTTCTGTGGGGATGGAAAAGCAGGAAATATGACTTCTCCCCTTTTGTACTGAATCCCTTTGCAGATCAGCCTCCCCAGATCATACCTGTATTAAGTCAAAGACTCTGGACCCAATGGCCATCTTCTTTACAAGTGGGACCACAGGCTTCCCCAAGATGGCAAAACACAGTCATGGATTTGCCTTGCGATCCTCTTTCCCTTCAAGGTAGGAAGGAAGGCATTGAGTTATGGGCTGGGCCACACATCTGGGGTGGTGTGTGCATGTGTGTGAGTGAATGTGTCGGTTGGGAAAAGAGCTCTAAGCAAAATTGACTCCATCCTGCTTCTCCCTTCTGTGCTCTTTGGTTCAGACTGATGAAAATCTGAGAGGTAAATGCTGGGAATCCTAACCATTTGCTGACAGAGGCCTCTGATGACAAAGGAGGTATATTTAGGTCTTGCCTGAGCACCTTGACAGGAGGTGTCCCTGTCAGTTGTCTCAGGGTTTGGTGGGGAAGGACAGAATGTGCTAACAATGTAACTTGAAACAACAGGTCCTTTCCTCTCCCCAGTTATGGACAAATGAAATTTGGAGTTACCCAATTATGAGCTGTTAGGGAAAATAATACCTGGAACCAAGGCACACCATGCCACTGTCCCTAATCTAGAACAAACAATCATGGAGGCTGAAGCTGTAGCCTTGGGTTAATCATTTAATCAATTTTAAACTAAGCCTCTTCTCCCCTCTGCCCCTCCCCCAGAATAATATTCAGGCCAAAACAAGTTCTATGTATTTCTTAACTTATTAACCAGACCAGAGGGCGCCAGGAGGTTTCTGGTGGATCTCAGCTATCTGTGCTGATGCAAAGTTATACAGTGATAACAACTGAATAGCAAAACCCTGGCAGAATGGTTGTGGGAAGAAGGGGAGGGCTTTCTGTGCAGTCTGAATAACAAGAGCAAAGGCACAAAGATATAAAAAGTAGCATTTATAGAACTACTGAGATTTGAGGGTAGCTGGTGCTCAGAGTGTGGGGTAAGGGATAGATGGGAGGAGTTGGGAAAGTAAGCAGGGCCCCAGATCATGTAGGATCTTGTGGGCTTTAGTGTAGCATTTAGAGGGTTGTTTGTTTTGAGAGAAGGGGGGGAGGTATTAGAGCAATGTGACATATTTTAGCAAGGGAAAGACCTGATCAGATTTGTGTTTTGAAAAGATCACTGTGGCAGTGCCTGGGTGGCTCAGTCAGTGAAGCATCTGGCTCTTGATTTCCGCTCAGGTCATGATCCAGGGTCCTGAGATCGAGCCCCACATTGGGCTCTGTGCTGAACGTAGAGCCTGCCTGAGATTCTCTCTCTCTCCCCTCCCCACATGCTTCCCAGTTGTGCACATGCACGCTCTCTCTCTCAAGAGAAAAGAAAGAAAGAAGGAAAGAAAGAAAGAAAGAAAGAAAGAAAGAAAGAAAGAAAGAAAGAAAGAAAGAAAGAAAGAAAGAAAGTATGAAAAAGGAAAAAAAGATAAAGATAAAGATAAAAGATAAAGATAAAAAAGATATTGTAGCTGCAATATGGAGAATGGGTTGGGAAAAATCAGAATGGAGTTAGACCAGTTGGAAGGTCTTAGAATAATCCAAGGTGGTGGTGGCTTGGCGAAGGTGTCAGAGACATGAAGGAAGTTAACATATTTGAGATTTTAGGAGGTAAAATGGACGAGATCTACTGGCTGGATGTGGGAGATAAGAGAGGGTCCAGTCAAGGTTGACTCTCAGATTTTGGGCTTGGGCAGTTTCATGGGCAGTAATGACATTCACTAAAATACAGAGAACATTGGAGGAGAAAGAATTAATCCAATTGAGTCAGGAGAGATTAAGATCTGGTGAGTTTGAGGTCCCTGAGAGACACCCCAGAAGAGATGTTCAGTGGGTAGTGGGTCTAAAGCTGAGAAGACAGATCCTCCTAGCTGGTAACGTCTTACGGGTGAGCCACAATCCTAAGAGAGCTGGGATAAGGGAGGGTGGATTGCCCTTTCCTATTAATAGTGAAGTTCCTCAAAGCCATCACCTGCTAATGGGAAGATTGTGTTTTCTCAAGGAGTTACGCACACAGAGGTCACTCAGAAGCAGTAAGGTAGGGTAGAGAAATGAGAAACCTTCTCCACTCCACCTTCCAATTATTGCCTATTGTCTAATTGTTTCCAGTCCTTTGCCAAGATGGGATATTAAAAATTAAGTCTCTCTCTCACTCTCTCTCCCTCTTCCTGTCTCCCTCTCTCTCTCCCTTTCTCTTTCTTCATCACAAATGACAGAAAGCCCAATCTAAACCTCTTTAAGCCAAAAAATGAGTACAGGAATTTATTGGATCATGAGGCAGGGCACTCCAGGGTTTGTCTTCAGACATAGCTAGGGAGTCTCTGGGTTAGGTTTTCATCTCTCCATCTGTCAGCACTGTTTCTGCTGTGTTTTGATGCTCTTCTTGGAAAGGCTTATTATCTCTTGCTATCCCCAAATGGCGAACATTATCTAGGACTATATCAGTAACAGAGTCAAATCCAAGAAAAGAGCTACAGATTTTGTCCCCATATTCCCAGCCTTAAGGATGATTATAACTAAACCAGTTGAAGGCACACATGCCAGAAAATAGGACTTGGCATACTCTAGGGACCTGGTTTGGGAGTGTGTCTGGAGCCGCACTCAAACCACATGCACTGAGAATGAGGGGTGGGTCAACACCTGAAAACCAAAGTCCCCAGCCCTTGATCACATTCTCTCATGATCAATCACATAGCTGAGGCCACTGTATTTTGGAGTTAGCAGGAAATTGCTGCAACTGAAGACATCTGATATCTTCTGGTGCCTTTCGGACACAGGCTGGATTCTGGCTGTCCTTGGGTGCCTGTTGGAACCATGGACAGCAGGGGCTACACTCTTTATCCATCATCTGCCCCAGTTTGACCCCAAGGTTGTAGAGCAGGTAAGAAGATTAACCTTCTGGTATCGACAAACTCTTAGAAGAAACTCATGTTTCAAACTCAAAAGCTGGATCCTGCTGAAAAATATTTTATTTAGCAGAGGGTCCCATAAGCACAATATAACCCTGGTTCTGGGTTTCTCAAAGTGTGGATCACTGAGTCCCTCACTGTATCTAAATCACATTGGATGAAACCTTGAAGAAAATGCAGATTCCAAGCCCTTCCCCCAGGCCTATGGATCAGATTTTGTGGACTTGGGACCCTGAAAACACATTTTAAGAAATTAAAGCAACCAGAGTAAGCTCAGGTATCCTGGATCCTGGATCTGCTAGAGCCAGGTAGCTGGTGTGTGTGTGTGTGTGTTTGTGTGTGTGTCTGTGTGAATGTGTGTGTTTGTTGTTGTTGCTCAGTTTATTGAAGTGTTTAAAAACAGTGTCCTTGGAAAATGACAAATCTAGTTTCTTATCCCACGTTCAACATTTATTTGTGGTTTACTTGCTACCCCAAGCCTCAGTTTTTTATCGGTAAAATGGGAGTTTTAATAATTACTACATCACAAAATTGTTGGAATATAAATTAGATGGTACAGGTGAAGTGTGTGAAGTGCTTAGTCCTGAGCTGGCACACAGGCCCCTCCACCTCTCAAAGTCCAGTCCCCTCCCCACAACCTCTGTGGAGCCTGCTCTTTTCTCTGTCCTTCTCTTAGGAGCCCTTCTCATTAATCTCCCATCCATTAAATCTTTTCTCCTGTATTTTTAATCTCTCACTTTGCCCCTCTTCATTAATCTTTCATTTATTAAATCTTTTCTCCCACAGTTTCAACCTCTTGCTCTTCATTAACTCTGTACCCTTAGTCCATAAACATATTCATGGTTCCCCATCCTAAAAAATACCTTCCCTTCACCCTGCTCCACACTGGACCAACCCTGTCTTTCCTCCCTTAGTACCAAACTACTCTATAGAACTTTCTCCACTTGCTGCAGCCACATCCTCTTCACCCAGCTTACTCCTGAATACCGCAGTCCTCCAAGGGTCTGCTCTCACCCTTCCTCTTCCTTCTAAACAATCTCCTCTACTTCCATTTCACCAGCATGCACATCCATTCAGGGGGTTCTTGAAACCATGCCTTAGGTCTAGTCTTCTCCCTCCATGCAAATTCCCCCTTGTTTATCTTCCCCAAGTCCACCTGATGATCCCTCCAGCACATCAGACTGCATTTTCCATTTCTCATTCCCTGCCACATGTCAATATTTGCCTCTCTATCATTGTTTACTGCACACCTCCTGCCAGTCCTTGAGGCTTAAAGCCGCACACACACACACACACACACACACACACACACACAAAACCCACCGAATCCACCTTCCCCCCCGCCACCTCCACCACATGAGTGTCCCAAAGTCTCAGTGTGCTTTAAGCTTGAATTATTTCAGAGTATTCTACAAATTTATATACACGCACACACACCAGCATTTGAAAATTTAATTATTTTGATTTATTTTTCATTTGTTACTTTTGTGATTTTAATGATAACATTTTTAGCTTCAGTTCTTCTTATTGAAGATGAGAGATACTGATTGAAAGAAGGAATGTTAGGTTAAAAATGTACTATCCATTTTTTAAAATTTTTAAAGATTTTATTTATTTATTTGACAGAGAGAGAGACAGCAAGAGAGGGAACACAAGCAGGGGGAGTGTGAGAGGGAGAAGCAGGCCTCCTGCTGAGTAGGGAGCCGGATATGGGACTTGATCCCAGGATTCCAGGATCATGACCTGAGCCGAAGGCAGACACTTAATGACTGAGCAAACCAGGTGCCCCCTGAAAATGTACTATCCATTTAACTCAACACAAAAACCCCCCAAATAATCCAATTGAAAATGAGCAGAAGACATGAGCAGACATTTCTCTAAAGAAGATGCTTAGATGGCCCAGAGACACATGAAAAGATGCTCTACATCATTTGTCATCAGGGAAATGCACATCAAAACCACAATAAGATATCATCTCACACCTGTCAGAATGGCTAAACTCAACAACACAAGAAACAACAGGTGTTGGCAAGGATGTAGATAAAAAGGAACCTTCATGCACTGTCTGGTGGGAATCCAAGCTGGTGCAGGCGCTATGGAAAACAGTATGGAGGTTCCTCAAAAACTTAAAAATAGATTTACCATATGTTTCAGTAATTGCACTACTGGGTATTTACCCAAATAATATGAAAACACTATTTCAAAAGGATACAAGCACTCCTATATTTATTGCAGCATTATTTACAATAGCCAATTATTAAAGCAGTCCAGGTATCCATTCATAGATGAATGGATAAAGAAGATGTGAGATAGATAGATAGATATGATGGAATATTACTCAGCCATAAAAAAGAATGAACTCTTGCCATTTGCAACAACTTGGATGGATCTAGAAGGTATAATGCTAAGCGAAATAAATCAGAGAAAGACAAATACCATATGATTTCACTCATGTGGAATCTAAGAAACAAAACAAACAAATACAGAAAAAAAAGAGACAAATAAAAAAATAGACTCATAACTCTACAGAACAAACTGATGGTTACCAGAGGGGAGGTGAGTGGGAGGATGGGTGAAATTGGTGAAGAAGATTAAGAGTCCACTTACCTTGATGAGCACTGAGTCATATATAGAATTGTTGAATCACTATATTATACAACTGAAACTATATAACACGGTATGTTAATTATACTGGAAAAAGGATGGAAGGAAGGAGGGAAGGAAGGAAGGAAGGAATGAAGGAAGTAAGGAAGGAAGGAGGGAAGGGAGGGAGGGAGAGAGGGAGGGAGAGTTGATTGGACTCAGAGAAGGACCGAAAGTGGAGGCAGATTTCCCCCATGTACTCATTACACCTCCCTGTGGTTCTGCGTGGAAGATACAGATATTCTCATTTTACAGATGAGAAAACAGAGTTGCAGAGGAATTAATAACAGGATTGAAGTCGAGCAGGCTGACCCCAAACCCACATTCTCTCCTCTTTAGTGTTCCTTGTTCTCCCAGTGTATCTCCACCCTGATCTGAAACTGAAAGACTCCCACCTCTAGTAAAACAACAGTGAATACCAGATATTTTAGACTCTATATAATCTGGCTCCAACTAACCCCAATCTTCCTAAATTTACTTCTTGTTCCTCTCCTGTCTAAATAAACTGTATTATTTGACTTTGCTTAAAGTTTCTTCAACTCTGGAAACTTTACTCCTGTTACTTCTTCTATCTGCAAGAACCACTGCCCCCTTCCTCTGCCTGTAGACACTATTCCATTTGTTAAATACCCCAACTAAATGCCCCCTGTTCCTTGAGGTCCCTGGATCACCCATTCAAAAGGAATATTTCCCTCTGCTATGTTCTCCTTCTTCCAATCTCTCTTATGACATCTACCAATTTCCTTCTTACCATATGAGTCCTGTTTTATCTTCTCTATTACTACCTATTCTCAGTTGGGATGTTATCTTACTCTTGCTTTCTCCCAATAGTGCCTGATGCATGCCATGTACAAAATTCATGCTCAATATAGGTATATTGAAAGAACTAAATAAATAATGGGCTCTCCTTAGAGGGGAGATCAGAATTAAAATACTAATAATTAACTGATATTTTAAATCTTTATTATAAAAATAAAATTCCTTCTTTTCTCATTTTCTAGATGTTGTTCAAATACCCCATCACCCAGTGCCTTGCTGTGCCATTCGTATATCGAATGATTCTACAGCACAGTTCTACCAGGTATAGTAGAAGTGGTGGTAGCTGGTCATACAATCTTTGGGTAGGAATTTAAGGAATCCAATGTGCCATGGTCTATTTTTAACTGTGGTTCTTTGAGGGGTGTGTGCGTGGGGGATAAGTGTTGGTGGTGATAATTAGTTCATCCAAGATCCAAATGAAACACTCAGTAAGCCTTGCATCATTGTGGGTTTATTCTTTTTTAAACTTTTTCTTATGAAAGGACAAACATACAGAAAAATACATAAGACATAAATGTATAGATTAATGAATTGTTGAAAAACACCTGTGTCACCACTCACTGAGTCAGAAAAATAGAATATTGCCCACACCCCAGAGATCTCTTCATGGCTCTCTTTCTCCCCTAAAGGAATTTACTATCTTGACTTTTATGGTGTTCATTTCCTTGTTTTCCCTTATAGTTTACCTCCTAAGGAAATACCCCTAAACAAATTATCATATCTTACTTGCCTTTGATCTTTACGTGTGTAATCATGTATTACTCTGTAATATTTGGTTACTTTTTTCAGCATTATGTTTTTAAGATGTGTCTATGTTGCTGCAGGTTGCTGTAGTTAATTTTCATTGCTGTATAATATCCCATTGTATAAAAATATCATGTGTTTTTTATCTGTTCTACCATTAATGGATACTGGGTAGTTTTCATTTTGGGGCTATTAGTGATTAATGCTGCATTGAATTCTTGTACATGTACGCTGGTGCATATAAGCATGCATTTCTGTAGCATTTTTCTGGAAGATGAATTGCTAGTTCACACTGACACGACATTTTACCATGTGATTTTCTTTTTTTTAAATTTTTTAATTGTTATGTTAATCACCATACATTACATCATTAGTTTTTGATGTGGTGTTCCATGATTCATTGTTTGTGCATAACACCCAGTGCTCCATGCAGAACGTGCCCTCTTTAATACCCATCACCAGGCTAACCCATCCTCCCACCCCTCTTCCCTCTAGAAACCTCAGTTTGTTTTTCAGAGTCCATCGTCTCTCATGGTTCATCTCCCCCTCTGACTTACTCCCCTTCATTCTTCCCCTCCTGCTATCTTCTTCTTCTTCTTTTTTTTTTCTTAACATATATTGCATTATTTGTTTCAGAAGTACAGATCTGTGATTCAACAGTCTTGCACAATTCACAGCGCTTACCATAGCACATACCCTCCCCAATGTCTATCACCCAGCCACCCCATCCCTCCCACCCCCACCACTCCAGCAACCCTCAGTTTATTTCCTGAGGTTAAAAATTCCTCATATCAGCGAGGTCATATGATACATGTCTTTCTCTGATTGACTTATTTCACTCAGCATAACACCCTCCAGTTCCATCCATGTCGTTGCAAATGGCAAGATCTCATTCCTTTTGATGGCTGCATAATATTCCATTGTATATATATACCACCTCTTCTTTATCCATTCATCTGTCGATGGACATCTTGGCCCTTTCCACAGTTTGGCTGTTGTGGGCATTGCTGCCATAAACATTGGGGTGCACGTACCCCTTCAGATCCCTACATTTGTATCTTTGGGGTAAATACCCAGTGCAATTGCTGGATCGTATGGTAACCATGGGATTTTCCATATTGAAATGCTCCCATTAGCAGGAGAGGAGAATTCCCATTGTTCCATAACATTGGCAATATTTGTTTTTGTCAGAGTTTTTAATGTTTGTCAATCTGATGGATACATAGTGTTATCTTACTGTAGAGTTTTATTTTTGCATTTCCCCATGTTTGCAGATTAATTTCAGCTAAACTGAAATCTGCTCTTTGAAACTTATGGGCATTTATGTATCTTTTAAAGAGTCTGAGATTAAAATGGCTACTTCAAAAATCAGAGTAACATGTCTTAAATATAGAATTAAAATATTAAGGTGTTCTATGGCTACCCTTATGAAGCTAACTCTGAAACATAGTTTTGATTTTGTTCATGAAGCCTCAAGCTGTTTGGATCCTGTTTCCATCTGTATTTCAAAGCTCATATTAAGCTACTTTTTGAACATCCCTCAGTCGATGATCTTTGTCCAAACCCAGTAAATATACAACCAAACCATAGTAATGACTGCATCAGAGAATCTGCCCATTTTACCTACTTTGGATAAAGCTGCAGAAGAATGAAGAAAACACCCTCAGTGAACTCAGCCCTCCTGTCCCTGACTCTGACTCTGATGTACCAGGACAGGGTGGTGAGGATGAAAAGGTGAACCAGATGTCTGCTACTCCTCTCATCCCCAAGATCTGACCGGGCTCAGCCCCAGGCCACCTGGTACTCAGACCTCAATCACTTCTCCCCACGTCCTTCAGGGAATCCATCATTATTTTGTGGTTGTTTTTTTATTAGCAGAAAATTTTATGGGGAAAAATGAAGAAGAGGATTTACATCATGCAATGTACCTACTACAGATGTTCACAGTCAAATTTTCGGCTCTCTGAAATTCTTTCTCTCAGGGCTGCTACCATAACCCTTCTCTCTTTTCCTACATGCATCCCAGTCTTCCTTGATGTCCTGGGCAATTCATTTCTACCCTCTAACTTGCATTCTCTGCTCAGAAATACAAAAGCCCTTCAATTCACATGACCCTAGTCTTCAGAGAAGGCAAAGCAGTTCTGTTAGCATCCTAACATGGGATGCTATTGGATCTTGGGATCTTATCCCCCACCACATTATAGTTTATAAAATACCCCTCATAGCCACAGAGAATGTGAAGACAAGGTCTGATAAATACATCTTTGCCATCTTTTAATGTCAACTTCCAAAGTTGATCCAAATCCATTAGCCTCACCACCACCCACCCCTTGGCCAGAAGAGTTAACATGAACTGACAAGAAGTGAGTGACTTCCAGTTGGCTTTGACCACCAGCAAATTGCCCAAAAGGCAAGTAAGAACATGAGGAAGCAGAAGCATGAATGTTCCAGATGACGAGGCTCTGAGCTCTTAACACTCTGGGCCTGGGGCAGAACATCCAAGGCCTGACTGCAAGTTCTCTTGTCCCTTTGCCTTCCCCTAAGTCTCAGGTTCCCTACCCTGGAGCACTGCAGTGCCGGTGGGGAGGCTCTGCTGCCGGAGGATCAAGAGCAGTGGAGAAGACAGACAGGCCTTCTGCTCTACGAGATCTACGGACAGTCAGAAACAGTAGGTAGAAACAGTAGCTAGATGGTACTTTCTTGGTCAGTCAGGATGTGCTGAGCCACTGAGCCCAGCAGACGAGCTGAACCGTGTATGTGCAGAGGCCTCACTCTGCTCACAGCATTTCCTGAAGCCAATGGGAGGCTTCAGAGTTCTAGGCTAATTTGCCCCAAATCAATTTGCACAAAGGCAATTCACAGCTCATCAGTTTGTCAAGAGGCCAATGTACAGAAAACTATTGGACAAAACTTTGAAAAGGGGTGTAAGGACATGGTGCCACCATCCCTGTGATCATTAGCTCTAGGGAGCCGAGGAGGGGTGGTGGGATGGGAGGTTCTCTCCAGTAACATGGAGCCCACCATCTGCAAGTCCTGCCTACTTCATCCCTTCCTAGGGTGGCAACCACAGGCAGCCAGGAGCTGGCCCCAGAAATTCATTTCTGGGTGTTCATGTCGACAGCACACAGATTTGATTTTGGGAGGGAGCAGAGACTTTCTGTATATACCAACACACACACACACACACACACACACACACAAACACACAAACAGTGACTCCCAACGGCATCACTGAATAGCCAGGTGACAGGGCATTCAGAGTATCAGGCATGTCTTGAACCACAAAAACGTTATTGATGATAGTAGGGGCAGGGGCAGGTATCTTTCTTCCAACACAATTCTCAAGTCATTTCTGTTGCTGGGCAGAGCCACTTTCCTCAGCCTCCTTGTTCTCCCTGTAACTGACAGACAGATGACTACCATCTCAGGAGCTGGAGCAAAATAACTATTTTTAGCCTCAATTCACATACTTGTCTGACTTTTTTGCAAAAACATATGCTTTTAAATCATCAGTTAATTGGTCTTCTTCCAGGCCTAAGAAATATTAAGACTCTAGGTTTGTCTTCATAGTTTATATTTGGACAAGGAGGAAGGTGGGATGAGAACTACACTATACCCATGACCCAGGTTCCTTTGTATCAACTATTTGCAACAACAGAATACTGCCTTATGCTCAGGTGGTGCTGTATTTCACAAAGTATTTTCATAGCCACTGACTCATCTATGGAACATTTTCCACATGCTTGTACTGTGAGCAGCAACATAGCAAAGGCTAAAGAGCTTTCCCTCTCAGGAACTCAGACCCTGGTTCAAATCTCAGCTTGCCAGTTACAGGCTTCAAGACCATTGGCATAGCACTGAACCTTCCAGAGTCTCTGCTTCTCTGTTTCCAGAATGGAAATATAACCCAATCTCGGTGGGTTGTGATAAGGGAAACGAAAGGAAGTATATAAAGCTCTGGCTACAATGTCCAACCCCTTGTACATGCTCACCTTACCATTACTCTTGTTTTTAAGTAAGTGTTGCCCTAGATGCTAGGATAGTAGAGATGAATGGGGCAATCTCTATTCTCAGGATGCTTGTTATCCAGTGAAGGCAACAGACAAGCAAAAATAAGTATAATTGGGAGCTCCTGGTTGGCTCAGTGGGTTGAGCTTCCGACTCTTGGTTTCAGCTTAGGTGGTGATCTCATGGGGCGTGGGATTGAGCCCCCACATAGGGCTCCATGTTCAGCGGGGAGTCTGCTTAAGACTCTCTCTCCCTCTGCCCCCCAAACCCCATTCAAGCACTCTTGCGCTCTTTCTCTCTCTCTAAAATAAATGGATAAATATTTTTAAAAAAAGAAGTATAATGCTCTGTTGGCTACAATGGAAGTGTGGGAAAAAATACTACAGAAGGAGAATCTCCCAACTGACTTTTCTTGGGGCCAGAATAAAAGCTAGTTGTAACTGTTTATGGAACTAACTTGGTGTGTCAGGCACTGTGTGAAGAGTTTTCCACACGCTCACAGGTACTATGAGAGCTAAGTGTTATAATTACCTCCCTTTACAGAGAAGAAGATGAAAGGGGATTAATTGGCACATAGCTGGAGTCAAGATTCAAATCCTTGGGTGGCTCAGTCGGTTAAGCATTTGCCTTTGGCTTGGGTAGTGGTCCCGGGGTCCTGGGATCGAGCCCCGCATTGGGCTCCCTGCTCAGCTGGGGAGTCTGCTTCTCCTGCTCCCTCTGCCCCTCCCCCTCCACCCCTGCCCTGTCTCTCGTTTTTCTCTCTCTCAAATAAACACACAAAATCTTAAAAAGAAAAAAAAAAGATTCAAATCCTGGTCTGGCTTAGCTTTAGAAAGCTATTTTAGAGTACCATAAAGGAGGAATAAAGTTCATCAGGAAGATAAATGGGGGTGGGGGAGTTGCCTAGCAGAGGGGACAACACAATCTGAATATTCTCAGCACAGCTCTGAGTCATTGAGACAGGGTTCCTATCACTGTTTAACAGCCTGAGTCAATGTTAAATGATATCATGGCCTTCCTCTAGCAAACAGACACATGTCTGACGTACAGTGCGTACTCCACACCTCACATTACATTCCCACAGCCCCGGGCTCACCTTTTTGCTTCTTTTTTGGCCCCTCCCAATGGACCCGGTAGCCCCAGGAGCTAGAGTTCTTTGCATAGCATCCAATGACATGGATGAGTGAGGGTGCTGTGTGTGGTTCTTAATGCTTTGTAATCAGCCTGGACTCTTTGACCAACCCTATTTTCTTTCTTTTATGAATAGGGAGTAAGTTGTGGCACTCTCCGTGGAATGAAGATCAAGCCGGGTTCCATGGGGAAAGGCATTCCCCCCTTCGATGTCCAGGTGTGGTCCTAAAGGCATTTGCTGGGTGCAGTTAGGGCTCAGCTGGGATTGGACGATTGTGGGACACCAGGTGACAGAACCAGCTGTGCCCACCCCACCCTACCCCCACCCCAGTTGTCCTTCTCTCTCTCCTCCTGTTTTCCCTCCATTTCCTGGGGAGGCTTCGGTTGAGAACTTCAGTATCCTGGGCATGAATGCTGCTCAGCCTGGCAGCCTGAAGCCTCACACACAACAGATGGGACCAGAGCACATGGAGGGAGCCCTGGCAGCTCTCTCCATCAGCTGGTGCTTCTAGTTTTCCCTGATCTGTGTTTAAGACACATTTGCTACGTCTGCATATCCATGAGACCAATAGACCCATAACTTGGGTTTCACCATTTCCTGACTTCAAAGTCTTCTGACAGCTGTAATCTATTTTCTGACAGGGTTCCTCCCCCCATTTATTCTCACCAGTGTCACACGAATAGTCAGGTACTGTGTGGGTGGGGCAGGCGTGTTGGGGTGGCCCTGCAGGGTGGGATTCACAGGCCTGTTGCTCCAGATCATTGACGACAAAGGCAACAGCCTGCCGTTCAACACTGAAGGCAACATTGGCATCAGGATGAAGCCCACCAAGCCCATTGGCCTCTTCATGGGCTATGAAGTAAGTGGTGATCCTCACCTGCCCACTTCCAGACCCTCAAAATCCCTTCAGGGAGCTGTGTGGGTGCTAAGGGGGTGGATTCAACTCTGCACAACGAACCTTCTTCACACCTCCCTTCAGTCACTCCAACTCAATGAAGCCTCTTCTAATTAATCTCTAAGTTCCTAGTGTGTTCTCACATCCTTTCCTGTCCGAAACCATCTGACACTTAAGTGCTGACAGGGTAGAAAGAAGCACCCCAGACTTGGGTTCCAGTGATCTCTTTTTTGTTTTTTTTTAAAGATTTTATTTATTTATTTGACAGAGACACAGTGAGAGAGGGAACACAAGCAGGGGGAGTGGGAGAGGGAGAAGCAGGCCTCCTACTGAGCAGGGAGCCGGATGTGGGACTCAATCCCCAGACCCTGGGATCATGACCCGAGCCAAAGGCAGACGCCTAACAGCTGAGCCACCCAGGCACCCCTCCAATGATCTCTTGAGGTTGAGTATGCAAGAAGCTTTGACTGAGTTCAAATCTTACAGTCCCACTTACCAACAGGCTGTGCACAAATCTGTTAATCTTCCTGAGCCTCCAGAGAGGACAGTGGTGCCCCCACTTCACAGAGGAAGAAACTGCAGATTGGAAGCTTTGTATGTTTTCCCCATATCAAATAAATGGCAGGTCTAGGATTCAAACCCACATCTTTTTGGTTCCCAAACCCTACATAAGAAATCCAGGAATTACATAAAACTGTGACAGGCTCTAAGGAAACCAGAAACTCTTGACCAGGCAAATTCTCAGCTTCCAAGATTGGTCAGGGGAGAGTGGACAGACCTTGAAGCTGATCTCAGACCCGTCTCCTTTCTCCACAGGAACAACCAATGGTGTCACTGTTGGCCTCACTCTGTGGCCTTGGGGGTGGGTGGTGCTGCTCCTTTTGTGATGTTATTGACCAAAAGCAAATATGCAGGCCCTAGCCTTAATTCACAGTAGCACAATTTTAGGCTCGGATAAAAGAGAAAATAGAGTAACAGATACATAGATCAGTGGTTCTCAATCTTGCCTGTATGTTAGAATCAGTTGAGGAGATTTAAAAAAATAACTCTTGGACCCAACCATAGAGATTATGGTTAAATTAAACTGGGATGGTCCAGAGCAACATCATTTTTTTTTAAATTGGAAATAACATATTTTATTTTACAAAGATGTCCTCTGCTATGCCCACACCTATGTAGATATATACCTCACATGCCCTCTTGACTATATGTTGTCACTCCTCCACTGAGATTTATTTGCTTTTTTCCTTTCTTTTCTTTTACTGAGGTAAAATATATAAAATTTACCCTTTTCACCATTTTTAAGCATACAATTCAGCAGCACTGAGTAAATCACAACATTGTACAATGACCACCATGCATCTGCAGAAATTTTTTCCATCCCAAATGGAGACTCTGTTCCCATTAAACAATAATTCCCCCCCTCTTCCTCATATCCCCAGCATTTGGTCACCTTTAATATACTTTTTGGGTTTAAGAATTTGCCTATTTTAGGTACCTCTATTAAGTGGAATTGTACAATATTTGCCCTTTTGTGTCTGGCTTATCTCCCCTAGCACATGTTTTCAAGGTTCATCCGTGTTGTAGCATGTGACCAAATGTCATTTTTTTTCAGGCTGAATGGTATTGTATGGGTGTACCATATTTTGTATATCCATCAATTTCTTAATAGACATTTAGATTATTTCCATCTTTTGTCTACTGTGAATAATGCTGCAATGAACACTGGTGTGCAAGTATCTGTTTGAGTTCCTGCTTTCACTTCTTTTGGATATATACCTGAAAGTGGAATTGCTGCATCCTATGGTAATTCTATATTTAACTATTTTTTTTAAAGATTTTATTTATTTATTTGACAGAGACAGTGAGACAGTGAAAGAGGGAACATAAGCAGGGGGGAGTGGGAGAGGGAGAAGCAGGCTCCCTGCTGAGCAGAGAGCCCGATGTGGGGCTTGATGCCAGGACCCTGGGATCATGACCTGAGCCGAAGGCAGACGCCCAATGACTGAGCCACCCTGGCACCCCTATATTTAACTTTTTGAGGAACGGCCAAAATGTTTTCCACAGTGGCTGCACCATTTTATATTTCTATCAGCAATGCACAAGTGTTCCGGTTTCTCCATATCCTTGCTAATCCTTGTTATTTTCAGGTTCGTTTGTTTGTTTTGTGTGTATAATAGTCATTCTACCGCGTGTGAAGTGGTATGTCATTGTGGTTTTGATTTCCAACTCCCTAATGACTGGTGATGTTGAGCATCTTTTCATGTGCTTATTGACCATTTGTGCACCTTCTCTGGAGAATTGTCTGTTCAAGTCCTTTGCCTATTTTTAAAATTGGGTTGTTTTGTTTTGATTTGTAAGAGCTCTTTATATATTCTGGATATGAACCCCTTATAAGATATATGCTTTGCAAATATTTTCTTCCATTTAGTGCATTGTCTTTTCACTCTTTTGACAGTGTCCTTTCAAGTAAAATTTTTTAAAAATTTGATGAACATTTTATCTATTTTTTTCTTTTGTTTCCTGTGCTTTTGGTGTCATAGTTAATTAATAATTGTCAAATCCAAAATCATGAAGACTTCCCCCATGTTTTCTTCTAAGGGTTTCAGAATTTTAGCTCTTATGTTTAGGTTTTTAATCCATTTTGAGTTAATTTGTGTATATGGTGTATAAGGTAACTGCATTCATTTGCATCTGAACATCCAGGTTTCTCAGTGCCATTTGTTGAAAAGATTGACTTTTCCTATTGAATGGCCTTGGCATTCTTGCCTAAAATGCATTGAAAATATATGTGAGGATTTCTTTCTGGGTTCTCTATTTTATTCCAATCATCTATGTGTCTTTTTTTTTTATGCCAGTATCACAGTGTTTTGATTACTATAGTTTTGCAGTAAGTTTAAAAATCAGGAGTGTAAGCTCTTGTCCCTGGAAAGAAGAACTTTCTTCTCCCTTTAAAAGATTGTCTTGGCTATTTGGGATCCATCAAGATTTCATATGAATTTTAGGATGAGTATTTCTATACCACTGAGATTTTTTTTTTTAAGATTTTATTTATTTATTTGAGAGAGAGAATGAGAGAGAGAGAGCACATGAGAGGGGATAGGGTCAGAGGGAGAAGCAGACTCCCCTCTGAGCAGGGAGCCTGATGCGGGACTTGATCCCGGGACTCCAGGATCATGACCTGAGCCAAAGGCAGTCGCTCAACCAACTGAGCCACCCAGGTGCCCCCACTGAGATTTTGATAGGGAGTGCATTGAACCTGAAGATGGCTTTGGGTAGTATTATCATCTTAATATTAAGTCTCCAATTAATACAGTATGTCTTTCCATTTATTGATACCTTCTTTCATTTCTTTTGGCAACGATTTTTATTTTTCAGTGTACAAGTCTTTCACTTTCTTGACTAAATGTATTTTTAGTATTATTTCATTTTGTTGCTATTCTAAATAGAAAATGATTTTTGAATTTCTTTTGTCCATATATAATTTTTTCTGTTTTTTAGTTCTTTGTTCATTTTTTCTCTTAGTTTTTGATCACATTTAACATGTTGACTTATTGTTATTATTTCTTCCAAGTTTTTATTTAAATTCCACTTAGTCAACATACAGTTCAATATTAGTTTCATGTATAGAATTTAGTGATTCATCACTTACATACATCAGCCAGTGCTCATCGTAATGAGTGCATCCTTAATCCCCATCACCTATTTCACCCATCCCCCCGCCCCTCCCCGCTGGTTACCATAACTTTGTTCTCTACAGTTAAGAGTCAGTTTCTTAGCTTTCCCCTCTTTTTTCCCCAATGTTCATTTGTTTTGTTTCTTAAATTCCACATATGAGTGAACTCTTGAAATCAGATTCTCCCACTTCCCTGGGGGTTGAGGTTGCTGGGGTTTCATTGTTTTGTTTTTGATTTTGGACTGTTGAAGGCTATAGTAGTCCTTTGTTGTGGTACTTTTGCAAATTCTTTAAAGAGTATAGTTTGTCATGTGTGATTACTGAGGTTTCTGATCCTTTCGCTCATGTTCAGTTAATGTTTTGACAGAGATTTCCTTGAGTGGCAGGAGCTCAGATGAACAAAGAAAAACATCACCAACCAAAAAGAAGAGAGAACAGCCACTGTGCAGATTGGCTCTGTGCTAGGATACTCCTTTACCACTTAGCTGGACTTGCTCTGAGCCTAGGGATCAGCCTGAGATGAAAGCTTAAGGTCTTCTCAGGACTTTGCTGAGCATGCATTTTGCCCAGGCATGTTCCTGGCTGTCTTAATTACCCCATGCACATAGCTGTTTTGAACATCTTAATTTAAAAAAAAAAAAACTAAAAAACAAAACTCACTCCAGCATCTCCCCCAGACCTTGATGGTCTATTGTATATCTCCACCTATAATTTCTTACCTCAGGCAACTTCACTTTTGTAGTTTGCCTGGTAGCTTCTATGAGCAGTGCCTGCTGCTTTTTTCTGAGTTATATAAAGTGAGTACCTTGCACCTGTCCTTCAGGCAGCTACCCAGATAGGTCAGAACAGATGCACACAATAATCATTATTTTATTTTAAAACATCTGTTTTTTGGGGCACCTGAGTGGGTCAGTCATTAAACATCTGCCTTCAGCTCAGGTCATGATCCCAGGGCCCTGGGATCGAGCCCCTCATCAGGCTCCCTGCTCAGCCAGAAGCCTGCTTCTCCCTCTCCCACTCCCCCTGCTTGTGTTCCCTCTCTCGCTGTGTCTCTCTCTGTCAAATAAATAAATAAAATCTTTTAAAAAAATAAACCATCTGTTTTTTAAAAAGTTAATTGGTATCACAAGTGGAAAACAGTATGATTTGCCAAAAACAGAAGGCAATTATAACTATAACTATAACGCAAACAAAACAATTTTTCTTGAATTCTAGCTAAACCCTGTTCCCACTAAAAGCTCCAGTCCTGAAACTTACTCTTGGTAGTTCCAGAGCTTTTAAAAACATGTCAGAGAGTCTCCTTAATACAATGAGAACAATTGGAAGGGAACCTAAAATGGGATGTCATTCAATGTTTTTTTTTTTTTTCCCTGGACCCTTTTCAAATCATTTTATGTTTCATGAGAGGGATGATCTCAACACATTGCTTAATGGTTGAGTACAAAGGCTGTGGAGCAAGAATTAAATTCAAATACCAACCCTACCACTGACCAGCTGAGTGACTTTGAGTGAGTTATTGTGCTTCTCTGAGCATTCATTTCTTCTGTTATGGCCTATAAAAATCTAGCCTCACATAAAACCTGCACGTGAATGTTGAGAGCAGCTTTATTCACAATAGTCCCAAACTGGAAACAACCCAGATGCCCTTCAATGGGTTGACACCAAAACTGTGGTTCATCCATAACATGAAATACCATTTAGCAGTAAATAGAACAAAGTATTGATGAACATAAGAAGCTGGATGAATTTCCAGAAAATTATACTGAGTGAAAAAAATAAAAACAGTGCTAGTCCCAAAAGGTTACATACTGGGGCGCCTGGGTGGCTCAGTTGGTTAAGTGACTGCCTTTGGCTCAGGTCATGATCCTGGAGTCCCTGGATCCAGTCCCACATCAGGCTCCCTGCCCAGCAGGGAGTCTGCTTTTCCCTCTGACCCTCCGCCCTCTCATGTGCTTTTCTCTCTCATTCTGTCTCTCTCTCTCAAATAAATAAATAAAATCTTTAAAAAAAAGGTTACATACTATAGGATTCCATTTATGTAACATTTTTAAAGTGACAAAATTATAAAACTAAGGAATAGATCAGTCCCTGCCAAGGGCTTAGGGATTTGGAGGGAGGGAAAAGATGAGGGAGATGGGTGTAGATATAAAAGAGCAACACAGGAGATCCTCAGGATGACGGGAGTCTTCTGTACCTTGACTCTGGTGGTGGATGCACATTTGATAAAATACACGTAGACACACACAAAAAAGTAAAAGTAAACTCCTGGGAGATCTAAGTGAGATTGGTGGACTGTAGCAATGTCAATATCCTGGTTGTGATATTGAACTGTAGTTTTGCAAGATGCTACCATTGGAGAAAACTGAGTAAATGGCACACAGGATCTCTCTGTGTTATTTCTTATAACTGCATGCAAATATATAATTATCTTTTTTAAAAAGATTTATTTATTTGAGAGAGAGAGAGAACATATATGCATGCATGTGTGCATCAGTTAGGGAAGGGGCAGAGGGAGACAGAGAATCTCAAGTAGGCTCCACGCTGAATGCAGAGCCCTATGCAGGGCTCGATCTCACGACCCTGAGATTATGACCTGAGCAGAAATCAAGAGTTATCCGCCCAACCGAATGAGCCACCCAGGTACCCTGCAAATATACAATGATCTTAAAATAAACAATTTAATTAGAAAAACAAAAGCCTTGTAGGTTTTCTGGAAGGATCAGATGAGGTAGTATTTTGGGAAGGAAATTCATTTAACAGAAGTTTATTGACACGTCTCATTTGTCCAGGCAGGGTCCATGTTCTAGTGGAAATTTTATTCTACTAGAGTGCCACACAAAAGTGAGTTGTTACTTTAAAAAATTATCCTTAAAATTGGCTCAATATTGTCCACTAATTGACAAGTAGTGTTCATTGAGTACTTGGATATAATGAAAATAGACTCAGAGAGATTATAAAACTTGCCCAGGTGCCAAGTAGAGCCAGGAGCGGGATCCAGACCCAGATCTGAGCACCAGGTTGTGGCTCATCATCTCTAAACTCATTGCCTTCAACAAAGGGGTGTTGTTGTCTTTGCAGGACAACCCAGTAAAGACAGCTGAAGTGGAATGTGGGGACTTTTACAACTCTGGAGATAGAGCAACTATGGATGAAGAGGGCTACATCTGGTTCCTGGGGAGGAACGATGACATCATCAATACCTCTGGGTAGGTATAGCTGACCTGAGCTGGGAGGCACCACCCGCACATGCCTCATGGGATTTAGCTTGTTCTGACATTCATCCAAGCTTGGTGATGGTTAGCTCAGGCTAACTCTGAACAGAGCTCTGTTTATGGGGCCCTTTTCTGGGGATACCTGTGCACCTCCCCCAAGTCCTGCATCCAGAAAAGTCTATCAAAATGTAGTTCAAGAAGGTCTGCAAGGCGAACCATAATAAGACATTATGCAGTTTAAGGGATTTGGAAGGAAGACGTTACTTAGGCCTTTATTGGTTGAGGAAGTTCCTCTATGTTTGGCTCCTCTAATGGGACACAACAATAACTGAAAAATTTAATGATAGATAACAACAACATAAACCTTTATGGGGCACTTACTATGGGGACACACACTCTGCAGTACTTTATATAACCTGGCTCTCAATGCTAGAAGGTAGATGCAATTATGCCCATTTTACAGATGAAGGAACTGGGTTACTGACTAGTGAATAAAATTCCCTAAAGTTTCAAAGAGTGCTGGGTACAACCAAGATTTACCAAAGCTGTCTGGCTCCAAGTCAGTTGTCCCTAAACTTTACGTGATTTGGAAAGAAAAGAAAATGACCTATTATACCAGAGTAACAATTTCTCTTGAATATTTCAGGGAAGTTGAGTGTGTTTACTTTTTAAATTTCTAAAACATGCTAATGTAATGGGAAAGAGTATGCAGAATTTGCATGAATGTTTAAGATAAAGGCTGAGGCTTCTACTAGGTTTCATGCCAAGGGAAGCTCCTTGAGCCCAGCTCCAGAGCTCGGGGAGGACTAAACATTCACCCTCCTCCTTGAGCAGAGGCAGTGAGGTGAGAAACTCTGGGAAGCATGTGAGTGTTGTATTTCTCAGCACGGAGTGCCCATTCTTCATGTTTGGGGCCCATGACAGAGCCAGGGCACAGGTATGTGGCTTCCTGCGACAGTTATCCTACGTGGCAAGGGACGAGGTGACCCTCTAAAACATGAGACTTGAGGGCCTGGGTCACCCTGCCCTGGGCAGCCACTCAGAAACCAAGAAGGAGCCATTGATCCTGCAGGTACCGCATCGGGCCTGCAGAGGTGGAGAATGCCCTGGCCGAACACCCGGCTGTGGCTGAATCAGCTGTGGTGAGCAGCCTGGACCCGATTCGAAGGGAGGTAAGGAGGAGGGCACAGAGGTCATCGTGTCTGTGTGTGGGCACTAAGGCAGGTGCTGGGAAACCTTCCTCCTGGTCCTGTCTCTCCAACCTTGGACCTAGGGTGGAGGGAGGGCCCGTGGGTGTGCATGTGCATTTACACTGTGTGGCCACCAGAGAGCAATGTGGCCTCAACGGTGTGTGACAGAAAATGATGCTTGTGAATGTGGCTTGCTGCTAGGACTACTGCTGCCCATCTCCTAGTTTCTGAGCCCTTCCTACCTGCTGGTTCATTTCCCCCTCACAGCAACCTCATTAATTAAGGACTCTGAGACCCCTTTTTTACAGGGAAAGAAACAAGCATAAGGACATTAAATAAGTTGCCTGATCACAAAGCTGTTAAGTGGTGGAGCCAGAATGAGAATCTGAGCAGTCTGGCTCCAGAGCAAGCATTCATTGATTCACTGTGTGCTGAGCACCTACTATGGACAAGGCCCTGTGCCCTGTAGAAGCAACATGAATAATAGGAACATAGTTAATGGCCAGCATTGATTTAATGCCCACAGAACCCTACCTACAATAGTGAAAAGGGTGATGATAATGCTAGGAATAAAAATCAGTTTAAACGAGCTTTGTGGTTTATATGAATCATCTCGATGAATTTTGGCATCCATGCCCTGAGGAATGAAGTGTGCTGTCCCCATATCAGAGAAGGACATGGAGGCTGAGAGAGGTGAAGTAATTTTCCAAGGCAGAGAGTAGAAATTGGAAGTATGGACACTGGTCCTGTTCTTTTCCAGAGGCTCAACTGTCAACTTGTTTTTCCATTTACTTAACACACATTTACTTTTTAGACTATGCACTTGGTTGCCACTCCCCCTGAGCCTCCACTCTGGTTCTGCGCTGCAGGTGGTGAAGGCATTTATTGTCCTGACCCCGGAATTCGTCTCCCATGACCGGGACCAGCTCACCAAGGAGCTGCAGCAGCATGTGAAGTCAGTGACAGCCCCGTATAAGTACCCCAGGAAGGTGAGAGAGGGCAGAGGGATGGCATTTGGTCCCCTCCAGTGGGCCGTGGGCTCTGCTGCCCCAAATCTCATAGGGTGGCTGGGGTGGAGCTTATGTAGCCCATGGAGTGAGCATTTTTCTCTACCGAAGAAGCATTCAACTTAGGGGTTTAGGGGAGATCCATCTTAATCATGGAAACCTCTATCCTGTGTCAGAAAACAAAAAGGCTGACAAAAAAGCTACAGAAAACAATCAGCCAAGAGCCTAGAAATATCCAAGAAGGTTATTTGAAATCTTTCACAATTTGAAAAAGACATTCAAGTCAACAACTGCCACACTTTTAAAAAACATTATTTGTAGTAAGAAATATATTCTAAATTGAAGCCCAGTACATATATAGATACATAACAAACAAAAGCTAACAAAATAATATTTATTGTAGCATAAAATACATTCTGAGAGGTTTTTTTCTACCTCATTTGTTTTCAGTGCCATGTGTGAACTATGAAAATGTCCAACAATAGAGAAATGATTAAATTATTCGTGGTAATTAATGCTGTCCTATAATTTAAAAAGATGATGCAGATCTCTTATTTGTAACATAAAAACATCACAAAAATATATTATTAAGAGAAAAAAGCAGGCTGTGAATAAATATACATGTTATCTGACTTGTTGAAAAACAACATTTGCAAGGATACATGGGTCAAAAATTTAACGTGTCTTTCTTTTGTAATAATACATTGCTGTGCTTTCTGAGTGTTTACCTTTGAGACATAAAGGTAGAGAGCTAATATTTATTGAACATTTACTATGTGTGCCTGGCGCTGGACTCAAAGCTTTCCATGAATTATGATTTCATTTAATCCCCCTCCCCCAAACCTGAGATGTTATAACCATCCATTTGAAAGAATGGAAACAGGGGAGGCTCAGAGACTCACAGTAACTTGCCTGAGGTTGGAGTGAAGAAAAGGGCAGAGCTGAACTCAAACCCACGTGTGTCTGACGACAGAGTCCATGCTTCGCATGTAAGGCTCTGCTGCCTGCTAGAGAGTAGACTGGAGGATGCATGCCAGTTAGGATGGGCTGATGTTACTGTGAGTAACTAGACGCCCCTCGTCTTAGTGGCTCCTACTAGGGAAGTATCTTTCTTGCTCCTCATATCTGCACGGTCTTCCTGGGAGCAGGATAAAAGAGCACCCACCATAGGTAACTGCCAGGTGCTAGAGGAGATGGACAGAGGGGGTGCCAGATCCATTTGTCCCAAGTGATCTGTTCGAGGTGGCACACCTCACTCCCACTCACATCTCACTGGTCAGAGCACGTCACAGGGCTGCATCCAACTTCCCAGGTCAGGGGACACCTTGACATGCTTGGTGGAGCCTATTGGGGCCACCACATTGTTCCAGTCCATCTGGGGGACTGTGCAGGGGCAGAGGAGGATACTGGGGCATTGGTAAGAAATGACAACAGGACTAAGTTGGGATGGGTTTGCTTTATCCTTGACCAGGTGGAATTTGTCTCAGAGCTGCCCAAAACTGTCACTGGCAAGATTAAAAGAAGTGACCTTCGGAAAAAGGAGCTTGGTCAGATGTAATCAGCAAAACCCTCAGAAACCACTGTGTCTTCTTCGCCAAATCCCTGGCTATCCCAGTTTCCTCACTATGGGGAGGGTGAGGAGAGGAGTGCTGGACATTGATTTTAAGAGCATCAGGAGTGCCCACATTCCAGCATTTTTGTTCTTTTAAATTACTATCAGTTACTCTCCTGCTTCCAAGTCCCCAAGTGAGCGCTCAGTATGTGGCTGGGATAATAAACTGACATCAGCATCCAAGGGGACTTGTGTTCTGCTTTTATTCTGTGAGTGAACTGGTGCTAAATGCTGTTCCTCCATGATTCTCCCCAAGCCCCATTGGAGAGGACTCTGGGGCCAGATTCTCCCTCCTGGTTCCAGGAGCCCTGGGTGGCTCCTTTTGTCTGTTCAACAACCAGAACACAGAGGTCTGGGGAGGGACCCTTCCTTGGCTCCAGGTGTCCACCTCTGCCTAGCTTGCCCATGTCCTGCTGGAGGGTGAGGTCAGGGCCAGAGTTAGTGAGGTGACTGGGGAAGGGGGAAGGGGTCGAGGCAGCCCAGCCTGGTGATTCCACTTGCCTGCCAGACCATTCCTCACCACTCCATCCAGCATCCCATGGATCTGCTGCCTCTGTATGCTGCTGCTTCCAGGTCCCAGCCTGCCCCAGCTTAGGTGTGGGAGGGATCTGCCCTGTGGGGACCCAGAATCCTGCAAGACTCCTCCAGCCCTTTCCAGGGGTGTCCAATCCCCCATTCCTTCCATGGAGCCCAGGAGCTCTGTTCCCCAGCCCTCCGTAGGGTCCCCCAGTCACTCACCCTTCCCCAGGACCCAGGAATCCCTCAGCCTCCCCAGGGGCCTGGAGCTCTCCCCACACTTTATGAGGTCCTCCTGCCATCTGGAGCCCAAGAGATGATGTGTGCAAAGGGCAGGGCTTAGGACAGGCCTGAAACAGGAGGGACCTGTGGTTGTTACCAGTGTTGCCTTTAACAGCTGTGAGACGTGAGGCACTGGATCTGGGAAGACACTTGCCCCATGGAGACGATGATGCTAATGTCCATAGGTGCTCGGCATGTGGCTTCCTCTTGTCCTCAGCACAATTATGGACACAGGCTTGGATGCCCCCAGCTCACTGAAGGAAACCAGCCCACGGTCACACAGCTGGTAAGCAGCACAGCTGGATCTCAAACTCTAGGCTCCCGGCCCTGTTTCCAGGGGCCATGAAGGGCTTCGAAGACGGGAGGCTGACATGGGCTTTGGGGACACTTCCTCACCTCCATGAGTGATCTCACCTGTTTGAGGCCCCAAAATTCTGTTCACTGCTTCCTCTTTCCCTACCCCCTGTTTCAGTTATAATCAGGGTTACCCTGGCCATCCTTCCTGGAATTCCCTAGTCCCCCTTATAGGCTGGGCCTCTCTCCCGTTCACTTTTGGGCTAGTCTGATCCACCCCTTCTGTGGCTGGTCTCTCCTTCTATAACCAGGACCACCCAACTCTGGGGCTCTTGAGGCGGACAGCAGCATCTAAACAGAATTTAATACAAATGTTTTGTTATCCTTGTTTTGTTTTTGTTTGCATGTTTTTTATGATTTCTTTATATTTATGTTAAAGATATTGCTTTCCTATTTTAGCAGTGCTAGAATGGTTCCTGTTTACAAGAAATTTACACAATAAGTGGTGGTTTGTAGAGCATTGATTTTCAGCTGCCTTGGGCCTGAATGAGTTGGGGAAACATTGTGTTAGTCCTAGAGAGAAACAGTTTAGGAAGTTCAGCTCAGGACAGGGCCCAAGAGAGATGATCACAGGGGGTTTGTCTAGTCACCTGGGTCCCTGGCTCTGCCCACCTGCTTGGCTCTCCCTGCCCAGCACGCCTGGAGCTGCAAGCTCTCTGGGTGTTGTCCTGGATCCCTCAGGAGAGAAGTTAGTGAATGTTTTCTCTTAAAATGCTCTCATTCCTGGAGGTCCTCGGAGATCCTGTGAGTCAGCTTGGATTGTTTCCCTGTGAGGCTCATAACGTAAAGCCCAAGCTAGTGTGTAGGAGGGTCACATATAAGTGACTGATCTAAAGCTGTTTGAGGTGTTAAAATGTCTCCATCAATTAGGGATGGTTTTGAGGCCATACAATCTTCTCACACTAATATCCCAGGATATTCCAGCCCAGAAGACATAATTTGATTACAATTTTATCAGCTCATTTCATTCAGTTCAATGTAGCTCTTTTTCTTTTGGATTTCTTTACTCCTATTTCATTTAGAGAGGTACTTCTCAATTTCTAAATGTATGGGGATTTCTGGTTAGCTTTTTATCAGTGATTTCTAGCACATTATATTACCAAAACATACTCTGTGTGACTTCATTTCTTGGAAACATATTGAAATTTCCCTTCCCAAAATAAATCAGGTGAATTTTGTAACTGTATCCTATGTGCCTAAAGTTAATGTGTCCTCCACAATGGTATATGGATGTGGATGATATATGGAGACAGCTGTGGGATTCAGATGGTTTGCTATCAAGGTCTACATCTTATGGATGTTCTGTCTGCTTTGAATCGCTGAGAGAGGGTTCTGTCTGCTTGTGTATTTGCTTGTTGTTGCAGTTCTGTCCTCCTTTGCTTTATATGTTGTTTAGCCAACAGCTGTAGGACAGGAGTTTGGAAAGGAAGGAGAGAGCACCCAGAAGAGGGAACAGGGACCTGGGCTGGAGGGAGCAGAAACAAGAAGGACGGCCAAAGTTCCAGAGAGACCTGTCATTGGGATGGCGCATGGTGGGGCATCAGCAGGGAAGGGGTTTTTGAAAACGAGGTCACCTGTGGCATCCATGTTGATCTACTAGGGGCAAAGGCAGCTGATTTGTGGAGAGATTATAAAGGTTCTGGGTTGCTAAGGAAACGTTCAACCAGGGGAAGGCTTGGAGGAAGATGGATGCTCCTCCACTCCAACTGCTCCTGAGAGTCCACTTTACCTGCTAATATGTCCTACTCACCTAGTGATTTACTAACCTGCTGACCTACTACCCTTTCTGAACCTCCCCTTGAGTACTTAATCTGTCCCTGACACTGTCCTTAACCCCTTCTTCTCCTGACAGACGCCTTCCCTAATCCCACCCTCTATTTCTACCCTGCTCCCATCCCTCCTTAAAACCCTGTCCCCTTCCCACCCCTCCCTACCCACCCACCCCTCCCTCCACTCCACCCCCCATCTCCACCTCCTCCCCGGCACCCCAGCGCCCCTTGAAAGGACCAAGACATGAAGGTGCAGAGGTTGTTGTTCTGGCTGCTCTTGCTCCGGTGTCCCAGTTCCCCAAACCCAAATGTGAGTAAACATGGCACTTCACCGGTGTCTTCCATTGAAAGAGAGAGGGCACAAGTGTGGGGGGAAGGGCAGAGGGGGAGGGAGAAAGAGAAAACCCCAAGCCAGCTGTGCAGTGAGTCCAGAGCCTGAAGAGGGTCTCAGCCTCAGGACCATGGATCATGACTTGATCGAAACCAAGACGTCGTCACTTAACTGACTGAGCCACCCGGTGACTCAAAGCTGCTGGTGATGTTTTCCTTCCTACTGGGTTCTTTCACATGGTGGTTAAATAACAGCTTTTTCATGGGGTTCTTGGTGGGAACTTCAGAGAACTGCAGCTCTTCCTGAAGACCGAGCACCACAGGGGAGGTTTCTCAGTCAGCCTGAAGGGGTTGTGGCCACCCGCCGTCCACATCAAGTTCTGGGTCCTGTCTGTGCTGCTTGGTCCAAAAAAAGCAGCTCTGGCAGGATGGAAACCTGAAAATACTAGGCTTATGGTGTCAAGAAGGAAGGATTTGAGAAGATACGAAAAGCCATTGAGCTCTTTGTCTTCAATAAGGGGCTTGTATGACATGTACATTATATCTCGTTAAAATTACTTTAAAAATATCAGGAACTTGAATTTAATAGGAGCTGGCTCCTGGAAGCCTTGAAGTTTAGGGTCCATCTTCTATGCAGTTTGTTTTCCTATCAGCACATTGTTCACATTTGTGAAGTTTGGCAGCCCTGGGAACAGTGGTATCTTAAGCATTGGTGTTGGGACCATAGTATCAAAAAGTGAAATGTCCTTTGTGCTCTGTGCTTCCTGGTTGGTTGACTTTGAACAACTTCTGAGTCAGCTCTTTCCTTCTGGCCTTGGAGGCTGTCCCCGTGGACTCTGTGTCCCACCAGGTCCACGGGAACCCCGAGAAGCCCAGCGGACACTAAGTGACCACATCCTGCTGGGACATTTGTCACAGGAGAATCTGATGGAGTGATGTGATCAGGAAGTGAATGAGTTGTTATCCTTTCTTTAGCCCAGTATGTACAGAGTACTGATTTCCCCAAAGTAAAAAGCTCCTGAATGTCCTTAGGATTGTCCAAAGATAAAGAAATACCTGGTTCTTAGTGTGAATATTTCGCTCCTTAAAAAATAAAACCCTTACCCCCAGGAGAGAGAGACAGACAGGCAACACCCTAGAAATAAGCGGACTTCTTTAGACCAGCCTACACCATATTCTTAGAGAGGGATCTGCAAAGTGGGAGTAGTCAGGAAGGACCCTTGTGTTGAGGCCGACTCATCCCACATGAATATCTCCAGTCAAAATAGACTTGATTCTGTTTCTTTTGAGTCTTCAAGGGAGGGAATTTCGTGGTAGTCTTTATTGGAAATATTCCCGTCTTCCTAGGCTGCATCTCATAGATCAGTTCAGCTTTCTCACCCTCCCTCATCTCTGAGCTCTTGCATTTCCCTCCTCCACCTGCTCATGGCCATTGTCTGTGAGAACCTAGTGTTATTGGCCCCATTGGATGTCATCTAGTTAAGAGTCAGCTACTGGTCAGCATCCAGACAGCTGCCAGATGTACCAAGTGGCCATGACTGGGGTGTTTTCCATTTGTGGCAAGATGGCCTCTGTCTTTTGTGCATTTGATCCCCATGATCAACCATTGTGCAGATAGCTAATGTTCTCTTTCAGACAGTGGCTGTTCAAAGACCATGTATGTTTTCCACCAGCACACATGTTTGTGACCTCAGGTGTGAGGGCTGAAGATGAAAATGCTACAGATTTCAGGGGTACTTTCTAGAGAGTTGTGTTTGCACAACATTCAAGCTTGGTGTAAATTAGTATAAATTGCATTGTGAGCATCTTGTCTCCTAAAATAGTTGGAACTCAGTTTTTATAAAATGAGATGTGTTCTTTGTTTTGGTGTCCATACCCAGGAATTTTGTATTCTTTTAGAAATGAAATTTCATAGCTGCTACTAATTGATTTAGGTACAATAGTAAGAAATAGGAACATGAATTCCTTTCATTAGCTTTTTGGAGATTGGTGTTCAAGTAATTAAAATCTCACAGATGTTGTCAAGATATTCAAGATCACCTGATTATGTAAATCTTTATGTACCTTAGAAATCTGACATTTTGGGGGGGGGCGGAGCAAGATGGCAGAGGAGTAGGAGACCTGGATTTCATCTGGTCTCAGGAATTCAGCTGGATAGGGATCAAACCATTCTGAACACCTATGAACCCAACAGATTGAAGAAAAGAATAGCAACAACTCTCTGAACAGAAAAGCGACCACTTACTGGAAGGTAGGACATGCGGAGAAGTGAATCCGAGGCGATATTTGGGAGGATAGATGGTGGGGGAGGGGGCCTCCGTCAGCCGTTTCTGGCAAGTGATAGAGCCGCGGAGCACAAAATCGGAACTTTTAGAAGTCAGCTCCATGGAGGGACGTCACTTCAGTGTCTAAGCGGGGGGGTGGAACCCTCGCGGGACAGTGTGGTCTCAGAACCCTCGGGGTCACAGAAAGACTGGGGGTGCCTGAGTGTGCCAGGTATCAGAGCGGGGAAGCCAGGTGCAGAGACGGAGCTGAGGCACGGGCTCTCAGCTCGGGGTTGCCATAAACTGTGACCGGTGACAGTTGGGCCACTGCTCCTCCAGCAGGGACCCAACAAGCAGCAGATCCAGGGAGACTCCCCTCCCTCCCCCGGGAGGAGTGGTGCGGGAGAGCACCTCAGGGATCTGCTAGGTTTGGAGACTCCACACAGTGTCGGGTGCCAGAGATAGAAACACTTGGTCACAGGCCAGGTGAGCGTGGAGTGCGGCCGGAGACCGGGGAGACGGGAGTGACTGACTGCTTATCTCTGGGGCCCACTGAGGAGCAGGGCCCCAAGTTCTCAGCTCCTCCAGGGTTGAGATTGGGAGGCCACCATTTTTACTCTCAGCTTCCAGCGCTGTACGGAAAGCTTGCAGGGAACAAAAGCTCCCCAGAGCAAACCCGAGCAACTTGCTTAGGGCGGGGCAATTCCGCCTCTGGCAAAGACATCTGGGAACCACGGAAACAGGCCCCTTCCCCAGAAGATCAGCACGAACAGTCCCCAAGACAAGACCAAGTTTACCGATCAAGGAGAACGGGAGAACACCAGCACTAGGGGAATACTGCACATAGAATTCATGGCTTTTTTTTTATCATGATTCATTAGTTTTTCAAAGTTAATTTTTTAACTGTTTTTTTTTTCTTTTTCCCTTTTTCAACCAACATCTTATCAATACCTTTTTAAAAAAAACATTTTTTATTTTTCATTTTTAGGGTCATATTTTATCCCTTCATAGTAGTTACCCTTATTTTTGGCATATATATATAAGTTGTTCTCTCTTTAAAATTTTGAGATACGGTTTCCCCTATCAGATCAAAATATATCCTAAATCCCTAGTGTATGGCTTTGTTCTAGTCTCCTGCCTGATCACATTCTCTCCCTTTTTCCATTTTTTAAAAAATCTTCTTTCTTTTTTCAAACAACTTCTCATCTTATCAATTCCTTTTATAAAATCTTTTATAATTTTCATCTTTACAATTATCTTCCATCCCTTCATTGTATCAACCCTTATTTTGTACATATGTAAGTCTTTCTTCCTTTAAAATTATAGGAGACACTTTTTTCTAACAGACCAAAGTACGCCCAAAATCTAGTGTGTGGCACTGATCTATGCACTAACTTGATCATATTTGATCATGTTCTGTTTTTTTTTTGTTTTGTTCTGTTTTTGTTTTTATCTTTTTGTTTTTTTTTTTCCTCTTTCCTTTTTCTTTCTTTCTCTTTCTTTTCCCCTGGTTTCAGGTCTTTTCTGATTTGTACAGAGTATAATTACTGGGGATGTTGTTAACCTGTTAACATTTTGTTCTTTCATTCATCTATTCTCCTCTGGACAAAATGACAAGATGAAAACAATCACCTCAGCAAAAAGAACAAGAGGTAGTACCGTCTGCCAGGGACCTACTCAATATGGACATTAGTATGATGTCGGACCTAGAGTTCAGAATCATGACTTTAAAGATACTAGATGGGCTTGAAAAAAGCGTGGAAGTTATTAGAGAAACTCTTTCTGGAGAAATAAAAGAACCAAAATCTAACAAAGTCGAAATCGAAAAGGCTATTAATGAGGTGCAATAAGAAATGGGGGCACTAACTGCTAGGATAAATGAGGCAGAAGAGAGAATCAGCGATATAGAAGACCAAATGATGGAAAATAAAGAGGCTGAGAAAAAGAGAGATAAACAACTACAGGATCACGAGGGCAGAATTTGAGAGATAAGCGATACAATAAGACGAAACAACATTAGAATTGGGAACCCAGAAGAAGAAGAAAGAGAGAGTGGGGCAGAAGGTATAATGGAGCAAATAATAGCAGAGAACGTCCCTAATGTGAGGAAGGAAACAGGCATCAAAATCCAGGAGGCACAGAGAACCCCTCTCAAAATCCATAAAAATAGGTCAACACCCCGACATCTAATAGTAAAACTTATGAGTCTCAGAGACAAAGAGAAAATCCTGAAAGGAGCTCGGGAGAAGAGATATGTAACCTACAATGGTAGAAATATTTGATTGGCAATAGACCTATCCACAGAGACCTGGCAGGCCAGAAAGGACTGGCAAGATATCTTCAGAGCACTAAACGAGAAAAATATGCAGCCAAGAATACTATATCCAGCTAGGCTGTCATTGAAAATAGAAGGAGAGATAAAAAGCTTCCAGGACAAACAAAAACTAAAGGAATTTGCAAATACGAAACCAGCCCTCCAAGAAATATTGAAAGGGGTCCTCTAAGCAAAGAGAGAGCCTAAAAGCAGCATAGACCAGAAAGGAACACAGACAATATACAGACACAGTCACCGTCACCTTAGAGGCAATACAATGGCACTAAATTCAAATCTTTCAATAGTTACCCTGAATGTAAATGGACTAAATGCCCCAATGCCCCAATCAAAAGACACAGGCTATCAGATTGGATTAAAAAACAAGACCCATCCATATGCTGTCTGCAAGAGACTCATTTTAGACCCAAAGACACCCCCAGATTGAAAGTGAGGGGGTGGAAAACCATTTACCATGCTAATGGACACCAAAAGAAAGCTGGGGTGGCAAGCCTTATATCAGACAAATTAGATTTTAAAACAAAGACTGTAATGAGAGATGAAGAAGGACACTATATCCTACTTAAAGGGTCTATCCAACAAGAAGATCTAACAATTGTAAATATCTATGCCCCGAACATGGGAGCAGCCAATTATATAAGGCAATTAATAACAAAAGCAAAGAAACACATTGACAACAATACAATACTAGTGGGGGAATTTAACACCCCCCTCACTGAAATGGACAGATCATCTCAGCAAAAGATCAACAAGGAAATAAAGACTTTAAATGACACACTAGTCCAAATGGACTGCACAGACATATTCAGAACATTCCATCCCAAAGCAACGGAATACACATTCTTCTCAAGTGCCCATGGAACATTCTCCAGAACTGATCCCATCCTAGGTCACAAATCAGGTCTCAACAGGTACCAAAAGATTGGGATCATTCCCTGCATGTTTTCAGACGACAATGCTTTGAAACTAGAACTCAATCACAAGAGGAAAGTCAGAAAGAACTCAAATACATGGAGGCTAAAGAGCATCCTACTAAAGAATGAATGAGTCAACCAGGAAATTAAAGAAGAATTTAACAAATTCATGGAAACCAATGAAAATGAAAACACAACTGTTCAAAATTTCCTGAGAGGAAAGTATATAGCAATACAAACCGTTCTCAAGAAACAAGACATGTCTCAAATACACAACCTAACCCTACACCTAAAGGTGCTGGAGAAAGAACAGCAAATAAAGCCTAAATCCAGCAGGAGAAAAGAAATAATAAAGATCAGAGCACAAATCAATGAACTAGAAAGCAAAAGAACAGTAGAACAGAATAACGAAACTAGGAGCTGGTTCTTTGAAAGAATTAACAAAATTGATAAACCCCTGGCCAGACTTATCAAAAAGAAAAGAGAATTGACCAAAATCAACAAAATCATGAATGAAAGAGGAGAGATCACAACCAACACCAAAGAAATACAAACAATTGTAAGAACATATTATGAGCAACCCTATGCCAGCAAATTAGATAACCTGGATGAAATGGGTGCATTCCTAGAGATGTATCAACTACTGAAATGGAACCAGGAAGAAATAGAAAACCTGAACAGACCTATAACCACTAAGGAAATTGAAGCAGTCATCAACAATCTCCCAACAAACGAAAGCCCAGGGCCAGATGGCTTCCCAGGCGAATTCTATCAGACATTTAAAGAAGAATTAATACCTATTCTCCTGAAACTGTTCCAAAAAATAGAAATGGAAGGAAAACTTCCAAACTCATTTTATGAGGCCACCATTACCTTGATCCCAAAACCAGACAAAGATCCCATCAAAAAGGAGAATTACAGACCAATATCCTTGATGAACATGGATGCAAACATTCTCACCAAAATACTAGCTAACAGGATCCAACAGTACATTAAAAGGATTATTCACCATGACCAAGTGATGTATCCCTGGGCTGCAAGATTGGTTCAACATCCACAAATCAATCAACGTGATACAATACATTAACAAAAGAAAGAACAAGAATCATATGATCCTCTCAATAGATGCAGAAAAAGCATTTGACGAAGTACAGCATCCTTTCTTGATCAAAACTCTTCAGAGTATAGGGATACCTATATCACGAAGATACAAATGTAGGGATCCGAAGTGGTACATACATCCCAATGTTCATAGCAGCAATGTCCACAATAGCCAAACTGTGGAAAGAGCCAGGATGTCCATCGACAGATGAATGGATAAAGAAGCGGTGGTATATATACACAATGGAATATCATACAGCCATCCAAAGGAATGAGATCTTGCCATTTGCAACGACGTGGATGGAACTGGAGGGTGTTATGCTGAGTGAAATAAGTCAATCAGAGAAAGACATGTATCATATGACCTCACTGATATGAGGAATTCTTAATCTCAGGAAACAAACTGAATGTTGCTGGAGTGGTGGGGGGTGGGAGGGATGGGGTGGCTGGGTGATAGACATTGGGGAGGGTATGTGCTATGGTGAGCGCTGTGAATTGTGCAAGACTATTGAATCACGGGTCTGTACCTCTGAAACAAATAATGCAACATATGTTAAGAAAAAAGAAAAAGAAGATAGCAGGAGGGGAAGAATGAAGGGGAATAAGTCGGAGGGGGAGACGAACCATGAGAGACGATGGACTCTGAAAAACAAACTGGGGATTCTGGAGGGGAGGGGGGTCGGGGGTTGGGTTAACCTGGTGATGGGTATTAAAGAGGGCACATTCTACGTGGGGCACTGGGTTTTATGCACAAACAATGAATCATGGAACACTACATCAAAAACTAATGATGTAATGTACGGTGATTAACATAACAATAAAAGAGACAATAAAAAACAAGACCCATCAATATGCTGTTGCAGACACTCATTTCAGACCCGAAGACACCCCCACATTGAAAGTGAAGAGGTGGAAAACCATTTAGCATGCTAATGGACACCAAAATAAAGCTGGGGTGGAAATCCTTATATCAGAAAAATCAGATTTAAAAAAAAAATTTTATTGCTATGTTAATCACCATACATTACATCATTAGTTTTTTAATTTTTTATTATTATGTAAATCACCATACATTACATCATTAGTTCTTGATGTAGTGTTCCATGATTCATTGTGCATAACACCCAGTGCTCCACGCAGAATGTGCCCTCTTTAATACCCATCAAAAGGCTAACCCATCCCTCCACCTCCCTCCCCTCTAGAACCCTCAGTTTGTTTTTCAGAGTCCATCGTCTCTCATGGTTCGTCTCCCCCTCCGACTTACTCCCCTTCATTCTTCCCCTCCTGCTATCTTCTTCTTTTTCTTTTTTCTTAACATATGTTGCATTATTTGTTTCAGAAGTACAGATCTGTGATTCAACAGTCTTGCACAATTCACAGAGCTCACCATAGCACATACCCTCCCCAATGCCTATCACCCAGCCACCCCATCCCTCCCACCCCCCACCACTCCAGCAACATTCAGTTTGTTTCCTGAGATTAAGAATTCCTCATATCAGAGAGGTCATATGATAGATGTCTTTCTCTGATTGACTTATTTCACTCAGCATAACACCCTCCAGTTCCATCCACGTCGTTGCAAATGGCAAGATCTCATTCCTTTGGATGGCTGCATAATATTCCATTGTGTATATATATACCACCTCTTCTTTATCCATTCATCTGTCGATGGACATCTTGGCTCTTTTCACAGTTTGGCTATTTTGGACATTGCTGCTATAAACATCGGGGTGCACGTACCCCTTCGGATCCCTACATTTGTATCTTTGTGTTAAATACCCAGTAGTGCAATTGCTGGATCGTATGGTAGCTCTATTTTCAACTGTTTGAGGAACCTCCATACTGTTTTCCAGAGTCGTTGCACCAGCTTGCATTCCCACCAACAGTGTAGGAGGCTTCCCCTTTCTCCGCATCCCCGCCAACATCTGTCGTTTCCTTACTTGTTAATTTTAGCCATTCTGATGGATGTGAGGTGGTATCTCATGGAGGTTTTGATTTGTATTTCCCTGTTGCCGAGCGATGGTGAGCACTTTTTCATGTGTCTTTTGGCCATTTGGATGTCTTCTTTGGAAAAATGTCTGTTCATGTCTTCTGTCCATTTCTTGATTGGATTATTTGTTCTTTGGGTATTGAGTTTGATAAGTTCTTTATAGATTTTGGATACTAGCCCTTTATCTGATATGTCATTTGCAAATATTTTCTCCCATTCTGTCGGTTGTCTTTTGGTTTTGTGGATGGTTTCTTTTGCTGTGCAAAAGCTTTTTATCTTGATGCAATCCCAGTAGTTCATTTTTGCCCTTGCTTCCCGTGCCTTTGGCGATGTTTCTAGGAAGACGTTGCTGTGGCCGAGGTCGAAGAGGTTGCTACCTGTGTTCTCCTTTAGGATTTGGATGGACTCCTGTCTCACGTTTAGGTCTTTCAAATATTTGGAGTCTATTTTTGTGTGTGGTGTAAGGAAATGGTCCAGTTTCATTCTTCTGCATGTTGGTTGTCCAATTTTCCCAACACCATTTGTTGAAGAGACTGTCTTTTTTCCATTGGACATTCTTTCCTGCTTTGTCAAAGATGAGTTGACCATAGAATTGAGGGTCCATTTCTGGGCTCTCGATTCTGTTCCATTGATCTATGTGTCTGTTTTTGTGCCAGTACCATACTGTCTTGATGATGACAGCTTTGTAATAGAGCTGGAAGTCCGGAATTGTGATGCCGCCCGCTTTGGTTTTCTTTTTCAATATTCCTCTGGCTATTTGGGGTCTCTTCTGGTTCTATACAAATTTTAGGATTATTTGTTCCATTTCTTTGAAAAAAGTGGATGGTAGTTTGATGGGGATTGCATTGAATGTGTAGATTGCTCTAGGTAGCATTAACATCTTCACAATGTTTGTTCTTCCAATCCATGAGCATGGAACGTTTTTCCATTTCTTTGTGTCTTCTTCAATTCCTTTCATGAGTATTTTATAGTTTTCTGAGTACAGAGGCTTTGCCTCTTTGGTTAGATATATTTCTCGGTATCTTATGGTTTTGGGTGCAAGTGTAAATGGGACCGACTCCTTGATTTGTCGCTCTTCTGTCTTGTTGGTGTAAAGGAATGCCACTGATTTCTGTGCATTGATTTTATAGCCTGCTACTTGACTGAATTCCTGTATGAGTTCTAGCAGTTTTGGAGTGGAGTCTTTTGGGTTTTCCACATACAGTATTATATCATCTGCAAAGAGTGAGAGTTTGACTTCCTCTTTGCCGATTTGGAGCCTTTGATTTCTTTTTGTTGTCTGATTGCTGTGGCTAGGACTTCTAATACTATGTTGAATAGCATTGGTGATAGTGGACATCCCTGCCGTGTTCCTGTCCTCAGGGGGAATGCTCTCAGTTTTCCCCCATTGAGAATGATATTTGCTGTATGTTTTTCATAGATGGCTTTTATGATATTGAGGTATGTACCCTCTATCCCTATTCTCTGAAGAGTTTTGATCAAGAAAGGATGCTGTAGTTTGTCAAATGCTTTTTCTGCATCTATTGAGAGGATCATAAGATTCTTGTTGTTTCTTTTGTTAGTGTATTGTATCACATTGATTGATTTACGGATGTTGAACCAACCTTGCAGCCCAGGGATAAATCCCACTTGGTCGTGGTGAATAATCCTCCAGTTCTGTTGGATCCTATTGGCTAGTATTTTGGTGAGAATTTTTGCATCCTAGTTCTTCAAGGATATTGGTCTGTACTTGTCCTTTTTGATGGGGTCTTTGGTTTTGGGATCAAGGTAATGGTGGCCTCATACAATGAGTTTGGAAGTTTTCCTTCCATTTCTATTTTTTGGAACAGTTTCAGGAGAATACATATTAATTCTTTTTTAAATGTTTGGTAGAATTACCCTGGGAAGCCATCTGGCCTTGGGCGTTTGTTTTTTGGGAGACTTTTGATGACTGCTTCAATTTCCTTAGCGGTTATAGGTCTGTTCAGGTTTTCTATTTCTTTCTGGTTCCATTTTGGTAGTTGATACATCTCTACGAATGCATCCAGTTCTTCCAGGTTATCTAATTGGCTGGCATAGAGTTGTTCATAATATATTCTTATAATTGTTTGTATTTCTTTGGTGTTGGTTGTGATCTCTCCTCTTTCATTCATGATTATGTTGATTTGGGTCATTTCCCTTTTCTTTTTGATCAGTCTGGCCAGGGGTTTATCCATCTTCTTAATTCTTTCAAAGAACCAGCTCCTACTTTCATTGATCTGTTCTACTGTTCTTTTGGTTTCTAGTTCATTGATTTCTGCTCTGATCTTTATTATTTCTCCTCTCCTGCTGGGTTTAGGCTTTATTTGCTGTTTTTTGTCTAGCTCCTTTAGGTGTAGGGTTAGATTGTGTATTTGAGACCTTTCTTGTTTCTTGAGAAAGGCTTGTATTGCTATATACTTTCCTCTTAGGACTGCCTTTGCTGCATCCCAAAGATTTTGAACAGCTGTGTTTTCATTTTCATTGGTTTCCATGAATTTGTTTAATTCTTCTTTAATTTCCTGGTTGACCCATTCATTCTTTAGTAGGATGCTCTTTAGCCTCCATGTTTTGAGTTCTTTCCGAATTTACTCTTGTGATTGAGTTCTAGTTTCAAAGCACTGTGGTCTGAAAATATGCAGGGAATGATCCCAAACTTTTGGTACCATTTGAGACCTTATTTGTGACCTAGGATGTGATCAATTCTGGAGAATGTTCCATGGGCACTAGAGAAGAATGTGTATTCCGTTGCTTTGGGATGGAATGTTCTGAATATGTCTGTGAAGTCCATTTGGTGCAGTGTGTCATTTAAAGTCTTTATTTCCTTGTTGATCTTTTGCTGAGATGATCTGTCCATTTCAGTGAGGGGGGTGTTAAATTCCCCCACTATTATTGTATTGTTGTCAATGTGTTTCTTTGCTTTTGTTATTAATTGCCTTATATAATTGGCTGCTCCCATGTTACGGGCATGGATATTTACAATTGTTAGATCTTCTTGTTGGATAGACACTTTCAATAGCTATAGTGTCCTTCCTCATCTCTTATTACAGTCTTTGTTTTAACATCTAGTTTGTCTGATATAAGGATTGCCACCCCAGCTTTCTTTTGGTGTTCATTAGCATGGTTAATGGTTTTCCACCCCCTCACTTTCAATCTGGGGGTGTCTTTGGGTCTAAAATTAGTCTCTTGCAGACAGCATATGGATGGGTCTTGTTTTTTAATCCAATATGATAGCCTGTGTCTTTTGATTGGGGCATTGAGCCCATTTACATTCAGGGTAACTATTGAAAGGTATGAATTTAGTGCCATTGTATTGCCTGTAAGGTGACTGTTACTGTATGTTGTCTGTGTTCCTTTCTGATCTTTGCTGCTTTTAGGCTCTCTCTTTGCTTAGAGGACCCCTTTCAATATTTCTTGGAGGGCTGGTTTTGTATTTGCAAATTCCTTTAGTTTTTGTTTGTCCTGGAAGCTTTTTATCTCTCCTTCTATTTTCAATGACAGTCTAGCTGTATATAGTATTCTTGGCTGCATATTTTTCTCGTTTAGTGCTCTGAAGATATCTTGCCAGTCCTTTCTGGCCTGCCAGGTCTCTGTGGATAGGTCTGTTGCCTATCTAATATTTTTACCATTGTAGGTTACATATCTCTTCTCCCGAGCTGCTTTCAGGATTTTCTCTTTGTCTCTGAGACTCGTAAGTTTTACTCTTAGATGTTGGGGTGTTGACCTATTTTTATTGATTTTGAGAGGGGTTCTCTGTGCCTCCTGGATTTTGATGCCTGTTTCCTTCCTCACATTAGGGACGTTCTCTGCTATTATTTGCTCCAATATACCTTCTGCCCCTCTCTCTCTTTCTTCTTCTTCTGGGATCCCAATTATTCTAATGTTGTTTCGTCTTATCGAATGACTTATCTCTCGAATTCTGCCCTCCTGATCCTGTAGTTGTTTCTCCCTCTTTTTCTCAGCCTCTTTACTTTCCATCATTTTGTCTTCTATATCACTGATTCTCTCTTCTGCCTCATTTATTCTAGCACTTAGTGCCCCCAGTTTTGATTGCACCTCATCAATAGCCTTTTTGATTTCTACTTGGTTAGATTTTAGTTCTTTTATTTCTCCAGAAAGGGTTTCTCTAATAACTTCCACTCTTTTTTTCAAGCCCAGCTAGTATCTTTAAAGTCATGATTCTGAACTCTAGGTCTGACATCGTATTAATGTCCGTATTGAGTAGGTCCCTGGCTGACAGTACTACCTCTTGTTCTTTTTGCTGAGGTGATTTTTTTCGTCTTGTCATTTTGTCCAGAGGAGAATAGGTGAATGAGAGAACAAAATGCTAACAGGTTTACAACGTCCCCAGCAAATATACTGTATAGAAATCTGAAAAGACTGGAAACCAGGGGCAAAGAAAGGGAAAGAAAGAAGAAAGAAAGAGAAAAAAAAAGAAAAGAAAAAAAAAGGTAAAAACAAAAACAGAACAATACAAAAAAAGCAGAATGTGATCAAATATGATCAGGCTAGTGCATAGATCAGTGCCACACACTAGATTTGGGGCGTATTTTGGTCTGTTAGAAAAAAGTGCCTCCTAAAATTTTAAAGGAAGAAAGACATATATGTACAAAATAAGGGTTGATACAATGAAGGGATAGAAGATGACTGTAAAATGAAAATTATAATAGATTTTATAAAAGGACTTGATAAGATAAGAAGTTGTTTGAAAAAAGAAAGAAGATTTAAAAGAAAAAGAAAGAAAAAAGGGAGAGAATGTGATCAGGCAGGAGACTAGAACAGAGCCATACACTAGTGATTTAGGGTATATTTTTATCTGTTAGAAGAAACTGTATCTCAAAATTTTAAAGAGAGAACAACTTATATATATATGCCAAAAATAAGGCTAACTACTATGAAGGGATAAAATATGGCTCTAAAAATGAAAAATAAAAAATGTTTTTTTTTTTAAAAGAGATTGATAAGATGTTGGTTCAAAAAGGGAAAAAGAAAAAGAAAAAAAAACAGTTAACAAAAATTAACTTTGATGAACTAATGAATCATGGTAAAAAAAAGCCATGAAGTCTATGTGCAGTATTCCCCTAGCGCTGGAGTTCTCCCGTTCTCCTTGATTGGTAGACTTGGTCTTGGCTTGCTGGTTGTTCGTGCTGATCTTCTGGGCGAGGGGCCTGTTGCTGTGGTTTCCAAATGTCTTTGCCGGAGGCTGAATTGCCCTGCCCTTGTCGGTCCGGGCTAAGCAAGCTGCTCGGGTTTGATCTCAGGAGCTTTTGTTCCCTGCAAGCTCTCCGTACAGCCTTGGAGGACCAGGGCAAAAATGGTGGCCTCCCAATCTCCGCCCGGAGGAGCTGAGAACTCGGGGCCCCGCTCCTCAGTGCGCCCCCAGAGAAAAGCAGTCACTCCCTTGTCCTTGGTCTCCGGCCGCACTCCGTGCTCACCCGACCTGTGACCGAGCATTTGTATCTGTGGCACCCGACCCTGTGTGGAGTCCCCAAACCCAGCAGATCCCTGCGGTGCGTTCCCGCACCGCTCATCCCCGGGAAGGAAGGGGAGTGTCCCCGGATCTGCCGCCTGTTGGGTCCCTGCTGCAGGAGCAGTGGCCCGACTGGGCCGCTGATCACAGTTTATGGCAACCCCAAGCTGAGAGCCCGCGCCTCAGCTCCATCTCTGCAGCTGGCTTCCCCGCTCCGATACCTGGGAGCTCTGGCACACTCAGGCTCCCCCGGTCTTTCTGTGATCCCAAGGGTCCTGAGACCCCACTGTCCCGCGAGGGTTCCACCCCCGCTTAGCCACTGGAGCGATGTCCCTCAGCGGAGCCGACTTCTAAAAGGTCCGATTTTGTGCTCCGTGGCTCTATCACTTGCCAGAAGCGGCCGGCGGAGGCCCCTCCCCTGCCGTCTATCCTCCCGAATATCGGTTCGGATTCACTTCTCCGCACGTCCTACCTTCCAGAAAGTGGTCGCTTCTCTGTTCAGAGTGTTGTTGCTACTCTCCTCTTTGATCTCCTGTTGAGTTCGTAGGTGTTCAGAATGGTTTGATCCCTATTCAGCTGAATTCCTGAGACCAGACGAAATCTAGGTCTCCTACTCCTCCGCCATCTTGCTCCCCTTTTCAATATTTCTTGTAGGCCTGGTTTTGTGTTTGCAAATTCCTTTAGTTTTTGTTTGTCCTGGAAGCCTTTTTATCTCTCCTTCTATTTTCAATGACAGCTTAGCTGGATATAGTATTCTTGGCTGCATATTTTTCTCGTTTAGTGCTGTGAATATATCATGCCAGTTCTTTCTGGCCTGCCAGGTCTCTGTGGATAGGTCTGTTGCCAGTCTATTATTTCTACCATTATAGTTTATCTATCTCTTTTCCTGAGCTGCTTTCAAGATTTTCTCTTTGTCTCTGAGACTCGTAAGTTTTACTATTAGATGTCAGGGTGTTGACCTGTTTTTATTGATTTTGAGAGGGGTTCTCTGTGCCTCCTGGATTTTGATGCCTGTTTCCTTCCCCACATTAGGGAAGTCCTCTGGTATAATTTGCTCCAATATACCTTCTGCCCCTCTCTCTTTCTTCTTCTTCTGGGATCCCAATTATTCTAATGTCGTTTTGTCTTATCGTATCGTTTATCTCTTGAATTCTGCCCTCGTGATATAGTAGTTGTTTATCTTTTTCTCAGCTTCTGTATTTTCCATCATTTGGTATTCTATATCGCTGATTCTCTCTTCTTCTTCATTTATCCTAGTAGTTAGTGCCTCATTTTTTTGCACCTCATCAATAGCCTTTTTGACTTCGACTTGGTTAGATTTTAGTTCTTTTATTTCTCCAGAACGTTTCTCTAATAACTTCCATGCTTTTTTCAAGCCCAGCTAGTATCTTTAAAATCATGATTCTGAACTCTAGGTCTGACATAGTACTAACATCCGTATTGAGTAGGTCCCTGGCAGATGGTAGTACCTCTTGTTCCTATTGTTAGGGGATTTTTTTTCATCTTGTCATTTTGTCCAGAGGATTATAGATGAATGAGAGAACAAAATGCTACCAGGTTAACAACATCCCCAGAAAATATACTCTAAACAAATCAGAAAACCAGGGGAAAAGAAAGAAAAAATAAAGACAAAAAAAAGAAAAAGAAAAAGATAAAAACAAACAAAACAGAAGAAAACAACAAAAACAGAATATGATCAAATATGATCAGGCTGGTGCATAGATCAGTGCCATACAGTAGATTTTGGGTGTATTTTGGTCTGCTAGAAGAAAGTGCCTCCTACAATTTTAAAAAAGAAAGACTTAAATATGTACAAAATAAGGGTTGATACGATGAATGGATCGAATATGACTGTAAAGATGCAAATTATAAAACATTTTTAAAAAGGAATTAATAAGAAGGTGTTTGAAAAAGGAAAGAGGATTAAAAGAAAAGAAAGAAAAAAAAGGGGAGATAATGTGATCAGGCAGGAGACTAGAACAAAGCCATACACTAGAGATTTAGGGTATATTTTGATATGTTAGAAGAAACTGTATCTCAAAATTTTAAAGAGAGTGCAACTTATATATATGTGTATATATGCCAAAAATAAGGGTAATCTATGAAGGGATAGAATATGACTCTAAAAATGAGAAATGATTTTTTTTTAAGAAAGGGATTGATAAGATGTTGGTTGAAAAGGGGAAAAAGAAAAATTCAAAAAAATAAACAGTTAAAAAAATTAACTTTGAAAGACTAATGAATCATGGTGAAAAAGCCATGAATTCTATGTGCAGTATTTCCTTAGGGCTGGAGTTCTCCTGTTCTCATTGATCAGTAAACTTGGTCTTGGCTGGCTGTTTATGCTGATCTTCTGGGGGAGGGGCCTGTTGCCGTGGTTCCCAAATCTCTTGGCGGGAGGCAGAATTGCCCCACCATTGTCAGGCCGGGCTAAGCAATCTGCTCGGGTTTGCTCTGGGGAGCTTTTGTTCCCTACAAGCTTTTCGTACAGCTTTGGAGGTCGAGAGTGAAAATGGTGGCCTCCCAATCTCCACCCCAGAGGAGCCGAGACCTCGGGGCCCGCTCCTCAGTGCGCCCCCAGACGAAAGTAGTCAATCACTCCCGTCTCCCCGGTCTCCGGCCGCAATCCGTGCTCACCCGGCCTGTGACTGAGCGTTTGTATCTCTGGCACCCGACCCCGTGTGGAGTCTCCAAACCCAGGAGATCCCTGCGGTGCGCTATCGCGCCGCTCCTCCCAGAGGAGGAAGGGGAGTCTCCCCAGATCTGCTGCTTGTTGGGTCCCTGCTGGAGGAGCAGTGGCCCGAATGTCACCGATCACAGTTTATGGCAACCCCGAGGTGAGAGCCCATGCCTCGGCTCCGTCTCTGCAGCCGGCTTCCCCGCTCTGATCCCTGGGAACTCTGCTGCACTCAGGCACCCCTGGTCTTTCTGTGACCCCAAGGGTCCTGAGACCACACTGTCCCGCGAGGGTTCCACCCGCAGCTTAGCCACTGGAGCGACGTCCCTCAGCGGAACCGACTTCTAAAAGTTCTGATTTAGTGCTCCACGGCTCTATCACTTGCCAGAAGCGGCTGACAGAGCCCCCTCCCCCGCCGTCTATCCTCCAGAATATCGCCTCGGATTCACTTCTCCGCACGTCCTACCTTCCAGAAAGTGGTCACTTTTCTGTTCAGAGTTGTTGCTATTCTTTTCTTTGATCTCCTGTTGAGTTCATAGGTGTTCAGAAGGGTTTGATACCTATCCAGGTTAATTCCAGAGACCAGACGAAATCCAGGTCTCTACTCCTCCGCCATCTTGCTCCCTTCCATTCACTTAGATTTTTTAATCTATGAAGAAAAAGTGATTATTTTGGATGTGCATTGAGCACCCCAATTTCAGTTTTAAATTCCAGCCAGTTGTACCCCAATCTGTCCACTGTTGATTGATTACTTATGGAAACACTGGAACCAGGGTCCTGGAGGGTCTCCCGCAAGAGTCAGGTGACTGGTATCTCTCTTAGCAAAGAAGTCGCTTGAGTCATGTGGGGAAACCCTCTCTTCAAATCAGGGACCCGAGTGTGAGAGAGTGTGAGATGGAGGAGGAAGGCACGGAGGATATGCAAACCACAATAAACCTCCATCCTTTGTCCCATCCAGAATCTAGACCGGTTCCCAGGATGAACAGCAGCACCAGCCCGAAAAAGGACCCAGAGATGGCTACGGTAAATGCTACGGGCGTTTTCAGTTGTGCCTGTTTCTGGAAGTTACTCCTGTAGGGACAGCACCCTGTCCTGGCCTTGTGGCTGTTGGGTGTGTTCTGTGATCTATCTGAGGCATCCTTCCCCTTTCAGAATGCAAGCTGTTTACCCAGGAGCCTCCAGGCTTCCCCATTAGACTTCCTCCGCTTCCGTGCTTCCTCCCGAAGTTGTAGATGCTTAGAGGCAAATGATGGTAGGATGCTCACCTCAAATGTGTGTGTGTGTGTGTGTGTGTGTGTAAACCCTTGGAGGAGGGCAACATCTCACTCCACACTGATGTCGGCCAGTCCCGCTGACTCCTTGCAATTTGCTTTCCTGCGGGAGTGGCAGTGGTGTTGGTTTTCGGGTCAGGAGACTAACCTGGGAGAATGTCTGCAGTAATCCTCACAGCTGGAAACGTGAAAAGCCATGCCCTGCCTCACATTCTGTACCACGTGCTCTGGGCAGCTGTGAGTGTTGGTGGAGAAGGTGAGCTGCGACCTCATGTGCATTCCATCTGTGTTGGTAAAGACGCGACCCAGAATCCCTCCAGTTGCACCCTGGGTGAGATGAAGGTGAACTCTGCCAGGTGCCAGTTGTGTGGTGGAAAACGCCCCCCGGAGCACAGCTGTCAAGAGGGAATCCCGGTGAGTCCCTGCAGGGCCCACACCTCATACATATTTCAGCTGTGCTCCTCTGAGCAGGTTCTGATGCGGTTTGGTGGCTGTGCCACCTGATAGCGTCTCTCCTGATCCATCCTGGGAGGGTCACACCTGCTCTCCAGACACATTGGTTTGCATCCGGGGATGCAGAATCGGCCCCTCCATGGTTCTTGGCACCAAGGACGATGCATTTGCTCTGTGCCTGAGCTAAGGAGCATTGGAATGTCGGTGATGCAGATCCACAGAGCTGGGTCTCACTAATTCATAGGGATCGTGCACCTCTCAGCACTTTTCCAGGCCCGCTGCTGGACTCCAGAAATTCCTGTCTCCTGAGCGGTGTCTGTGGCCATGGACAGCACTTCGGAGAGGAGAATGCCCCTTTGTCAGGGAGAGAGTCAGAGCAGCTTCAGGCGGGGGCTGTTGGGCAGCAGTTGGACCCACGAGGGGCTGTTCTTCCATCTTGGACACTGGGCTTCCCATTGCCCCTCATTCTGTCTGTGCTCAGTATAGAGAAGGAGATGCTGTAGTTTTCATGGCGGGTGAAGGGTGGTCCTGGACGTGCCAGCCCATCTGTAATAGACCCTTTTATTAGTTTGGTATTAACTCTGCCAAGACTTTGGGGCAGATTCCGTGCCTCTGTAGAGTTGCAGACATATATTAACATGTGGTGACAGTTGTTTATCCCCATGGCATCTGTTCACCCCAGGCCATTGGTGGGATGCAGGACACAGGTAACCTCTGGCAGTGATGCTTCTGTCTTGGAACGTGGTGGTGGAGAAGGTTTCAGGTGCTAAGACCTGTTTCTTTGGGTTTCAGCTTTTGTTGGTGTTGTTACTTTTCTGTCTCATCTCAGCCTATAGTTTATTTTGTGTGTGTACATCTGTATGGATGCACAGGGGCTTCGTCATTTCCTGGGACCAGCCTGCGGGCCTTACCCCAGGGGTCCTACCTCATCACCGTTCCTGTACTATGGGCCACGTTCACAGCCTGCACCCTGCTGGCCTCATGAACCTCACCGACCACCTCCACCTCCTGCATTTGGTAAAGTGATCTGAACAGTAGGTCTTGACTTGCAAAGCATATCCATCTTTCTCCACGAGGAGACTTTGGAGAAGATGTAGAAGTGCTGCCCTAGGGCTTTGTATTGCAGGGGTTCCCCTGGCTAAAGACATTCCAAGATTCATCAGTTTCTACCCTATTACTACATTGTGCGGCTGTGTCGTTTTTCCATTTTGATCTGGGTAACAGTTGTCTCTTGTAGAGAGAGAAAGACATTTTACAGAATGTGAGACATAACATTTTTCAGCCAGGCTATTTCCCACATTTTGGGCTGTTGAGGGATGAAGCACACTGCTCAGTTCATCTTTTTTAAAAGATTTTGTTTATTTATTTGACAGAGAAACAGAGAGAGAGCACAAGTAGGCAGAGTGGCAGGCAGAGGGAGAGGGAGAAGCAGGCTCTCTGAGGAGCAGGGTGCCTGACGCAGGGCTCAATCCCAGGATCCCGGGATCATGACCTGAGTCAAAGGCAGACACTTAACGGACTGAGCCAACCAGTGCCCCAGCTCAGTTCATTTTTAGCTGCTTGAGCCCGGACTGTTTTTTCCTTAGCTATGAAAACACCTGAAGGAAGGTGGGGGGCTGTGGTCCCTTCTTTGAGGGGGAAGGACAGGTCTTCCCCTTGATTTCAGGCATCAGCAGAAACATGTGGGAAATGCTCTATGTCTGAGAAGGGACCCGAGAGTGGGAGTGAAGGAAATGTGATGGCAGCAGGTTTGGAGCGTTTGTTTGAATTCTGCACAGTCAATGCCGGTCTGAATCCACCTCCATCGGTTCTAGGGCTTTGGTCTGATGCTGAAGCTGCTGGGGCTCCCATGAGGAACAGGGACAACGAGCCTCATAGAGGTCCAGGGATGGGCAAGGTAACTACTTTGGCCTCTACCAGGTGTTCTGGAAACTTCCCTTACTGAACCACATCCAGTCCTGGCCTTGTGTCTGTTGGGTGGGTCCTGTAGTTTGTCTGTGGTGTCGTTTACCTTTCAAAATGCAAGCAATTCACCCAGGAGCTGAAAGGCTTGTTCATTACAAATCACCTTCGGTGGCACCTTCCAAAGCCACAGGTGCTTAAAGGTGAAGGATGGCGGGGCGCTCACTTTGTGTGTGTGTGTATGTGTGTGTGTGTGTGTGTGTGTGTGTGTGCGCATCCACCCCTGCCAGCCCACAATGCCCGTGGGGGGGAATTAACTTGAGAAGGATGACACCTCACTCCAAGGTGAAGTCTCTGGCCGGCCTGACTCCCAGTCAGTAGGTGCAATTGGTGTAGTGTTCGTGTTGGGGTTAGATGATTAACCTGTGAGAAGGTCTGTGGTAATCCTCACAACTGGAAACTAGGGGAACCTCTTCTCCATTTTATAGTGTTTGTTTGGCAGTTTGGAATGTTCTTAGATAGGGCAAGTTTCATAAGTCATCCATGTTTTACTTCTGCTGGTAAAAATGCTGTACAGAATCACTCTACATGTTACCCTTTCTATAACTGTTTTGAATTTTCAAAGCTGTTGGGTGGACTGGCACACACGTTCTGAAGGGGGGATGTCAGTGATTAGCTGCGTGACCCGTGCCTCATAAGCCCTTCCGTTGCGCTTCCAGGAGCAGGTCGTTTTGGTCCTATGTCACTGTGAGAGCTGGTTTCTTCTCTCATCACATGCTCTGGAGTTGTCCATCAGAAAGCATATACATTTTTGTGAATTCTCTTATTTAGCCTTCCCATCTTAATTTCCCACTGGACAAAATTGCTCTGGAACTCAGTTTGCGGAAATTTCCGAAGAGTGTGTTTTAAGATAAACACAGCTGCTGCACATAAATAAGGGCTATTGGTATCATGTTCCTCTCAGAAAACCCTTTTCTAGGCCCACTGTCAGACCACAGGCCCCTCATTCCTCCAGGGTCTTTGTGGCCTTTGGCAGAAACTGCAGAGAGTAGAAGACCGCTTTGTCGGGAAGTGAGGCAGGTGGGGACAGTCTGGGGCTTGGCAGGCAAAGGATTCAGCTCGAGTGGCTCGGATTACTCATGGAGAAAGGGCATTCAGTTTCATCACATTCTGTCTCTTCTTAACAAACCCAAATATACAGTGGTTGAAGAGGAAAGATGAAGTGTTGCCCAAGATGTCAATGCCTCCGTGTCTGGAGTATGCTGCTTTACTCGTATCCAATGATCCCTTTTCACCTTTTAAGACACTACTTGGTATTGAGCGTTGGCAGACAGGGGTAGTGATGTTTGGTGACAGTAGGTTATTCCTGTAACATCTATTCCTCTGCTCCGTGCCTTATTATAGTTGGTACCACCTGAGAGGGATAAAGTTTTCTAGCATGATGCGGCTCTTCTGGAACGTGGTATTGGAGAAGAAGCCAGATGCTGAGAGCTTGCTCTTTGGGTTTCATCTCTTGGTGTTGCAACTTTTGGCTGTCTTAGCCGAATATTTTGTCCTCTGTCCTGCAGGTCAGTACGGATGTGAGAGGGTTTCCTCGTGCTCCAAGCCCCCCCCCATATGCCCTACCGCACGGGGCGGTGTTTACCAGGCTTCACTGGCTATGGGCTACCTCAGCCTCCTCCACATGGGTGGACAGGGGGGCCTCACCCACAGCTCGTTCCTCCACCACATGGTAAGATGATCTGAATTGGATGACATGAGTTGCAAAGTATATTCCTTGTTTAAGTACTTCTGTCAGTGGAGAAGATGTAGTGGAGGTACCACAAGGCTTTGCGATGCAAGGATAGACCTGAGTGAGGACATAATAACATTCTTCAGCTTTCTGTGGACGTCCATTTCATGGACTGTCTTGTTTCACCCTACAGAACCGGGAAGCAGGTGTCTGCCATGGAGACGAAAAGTGACATGTTGCAAAAGACAAACATGAAAGCATTGCCCAGGTGCATAACACAGACACAATGTTTTGGGCTCTGGGATGGATGGAGTGCAACCTTCCCATCACTCTTACTTGTGGAGGCCCCAGTTGTCCAATGTTATTGATTAGTTATGAAAACATCTGTCCCTAGGTGGAGTGGTCACATCCTCAGGGGTGAGGGACTGGTCTCTCCTTTGGCCACATGGGTGAGAGGAGACCTGTGAGAAACTCTCTGCATCTGGATGAGACGTGGGAGTGGGAGAGAGTGGAAGAGGGTGGGGCAGGTGTAGAGGGTTGGCTTACATCCTGCATGGTCAAGGCCAGTCTGAATCCACCTCCATCTCTTCTAGGGCTTCAGTCATATTCAGAAACCTGTGGCGCTCAAGGGGACAACAGTGGCACCCCGCCCAAGAAGGTCCCACAGAAGGACCAGGTAAATACTGTGGCTGTTTTTAGTTGTAATCATTTCTGGAATCCTGTTCCTGTCTGGGCAGCACCCTGTCCTGACCTTGTATCTATTGGGTTTGTCCTGGTATCTGTGTGTGGTGTCATTTACAAAGGTAAATGTAAGTCTTCATTCAGAGCCTACAGGCTTCTCTGTTTCCAGATCATCACCTTAGGGTTGTGTCGGTGGAAGAAACACAGAGTTTTGTTGAAGCCTTGACATTGCAAGGGGAATCCTGGCTGGGCATGTTTTAACATCCTGAAGTTTCACAGGACATACATGTGTTGTGCTTGGCGATTTCCATGCACTCAGCAGTGGGGAAGGTGCTGTTGTTGCGAAGGAAGTGTCTTTATTGCACAATGGCAGACATATATTTCTTACCATCGTGCACATCCAGACTCCACATTTGTTGTTCTGGGAGGGATGATACACACCTCACATTTCGTTTGCAGCATATTGAGTTTGAGGTGTCATTTCATTAGTTATATTAAACACCTGAAGCAAGGCTATTGTCCCTTGATTAATCATTAGGGTAGGGGTCTGTCCCTTGTCCTCGGGAGTCAGTGGATACTTCTGGGAAACCCTCTTGTCCAGTAAGGGAGGTGAGAATGGAAACAGTGGCAGATGCTGGAGGCAGGTGTAGATGGTTGCTGGAAATTTCCTCAGGCACTTCCAATGGGCTGGTCTTCTGTCTTTTCTCTGACATGGGTCAGATACAGACGCTGGGGCATCCTTCATAAGGAATAGCAGTCCTGCATGCAGGCGTCCCATGTTATGGGAGAGTGAATATTGCTAAGGACATGATAACTTTCTTCAGGTTGCTCAGGAGATACATTTGATGCACTTTCTTTCACTCATACTGAGGTGGTTGGCAGGTCCCTTTGTGGTGAAGGAGAGCCGCTCTTCTCCAAAAGCTGGGCACAGCAGGTATGCGCACGCACACTCTAGAGATATGATATTCCGTGCTCTGGGAGGGATGACGCCTACTCTTTTTTTATTGTTATGTTAATCACCATACATTACATCATTAGTTTTGGATGTAGTGTTCCATGGTTCATTGTTTGTGCATAATACCCAGTGCTCCTCGCAGAACGTGCCCTCTTTAATACCCATGACCAGGCTAACCCATCCCCCCATCCCCCCCTCCCCTCTAGAATTCTCAGTTTGTTTTTCAGAGTCCATCGGGGATGACGCCTACTCTTAACGTTAGGAATTTAATGTGTCTGAGAGCAGGGAGGGACACATTCGTTAAACGACATAGATGTTGTGTTCCGTAAAAGGGAAGCACCAGTGATGGATCTGAAGGACAAGAGAGGGAGCCATGAGTCACTAGAAACAGGAGGTTGTGGATGAGAAGGATGGAGGTGCTCAGGGGAGTGGATGGGCCTCTCTCGGGTAGAGCAGGGGCCGTTCCTGGCAGGCCAGCAGCTTGAGCAGTGAGTGTGAGGACACTGTGACACCCACACCGAGTTGCTGCCTGTGTCCTTCACACGGTGTGGATAATGCAGTTATTTGTACCAGAACGTCACTGTTGCCATAAAGCTGTTCCTTCATATTCTATAAAGATTGTTGTTTCCGCTGGGTTTCTGAAGTTTCTGAACTGGGTGACAGAATGTGGTGGAGATTTGGGAAATTTAACTTGGTTCCTTTGGGGATTCTCGTCTGCCTGAGTTTGTGGGCCCCAGTGAGAAAAAGTGAAGACGGGACCGAGATCAGCAGAGTGGCTGCCTTGGCCTTCAGCCTGAGCCAGACTCTTCGTGGGGAATTCAGGATTGACCAGGATTCACCCTAGCTGGATCCCTGTCTCTACGCCTCTGCCTCTGAGTCACCACTCTGCCTGCACTTTGCATCTCCCTGAACTTCGTCACAGGATCCTGTGGATTTACCTGTGTTCCTGATTTCTCAGCCCGAATGCCAGCTCTCAGTGGGGCCTACTTAGGGCCTCAGCTTTGTTATCTGTGCAAGGGGAGCATATTGGTTTCTGAGGTGATTAGAAGAATAGGAGTTGAAGTACATAAAGAATCTACAGGGGCCCCTGGATGGCTCAGTGGGTTAAGCATCGGACTCTTGATGTCTGCTCAGGTCATGATCTCAAGGTTCTGAGATCGAGCTCCACGTCAGGCTCGGCATTGAGTGTGGAGCCTACCTAGGAGTTTCTCTCTCCCCCCGCCCTCCCTGTTTGCGCACAACATTGTCCTTTCTCTGTCTCTGTCTCTCTGTCGGAGAAAAAGAAAAAGAATATGTAAAATATCTGGCCTGTTGGCCACTCCCCCTTCTCACTGTTTAAATGAAATAGCTCCATGCAGATGAGTATGAAAAGATGTTCATTTCAGTCCACACCATTACCCTGAGAGTATAACACCTCAGCCCAGAGTTTGCCAATTCTTATTTCAAAAATAAGGCAAAGACCCCTTTTTATTTTCTAAAAAGTTTTAGGTCCTAGCTATGAATGAAGTGAAAGATCATTACAAGAACCTGTATATTCAGAGATCTATACCTGGGATGTGAAGACAATTGTTTTCTATTACATATAGACTCATGGAGGCAGCCACACTCTCAGGTGTCCATTCAAGGCCTCAGATAGAGTATAGGAAGCAAATGCATTTAGGCAAACAGAAGGTCACAGTGTACTAACCCAAATCTATTTGCCTTACAGGACAGGACATTTGAAATTTGAAGACCTCCCTGAGCAATTACAACCAGGCGGTGTGTGTATATATTTAGAAAACTGTCAGATGAGCCTAATGTCCTGAATGTTGTCCCTGCCCATGCTGTCCCCTGTGCTCTGTCTCTCCTGGTATCCCCCAAATAAACCTTTCACAGTTCTGTCTCTGTGTCAGCGTCTGCCTTCAGGAGGCCCTACAGTCACTCGCCTTTGAGTGCACAGTGTGAATCCCGTACACAGAACAAACTGGCAGCAATGGTGGTGATGGAGGATAGAGCAGGATTCCCCGTTGTGGTATCTTTCCTGCAGGGGGCGTAAGAAATCCTTCTGGGGAGGCGGACACATCTTGTATTTAGGTTTGTTGGTGGTTGTAGTAACCCAGGTGATAGATACTCTTGAGCACATGGCGCCTGCTAGTTTAGGGGATGTGTGTCGATCAGCAGGACAGGGGTCTGTCCCCAGGCAGCGGTGTGTTGTGATGGTGAGGAATGAATGAAGCATCCCTAGTGGCCCTGGGAGACCGGTGAGGAGGCCCTGCATTAATCCAGGTTTTGTGCACTGGTTTCACTTATGAGCTGTCTCCCAACCGCAGGAGGGCTCTGAGGGGGGGCTGATGGTGGCAGTTTTCTTGGTAAGACCGATGATGCCCATAATCCTCCCACAGTGTCCTTGTTGAGGGATGGGCAGGGCAGAGGCCAATGACAGGAGACCCATTCCTCCCTCACCACACAGGAGGAGTTGGGTGTATGCCTCTGTCAATTTTTAGGTTGTTTACTCCAATCCATTCTGCACCAGAGCTCCTGGATCTTGCAAAGCCCTCCTTCTTCCCAGGTTGTGGAAGCAGCCATCCTCCAGTAGCTTTGGGGTCATGGCTGGGCCACTAAGGTGTCTAGGTTTTTCTGTCCAGGAGTGGCTGGTAACTGCACTGCTGCAGTTAAGGTCAGGCTGAGCAGCCTTTGTAAATGAGGTTGTCATGCCCTGTGAGCAGGGTCTGGGGCAAATGATGGAAGCAGAGAGGGGCAGACAGGAGAGGTGGTTCCCTGTGGTCGTGGACAGGGCTGCACAGAGCAGAAGGCCTGAGGGCCTGGGGAGAGATAGGGAAAGAGACTGTCAGGGAGAGAGACACTGAATGAGTGGTGGGGGGACTGGACAAGTCCTAGAAAGTGAGAGGAACAAAGACAGAGATGGGGTAGAGAGAAGCAGAGACCAAGAGGAATTTCAAGGATGAAAAGAGGTTGCTGGTCTAGGTGTTGGAGGTGGACCATGGACCAGGGTGGAGGAGGTCGATGTAGGTGATCCGAATGTTGGGACCAGAGAAGGTGGGAAAGCAGGTGATCAGATTTCCCTGAGACCAAAGCTCCAGCCTCCCTAGGGCTGAGCTTTGTAGAGGCCATTTCACTTGGGAAGATGGGCACACCTCCTTTTGCATGGGGTGATGGCGCCAAGCCTTAGGATCTGTCATGGAGAGAAAGGGCTTGGCTGGACCTGAGCATGCTCTGTCCCTCCAGCTGAGGGCCCATGGCTTTGAGCGTTGTAGGGATTCCCAGGGCGGCCAGCAGAGGGCACCTGCGCACCTCCAACCAGGAGGGCGTGGTGTCTGCCTGTGCTGACCCAGCCTATCTCAGAGCAGGAAGGACTTCTGTAGCAGCCCAAGGATCCAGCCCCACTGTGACTGCCCCAGGATAGAGAGCCAGAGCTGTGGTTCCAGTAGGTTCTGCTGCTGCCCTGTGGGAGACCCTGGGGGCTTTGCAGCAACTTGGTTCCTCCTGAGGTGCGACTGAGCAAAGCTGCTTTGTTGGGTGAGTGCTGAGGAGGGGCCTCTGGGCGGATTCCCCAGGACGTGCTGGTAGGTGAGCAGCACAGTCGCTTGCATTTGGGGGGCTGTTCCCCTGGTTCATTCCTCCTTTTCCCTGAGGGTATTTGAACAAGACGTGTTTTACTCAGGGATCCGTGGATTGAGGGGTCCTGCGACGTCACATCGGAGATGCTGTGGTTGGTTTGTTATAGATGCAGGCTTGTTTCTGGGGAGAAATCCTGACTCCAATTCAGAGAAATGGGAGCTGCATTCAGTTGGGACACGAATACAAGAACTGCTGTCAGAACCTTCTAGAAGGAGGAGCTGAGATCTCACTTTCTGAGCTCTGCTGGAGCCAGAGCCCCAGGTAAAAGTACAGAGTGTCCTCCACTTAAACATGCTTTTATTAATTTTCAATCGTTATTTTTTTCCAACAATGTTACAGTAGTTGGAAATGACTGAAAACTTGACCGGTACTTGATGTCCTAAAACTTCCATTAGTTTACTGTTAAATTTACACCTGAAACATGATTTGTTATAATTACCCTTTCCTGTCTTCATTGGAAGGAAACGCATCCATAATATCTTTCAAATGTACTGTTTATCTCATCTCCTTTTCTTTTTCTTTCTTCTTCTTCTTCTTCCTTTTTTTTTTTTAAGATTTTATGCCAGCACCACGGGGGTGGGGCGGGGACTGCAGAGGGAGAAGGTGACTCAACACTGAGCAGGGCGCCCGGCATGGGACTCGATCTCGTGACCCTCAGATCAAGACCTGAGACAGACGCTTAAGTGACTGAGTCACCCAGGCGCCCCAGCTTATCTCTTTTCAACTGAGATTTGCCATGTTTTCTAATTTCTCATGAACCCTAACAATCTTCAATAGTTTTAATTGGTTGCAGTATACTAAAGCTCATTCACGGGATCCCACTGTGACTTCTTCTGTTCAAAGTGTCAAGACCACGTCTAAATATATGGAAGATCATACTAACTAAGCAAAATTTGTGAATCACTGTTTGAAGAAAAAGCATGATGGTATTTTTTTTTAAGATATTAAAATAGTTGCTTACATCCACTGGTTCATGCACTTCCAACTTTTTTCTTTTATTTTCCTTTGTTGCTTATTTCTATTTCAGATATTATAATCCTGTATCTTCCTGAGTTTTACATCCCTCACATGTACTTTCAAGGATCCTTTCCGTCTTTTCTCAGAAAGAAGACAGACCTTTTGATGAGCATGCAGCTTTGTATAATTTCAAGATTTGTTGTTTAGGTTTTTAGAAACTTTTCCCGCCCATTTGAAAATATCATCCCACCTTGACAAGTTACATAAAAAGTGTAATCTCCTTGTATCAGTATGATTTCATTTCATTATACTGTGTTTCTTCATTTGATATTTTATATTTAAGTCTAAAACATGAGAATATCTCATAAGTTCACTGAATGTGGAAAAAGTATGAAATTTTGAAAGTTTGCATATTTCAACACATAAATGCAGAGATTTGCCTGTTAAATTAAGGCTATTTGCTGAGCAAGATGCAAGTGACATAATCATTTTGGGGGAAGAAATAAAGTCTTCTGTTCTTTTACAAACATGCTACAGTCGTTTCATTATCATATATCTGGATATGAGCAATTATTTTTTCTTTTGAATTTTTTATTTAAATTCTACTTAGTTAACATTCAGGGTATGGATATGAGCAATCTTATGACAGTATCTTTTTATAATTTATTAATTTAAGAAACTAAACATATCATTTTTTTCTCCATAAGAAAAATCTATAGAAGTATCATCATTTCTTAAGACAAAATTGTTTAAGATTCTATTTAATAATTTGTGAGAGGAAGGGAGATCATGAATGGAAGGGGCGAGGCACAGTGTGAAGATGAGTCCCTGCTGAGCAGGGAGCCCGATGCCGGGCTTGATCCCAGGGCCCTGAGAAATGACCTGAGCTGAAGGCAGCTGCTTAACCCACTGAGACACCCGGGTGCCCCTTTATGACGTTGTTCTTAATATGACATCTCTTATAATTGAAGCTTTTCCTCATTGATGGGCTACATCTGTTTTACCATCAATAACCAAGAAGAAGCATTTTCTCTAAATATTCTTTTTTTTAATTATTTTTAATTTATTTTATTTTAATTCAATTAGCCAAAGGAATAGCTATCAATTAAACTAAGTATTAGCCATCATTAGTTTCAGAGGTAGAGTTCAGTGATTCTTCAGTTGCATATAACACCCAGTGCTCATCCCATCATGTGCCCTCCTTAATACCCATCACCCAGTTACCCCCTGCCCCTCACCCACCTCCCCTCCAGCAACCTTCAGTTTGTTTCCTATGGTTAAGAGTCTCTTACGGTTTGTCTCCCTCTTTGTTTTCATCATTTTTAAAAATTTTGTATTGTTATGTTAATCACCATACATTACATCATTAGTTTTACGTGTAGTGTTCCATGATTCATTGTTTGTGCATAACACCCAGTACTCCACGCAGAATGTGCCCTCTTTAATACCCATCACCAGTCTAACCCATCCCCCCAACCCCTCCCCTCTAGAACCCTCAGTTTTTTTTTCAGAGTCCATCGTCTCTCATGGTTCGTCTCCCCCTCTGACTTACTCCCCTTTATTCTTCCCCTCCTGCTATCTTATTCTTTTTCTTTTCTCTTAACATATGTTGCATTATTTGTTTCAGAAGTACAGATCTGTGATTCAACAGTCTTGCACAATTCACAGTGCTCACCATAGCACATACCATCCCCAATGCCTATCACCCAGCCACCCCTTCCCTCCCACCCCCCACCACTCCAGCAACACTCAGTTTCTTTCCTGAGATTAAGAATTCCTCATATCAGTGAGGTCATATGCTATGTCTTTCTCTGATTGACTTATGTCACTCAGCATAACACCCCCTGTTGCATCCACGTCGTTGGAAATGGCAAAATCTCATTCCTTTGGATGGCTGCATAATATTCCATTGTGTATATATACCACCTCTTCTTTTTTTAAAAATTTTTTTATTGTTATGTTAATCACCATATATTACATCATTAGTTTTTGATGCAGTGTTCCATGATTAATTGTTTGTTCATAACACCCAGTGCTCCATGCAGAACGTGCCCTCCTCAATACCCATCACCAGGCTAACCCATCCCCCTACCCCCCTCCCCTCTAGAACCCTCAGTTTGTTTTTCAGAGTCCATCATCTCTCATGGTTCGTCTCCCCCTCTGACATACAGTCTTGCACAATTCACAGCACTCACCGTAGCACATACCCTCCCCTATGTCTATCACCCAACCACCCCATCCCTCCCACCCCCAACCATTCTAGTAACACTCAGTTTTTTTCCTGAGATTAAGAATTCCTCATATCAGTGAGGTCATGTGATACATGTCTTTCTCTGATTGACTTATTTCACTCAGCATAACACCCTCCAGTTCCATCCACGTCATTGCAAATGGCACGATCTCATTCCTTTTGATGGCTGCATAATATTCCATTGTGTATATATACCACCTCTTCTTTATCCATTCATCTGTCGATGGGCCTCTTGGCTCTTTCCACAGTTTGGCTATTGTGGACATTGCTGCTATAAACATTGGGGTACACGTACCCCTTCGGGTCCCTACATTTGTATCTTTGTGGTAAATACCCAGTAGTGCAATTGCTGGATCGAACGATAGCTCTAATTTCAACTGTTTGAGGAACCTCCATACTGTTTTCCAGAGAGGTTGCACCAGCTTGCATTCCCACCAACAGTGTAGGAGGGTTCCCCTTTCTCCACATCCCCGCCAACATCTGTCGTTCCCTGACTTGTTAATTTTAGCCATTCTGACGGGTGTGAGGTGGTATCTCATTGAGGTTTTGATTTGGATTTCCCTGATGCCGAGCGATGTTGAGCACTTTTTCATGTGCCTGTTGGCCATTTGGATGTCTTCTTTGGAGAAATGTCTGTTCATGTCTTCTGCCCATTTCTTGATTGGATTATTTGTCCTTTGGGTGTTGAGTTTGATAAGTTCTTTAGAGATTTTGGATACTAGCCCTTTATCTGATATGTCATTTGCAAGTATTTTCTCCCATTCTGTCGGTTGTCTTTTGGTTTTGTGGACTGTTTCTTTTGCTGTGCAAAAGTTTTTATCTTGATGAAATCCCAATAGTTCATTTTTGCCCTGGCTTCCCGTGCCTTTGGCGATGTTTCTAGGAAGAAGTTGCTGCGGCTAAGGTCGAAAAGGTTGCTACCTGTGTTCTCCTTTAGGATTTGGATGGACTCCTGTCTCACGTTTAGGTCTTTCAACCATTTGGAGTCTATTTTTGTGTGTGGTGTAAGGAAATGGTCCAGTTTCATTCTTCTGCATGTGGCTGTCCAATTTTCCCAACACCATTTGTTGAAGAGACTGTCTTTTTGCCATTGGACATTCTTTCCTGCTTTGTCAAAAATAAGTTGACCATAGAGTTGAGAGTCCATTTCTGGGCTCTCGATTCTGTTCCATTGATCTATGTGTCTGTTTTTGTGCCAGTACCATACAGTCTTTATGATGACAGCTTTGTAATAGAGCTGGAAGTCTGGAATTGTGATGCCGCCAGCTTTGCTTTTCTTTTTCAGTATTCCTCTGGCTATTCCCGGGTCTCTTCTGGTTCCATACAAATTTTAGGATTATTTGTTCCATTTCTTTGAAAAAAGTGGATGGTATTTTGATGGGGATTGCATTGAATGTGTAGATTGCTCTAGGTAGCAGTGAAATCTTCACAATGTTGATTCTCCCAATCCATGAGCATGGAACGTTTTTCCATTTCTTTGTGTCTTCTTCAATTTCTTTCCTGAGTATTTTATAGTTTTCTGAGTACAGATCCTTTGCCTCTTTGGTTAGATTTATTCCTAGGTATCTAATGGTTTTGGGTGCAATTGTAAATGGGATCGACTCCTTGATTTGTCTCTCTTCTGTCTTGTTGTTGGTGTATAGGAATGCCACTGATTTCTGTGCATTGATTTTATATCCTGCTACTTTACTGAATTCCTGTATGAGTTCTAGCAGTTTTGGGGTGGAGTCTTTTGGGTTTTCCACATACAGTATCATATCATCTGCAAAGAGTGAGAGTTTGACTTCCTCTTTGCCGATTTGGATGCCTTTGATTTCTTTTTGTTGTCTGATTGCTGTGGCTAGCACTTCTAATACTATGTTGAATAGCAGTGGTGAGAGTGGACATCCCTGCCGCGTTCCTGACCTTAGGGGAAAGGCTGTCAGCCTTTCCCCATTGAGAATGATATTCGCTGTAGGTTTTTCGTAGATGGCTTTTATGATATTGAGGTATGTACCCTCTATCCCTATACTCTGAAGAGTTTTGATCAAGAAAGGATGTACTTTGTCAAATGCTTTTTCTGCATCTATTGAGAGGATCATATGATTCTTGTTCTTTCTTTTGTTAATGTATTGTATCACGTTGATTGATTTGCGGATGTTGAACCAGCCTTGCAGCCCAGGAATAAATCCCACTTGGTCATGGTGAATAATCCTTTTAATGTACTGTTGGATCCTATTGGCTAGTATTTTGGTGAGAATTTTTGCATCCATGTTCATCAAGGATATTGGTCTGTAATTCTCTTTTTTGATGGGGTCTTTGTCTGGTTTTGGGATCAAGGTAATGCTGGCCTCATAAAATGAGTTTGGAAGTTTCCCTTCCATTTCTATTTTTTGGAACAGTTTCAGGAGAATAGGTATTAATTCTTCTTGAAATGTCTGATAGAATTCCCCTGGGAAGCCATCTGGCCCTGCGCTTTTGTTTCTTGGGAGATTTTTGATGACTGTTTCAATTTCCTTAGTGGTTATAGGTCTGTTCAGGTTTTCTATTTCTTCCTGGTTCAGTTTTGGTAGTTGATACATCTCTAAGAATGCACCCATTTCTTCCAGGTTATCTAATTTGCTGGCATAGAGTTGCTCATAATATGTTCTTATAATTGTTTGTATTTCTTTGGTGTTGGTTGTGATCTCTCCTCTTTCATTCATGATTATGTTGATTTGGGTCATTTCTCTTTTCTTTTTGATCAGTCTGGCCAGGGGTTTATCAATCTTGTTAATTCTTTCAAAGAACCAGCTCCTAGTTTCGTTGATCTCTTCTACTGTTCTTTTGGTTTTTAGTTCATTGACTTCTGCTCTGATCTTTATGATTTCTCTTCTCCTGCTGGGTTTAGGCTTTATTTGCTGTTCTTTCTCCAGCTCCTTTAGGTGTAGGGTTAGGTTGTGTATTTGAGACCTTTCTTGTTTCTTGAGAAAGGCTTGTATTGCTATATACTTTCCTCTCAGGACTGCCTTAGCTGTATCCCAAAGATTTTGAACAGTTGTGTTTTCATTTTCATTGGTTTCCATGAATTTTTTTAATTCTTCTTTAACTTCTTGGTTGACCCATTCATTCTTTAGTAGGATGCTCTTTAGCCTCCATGTATTTCAGTTCTTTCCGACTTTCCTCTTGTGGTTGAGTTCTAGTTTCAAAGCATTGTGGTGTGAAAATATGCAGGGAATGATCCCAATCTTTTGGTACCGATTGAGACCTGATTTGTGACCTAGGATGTGATCAGTTCTGGAGAATGTTCCATGGGCACTAGAGAAGAATGTGTATTCCGTTGCTTTGGGATGGAATGTTCTGAATATGTCTGTGAAGTTCATTTGGACCAGTGTGTCATTTAAAGTCTTTATTTCCTTGTTGATCTTTTGCTGAGATGATCTGTCCGTTTCAGTCAGGGGGGTGTTAAATTCCCCCACTATTATTGTATTGTTGTCAATGTGTTTCTTTGCTTTTGTTGTTAATTGCCTTATATAATTGGCTGCTCCCATGTTCAGGGCATAGATATTTACAATTGTTAGATCTTCTTGTTGGATAGACCCTGTAAGTAGGATATAGTGTCTTTCCTCATCTCTTATTACAGTCTTTGTTTTAAAATCTAGTTTGTCTGATATAAGGATTGCCACCCCAGCTTTCTTTTGGTGTCCATTAGCATGGTAAATGGTTTTCCACCCCCTCACTTTCAATCTGGGGGTGTCTTTGCGTCTAAAATGAGTCTCTTGCAGACAGCATATGGATGGGTCTTGTTTTTTAATCCAATCTGATAGCCTGTGTCTTTTGATTGGGGCATTTAGCCCATTTACATTCAGGGTAACTATTGAAAGGTATGAATTTAGTGCCATTGTATTACCTGTAAGGTGACTGTTAATTGTCTGTTGTCTGTGTTTGTTTCTGCTCTTTGCTGCTTTTAGGTTCTCTCTTTGCTTAGAGGACCCCTCTCAATATTTCTTGGAGGGCTGGTTTCGTGTTTGCAAATTCCTTTAGTTTTTGTTTGTTCTGGAAGCTTTTTATCTCTCCTTCTATTTTCAATGATAGCCTCGCTGGATATAGTATTCTTGGCTGCATATTTTTCTCGTTTAGTGCTCTGAAGATATCTTGCCAGTCCTTTCTGGCCTGCCAGGTCTCTGTGGATAGGTCCGTTGCCAATCTAATGTTTCTACCATTGTAGGTTACATATCTCTTCTCCCGAGCTGCTTTCAGGATTTTCTCTTTGTCTCTGAGACTCGTAAGTTTTACTATTAGATGTCGGGGTGTTGACCTATTATTATTGATTTTGAGAGGGGTTCTCTGTGCCTCCTGGATTTTAATGCCTGTTTCCTTCCTCACATTAGGGAAGTTCTCTGCTATAATTTGCTCCAATATACCTTCTGCCCCTCTCTCTCTCTCTTCTTCGTCTGGGATCCCAATTATTCTAATATTGTTTCATCTTATCGTATCACTTATCTCTCGAATTCTGCCCTCGTGATCCTGTAGTTGTTTCTCTCTCTTTTTCTCAGCCTCTTTATTTTCCATCATTTGGTCTTCTATATCGCTGATTCTCTCTTCTGCCTCATTTATCCTAGCATTTAGTGCCCCCATTTTTGATTGCACCTCATCAATAGCCTTTTTGATTTTGATTTGATTAGATTTTAGTTCTTTTATTTCTCCAGAAAGGGTTTCTCTAATAACTTCCACGCTTTTTTCAAGCCCAGCTAGTATCTTTAAAGTCATGATTCTGAACTCTAGGTCCGACATCGTACTAATGTCCGTATTGAGTAGGTCCCTGGCAGACGGTACTACCTCTTGTTCTTTTTGCTGAGGTGATTTCTTTCGTCTTGTCATTTTGTCCAGAGGAGAATAGATGAATGAGAGAACAAAATGCTAACAGTTTTACAACGTCCCCAGCAAATATACTGTATATAAATCAGAAAAGACCTGAAACCAGGGGAAAAGAAAGGGAAAGAAAGAAAAAAGAAAGAGAAAAAAAAAGAAAAAAAAGATAAAAACGAAAACAAAACAATAAAAAAAAGCAGATTATGATCAAATATGATCAGGCTAGTGCATAGATCAGTGCCACACACTAGATTTTGGGCGTATTTTGGTCTGTTAGAAAAAAGTGCCTCCTAAAATTTTAAAGAAGCAAGACATATATGTACAAAATAAGGGTTGATACAATGAAGGGATGGAAGATGAGTGTAAAGATGAAAACTATAAAAGATTTTATAAAAGGACTTGGTAAGATAAGTTGTTTGAAAAAAGAAAGAAGATTTAAGAAAAAAAAAAGGAAAAAGGGAGAGAATGTGATCAGGCAGGAGACTAGAACAAAGCCATACACTAGTGATTTAGGGTATCTTTTGATGTGTTAGAAGAAACTGTACCTCAAAATTTTAAAGAGAGAACAACTTATATATATATGCCAAAAATAAGGGTAACTACTATGAAGGGATAAAATATGGCTCTAAAAATGAAAAATAAAAAATGTTTTGTTTTTTTTTTAAAGGGATTGATAAGATGTTGGTTGAAAAAGGGAAAAAGAAAAATAAAAAAAAAAAACAGTCAACAAAAATTAACTTTGATGAGGTAATGAATCATGGTAAAAAAAAAAAAAAGCCATGAATCTATGTGCAGTATTCCCCTAGCGCTGGAGTTCTCCCATTCTCCTTGATCGATCAACTTGGTCTTGGCTTGCTGGCTGTTTGTGCTGATCTTCTGGGGGAGGGGCCTGTTGCTGTGGTTTCCAAATGTCTTTGCCGGAGGCGGAATTGCCCCGCCCTTGTCGGTCCGGGCTAAGGAAGCTGCTCTGGTTTGCTCTCAGGAGCTTTTGTTCCCTTCAAGCTCTCGGTACAGCCTTGGAGGACCAGGGCAGAAATTGTGGCCTCCCAATCTCCACTCGGAGGAGCTGAGAACTCGGGGCCCTGCTCCTCAGTGTGCCCCCAGAGAAAAGCAGTCACTCCCTTGTCCTTGGTCTCCGGCCGCACTCCGTGCTCACCCGGCCTGTGATCAAGCATTGCTATCTCTGGCACCCGACCCCGCGCGGAGTCTCCAAACCCAGCAGATCCCTGCAGTGCGTTCCCGCACCGCTCCTTCCCGGTAAGGAAGGGGAGTCTCCCCGGATCTGCCGCCTGCTGGGTCCCTGCTGGAGGAGCCGTGCCCTTACTGGGCCATGGATCACAGTTTATGGCAACCCCGAGCTGAGAGCCCACGACTGTGCTCTGTCTCTGCAGCCGGCTTCCCCGCTCCGATACCTGGGAGCTCTGGCGCACTCAGGCACCCCCGGTGTTTCTGTGACCCTGAGGGTCCTGAGATCACACTGTCCCGGGAGGATTCCACCCCCCTCTTAGCAACTGCAGCGACGTCCCTCCGCCGAGCCAACTTCTAAAAGGTCCGATTTTGTGCTCCGTGCCTCTATCACTTGCCAGAAGCGGCCGGCCGAGGCCCCTCCCCCGCCGTCTATCCTCCCGAATATCGCCTCGGATTCACTTCTCCGACGCCCTACCTTCCAGTAAGTGGTTGCTTCTCTGTTCAGAGAGTTGTTGCTACTCTCCTGTTCGATCTCCTGTTGAGTTCGTAGGTGTTCAGAATGGTTTGATCCCTATTCAGCTGAATCCCTGAGACCAGACGAAATCTAGGTCTCCTACTCCTCCGCCATCTTGCTCCGCCCTCCTATACCATCTCTTCTTTATCCATTCATCTGTCGATGGACATCTTGGCTCTTTCCACAGTTTGGCTATTGTGGACATTGCTGCTATAAACATCGGGGTGTACGTACACCTTCGGTTCCCTACATTTGTATCTTCGTGATAAATACCCAGTAGTGCAATTGCTGGATTATCTGGTAGCTCTATTTTCAACTGTTTGAGGAACCTCCATACTGTTTTCCAGAGGGGTTGCACCAGCTTGCAATCCCACCAACAGTGTAGGAGGGTTCCCCTTTCTCCACATCCCCGCCAACATCTGTCGTTTCCTGACTTGTTAATTTTAGCCATTCTGACTGGTGTGAGGTGGTATCTCATTGAGGTTTTGAGTTGGATTTCCCTGATGCCGAGCGATGTTGAGCCCTTTCTTACGTGTTTGTTGGCCATTTGGATGTCCTCTTTGGAAAAAAATGTGTGTTCATGTCTTCTGCCCATTTCTTGATTGGATTATTTGTTCTTTGGTTGTTGAGTTTGATAAGTTTTTATAGATTTTGGATACTAGCCCTTTATCTGATATGTCATTTGCAAATACTTTCTCCCATTCTGTTGGTTGTCTTTTGGTTTTGTGTATTGTTTATTTTACTGTGCAAAAGCTTTTTATCTTGATGAAATCCCAATAGTTCATTTTTGTCCTTGCTTCCCTTGCCTTTGGCGATGTTTCCAGGAAGAAGTTGCTGCGGCCGAGGTCAAAGAGGTTTCTACCTGTGTTTTCCTTTAGGATTTTGATGGATTCCTGTCTCATGTTTAGGTCTTTCAACCATTTGGAGTCTATTTTTGTGTGTCCTGTAAGGAAATGGTCCAGTTTCATTCTTCTTCATGTGGCTGTCCAATATTCCCAACACAGTTGTTGAAGTGACTGTCTTTTTTCCATTGGACATTCTTTCCTGCTTTATCAAAGTTGAGTTGACCATAGAGTTGAGGGTCCATTTCTGGGCTCTCGATTCTGTTCCATTGATCTATGTGTCTGTTTTTGTGCCAGTACGATATTGTCTTGATGATGACAGCTTTGTAATAGAGCTGGAAGTCCGGAATTGTGATGCCGCCCGCTTTGCTTTTCTTTTTCAATATTCCTCTGGCTATTCGGTGTCTCTTCTGGTTCCATACAAATTTTAGGATTGTTTGTTCCATTTCTTTGAAAAAAGTGGATGGTATTTTGATGGGGATTGCATTGAATGTGTAGATGGCTCTAGGTAGCATTGACATCTTCCCAATGTTGGTTCTTCCAATCCATGAGCATGGAACGTTTTTCCATTTCTTTGTGTCTTCTTCAATTTCTTTCCTGAGTATTTTATAGTTTTCTGAGTACAGATCCTTTGCCTCTTTGGTTAAATTTATTCCTAGGTATCTTATGGTTTTGGGTGCAATTGTGAATGGGATCGACTCTTTGATTTGTCTCTCTTCTGTCTTGTTGTTGGTGTATAGGAATGCCACTGATTTCTGTGCATTGATTTTATAACCTGCTACTTTACTGAATTCCTGTATGAGTTCTAGCAGTTTTGGGGTGGAGACTTTTGGGTTTTCCACATAGAGTATCATATCATCTGCAAAGATTGAGAGTTTGACTTCCTCTTTGCCGATTTGGATGCCTTTGACTTCTTTTTGTTGTCGATTGCTGTGGCTAGGACTTCTAATACTATGTTGAATAGCAGTGGTGAGAGTGGACCTCCCTGCCGCGTTTCTGACCTTAGGGGAAAAGCTCTCAACTTTTCCCCATTGAGAATGATATTCGCTGTAGGTTTTTCGTAGATGGCTTTTATGATATTGAGGTATGTACCCTCTATCCCTATACTCTGAAGAGTTTTGATCAAGAAAGGATGCTGTACTTTGTCAAATGCTTTTTCTGCATCTATTGAGAGGATCCTATGATTCTTGTTCTTTCTTTTGTTAATATATTGTATCACGTTGATTGATTTGAGGATGTTGAACCAGCCTTGCAGCCCAGGGATAAATCCCACTTGGTCGTGGTGAATAATCCTTTTAATGTACTTTTGGATCCTATTGGCTAGTATTTTGGTGAGAATTTTTGCATCCATGTTCATCAAGGATATTGGTCTGTAATTCTCCTTTTTGATGGGATCTTTGTCTGGTTTTGGGATCAAGGTAATGGTGGCCTCATAAAATGAATTTGGAAGTTTTCCTTCCATTTCTATTTTTTGGAACACTTTCAGGAGAATAGGTATTAATTCTTCTTTAAATGTCTGATAGAATTCACCTGGGAAGCCATCTGGCCCTGCGCTTTTGTTTCTTGGGAGATTTTTGATGACTGCTTCAATTTCCTTAGTGGTTATAGGTCTGTTCAGGTTTTCTATTTCTTCTTGGTTCAGTTTTGGTAGTTGATACATCTCTAGGAATGCACCCATTTCTTCCAGGTTATCTAATTTGCTGGCATAGAGTTGCTCGTAATATGTTCTTATAATTGTTTGTATTTCTTTGGTGTTGGTTGTGATCTCTCCTCTTTCATTCATGATTTTGTTGATTTGGGTCATTTCTCTTTTCTTTTTCAACAGTCTGGCCAGGGGCTTCTCAATCTTGTTAATTCTTTCAAAGAACCAGCTCCTACTTTCATTGATCTGTTCTACTGTTCTTTTGGTTTCTAGTTCATTGATTTCTGCTCTGATCTTTATTATTTCTCCTCTCCTGCTGGGTTTAGGCTTTATTTGCTGTTCTTTCTCCAGCTCCTTTAGGTGTAGGGTTAGGTTGTGTATTTGAGACGTTTCTTGTTTCTTGAGAAAGGCTTGTATTGCTCTATACTTTCCTCTCAGGCCTGCCTTTGCTGTATCCCAAAGATTTTGGACAGTTGTGTTTTCATTTTCATTGGTTTCCATGAATTTGTTGAATTCTTCTTTAATTTCCTGGTTGACCCATTCATTCTTTAGTAGGATGCTCTTTAGCCTCCATGCATTTGAGTTCTTTCCGATTTTCCTCTTGTTATTGAGTTCTAGTTTCAAAGCATTGTGGTGTGAAAATATGCAGGGAATGATCCCAATCTTTTGGTACCGGTTGAGACCTGATTTGTGACCTAGGATGTGATCAATTCTGGAGAATGTTCCATGGGCACTAGAGAAGAATGTGTATTCCGTTGCTTTGGGATGGAATGTTCTGAATATGTCTGTGAAGTCCATTTGGTCCAGTGTGTCATTTAAAGTCTTTATTTCCTTGTTGATCTTTTCCTGAGATGGTCTGTCCATTTCAGTCAGGGGGGTGTTAATGTCCCCCACTATTATTGTATTGTTGTCAATGTGTTTCTTTGCTTTTGTTATTAATTGCCTTATGTAATTGGCTGCTCCCATTTTAGGGGCATAGATATTTACAGTCGTTAGATCTTCTTGTTGGACAGACCCTTTAAGTAGGATATAGTGTCGTTCTTCATCTCTTATTACAGTCTTTGCTTTAAAATCTAATTTGTCTGATATAAGGCTTGCCTTCCCAGCTTTCTTTTGGTGTCTACTAGCATGGTAAACGGTTTTCCACTCCCTTACTTTCAATGTGGGGGTGTCTTTGGGTCTAAAATGAGTCTCTTGCAGACAACATATCGATGGGTCTTGTTTTTTATTCCAATCTGATAGCCTGTGTCTTTTGATTGGGGCATTTAGCCCATTTACATTCAGGGTAACTATTGAAAGATAGGAATTTAGTGCCATTGTATTGCCTGTAAGGTGACTGTGACTGTATATTGTCTGTGTTCCTTTCTGATCTATGTTGCTTTTAGGCTCTCTCTTTGCTTAGAGGACCCCTTTCAATATTTCCTGTAGGGCTGGTATTGTGTTCGCAAATTCCTTTAGTTTTTGTTTGTCCTGGAAGGTTTTATCTCTCCTTCTATTTTCCATGACAGCCTAGCTGGATATAATATTCTTGGCTGCATATTTTTCTCGTTTAGTGCTCTGAAGATATCATGCCAGTCCTTTCTGGCCTGCCAGGTCTCTGTGAATAGGTCTGTTGCCAATCTAATATTTCTAGCATTCTAGGTTACATATCTCTTCTCTAGAGCTGCTTTCAGGATTTTCTCTTTGTCTCTGAGAATCCTAAGTTTGACTATTAGGTTTCAGGGTGTTGACCTAGTTTTATGGATTTTGAGAGGCATTCTCTGTGCCTCCTGGATTTTGATGCCTGTTTCTTCCTCTCATTAGGGAAGTTCTCTGCTATTATTTGCTCCAATATACCTTCTGCCCCACTCTCTCTCTCTTCTTCTGGGGTGCCAATTATTCTAATGTTGTTTCGTCTTATCATATCGCTTATCTGTCGAATTCTGCCCTCGTGATCCTGTAGTTGTTTCTCTCCCTTTTTCTCAGCCTGTTTATTTTCCATCATTTGATCTTCTATATCACTGATTCTCTCTTCTGCCTCATTTATCCTAGCAGTTAGTGCCCCCATTTTTGATTGCACCTCATCAATATCCTTTTTCATTTCGACTTGGTTAGATTTTAGTTCTTTTATTTCTCCAGAAAGTGTTTCTCTAATAACTTCCACGCTTTTTTCAAGCCCAGCTAGTATCTTTAAAGTCATGATTCTGAACTCTAGGTCCGACATCGTACTAATGTCCGTATTGAGTAGGGCCCTGGCTGATGGAACTACCTCTTTGTCTTTTTGCTGAGGTGATTTTTTTCGTCTTGTCATTTTGTCCAGAGTAGAATAGATGAGTAAAAGAACAAAATGCTACCAGGTTAACCACGTCCCCAGGAAATATACTCTGTACAAATCAGAAAAGACCTGAAACCAGGGGAAAAGAAAGGGAAAGAAAGAAAAAAGAGAGAGAGAAAAGAAACAAAACAAAAAGATAAAAACAAAAACAGAAAAATACAAAAAATGCAGAATATGATCAAATATGATCAGGCTAGTGCATAGATCAGTGCCACACACTAGATTTTGGGCGTATTTTGGTCTGTTAGAAGAAAGTGCCTCCTAAAATTTTGAAGGAAGAAAGACATATATGTACAAAATAAGGGTTGATACAATGAAGGGATGGAAGGTGACTGTAAAGATGAAAATTATAAAAGATTTTATAAAAGGAAGTGATAAGATAAGAAGTTGTTTGAAAAAAGAAAGAAGAAGATTTAAATAAAGAGAGAGAAGAAAAGGGGGGAGAATGTGATCAGGTAGGAGAGTAGAACAAAGCCATACACTAGTGATTTAGGGTATATTTTGATCTGTTAGAAGAAACTGTATATCAAAATTTTAATGAGAGAACAACTTATATATGCCAAAAATAAGGGTAACTACTATGAGGGGATAAAATATGACTCTAAAAATGAAAAATAAATTTTTTAAAAAAGGATTTGGAAGATGTTGGTTGAAAAAGGGAAAAAGAAAATTTAAAAAAAAACAGTTAAAAAATTAACTTTGAAAAACTAATGAATCTTCGTAAAAAAAGCCATGAATTCTATGTGCACTATTCCTCTAGCGCTGGAGTTGTCCCGTTCTCCTTGATTGGTAAACTTGGTCTTGGCTTGCTGAGTGTTCGTGCTGATATTCTGGGGGAGGGGCCTGTTGCTGTGGTTCCTAAATGTCTTTGCCGGAGGCGGAATTGCCCCGCCATTGTCGGTCCAGCCTAAGAAAGCTGCTCGGGTTTGCTCTCAGGAGTTTTTGTTCCCTGCAACCTCTCGGGACAGCTTTGGAGGACCTGGGTGAAAATGGTGGCCTCCCAATCTCCACCTGGAGGAGCTGAGATCTCGGGGCCCCGCTCCTCAGTGCGCCCCCAGAGAAAAGCAGTCACTCCTGTCCCCCCGGTCTCCTGCCGCTCTCCATGCTCACCCGGCCTATGACCAAGCGTTTCTACCTCTGGCACCCGACCCCGTGTGGAGTCTCCAAACCCAGCAGATCCCTGCGGTGCGTTCCCGTGCCACTCCTCCCCGGGGAGGAAGGGGAGTCTCCCCAGCTCTGCCGCTTGTTGAGTCCCTGCTGGAGGAGCAGTGGCCTGACTGTCCCGTAGGTCACAGTTTATGGCAACCCTGAGCTGAGAGCCCGCGCCCCGACTCCGTCTCTGCAGCCAGCTTCCCCACTCCAATACCTGGGAGGTCTGCTGCACTCAGGCACCCCCGGTTTTTCTGTGACCCTGAGTGTCCTGAGTCCACACTGTCCCATGAAGTTTCCACCCCCCGCTTAGCCACTGGAGCGACGGTCCCTCAGCAGCGCCGACTTCTAAAAGTTCCGATTTTGTGCACGCAGCTCTATCACTTGCCAGAAGCGGCGGAGGCCCCTTCACCTGCCGTCTATCCTCCCGAATATCGCCTCAGATTCACTTCTCTGCATGTCCTACCTTCCAGTATGTGGTCCCTTCTCTGTTCAGAGAGTTGTTGCTACTCTCTTTGATCTCCTGGTGAGTTCGTAGGTGTTCAGAATGGTTTGATCCCTATTCAGCTGAATTCCTGAGACCAGATGAAATCCACGTCTCCTACTCCTCTGCCATCTTGCTCCGCTCCCCCTCTCTGAATATTCTTAATAATGTTTAGGTCTAACATAATTTTGTAGAGGCATTACAAATTCTTTTTGAATTGTATTACACAAATAAGACCAGATCTTATCTATCAATACCTTTATAGTTAGGCATATAGAAATTATAATAATCTACAATACTCAAAATTCAGAATCTTTCTTTTTTTTTTCTTAAGATTTTATGTATTTGCCAGATAGATAACACAAGCAGGGGCAGCGGCAGGCAGAGGGAGAAGCAGGCTCCCTGCTGAGCAACAGCCTCGTGTGGACTTGATCCCAGGCCCCTGGGATCATGACCTGAACTGAAGGCAGACTCTTAACTGACAGAGCCACCCAGGCGTCCCTAAATTCAGAATCTTTCTAGTGTTTGGGCTTTCAGTATTTTCTAGTGATCCCCTAAGATGTAAATTGTTTATTGCACAAAACGTGACATCGAAATCACTCCCAAAATATTCTTTCACTTTTAAATATTTTTTCACTTGCTGCAGAGCACGACAGAATAAATTATTAGTTTGCATAATTTTTGAACCCTTTGTTTAAAAAAACCCATCACGATGAAACATGATATGTTCATTGTAACTGATTCTTTTTCCCTTCTGTAATATCAGTTTGCCAGAGGTGGCTCACTGTTTATTGGCAGGCTGGTACCCATTAGCTCAAACACCTGCTGCTGGTGCCAAACTCAGAATTGGTTTTTACACATTAGTCTTTTAAAAACATAACCCAGAAGAGCAGATTTTTAGGCACTGACTGCCTGCGTGATTTCCATATCCCATGAAACTGTGTCCAACGGTTCCTAATCATAAATAAGATCAGTGAGTCAATCAATCAAGATCAACCCTTCAGCTCTAAAAGGCCCTGAACTGCTGTTGGCCTTTTAAGTCTCTGATCCAGAACCGCCCCCCCCCCCAAGCCAGGCTGCAGAAAGACATCACTTAGGCACATAAGCACCTTCTTCAATGTCCCCAGTATTGGAAGGGTTAATATTGTGATGGATCTCCCCTCTTGCAAACTTATCAGTCCCCCAAGAAAGGTTGTTTCATGTTACTGCCACCTGATGGTCACATCTTTTTCCTTCAGCCTGAAACTCATTGAAATCACTCTACATTCTTTCAGTCTTTGAATGTCTGTTTAAATTTGAAATACCTGATTGTTCTACTACTGATGAGGAGGATGAAGGGGAAGAAGATAAAAATGAGGATTCCTGAGAACAATTGAGCCAGCCACAATGAATCACTTGGCCATTTGTATATTTTTTGAACAGGTTCAGCCATGGTGTGAAATATCATATCCTCTAAAATTCAAATATTGCCCGTGATCTAGGATGACCTGCTTTATGCTCAACTAATCAATGACACTCCTTCAAGACCACAAAACTACTTATTTACATACTATAAAATGGCATGTTATAGATATGTTATTATCTTAATATAAAATATGAGGTACAGATCTCTGTGAATTTATATTTTGCTGTAGTCAGTTTTCTTTGACATGCGTGTTGTTATTTAAATAAAACAATTAGAAGAATAATAAGAATAATGGTCTGTTATTAGTAGTCCTACCAGAACTAATTATGCAATCACATGTGTTAGAAAAAATAAAACAGTTATCACTAATAAACTGTTCATTGAAAATAGGCTTAGACTTACCAAAGAAAGGAGTCCAGAAATGAAGGAATATTTTCTATGCATAAAATACTTGCATTATGTAGATACCTAGGCCTTCACGAGGTGATACATAACTTGCCATTCTTTGAGATGTGCCTATAGTAACTTCACCAGAGGAAATATACCTTATGGACAGAGATGAAACGTGGCCAACACACCCCCAGCAAGGTGATCAAAGATAAACATCAACAGTGATAAGCCATCTTGAGAGGAAACTTTCTTGATGCGAAGTGATAAGGATATTTTGTCTCTGTGATCTCCCACCCCCAAACACATAACTCCCGTCTAGTCCTTTGAGAAAAACTTTAGACATAAACCAACTGACGATCATTCTACAAAGTACATGAACTGTGCTCCTCGAAACTTTCCAGATGATGAAAAATATGGAAAGTCTGAGAACGGTCATGGCCAAGGGGAGTGACTGAGAGTGATGTGCCAGCTGGGATGAGCCTGGAACAGAAAGGGTTAAAACCTAACCAAATCTGAGTAAAACTATAGACTTTAGTTAATAATTATCTATTTTGAATAGTAGTGTGAAGATATACCCACTGAGGCGATAAATTTGGCAGACTGCTCATTTGTTTGTTAAATTCAGGTGAGTGAAATCATCTGGTGTTTGTCTTTCTCTGACTTCTTTTGTTTAGCATTCTATTCTCTAGGTCTGTCCACGTTCTTGCAAATGGCAAGATTTCCTTCCTTTTTCTGGTTGAGTAATATTCCATTGTATTTGTATGCCACATCCTTTTTATCCATTCATCTGTGAGTGGACACTTGGATGGATTCCATCATGTGGCTGTTAAAGTGAAAAAATAGAGAGAGACAAACCAAGAAACAGGCTCTCTTTTTTCTTTCTTTTTTAAAATATAAATTCAACTAACCAACTTATAGGTACATCATTAGTTTCAGATATAGTGTTCAAAAATGATCAATTGTGTGTAAGACCCAGTGCTCATCACATCATGTGCCCTCCTTAATTCTCATCATCCAATTAACTCATCCCCCCAACCCTTCTCCCCTCCAACAACCCTCAGTTTGTTTCCTTTTTATTTTCTTTTTCTATTGTTATGTTAATCACCATACATTCCCTCAGTTTGTTTCCAATGCTTAAGAGTCTGATAGATTTTCTCCCTCTCTGATGACTTTCCATTCTGTTTTCACTCCCTTCCCCTATGGTCCTGTGCCCTGTTTCTTATATTCCACATATGCGTGAAACCATATGATAATTGTCTTTCTCTGATTGACCTATTTCTCTTAGCATAATACCCTCCAGTAACATTCATGTCCATGTAAATGGTAAGTATTCATCCTTTCTGAGGGCTGACTAATATTCCACTGTATATGTATAGCACATCTTCTTTATCCATTCATCTGTTTTATGGATATCTGGGCTCTTTCCACGGTTTGGCTATTGTGGACATTGCTTCTATGAACATTGGGGTGCAGGTGCCTGTTCAGATCACTACATTTGCATCTTTGGGTCAATACCTAGTAGTGTAATTGCTGGGTCATAGGGTAGCTGAAGTTTTCATTTTTTGAGGAACATACCATTTTCCAGAGTGCCTGCACTGGTTTACATTCCCACCAGCAGTGTAGGAAGGTTCCCCTTTCTCCACATTGTCGCCAATATCTGCTGTTTCCTGCCTTGTTTATTGTAGCCATTCTGACTGGTGTGAAGTGGTATCTCATTGTGGTTTTAATTTATAAGTCCCTGATGCGAAGTGATATGGAGAATTTTTTCATGTGTCTGTTGAACATATGGATGTCTTCTTTGGAGGAATGTCTGTTCATATCTTCTGCCCATTTCTTGACTGGATTCTCTGTTTTTGGGTGTTGAGTTTGATAATTTCTTTATACATCTTGGATACTAACCCTTTCTTTTAAAGATTCTATTCATTTATTTGACAGAGACAGCGAGAGAGGGAACACAAACAGGGGGAGTGGGAGAGGGAGAAGCAGGCCTACCCCTGAGCAGGATCATGATCTGAGCTGAAGACAGACACTGAACAACTGAGCCACCCAGGCGTCCAAAAACTGGCCCTTTTAAAAAAAAAAATTATTATGTTCAGTTAGCCAACATAGAGTATATCATTAGTTTTTGGTGTAGTGTTCAACGATTCATTAGTTGCATACAACAACCAAATGCTCATCACAACACGTACCCTCCTTAATACCCATCACCCGGCTAACCCATTCCTCCAAACCCCTCATTTCTGTAGCCCTCAGTTTGGTTCCCGGAGTCCTGAGTCTCTCATGGTTTGTCTCCTTCTCTAATTTCTTCCCCTTCGGTTTTCCCTCCCTTCCCTGTAGTCCTCCGTGTTATTCCTTATGTCCCACATATGAGTGAAACCAAGTGATAATTGTCTTTCTCTGCTTGACTTATTTCATTTACCATACTAGTCCTTTATCTGATATGTCATTTGCAAATACCTTTTCCCATTCTGTAGGTTGCCTTTTAGTTTTGTTGACTGTTTGCTTTGTTGTACAGAAGCCTTTGGTCTTGATGAAGTCCCAGTAGTTCATTTTTGCTTTTCTTTCCCTTGCCTTTGGAGATGTGTCTGGGAAGGAGTTGCTGTGGCTGAGTTGAAGAGGTTGCTGCCTCTGTTCTCCTCTAGAATTTTGATAGATTCCTGTCTCCATTGGAGGTCTTTCATCCAGACTCTTAACTCTAGAGAACAAAGTGATGGTTACCAGAAGGGAGATGGTTGGGAGCATGGGTGAGATAGGTGATGGGGATTAAGGAGTGCACTTGTCCTGATGAGCCCTGGATAATGCATGGAAGTGTTGAATCGCTCTACTGTATACCAGAAACTAATAGAACACTGTATGTTGACTGTAGTGGAATTAAAATAAAAGAAAAATAGTTGGCCAACTGTGTTATGCATATGGAAATCTCAATACTGTCTTTCCTATATGATTTTGTTGATAAATCTAAACCTGTTATAAAGTGAAGAGTTTATTAGTCATCATTATGTTTTGTTTGTTAACACCTAATGTTGCATAATTAGTTCTACCATTACTTACTAGTAATTGGCACGTATCCTGTTCTATTGTTTCATTTAAATAATATCATTTATGTTACAAAAATTGAGTAATACACAACAATGTAGAAATCACAGAATGATCTATTTTACATAGTTTATGTTAACATAAATCATATATTATAGCAAAGAAGTAATTGAATTCAACACAAATACAATGAAATCTAGGCTTTTGCCAGGCACTGGAAAGAGTACCAGCATATTTTGGGGAGGGTGGAGGTTGGGAGACACAGTCAGTGCTTATGCCTTGCCCTGAAAGATGGTCCAGATATAAAGCCAGTAGCTAAAAAATGCAAGGAAAGGAAAGGTAAGTAATAGGATGTCATGCTTATTGAGTGCTTTATGTCAGGTGTACTTCAAAGATCTTTACTAATCATTCTTCTCTCAGGTGACAATGCCCCACAGTACAAAAATCTCACTGTCATCCCCGTTTTGGAGATGAGCATGTTGAGGCTCAGAGAAAGGCAGACAGCTTGTGAGTGAAGGAGCTGAGATTCCAACCAATGGAAATCCTTCCTTCTACTCCAAACTCTATGAGCTTTTATAGAGCCACATGCCACTTGATTCTTTCTGGTGAAGGGAGCAAAGGGGTATTTAAATCCTCATAGACCTCAAAATATTCTGTGTGGAGAAGAGAAAACAGAAAAAAAGGCCTACCCAGGAAAGAATAGATTCAGAGGGCCTGTCTTGGGGGAAGACTCAGCATTGACCTCAGGCCAGTGGCTTCTTACTCCACCTCTGATGAGGTTATTTATCAACCAGAACCTTTATCAGACCCGTCAGGTTGTTCCCCAAACTTACTGGACTCTGATGTAGACTGAGAGATTTTTGTATCAAGCAGACGTGAATCCTTTCTCAGGCTCCGGGTTTCCGTGCTTGACCTTCGGAGGACCGAGAATGAGGACCTCTTCATGTGAAAAGGATGCAGGAACCAGCTTGAAAGGGTCACCACTGTCCAAATCAAGACAACCCGCACATCAAAATGAATCATGGCAGGAATAGTTTCCCAATACTGAATGATACCCCGTGAGTCTAGAGAACTACTTAAGAAAAGCTTTGAAAATCGAGATTGACAGAAGGGAAAGATCTTTACGAAAGATTGCTCAGAATTAAAGATAGGAGTAGACAATGGAAAGAAGAAATCACCTTTAATAAAAACATCATAACAGTTCAGCCACCAGTTATCAGTAGATGGTCTTTGGGTGAAATGATGTTAGGGCACAAGCTATGGACTGGGAACCACGGTGAACTTAACACCACTTACCTACAGTGAAACTGGACTGTTTCCATGTGGCTCATGAGGCCGGTTCAAAGTGAAGGGCATAATATCAGATAGTAACAGATTTTAAAAAGAGAAGAAAAAATAGGAAGGTCTGGACAAATAGAACGCACATCATGAGATGGTAAATATCAAGTCAAAGAGAAAGAGTCCCATTGAATGCAATGGACAAAAAGATCCAGATAAAAATCCACAACTTTCTAAACCAACGAACCGACCAACAAGGGTAAACTTTTGCGGTGCCTTGGTGGCTCAGTCAGTTAAGTGTCTGCCTTCAGCTCAGGTCATGATCCCAGGGACCTGGGATTGAGCCCCACATCCAGCTCCCTGCTCAGCGGGAGTCTGCTTCTCCCTCTCCCTCTGTCCCTCCCCCAACTCATGCTTTTTCTGTCTCTCTGCTCTCACTTTCAAATAAATAAATAAAATCTTAAAAAGAAAAACTGCAGGAGAAATAAAATCCTCGAGTGCAAATTTTCACAGCCCTCTCTCAGCAGCCCCCAAATTAGTAAGGATGCAGAAGATTTGGACAGTTAAAACATCTGAATATAGAAGTAGATACATAATCATATAAAGTACATATGATATGGAGATACAAAATAAAGACATAAAATATAGGTATAATGTACATTTAGATATTAGATAAAATATAAGTTAAAAATGAAACAATATTCTATACATTCTTTTAAAATGAATATATACAGATACAGAACTATGTATATATATTAATACATACATTTATACACAGAAATCTATAGGTTATTTTACTAAACAGATAAAAGAGAGTCATTATTTTTAAGGACATATCATATGTTTATAAAATTTAACCATGAATTGGACAGAAAGCAAGTGTCAATATATTTCAGAAGAGTGAAACCCACAAATGATATTCTTTGATCACAATTGCAAATGTGCTGGATCATTGTAGAAATGATAACTAGAATTTCCACATATTTTTGGTAATTGAATAGCCTATTGAACAAAACCACAGAAGGAAATCTCAAAGGAAAAATCAGTGTGAACTGAATGAACATGATACTGAATATATGGCAGTAAAATAGACCTCTTTCTGTCCTGGGAATTTGCCTTTGGATAGAAAGATATATGGTGTTCAAATCATCCCATACTAACGGAGAAGTTGTTACACGTTAAACATTCCTAGAAATGCCACTTAACTCTGTCACCTCATTAGGTGTCAGTGTTGGGTTTAAATTATGCACATAAATGGAAAAATGCCAAGCTGAATCTCGTGCTTGTTCTGTGTGGGATCTCCATGACAATTTTCATTCATAAAATTCATAAGCTTCTCTCTCAAGGGACTCCTGGACAACACCCAGGGAGTGTGGCACCACCAGGAACCTGAGAGAGGGTGAGGAAGAATCAGAGGGAGATAGGAGTGGAGAGAGAAGGGACAAAGAGGAATTGCAAGGAGGAAAGGGGGAGGCGGTCCAGGTGTGTGGAGGGGGAACCATGGGCCAGGGAGGCCCTCCTGTACCAGCGGGACCTTGCTCAAGTTCCAAAACCAGGCCCCAGGTCCTGCAGCCTGGAACTGGCACAGATGCATTGCTGATCTCGACCCAGAGTATTCGAGAATAAGGTCCGTATTCTCCCTCTGGAGCTAGCAATGTGCAGCAGGATGGGGGGCTGCTATCCTCATGTCCACTGTGGATCCTGATGCAGGATGGTAGGTGGACGGTTTCAAATCCCAAGCATCCGGGGCGCCTGGGTGGCTCAGTCGTTAAGCATCTGCCTTTGGCTCAGGTTGTGATCCCAGTGTCCTGGGATCGAATCCCGCATCGGGCTCCCTGCTCAGCAGGAAGCCTTCTTCTCCCTCTCCCACTCTCCCTGCCTGTGTTCCCCCTCTCACTCTCTCTCTGTGTCAAAAGAAATCTTAAAAACAAACCAACAAAACCCAAACAAACCCCAAGCATTCTCTTACGTCATACTTCATCAAGCTTCTAGTTGTGAAACGTCATACTTCATCAAGCTTCGAGTTGTTACCAGGTGGCAATTAGTATTTGAAGGTAAAATTGGTTCCTTACCAGACTCATGGAAACTATTTCATCCATCTGCCATGTCTAAAAAGCACTTTTCATTGAAAATATTATGACATGAGACATGCAGTAATTCATAATGCATGTGTAGCTACCTATAGGTTTGCATTTTGACCCTGTCACCAATGTGTCCTCAAACACTTGAATGGCAAAGTCAAAACTACGCTGTCCCAATTGAGATCGTGGTGCTAGTTGATGTCTTGTATAAATGGAATTTCAATATCCTGACCTGACCAGAAATTATTCTTTTCTTAAGAGGAAGAAGAATGAAAGCAAAATTAAAATAGTGTATTGGGCGTCAGTGTTTTATGTACTAGGAACCTTTTGGTGGGTAAACCCAATCATGTGAGTTTGCATTCTGTCCATTTGCAGTCTGTGTTTTGGAGGGGAACCATAGCCCCAGGTAAAAACACAAACTGCCGTCCAGTTTGTAACCTAGCCGTTTCCTAATGACATTGACAAAATCGGTTTCATTCTTCAGTGACACAGAAAGGAGAAGGAAAAGATGTCTTCGTGCCCGAGGCACTGTCACAAAGACCTGTCCCGGTCTAGAGAACAGGCTTGGCGGGACCCAAGCACCCTCAGTGCCTGCACCTGAGCAGCCTGGGTCTTAAGCATTGTAGGGATTCCCAGGGCAGCCGGCAGAGGGCGCGCGCGCACCTCACCCGGGAGGGGCGGTTTCCCCGCGTGCGCAGGAACCGCCGGCTGTCAGAGGACGCCAGGGCGTTACCTGACCCAGGGTGCCTCAGGGCAGGAGGGGTTTCTGCCGCCCTCTTGGGACCGAGCGCCCCTCCGAGAGCCAGAGCTGCGTTTTCAAGAAGTTCTGCAGCCGACCCCGGGGAACCTGGGCCCTTTGCAGCATCTTGGTGCCTCCTGAGGAGCGACGGATAAGCTGCCTTGTTCGCTGAGTGCTGAGGAGGGGACTCTGGGCGGCTTCCCCGGGACATACTGGTAGGTGAGAAGCACAGTCGCTTGCATTTTGGGGGCTGATCCCCTGGTTTGGTCCTTATTTTCCCTGAGGGTATTTGAACAAGAGGTATTTTACTCAGGGATCCGTGGATTGAGGGGTCCTGCAAACGCCACCTCAGAGATGCTGTGGTTGGTTTGTTAGAGGCAGGCTTCCTTCTGGGGAGAAATCCTGACTCAAATTAGGGGAAGCGGAGCAGCATTTAGTTAGGAGGTGAATACACTAACTGCTGACTCTCAGGACCTTCTAGAAGAATGAGCTGGGATCCCACTTTCTGATTTCTGCTGGAACCAGAGCCCCAGGTAAAAACACAAACTGCCGTCCAGTTTGTAACCTTAAAGGTAGAAACTCTCAGGGAATTATCAGCCAATGTCGGCTTTCTTTGGAAGGATGGAGACTTGAATGTAGGACAGAGAAGCTGTGATTAAGCCTTAGGCACATTGGGGAATATAAGAGAGGCTCACTGTTTTCAGGAGAAAAGGGGGCAATTTGGAAGGCTGTTAAGAACCAAAGGTCCAGGGGCACCTGGGTGGCTCCGTCATTGAGCGTGTGACTTCGGCTCAGGTCATGATCTTGGGGTCCTGGGATCGAGCCCCACATCGGGCTCCCTGCTCGGCAGGCGGCCTGCTTCTCCCTCTCCCACTCCCCCTGCTTGTGTTGCCTCTCTCGCTTTCTCTCTCTGTCAAATAAATAAAATCTTAACAACAACAACAACAAAATGAACCAAAGGTCCTTTGGCGGCATCTGGTAGTTCAAAGTGTTGTAGCTCCTCATGGATGAGTCCTGTTGGAGGAGGTGCGGGGGGTATAGAGATGAGAATAGAGTTCTGCTAGCTGGAATAGTGGAGTATCCATGTGCGAGGTCAAGTCCATGTCTTCCTGTTGGGTCCCCAATTTATTTGGAGTGGTAGTGTGTGAGAGCTCCCCCTGCCCAAACCACCTGCCTCTGTTTTGTGACATTTCCTGTTATGAGTTTTCAAATTTACCCTTTTTTAAAATTTTATTTTTTTATGTTAGTCACCGTACAGTCCATTAGTTTTTGATGTAGTGCTCCATGATTCATTGTTTTTGTGTAACACCCTTACTCCTTCTCATCAAGATTTGCTTTGATGAGCAAAATAAAGCAGTCAGAGAAAGACAAATACTATATGATTTTACTCATCTGTGGAGTTTATAAAGAAAAAAGAAAAACCAAATGAGCAAAGAGAAGAAAAATGAGTTAAACCGAGAAACACTCTCAAGTATAGAGAACAACCTGTTGTTCCCAGAGGAGAGGTGTTTGGGGGAATGGGTTGAATAGGTGATAGGGATTAGGTCACGCACTTGTGATGAGCACCAGGTGTTGCCTGGAAGTGTTGAATCGCTAGATTGCACACCTGAAATGAATATAATAGTGTATGTGGACTAATTGTAAATAAAAATTTTAAAAATGTTTCCTTGGAAGAATTTCTTTTTCTTTTTAGGATTTTACTTATTTGTATGTATGTGTGTGTGTGTGTGTGAGAGAGAGAGAGAGAGAGAGGCAGAGGGAGCAACAGGCCCCTGCTGAGCAAGGAGCCCAATGTGGGCTCAGTCCCAGGACCTTGGGACCATGACCTGAGCCACAGGCAGATGCTTAGTCGACTGAGCCGCCCAGGTATCCCTGGAAGGCTTTCTGATCAACAGTCAAGGTCTTTATATTTCGTGGTTTTGTGTTTCAGTGCCAGCAAAGCTTTTTCAGATTGGCATGTCTCATGTTGGAGGGAATGTGCATCGCAGTTGTAAACTACTCGAGTGACTCTTGAGGAACAGGGAGGATTAGAAGGGAGAAACTCACATGAACTTCCCACTGAAGTCTGTATTTGCTCAAGATTGAGACCAGTGAGCCAGCATCACCTCACTGGGACAGTGTTTCTACAAAGGACTGAGAGACAGCAAATACAGAATCAAAAACAAGATGACAATTCCAAACCATATGTTGGTTTTAATCCAGGACCCTGGGTCTGAAAGGAGCCAACTGAAAATATTTATTGGCATTTGTTTGGACTGAAGGCAAACCAGGAGTCCTGTATGCCTCCTGGAAGTGTCCTCCTCCAGTGGCTAGGAGCAAAACAGTCAAATACTGCGGGAATGCACTGCATGAAATCATTGAGCACATTTGGGAACATAGAGTACACTGAAGAACATGAAGTAAGAGAGAACTTGTTGTAAGAATAGGAATACTGACAGCATGTTTCAAAACAGTATTGTTACTTCAAAAGAATTGTTTAGAACTATATGGGTTATCAGTAATGGTCTGTTGTGTTGTAAATTCAGAAGCCATGCATTTGGATTAGAATCAGGATTCAGTTAGTAGTTTCGGTAAAAGACAGACTTTTGAGGTGCTGCCTCCGTGTCTTCAAAAGGAGTTGCCGTAGCTGACCTGGCATGATATTTATCCTTGTCCTCCTTTAAATAAGAACCATCAGGAAAGCATGAAAAGTCTGCCTCGGTTAGCAGTTTGCTGAAAATCGTCACAGGGAGTCAACAGTTGATCTGTCAGTGTGAAGCAGCTGTGATGGATTTCATATGTGAAGGAGGGGAGAAGAGTGCCAGGGTTGAGGCTATTGGAACCAGAAAGAGTTATGTGAGGAGTGGTAAGCAGGAGGATTTCATAGGAGGTGAGGTCACTGGAAAATGTTGAGTGTGAGGAGAATTCAGAAGGGCTTCTACTACATGGGGCACAGGGATGGTTAAAGGGGAGGCTGTGATGAATTCTTCAGTGGCCTTATCCCAGAGGGCCGTGGCGGGAATGGCTCTGAGGTAGGGGGTACATCCCCCAGCCACAGCATCTCCCTGTTGACTCTAATAATCTATGGGGTGATGGTGGTTCCCGAGTTTGGTGTTGAGCACTCCAAGGGCATTCCCTTCCCTGTCACATAGAGGAAAAAGGGAGGTTGATAATTAGGAAGTTGGAGGTCAGGGTCTGTTGTTAGACTCTTGTTTAAGGTTTCAAAATCTATGTCATCCCCCTTTTTCTGAATAATTGTGTTAGGTTTGTCATTTTTTAGTAAACTGTATAGCAGCTGAGCCTTAAGAGATAAGTTTGAAATGCTTTGTTAACAGTAGCCAGACAGTCCAAGAAAGCCTGGTCATAGGTGCTTAAGGTTGTGGGAAATTGAGGATGCCTTGGTTCTACCTGTTTCCAGCTGTCGTCCTTTTTCTGAGATCAGGTGTCCTAAATACCTAACCTGAGTTTGAGCAACTGGAGTTTTTCTTTGGAGACTGGATGTCCCTTTGAAGGCCAAAAGTTTTCACAGGGGAATGCTGTCTTCCTGTGCAGAGGTGTGAGGAGGGGAGCAGAGATGCCAATCACCTACATATTGTAACAAAGGAGAGCCACAGCACACATTTTATCATCCAAGTCAGCCATTAAGGTTTGTTGGAAATAGGAAGCATTCCGTGAAACCGTGGGCCATTACAGTCCAGGTGTATTTCCATTCTCTAAGGTCAATGCAAATGATTGTGGCAGTCCTTATCAACTGGAATACTAAATACAGCACATTGGTCAATTACGGTGAGGACTTTGGTGTCAGTTGGAATGGATGTCAGGGTGGGAGGCTTGGGAAAAAGGGGATGGCGACCGTCTACAGTGTTATTTATTGCTTAGAGGTCTGGACAAAGTCCCGTCCTCAGTGGTTGGGTTTTCTGACAGGTATAATAGAGGTGTTACATGGATGGGTGCAGGGGATCATGAGGCCCTGATGCTTGTAACCCTCTATTAGGGGGTTGATGCTTTGAAGTCTTCTTAAGTTATAGAATTTACTCTGCTGAACTACACCATTATTATACCATTAGATTATCATTTTGACTGTATTGTCATAAAGTATAATTTTGTTAAAAAATATTTTTTCTTCATCAACTGCAATTTTGTTTCTCCCTCTTCTAGGTAAAGACTCAAGCATTTGAAGGTAAGATTTCAGTGTTCTGTTTTCCTGGTAGTCTTTTCCTTTTTTTTTAATTAAATTTTATTATGTTGTTAGTCACCGTACAATACAGCATGAGTTTTTCATGTAGTGTTCCATAATTCATTGTTTTCGTATAACACCCAGTGCTCCATGCAATCCATGACCTCATTAATTCCCATCACTGGGCCAACCCATCCCCCCACCCCTGTCCCCTCTGAAACCCTCAATTTGTTTCCCAGAGTCCATAGTCTCTCACGGTTTGTCCCCTTTCTGATTTCCCCCCTTCATTTTTCCTTTCCTTCTCCTAATGTCCTCCATGGTACTTCTTATGTTCCACAACTAAGTGAAACCATATGATAATTGACTTTCTCTGCTTGACTTATTTCACTTAGCATCATCTCCTCCAGTCCCATCCATGTTGATGGAAAAGTTGGGTATTCATCCTTTCTGATGGCTGAGTCATATTCCATTGTGTTTATGGACCACATCTTCTTTATCCATTCTTCTGTTGAAGGGCATCTCGGCTCTTTCCACAGTTTGGCTACTGCGGACATTGCTGCTATGAACATTGGGGTGCATATGGCCCTTCTTTTCACTACATCTGTGTCTCTGGGGTAAATACCCAGTGGTGAAATTGCTGGGTCATAGAGTAGCTCTATTTTTAATATTTTGAGGCACCTCCACACTGTTTTTCAGAGTGGTTGTGCCAACTTGCATTCCCACCAACAGTGTAAGAGGGTTCCCCTTGCTCCACAACCTCTCCAACATTTGTTGTTTATGGCCTTGTCACTGTTTGCCAGTCTAACTCATGTAAGGTGGTATCTCAATGTGGTTTTGATTTGAATTTCCCTGATGGCTAATGACGATGAACATTTTTTCATGTGTCTGTTAGCCATTTGTATGTCTTCTTTGGAGAAGTGTCTGTTCATGGTCCTCTGCCCATTTATTGACTTGATTATTTGTTGTTTGGATTTGAGTTTGGGAAGGTCTTTATAGATCTCGGATATCAGCCCTTTATCTGTAGTGTCATTTGCAAATATCTTCTCCCATTCTGTGGTTTGCCTGATAATCTTTTTTTTTATGTAAAGATTTTATTTATTTGATAGACAGCATGAGCAGGGAGAAGGGGCAGAGGGAGAGGGAGAAGGGGCAGAGGGAGAAGGAGAAGGGGCAGAGGGAGAGGGAGAAGCAGATTCCCTGCTGAGGAGGGAGCTCAACATGGGTTTCTTTCTTTCTTTCTTTCTTTTTTAATATTTTATTTATTTATTTGACAGAGACACAGCAAGAGATAAAGCACAAGCAGGGGGAGTAGGAAAGGGAGAAGCAGGCTTCCTGCTGAGCAGGCAGCCCGATGCAAGGCTGGATCCCTGGACCCTGGGATCATGACCTGAGCCAAACGCAGATGCTTAAAGACTGAGCCACCCAGGCACCCCGCCTGGTAATCTTTTCTTAATGCAACTGTTTGATGTGGTTTCTAATCCGGCTAGAAGTAAATACATTGACGTATCTGATCAGGTTAGCCCCTTAACTCTTCACAGTTGCTTTTCCTGGTTTGAGGCCCAGGTGACAGCACAGGTTGGGTTGCCACCAATTGAGAGAGGTGACCATGTGGAGGAACAGACTACACAATTAGGGAGAAGCAGATGTGTTTACCTCTGGTTAGAAATGTTTAAGAAGCCAGTGACTATGTGAGTGTGAAATCTGGCAGGTGTACGTTGACATGACTTGGCTATTGGGGGAAATGTACAGATTAAGGGACTCTGAGCCTGTCAGGAAGCTCAAGGCTTAGAGAAGAACCAAATATTGCCAGACAAAGTGTGTGTCACAAGAGAAGTTTAAAAAGCGTGTGTTATGAGTCTTGAGGGGAGGGAGACTAAGGCCAGTGGAGAGAGAGGGGAAGTGGACAGGATGCAAAATGGGGATAATGAATTGTGTATGGGCTTCAGGGACTGTGATGATTAAGTGACCTGGCACATAGTAGGCCCTCAAATGCTGGCATTTGTATGATGAGTACAGTATTGATGGTATAGAAGAGGTGACCTCTGGGCCACAGAGCTCTCCCACTGTACAGAAAGAAGATCAGTTTGCAGTTTGGGGTACAGCAGTAGAATTAAATCCATGTGAGAAGATTCTGGAGTCTTGGGCCCGGTTCTGGGTGCTTTACATGTGCTATCCACTTGTAAGGTGTGCGTTTCCTGGGTGTTGTTTACCAGTAATGCAGGTGGTGACGTTTGCATTTTGGCCCTTCAAAATCTTGTGATTTAGGAAGATGAGGAATTAGCCGGCGCCTCTAGCCACTAGGTGGTAAAGCAGATATTGAACCCAAGGGTGTTTGATTCCAAGACCATGTCCATCTGCACGTCCCACTCTGGTTCTCATGGAGGGGACTCTGCTGGGCAGCAGAAAGACATTGGAGGTCTCTGAGTACCAAACAAGTGACATTTAGAATAATTACTCTCTATTTTTCAAGGCATGGGGGTGAAAGTAGGGGAAAACCTGGAAGAACTTAGGTGGGTTATTTTTAATAGGGATTTTGATTTTTAACCTCTGTTTTTAAATTAATTGCACTGATTTATTTATTTGAGAATGGAGGAACAGAATATAAGGAAATAGGGTACTTGATTTTTGTCCATTTCTCTGCCGGTGATGACAGCAATTTGAACTGTTCATATATTCTAAGATGAGTGATGCTTAATGATGGAATATTAGTCTAAGAGCTTTTACTGTGTTTACCCTAAAGATTAACCTCATTGAAATGAGGTTCTTATTTTCATATTTGTTTCCAACATTTAATGCTACTAACTAAAACGTGGTTTCTTCACAGACCACAGTAATGCTCAAATGTTACATGCGCCCATAGTGCAGGATCACACACCTTTTGTGTTGATGCAGTGGGTAATTTGATTTTATTGGTTTTGGTACTCATCTTAGAGATCACCTTTTTATCTTTTTGGTTAATTTAGATCAAATTTCTGAGAAGATTAAGAATTGCATGAAGGAAAATGTAGAACTTGCAGAAACAATATGCATTTTTGAACAGAAGGTACAATCACCCCCCCATTTTTTTTTCATTTTTATGGTTTCACGTGGAATGATGTCCACTTGCAGGTCACTGATTTTGCCATCTCCTCTTTCATCCTAGTGCCCATTTCATTCCATTCTATACCAGGCCGCATTTAAAGCAAGCATCACATATATAAAGTGTTGCTTCCTTTATTTCCATAATGACTTACTCACGGGAGATCAGTTTTGCTGTCACCATAATTAATTTTTTGAATTCTGAATCCTCTATTATATATTTGTGTAGATCAATGAAGCAAAGAAATGTACTCAAGAAACCATGTGGCCAAAGAAGCTTCCCTCTTATGGAGCACATATACTTAAGGTAAAAAAAAAAAAAAATCCTTTCTTTGTCCTGGATTACACTCTCAAAACAGAGGTAAAAGTAATGAGTATGTATTCCTGATGTCTGTATGTTCTGTTGAAGAATGACCTGGACACACTTGAGAGCGCTAATGCAATCCTTAGTGACCTCACTCAAAGTGTGCATGCTCAGTTGTAATGTGAGAGAGATCAGAATGTCATAGTCTCCTGACTGCCATATGTCTATCATTGTTAAACTCTAGATATTGGGTAGGAAATATCTGGAGAAAAACTGAGGTGCACCCTGATGGTATCTTGCTGCAGACAAGATGGGAGTTAATGGCTGGCAGGTGACTGGGGGGTGCCAGCAGTCGCAAATCCTGTGAACTCAGTTTTCCTTCCTTTCCTTCTTTTCTTTTCTCTTCTCTTCCCCTCCCCCTCCCTTCCCTTTCCCTTTCCTTCCTTCCTCCCCACCTCCCAGCTAAAATCCTTTTCCAGGAGACAATATCCTGACAGTGGAGCAATTCAGATCATTGTTTTTGTTGTTCAGCATGGTTTGCATTCTTCTCAACTAGTGTCTTTGAGGTAGGTGGCACGAGTTCCCTCGGGAACTGTACGAAATGTCCAGTAGTTAATAGCACAGTGTTAATGACACCATGTCCCGGAGAGGTGTCTCTATGACAGTGTCATGGCCCCAGGCTTGAACTGAAAATTCAGGGCTCTCAAGAGAACCTAGACAAGTCAGGAAGCCCTGCTTCATCCTTATGCGTTTAGTAGTGATGAGTTGGTCAGGCCTGGTTTCCTACATTGTAATGAAATACGCTTATGCCATCCCAATCACCAGGGCCTGGGCGGACACATAGTGCATCTCATATGTGCTTTTTATATTTATTTGATGTATTGATGAGTAGCAATAGGGAGGTGTGAAGTGCAGCTCAGAGCTACTGAAGACTTGCCAGCAGGCAGAAGTTTGAGTGGTTTTAGGCCCTTATTGGGGGGCGGGGGCATCAATTCATCCCTGCGATTGGGTTTGTGGATGTTGCGTTTATGGGGACGGTATGTGGGGACATTCGAGTCCTGCCTTCAGATTCCTGGGAAGGAAGAATGGCAGAATTCCACATGGGCTACCAGGTATAGATGTTTCCTTTCCCTCTTAGGAAGCTGGGACTGAAAGAATGTGAGCAGGGGGCAGGGGAGAAACTGAAATTTGTTGCAGAAAACATAGGGAACCACAGGGAGTTCAGCTCCTAACCCCAGCGGTGAACGCTGGTGGATGATTCTGAAACTGGGTATGGTGTTTAGACCAAGCTCACACACAAATAACCACCACTGTTCAGAAGACACTTAGAGATTTTATATGTGAAAAAACATTTTGCAGATGTTCAGTTGAAAATATTCAACAGTTAAGTTACCAAAGGTTTCCTGATCCCCAATGCTGGCCAGACTATGTGGAACTGTGGTTCCCAGACATGCTTCTGGAGGTGGTATAAATGATTATAAACCTTAAGAAGCAGTTTGGTGTAGGACAAATCACATCAACAAAAAGGACTGTGCCATTTTAGAGACCCACTTGTTGTAGCCCGGAGAAACACGATAAGGATATGAGGAAAAGGAGAATCAAACTTTATGATGAAAGATACTCATTGCAGGATAAACTAGGGAGCTGTCATGACTGGTAAGGAGACCTTATCAGCTCAGATCCCCACAAGCATTAAATAGTGAATACAAAATGACTTAGCAACCGCTTCGAGCCTACCGTATTTTGATAATTATATGAAATATGTCTTATATGATTGCAAAATGTATATGAGAGTTCAGTTCTCATAACAGGAACCTGGGCAGACTAAAAAGCCCTACTCCACATTGTGCTCCACCTGATGAAAGCATTTGTCACTCGCAGGAACACAAAAGAAGAGATGTAAGAACAGCTGCAGCAGCAAGAGCTCCCCCTTTCAGACACCAGGGAGCCCGCAAGTTCTGCCCAGTGTTTTCTGAATCCTTTGACACCTAATGCAGAGGATCAAAGGCCCACTGAATCTCTGCGCGTGGGTTTTTGACTGATGTGCTGACTCTTTCAGATCACTTTTCAGGAGAAGGTGGCTCGGGACAACTGGGTAAGAATGTTTTTCTCTCCTCCTCTTGTGCGCGCTCTGCCCCAGCTGAACGTGGGTGTGTTTCTCTCCCACATCTCGGGGCTCCTGATCTGCATGGGGTGATGGTGGGGTGGAGCAGAGTAGGGAGGTTGCCCACTTGAAACACCAGTACAGGAGTTTGACATACTTCGGTTAAGGGCGTTTTGAGGTTTCTAGGGAGAAGCTGTTTCTTGTCCAGGGGAGGCCTGGGTGTGGTAATTCTTAGTGAAATTGATTCATCTCCATCTTCCAAGACCGGAAGAAATCCAAAGACAGAGGCCACCAGAGGAATCGAGGAGGCAGAAACCAGTGCCAGGAGAATGTGACAAGGACATTCCTCCGTGGACAGGTAAGGAGCACGATGTGAAATGCAGCAGTTTAATTTCTGCTGCAACATCCCCTCGATTGGCTTCTTGTTCCAGTGGGCAATCGCTGTGTCTCCTGGAAATAATCACAAGAGGTTACTAGAGGAAACCTGTTGTCTCACAGAGGTGACAGGACTCTGTTTCCTCAGAAGTCCCCAGGCAGCAGGGCTCTTTGGGTCTGTCCCGTGAGTGGTGGAGCTCACGCCCCGCTGCTGACTGTCCCCCTCCCCCCGCAAGGAACCTCTCTGTTACACTTAACTTTAGAGTGGGTGTGAGAACAGACATGGGTCAGGGCCCCTTCCACCTTGACACAATGTTGAAGTCTGTGTTTTTCTTTGATTTGAGAAAAATAACATGAATAGAATTAGAGATGAGAGGCTGTATGTCCTGGTAAGCTTTCTTGATTTGTCTTTGCGGATAAATATTCCATAGACAATCTGCTTTAAGAAAGCAGACATTTCTTTCCTCTTTATGGAGATCCTTTTCCTTTTCAAAAAAATTTTTGTATTGTCAACTACAGTTCCCCAATAGGGAAATGAATCCTTGTGTAATTTCAGTCCTCTACTGTTATTTTATTAGGTAGTGTCGTGCTAAAACTTTACAAGAAATTCCACGTAGAGACTAATACTATAGTAATGAGGAAAGATGAATTCTTTGAGGTAATTTCTGGTCATGAATACTTACATCTTCCCCTGTCAGATACATAGAGCAGATAATATACAGTAAAACACCTGAATAACCCACCCACAGCTTGTAGAAAGGACAGGTGCTGTTTGTGCTGATGGCTTACTGCCTGAGGCATGGGTAATTTTTAATCTGATAAATTTTCATTTCCTGTGTTGTGTATCAGGAAACCTTTGTTTCATTGTTGATTTCCAACTAGTTGATCTCTGACCTCTCCACAGTTGATTATCAAATATCCAACCAAGGCCTTCTAGAGCCTTCCTTAAGACTGCGGGAACAGGTCTCCCCGTAGTCCAAAGGGGTCACCTGAGGCATGTGGGAAACCCTCTGTCTCTCGCAAGGGAACTGAGTGTAGGAAGCAGTGTTAAGATGGTGAAAGCCATGGAGGGTTTTTGTCTTTTTCCACCCAGTCTATGCAAATCAGAATAAACCTCCATCCCTTCTCTGGCTGCTAGCAAATGCAGGACCTGGTGCAGCTTCCACGGGAAACAATACCTCGGTCCTTAGTATGGACACAGAGAGGGTCAAGGTAAATGCTGTGACAATTTTACGTTGTAACTATTTCAGGAAACTTTAATCTCTTTATATAGTGCTCTCTCCTGGCCTCGTCTCTAGTTTGTGTGTTCTAGGATGTATCTACTGTATTACTTAGAGTAATTAATTACTTACAGGGACATCTTGATGGGCTAATGATTAATCAGCTGATGATCACACATAACTGTGCTGTCATACATTTAGTATCTCTTAATTTTTAGGGCGGAAAGGTGGTATCACTCAGCTAGGACCATAAGGTCTCACACAGTCAAATAACTTGTAGCTGGTCTTGAGTTGAACGTTACTTAGCAACATCACGTAAACATAAGCTGTAATAAGTGGTCACAAGATAGAATTTTAGAGTAGCATGCATACGTACTTGTAACCGTATAGAACAGATAAAAAAGTAGCTTAACCAGCCCCCTCCCCCATAACCTTAAAAGGTACACAAAATTTACTGTTGTCCTGCAAAATCCCAAAAACACAAGTAAGTATATGCAACAGATATAAGGTTAAACATCTCAAATTTTACATGATTGACTACATAATCCCAATCACTCATAACACCAGCATACTATTTTAGTTGAGAATCTATCTATAGACAGACAACCTTTAACTCTAAATCCCCCCTGTTGCATAATCTTACCATGATAGGCCTCAACGACCAATGCTTAAATTTCCCAACATAATACTACAAGCCATGACAGATCTTCACAAGGGACACCTGTTACTGTAGCTTAATACAGAAAGCAAGGCACTGAAAATGCTTATGTGAGTCATTAGACTCCATAAGCACAAAGGTATGGTCCTGGCCTTGCCATGAATTCTTCATAAGATCACACATGCCAGCCTCTGCCTTCCAGTGAAAATGCCCTCCAAATCACAAATGATTAAAAGGAGCAGGGATCAATAACACTATACAAGTAGCTCGCAACGCCTTGCTCAAGCACACCCCCACGGGATACAGCAGTCATAAAATAGGCCATGAATGAAAGTTCAACTAAGCTCTGTTAAAATAGGTTTGGTAAATTTTGTGCCAGCCACCGCAGTCATTTGATTAACCCAAATTAATAGGCCTGTGGTGTAAAACGTGTTAAAGATATTTCCATACAAAAGTTAAGACTTAACTAAGCCGTAAGAAGCTACAATGACCACAAAAAGAAGCTACGGGAGGGACTTCAATCCTTCTGACTACACAATAACTAAAACCCAAACTGGGATTAGATACCCCACTATGCTTAGCCCTACACATTAATAATTCGCTCAACAAAATGATTCGCCAGAGAACTACTAGCAACAGCTGACAACTCAATGGAATTGGTGGTGCTTTATACCCCTTTAGAGGAGCCTGTTCTATAATTGATACACCCCGATAAACCTCACCACCCCTTGCTAATTCAGTCTATATACTGCCATCTTCAGCAAACCGTTAAAAGGGAAAAGAACTAAGCACAAACATTACACAGGAAGAAGTTAGGTCAAGGTGTAACCCATGGGGTGGGAAGAAATGGGCTACATTTTCTACTTAAGAACACAACACCCAGGAAAGTTTTTATGAAACTAAAAACCAAAGGAGGATTTAGTAGTAAATTAAGAATAGAGAGCTTAATTGAATTGGGCCAGGAAGCATGCACACACAGCCCATCACCCTTCTCAAGTCATTGAATCTAAATATCCCATATTAAAAGCACTAAAACACAAGAGGAGACAAGCGTAACAAGACTTAGCATACTGGAAAGTGTGCTTGGGTAGACCCAAGTGAAGCTTAAATACAGCATCTGGCTTATACCCAGAAGAGTTCATAATAAAGACGACCACTTTGAACCAGAGGTAGCCCAAACAACTATAAATTACCACAAGACAAACAGTTATAAAAATATAGGAGAAATTTTAATTGGACCTATAGAGAAAGGACCATAAGGGAATGATGAAAGAAAAATTAAAAGTACTAAATAGCAAAGATTAACACTTTTACCTTTTGCATAATCAATTAGCTAGACTAACTTAAAGAGAATTTAAGCTAAGCCCCTACCCCCCACCAAACCAGAGGAGCTACCTATGAATAATCCACCGGGATGAACTCATCTATGTTGCAAAATAATGAGAATATAGAGGTGAAAAACCTAACGAGCCTGGTGATAGCTGGTTATCCAGAATAGAATATCAGTTCAACTTTAAACTTTACGTAAAAAACCTAAAAACTGTACTGTAAGTTTAAAATATAGTCTAAAAAGGGGCACCTGGGTGTCTCAGTCGTTAAGCGTCTGCCTTTGGCTCAGGTCATGATCCCAGGGCCCTGGGATCGAGCCCCGCATCAGGTTCCCCGCTCAGTGGGAAGCCTGCTTCTCCCTCTCCCACTCCTCCTGCTTGTGTTCCCTCTCTCACTGTGTCTCTCTCAAATAAATAAAATCTTAAAAAAATAAAATAGAATCTTAAAAGGTACAGCTTTTTAGAAAAAGGATACAACCCTGTTTAGAGTGAATAAATACACCCATATAGGCTTAAAAGCAGTCATTAAGAAAGGGTTCAAGGTCAATAAAGTTAATACCAAAAATATTTAACTCCTTATCTAACACTCAGTCAATCTATTAATGTGGCAGCAATAATGTTAACAGTAGTAACAAGAATTCTTTCTCCTTGCATAAGCTTATATCAGAGCACATAACCACTGAGAGTTCACAAAATAAAACGTATCTAACAAATCACTTAATCAAACTTAATGCAACACAGGCATGCAATTAAGGAAAGATTAAAAGAAGAAAAAGGAACTTGGCAAACACAAACCCTGCCTGTTTACCAAAAACATCACCTCCAGCATTTCTAGTATTGGAGGCACTGCTGCTCATGACATTCATTAAATGGCCACGGGATCCTGACCCTGCAAAGGAGAGCGTAATCATTTGTTCTCTAAATCAGGCCTTGTATGATCGGCCACCGGAGGGGTTAACTATCTCTTCCTTCCATTCAGTGAAATTGACCTTCCTGTGAAGAGGCAGGGATTAAAAAAAAAATAGACCAGAAGACCCTTTGCAGCTTGAATTAACTAGCCCAAAGAAATCCCTCAATCTAAATGACCAGCAATAATAAACTTCTATATGGGTTCGCAGTTTAGGTTGGGGTGACCTCAGAGAACAAAATAAACTCCAAGTGATAGAAACCTAGACTCGCCAGTCAAAATATTATTTTTTGATCCAAAAAATTTTGATCAATGGAACAAGTTACCCTGGGGACAACAGCACAATCCTATTTGAGAGTTCATATTGATATTGGATCAGGACATCCTAATGCTGCAGCAGATATTAAGAGTTCGTTTATTCAACAGTTAAAGTCCTATGGCATCTGAGTTCAGACTGGAGTCATCCAGGTCAGTTTCTATCTATTAAATAATTTCTCCCAGTTCGAAAGGACAAAAGAAATAAGGACTAATTATTGAAGCGTCTTCGACTACTAGATGATACTATCTTAATCTAACCAGTTGACTGTATACTCTGGTTTCTCTTCAGATCGTATAGATCTTTTGCCTTTAACCAGTTGACTTTAAATCACACCCAAGTCGCCTGGGTGGCTCAGTCGTTAAGCATCTGCCTTTGGCTCAGGTCCTGACCCCAGGATCCCAGGGTCCTGGGATCGAGCCCCTCATCGGGCTCCCTGCTCCGCGGGAAGCCTGCTTCTCGCCCTCCCATTCCCCCTGCTTGTGTTCCTTCTCTCGCTTTGTCTCTCTCTGTCAAATAAATGAATAAAATCTTAAAAAAAAATAAAAAGTCACACCCAAGAGAAGGGCTTGTAAGGGTGACAGAGCCTGGTAATTACATAAAACTTAAGCCTTTATTCCCAGAGTTTCAATTGATCTCCCTAACATAATGTGTGTGTAATCAGCATTCTCTCGCTAATCATTCCTAGCCTTCTCACTGTGACCTTCTGAACCCTAGTGGAACGAAAAGTACGAGGGTATATACAACTAAAAAGTACGAGGTATATACAATACAAGACCAAGTACTGGAGGCCCGTGTGGCCTTCTACAACCCATTGCCGATGCCGTAAAAGTTGTCACTTGAGAACCGCTACAACCATTCCTCTATATCCATATTTATTACGGCACCCATTTTAGCCCTAACACTTGCTTTAACTCTATGAATTCCCCTACCCACACCATACCCACTGAATATAAACTGAGGTGTGCTATTCATATTAGCTGTATCAAGCCCCCGTGGTATACTCCATCCTGTGATCGGGATGAGCCTCAAACTCAAAATAGAACTCAACTGGAGCTCTTCGAGCCACAGCTCAGACAATCTCATGTGAAGGAACACTAGCAATTATCCTTTTATCAGCCCTACTAACAAATGGATCTCTCACACTATCAACACTAATCATTGGCCAAGTACACCTATGATTCATCTTCCCCGCATGACCATTGGCCATAATAGGATTCATCTCAACCTTAGCAGAAACAAACCAAGCCCCATGTGACCTAACAGAAGGAGAATCCAAACTAGGATCTGGGTTCAACCCTGAATATGGAGCATGCCCATTTGCCCTATTCTTCCTAGCTGAATATGCCAACATGATCATCATAAATATTCTCAGAACAATTATATTCTTTGCAACATTCCACAGCCCGTATATACCAGAACCGTTATATACCGTTAATTTCACCATCAAAACTCTGCTCCTAACAATCCCCTTCCTGTAAATTCAAGTATCCTACCCATGATTCCGATTATGATCAACGAATACACCTACTATGAAAACATTTTCTACCCCTCACACTAGCCTTATGCATGTGACATGTATCCCTACCCATCACTACAGCAATAAGAAATATATCTGACAGAAGATTTACTTGGATAGCATAAATAAGAGAGGTTTAAATCCTCTTATTTCTAGAATGATAGGAATCAAACTTCATCTTAAGGAGAAAAAATGTCAAAAATCTGTGCTACCCATTTACACGATATTCTACAGTAAATTCAGCTAAATAAGCTATTGGGCCCATACCTTGAAAAGGCTGGTGCCTATCCTTCCTAGGATAATAAAACCTAATAAAACTTATTCTCATTACCATTATAGCAACCGTTATCTCAGGAACTGTCCTTCTAATATTAAGTTCTCAATGACTCATAATCTGAATCGGTTTTGAAATAAAGATATTAGGTATTATCCCTATTCTTATAAAAGAATTTACAAGCCACTGAAGCATCTACAAAATATTTAACACAAGCCACCGCATCTATGCTCCTAATAGCAATTATTATTAACCTATTTTTCTCCGGACAATGAACATTCTCAAAAATTCCTAACCCTGTTATTCAACCACAATAACTATTGCCCTAACAGTAAAACTCGGATTGTCCCCATTCCACTTGAGTTCCAGAAGTAACACAAGGAATTTTATCATCTTCAGGCCTAATCTTGGTAACGTGACAAAAACATCACACCACTAGCCATTCTATGTGAATCTCACCATCCATCAACTCCAACCTATTAATAGCAATAGCCATTACATCTATACTCCTAGGAGGTTGACGAGGACTTCACCAAACTCAATTATGAAAAATCTTAGTCTACTCATCAATTGCCCATAGGATGAATAGCAGCCATTAGAGTGTATAACCCTATGGTGACCCTTAACTTGACAGTTGACATCATAAAAACACTCACTACATTCATATTATTTATATAAAATGCATCCACAACAACACTACCATTATCCCACACATGAAGTAAACTACCACGTATTACCTCACTAACCTTCATATTAATACTATCACTGGGAGGCCTCCCCCACTTTCAGGTTTCATCCCCAAATGAATAATCATTCAAGAAATAAAAAATGATAGAATTATTATCCCAGCACTAAGAGCTATTACAGCATCACTAAAACTGTTTCTACATTCAACTATCCTACACTACAGCACTAACTATATTCCCTTTAATGAGCAATATAAAACGACAATTTGAAAATAGAAAAAAGATAACCTTCTTACCGCCACTGATTGTAATCTCAACCATATTGCTCCCACTAACCCTACTAGTATCAATTCTGGACTAGAGGTTTAGGCTAAGAAGACCAAGGGCCTTCAAAGCGCTAAGTATTATCAAACTCCCGAACTCAAATTTAAGGCCTGCAAGAATCTATCTTACATCAGTGGAATGCAGATTAAACACTTTAATTGAGCTAAGCCCTTACTAGATCGGTGGGCTTGCATCCCGTGAAATCTTAGTTAACAGGTAAATACCCTAATCAGCTGGCTTCAATCTACTTCTCCCATCGTAGGGGAAAAATGACAGAAGAAGCCCCAGTGGAATTGAAGCTGCTGCTTTGATTCACTGTGATATTACACCACAGAGCTTGGCAGGAAGAGGGCTAAACTTCTGTTCTTAGATTTGCAGTCTAATGCTTTTCTATCCATTTTATCGATGTTCATATATCGTTGATTACTTTCCACAAACCATAACCCTGGCACTGTTTAAGTCTTATCTGTTGTGTGGGCTGGCATGGTAGGTGCCACTCTTGGTCTCCTGATCCGTGCTGAATTAGGTCAGCCCCATGCTCTACTAGGAGACGACCAAGTTTATCATGGAATCTAACTGCCCATGCACACGAAATAATTTTCTTTGTAGTTCTACTGATTGGTGGTTTTGGAAATAGACTAGGCCCTCGAATAACTGGCGCTCCAGATGTAGCATTCATCAAATAAGATAACCTTCTGTTTACTCCCACCATCTTTTCTGCTATTACTTGCCTCTTCTATGGTGGAAGCAGGTGCCAGAAGCGGATGAACTGTCTACCCTCCTCTGGCCGGCCGTCTAGCTCACACAGGATCACCCGTGGATCTAACAATTTTCTCACTACATCTAACAGGTGTGTCCTCAATTCTAGGCACTCTTAATTTTATTACTACTATTATTAATATAACACTCCCCCCCTGCAATCCCAATACCTAACCCCCTTATTCACAGGATTCATCCCAATGACAGCAGTTTTGCTGCTCCTATCACTACCATATTGGCACCTGGAATTGCTATACTATTAACAGATTGAAACTTTAATACTACACGCTTTGTTGCAGCCAGAGGAGGGGACCCCAGTGTTTATCAGCATCTATTCTGATTCTTTGGACACCACGAAGTAGGTGTCCTCATTTAACAAGGTTTCAGGATAATCTCACCTACTATTCATGCAAAAAAGAGCCCTTCAGGTATGTGGGAATAGTCTGAGCAATAATATCTATTGGTTTCTTTGGCTTTATCATATTGCCCACTGTATGTTTACTGTAGGGATAGACGGTGAAACACAAGCATACTTTACATCAGCTACTATAATTATTACTATTCCAACAGGAGTCAATGTATTCAGCTGACTTGCCACCCTTCATGGAGGAAATACCAAGTTATCTCTTGCTATCCTAGGAGCCCTAGGCTTTATTTTCCGATTTACTATAGGAGCCCTAACAGCCATTGCATGAGCTAACTCATCCCTAGACATTGTCCTCCACGACACATATTATTGTAGTAGCACATTTTCAATATGTTCTACCAATAGGACTGCTATTTGCTATCATGGGCAGGTTCGTTCACAGATTCCCTTTATTCTCAGACTATACTCTTAATAGCACCTGAGCAAAAATTCACTTCATGATCATGTTTGTTGGCATCAACAGAACATTCTTTCCTCAACATTTTCTTGGCCATTCCGGAAAGCCTTAATGCTATTCTGATTACCCAGATGCATACACAACATTAAATATGGTCTCCCCTGTGGGCTCATTTAGTTCCTTAACGTTGGTAATAGTAATGATCTTTATAGTTTGAGATGTCTTCACATCCAAACGAGAAATAGCAAGAGTAGAACTTACTACAACAAATATTGAAAGACTACATGGAAGTCCTCCTTTGAAGAGGCCAATCTTAGTGCCAGCAATATGTCCTGAAGTGTAAAATGCTGTGAACTGTCAAATACTCACAGTGTTATCTCCATGCAACAGATTTAAGATGGAAAACTATCAACTGCATGGAGTCAACCGACTTTAACAAGACTGAGTTCACTGAAATGATAGTAGCAAAGGAGGATGCTTAGAAGGGCTGGTTTGCTGTGTTGCCCTCAGACTCTTTTGTTCATGGTGTTGGTTTAAGCACTTGCAACAGGACACCGGATTTACTCAAGAACACATGCAAAAAGACTCTTAGAAACTGAGTCAAAAGCTCTAGACAGAGAAAGATACATGCATTTGCTTCTGGTCTCTCAGGCAATCCTTCAGCAAATGCCTTCTGGAGCGGCTGTGATGGAGTGCCTCAGGTGGAAGGTGTAGAAGACAGAAAGGTGGTTAGGACACTGTACCCACCCCCAGAAGAACTTACCAATGAACAGAACCAAGATGCCAATGACACAGAGCAGCCCCCACCCCCGGTGTGGGATGGAATAACACAAAGCTGAGTCTCCAGGGAAGACAGGGACAGTTTTACTTTTCTACGTGAATGAGGGACTCTAAGGTCCTGATCTCCTCCTGAGAAAATAAAGGAAACACTGGACAAAAGAGCCAACTCGTATGAGTGAATGCACCCAATTTCTAAGGAGCACATGAAGAACCATGAGAACCACATGGAGAAGAAGGAAGCTTAGGAGAAAGGCAGCCTGGCAGTGGGAGCCAATCTCCCCAGGACACATCAATACATTCTGGAAGACGCAAGTGAACTATAAAGAAGCTGAACAACTTTATGGGCTTAGAAGGAAACAAGTGAAGTTCAGGGTCAGCCAGCAAATGTGTGCCCTAGTGAAACCACAGGCTTTGCTGGGACCCAAGAGAGTCACACCTAAAAAGTCAGGTGGAGGGGAAATACCCTGGCCTTCTTAGGGACTGGGCTACAGTGAGGGATGTCAGTTGTACACTGGATGAAGGGATCCGGGACTGCTGGAGCCCCAACCCACTTTCCACAAAGAAACCCCCAGTGTTTCTGCAGCAAGACAATTCCATTTTTCTATCCACATTATTGACCCAGGACCCGTACTGAACCAAAATTGACTGAATTCAGGGCTGATGAGAACATATGATGACACTGAACCCTAAAGGACAATGCAGACAGACCAGAGGGGATCCAGGTATCAAAGTTTGTAATGATGGTACCTTCCCTCTTCTACTCCAAGGAGTCACACAACAAGCGCGTCAAGCAGTTAGGGAAATGCAGGTTACACACATCAAGGCAGGACGGCCAGGCACAATTCTACAGAATGCATTTGGCAAAAATACTCGAGATCTAATTCTAAAAGAAATACAAGTATCTAGACAGGCCATCACATAACTTCATACAACAGTATTTGTGACAATTCACACAGGAATAGCTTACTCTTCTGCAGCCACCTGTCTTTGTTTAGAGAAATCCACCACAATATCCACTTTCCTCCTCAGCATTTTCAATTCGGCTTCTTGAGTTGTTTTCAAAGTACTCAGGGCATTGTAGTGGTCGTTCATTAATTCTTCACATTCTGGAAAGGGATGTGTATGTATGTGCACATGACCTGAGAACTTGGGTTTGATGGGGAAAGGAGAAGGGCAAGACCTTGAAGGCAGGAAGGCATTCTTTCCCTTCCCAATGCAAACTCATTGCCACCGTATGGGGATTTCTTCCCCCAAAATAACAGACCCTGCAGTGCTCGTTTTTTGGCCCTCAAGGCTCTGTGCTCTCCATCCTCCAATTCTTCTTGGCCCTTTAGGACAGATATGAGAAAAGACATTCAAGAAATCATGATCACAGAACAATGTGAGGGTGCCTAACAGGACAGGGTCATGCAGTGCAACAAAGAAAGCCCTTAAGGCCTAAGAGAATCAGGAGAAAGTAAGCAACGTGGAAAATAGTTCAAGTCAAAGAACTCATAAATGGCTTTCTTAGTGACTTTCCTTCATATATATATCCACGTACATACATATATACACATCTTCCCCCCTTCACATTGAAAATGCTCTGTTTGGCCTTAAGAGGAAGGCACTGTACAATTGGGCCAGCCATCGCCCTTCATCACCCAAGTATCTTGTTGGGATTTTCTATAGATCTTGGAGGACAGGGCTGAATGATGGGTTCATTACCTTGCCGTGAAATCATCCATACTTCCTAGTCCTTGAAAGAGCAATCCTCATCATGGTGGTTCTAAGTGAATCCCAGCTCATTGTTCCATAGGATTTTCAGTGCCCAGATGCCAACTCTCTACTGTGGTAAACAGCAAGTGAAGATGCTGCACTCACGTCTCTCAGTGAACCAAAATGCTCCTGGAGCCACATTAAGGTAAAAGTCAACAGCCAACTCCTACCACATCCTGATCCTTGACCTTCTTCTCTCTCTCAGCTTGCAAGTGAGCCAGTGCCCAACGAAGGGGTTCATTTATATTTTCATTAACTGCCTCAACCTTTTTGATGTTCTCCTTCAACAAAACCTTTTGAGTGAGTAATAATAATGCATTCCTTGGGGCACATGGGTGGCATCTGGGTGGCACCATCGGTGGAGTGTCTGACTGCTTTCGTTTTGGCTCAAGGCCTAATCTCACGGTTATGGGATTGAACGCTGCATCAGGCAACAAACTCAGCATGGAGTCTGCTTGGGATTCTCTCTCTCCCTCTGCCCCCCACCACTCACTCTTTCTCTCTCTCTCAAATCAATCAATCAATTAATCTTTAAGATGTTGATGATGATGATGATGATAACTCACTAATTTTATTTCTGTTGTTAGGACACAGTTCAGGCAAAGAAGGGATTCTTACCTTCAATTTCAGAACGTCCTCAGTGAGAAACTCATGTTTATTCAGAGTTTCTGCAAGATGTTTCTTGCGTTCCCTGATCTATAAAACATATGAAATAAGGAATCAGAATTCAAAAATAGCATCGTGTAAGACAAACCTATCTACTAATGTGTGACTCCTTTCAAAACAGAGAGGGAGTGCTCTGCATTTTTGAAGCTTCTCTCGATTCAGGACTGTTTGTGGACCACATGAAATAGGTCAGTAGGATGAACTACAAGAGGTGGAAGTAACCAAAATGAAATCACAAAAAGTATTTGAAAGGGTCCTGATACCTTCAGCTTCCAAAGGGGTATTTCTTTAGCAAGCTCCCTGTTTCCTTGTCTAAGTCGATGGATCTTCTCATTTATTTGTTGTAAGGTAACTAAAAGGAGAAAAAAGAAAACCAGTGACATTGAATATCCCAGGATATGAGCTCAGGAGACACATTCTCTGACACTTGGGTGAAACTAACTTGTTAGCATTCTCATTGTACCTGAAGGAAGCAAGCTTTACCAGCATTTGAAACCTAAGACAACCTATTTCGGGGAGATTCCTACTTAAAATTGTTTTCAAAAATAGAGAAAAGCAATCAAATGTCTTCTAAGTTTTCTCCCATCTGTAAGCACTATTCTTGGAAAATGCAACCACTGCAAATGCTGATGTCATCCCCAGATATGTAACAGAAAAAACAAGCATGCTGTCAACTAACATTTCTCTCCTCCAATGATTAAGGTGTAAAAATAGGTCCCTGCAAACCACCCAAAATGAACGAAACCATCCTTTGCTCCTGCTCAGCGCCACGTCCATTTCCAGGTCCTCCTTGGAATTCCACACAAGGAAAGCTCAAAATGGCAATTGAGTGACAACTCCATGGCCTTCAGTGACTTCCTGCTGTTCACAGATTGCCTGTCATGAAACCTAGGTGGGGGCTCTGGAAGACAAGATCTTTGGAATCAAACACATTTGGGGACAAACTCTACATTGCACCATCTTGGGAGGGCCTGGATAACTCACACTCCCTGGAACACAAGCTTTTCCCACCCAACATGAGAAGGTTACCCTCCACCCTGACAGGAAAACAACACTCATGAAGCACCCCATCACGGATGGATAACACATCAGAGGTCGAGAACATAGACTCCTCTAACTGGCCCTTAATTCTCTCATCCTGGGGCACCTGCGTGGCTCAGTCAGTTAAGTGTCTGCCTTCAGCTCAGGTCATGATCCCACATCGGATCATGATCCTACCTCGGGGCCTGGGATCCCACATCTGGTTCTTGGCTCAGGGGGTACACAGTTCTCCCTCTCCCTCTGCCAGCCACTCGGTCTGCTTGGCCTCTCTCTCTCTGTCAAATGACTAAACAGAATCTTTTAAAAAATCATACTTCTCTCATCTTACCTCAAAGTGCAAACTTCTCTTCTATTGGCCCAACGTGAGCACTCCTGTGCCCTGAGATCTCTCTTCTCACCACCCCCACTGCTGCACTCCCAGGGGCGAACACCAGCATTTGAGGGTTTGCTAAGTGCCAGGCAGCCACCGTGGCCATCAACAGACAGCACCGCGGAATCACCACAACCTCTGAGGCACGGACACAACACGTCACCCCCACTGGCACACGTTCCTTTCTACTCATTCTTCCCTGGCAGGAAAGGCTCCCTCCACCTCAGACTCAAAACCATGGTTTCAACCTCTCTTGTGACACACGCTCTGCCTGGCAATATGTGGCTTCTTCTCTAAGTGTGGCCTGCTTGCTAGACTCAAAGAGTGTTTTCTCATCTCGACATTTCACCAAGAGCCAGGTCATGGCAAAGTACTCACTCCAGACCTCAGGTTCCTATCATCACTTGCCTCCTAAACATCTCTCTGAAAAATTACTCTTTCTATTCTCCCCCTTCCCATGAGGTGTTCCTCCCCCTGGTCTCAGAAGTTATGGCAACACCCTCCACATTGTCATTTAGACTCCACATGGGGAAGAGAATGATTTTTAGGAGTGAACAAGTCAATTAGACATCAGAAGTCACCATATTTACCCCTCATCTAATTATACCCACGTCAAACACCGGTACTGAGAATTTAGGACAAAGAAAACCAAAGCCAAAACACTTACCATCATATTGTCGAGGCTGTATCTAAGAGACGAAGAAACAAAATTAAGTTTGATGTCAAAACGTATTACTAGTAAAAATCTCTAGTTCAGGTCAATACCAGAAAAGTCTTCCAATAAAATTACAATAATCATTTTGTTTAGAAGAACGACTTCACAGGAGTAAAAAAGAAGACAAAATGGGAATTTCCTGATTAACTCATCATAGTTCACAATCCATTTCTGATAAAGAGCACAAAGGTATATAACTTATTTTTGACCCCAAATCTATTCACATTCTAGGAAATGAACATTCAGCCTGTTCAATTTTGACAGTGTATCATGCAGACATTTAAAAAATATTCATTAATTCATCATTTCCAGAACTTTACTGCAACCCAATATCCACACTGAAGTTCAGAACCTGGGATTATTATAAAATCCCGAAAGAAAGGAAATGGAATGAAGGGAGGAAGAAATGTAGGAAGGAAGGCTGGCAGGTGACTAAAACTCTGACAAAATTATGCCTTTTTCCTTGTCCAGAAAGCTTCTCTGAACTCTCACTAAGGGTTGGCTGTTTGCTGAATTCACACACAGTTACAGCACATCAGGTGCTATGATTGCCGGCCCATCTGTAATAGACCCTTTCATTAGTTTGGTATTAACTCTGCCAAGGCTTTGGGGCAGATTCCGTGCCTCTGTAGAGTTGCAGACATATATTAACATGTGGTGTCAGTAGTTTATCCCCATTGCATCTGTTCACCCCAGGCCATAGGTGGGACGCAGGACACAGGTAACCTCTGGCAGTGATGCTCTTGTCTTGGAAAGTGGTGGTGGAGGTTTCACGTGCTGAGACCTGTTTCTTTGGGTTTCAGCTTTTGTTGGTGGTGTTACTTTTCTGTCTCATCTCAGCCTATAGTTTATTTTGTGTGTGTACGTCTGTATGGATGCACAGGAGCTTCGTCATTTCCCGAGACCACCCTGCGGGCCTTACCCCAGGGGTCCTACCTCATCACCGTTCCTGTACTATGGGCCACGTTCACAGCCTGCAACCTGCTGGCTTCATGAACCTCACCGACCACCTCCACCTCCTGCATTTGGCAATGTGATCTGAACAGTAGGTCTTGACTTGCAAAGCATATCCATCTTTCTCCACGAGGAGACTTTGGAGAAGATGTAGAAGTGGTACCCTAGGGCTTTCTATTGCAGGGGTTCCCCTGGCTAAAGACATTCCAAGATTCAACAGTTTCTACGCTATTACTACATTGTGGGGCTGTGTCATTTTTCCATTTTGATCTGAGTAACAGTTGTCTCTTGTAGAGAGAGAAAGACATTTTACAGAATGTCAGACATAACATTTTTCAGCCAGGGAATTTCCCACATTTTGGGCTGTTGAGGGATGAAGCACACTGCTCAGTTCATTTCTTTAAATAGATTTTATTTATTTATTTGACAGAGAAATAGAGAGAGAGCACAGGTAGGCAGAGCGGCAGGCAGAGGGAGAGGGAGAAGCAGGCTCTCCGCGGAGCAGGGCACCCGATGCACAGCTCAATATCAGGATCCCAGGATCATGACCTGAGTCAAAGACAGACACTTAACGGACTGAGGCACCCAGGCACCCCAGCTCAGTTCATTTTTAGCTGCTTGAGCCCGGACTGTTTTTTCCTTAGCTATGGAAACACCTGAAGGAAGGTGGCGGGCTGTGGTCCCTTCTTTGAGGGGGAAGGACAGGTCTTCCCCTTGTATTCAGGTGTCTGCAGAAACATGTGGGAAATGTTCTATGTCTGAGAAGGGACCCGAGATTGGGAGCGAAGGAAATGTGATGGCAGCAGGTTTGGAGCGTTTGTTTGAATTCTGCACAGTCAATGCCGGCCTGAATCCACCTCCATCGGTTCTAGGGCTTTGGTCTGATGCTGAAACTGCTGTGGCTCCCATGAGGAACAGGGGCACCGAGGCTCATAGAGGTCCAGAGATGGGCAAGGTAACTACTTTGGCCTCTACCAGGTGTTCCAGAAACTTCCCTTAGTGAACCATATCCAGTCCTGGCCTTGTGTCTGTTGTGTGGGTCCTGTAGTTTGTCTGTGGCATCGTTTACCTTTCAATATGCGAGCGATTCACCCAGGGGCTGACAGGATTCTTCATTACAAATGATCACCTTTGGTGGCACCTTCCAAAGCCACAGGTGCTAGGAGATGAAGGATGGTGGGATGCTCACTGTGTGTGCATGTGTGTGTGTGCATGTGCGTGGGTCCATCCACCTCTGCCCGCCCACAATGCCTGTGGGGGGAATTAACTTCAGAAGGATGACACCTCACTTCAAGGTGAAGTCTCTGGCCAATCTGACTCCCAGTCAGTAGATGCGATTGTTGTAGTGTTCATGTTGGTGTTAGATGATTAAACTGTGACAAGGTCTGTGGTAATCCTCACAACTGGAAACTAGGGGAACCTCTTCTCCATTTTATAGTGTTTGTTTTGCAGTTTGGAATGTCCTTAGATAGGGCAAGATTCATAAGTCATCCATGTTTTACTTCTGCTGGTAAAAATGCTGTACAGAATCCCTCTACTTGTTACCCTTTCTACAACTGTTTTGAATTTTCAAAGCTGTTGGGTGGACTGGCACACAGGTTCTGAAGGGGGGATGTCAGTGATTAGCTTGTGACCAGTGCCTCACAAGCCCTTCCGTTGGGCTTCTAGGAGCAGGTTGTTTTTGTCCTATGTCACTGTGAGAGCTGGTTTCTTGTCTCATCACACGCTCTGCAGTTGTCCATCAGAAAGCATATACATTTTTGTGAATTCTCTTATTTAGCCTTCCCATCTTAATTTGCCCCTGGACAAAATTGTCCTGGATCTCAGTGTGCGGAAATTTCAGAAGAGTGTGTTTTAAGATAAACCCAGCTGCTGCACATAAATAAGGGCTATTGGTATCATGTTCCTCTCAGAAAACCCTTTTCCAGGCCCCCTGTCAGAACACAGGCCCCTCATTCCTCCAGTGTCTTTGTAGCCTTGGACAGAAACTGCAGAGTGTAGAAGACGGCTTTGTCAGGAAGTGAGGCAGGTGGGGACAGTCACGGGCTTGGCAGGCAAAGGATTCAGCTCGAGTGGCTCGGATTCCTTGTGGAGAAAGGGCATTCAGTTTCATCACATTCTGTCTCTTCTTAACAAACCCAAAACTATGGTGGTTGGAGAGGAATGATGAAGTGTTACCCAGGAATTCGATGCCTCTGTGTCTGGAGTATGCTGCTTTACTCGTATCCAGTGATCCCTTTTCACCTTTTAAGACACTACTTCTTGGTAGTGAACGTTGGTAGACAGGGGTAGTGATGTTTGGTGACAGTAGGTTATTCCTGTAACATCTATTCCTCTGCTCCCTACCTTATTATAGTTGGTACCAAATGAGAGGGATAAAGTTTTCTAGCACGATGCGGCCCTTCTGGAACGTGGTATTGGAGAAGGAGCCAGATGCTGAGAGCTTGCTCTTTGGGTTTCATCCTTTGGTGTTGCAACTTTTGGCTGTCTTAGCCAAATATTTTGTCCTCTGTTCTGCAGGTCGGTACGGATGTGAGAGGGTTTCCTTGTACTCCAAGGCCCCCTGATATGCCCTACCACACGGGGTGGTGTTTACCAGGCTTCACTGGCTATGGGCTACCTCAGCCTCCTCCACGTGGGTGGACAGGGGTGCGTCACCCACAGCTCGTTCCTCCACCACATGGTAAGATGATCTGAATTGGATGACATGAGTTGTAATGTATATTCCTAGTTTAAGTACTTCTGTCATTGGAGAAGATATAGAGGAGGTTCCACAAGGCTTTGCGAAGCAAGGATAGACCTGAGTGAGGACATAGTAACATTCCTCAGCTCTCTGTGGACGTCCATTTCATGGACTGTCTTGTTTCATCCTACAGAACTGGGCACCAGGTGTCTGCCATGGAGACGAAAAGTGACATTTTGCAAAAGACATACATGAAAGCATTGCCCAGGTGCATAGCACAGACACAATGTTTTGGGCTCTGGGATGCATGGAGTGCAACCTTCCCCTCACTCTTACTTGTGGAGGCCCCAGTTGTCCAGTGTTATTGATTAGTTATGAAAACACCTGTCCCTGGGTGGAGTGGTCACATCCTCAGGGGTGAGGGCCTGGGCTCTCCTTTGTCCACAGGGGTGAGAGGAGACCTGTGAGAAACTCTCTGCATCTGGATGAGACGTGGCAGTGGGAGAGAGAGGAATAGGATGGGGCAGGTGTAGAGCCTTGGCTTACATCCTGCATGGTCAAGGCCAGTCTGAATCTACCTCCATCCCTTCTAGGGCTTCATTCATATTCAGAAACCTGTGGCGCACAAGGGGACAACAGCGGCACCCCGCCCAAGAATGTCCCGCAGAAGGACCAGGTAAATACTGTGGCTGTTTTTACTTGTAATCGTTTCTGGAATCCTGTTCCTGTCTGGGCAGCACCCTGTCCTGACCTTGTAAGTATTGGGTTTGTCCTGGAATCTGTGTGTGCTGTCATTTACCTTTCAAAATGCTAAGTCTTCATTCAGAGCCTACAGGCTTCTCTGTTTCCAGATCATCACCTTAGGGTTGTGTCGGTGGAAGAAACACAGAGTTTTGCTGAAGCCTTGACATTAGAAGGGGAATCCTGGCTGGGCACATTTTAATATACTGACAATTCTCAGGACATACATGTGTTGTGCTTGGCTATTTCCACGCACTGAGCAGTGGGGGAGGTGCTGTTGTTGGGAAGGAAGTGTCTTTCTTACACAATGGAGACATATATTTCTTACCATCGTGCACGTCCAGAGTCCACATTTGTTGTCTGGGAGGGATGATACACATCTCTCACTTTGTTTGCAGCGTGTTGAGTTTGAGCTGTCATTTCATTAGTTATATAAACACCCGAAGCAAGGCTATTGTCCCTTGATTAATCATTAGGGTAGGGGTCTGTCCCTTGTCCTCGGCAGTCAGTGGACACTTGTGGGAAACCCTCTTGTCCGGTAAGGGTGATGAGAATGAGAAACAGTGGCAGATGCTCTAGGCAAGTGTAGACGGTTTGTTGGAATGTTGCTGAGTCAATTCCAATGGGATGTTCTTCTGTCTTTTCTCTGACCTGTGTCAGATACAGACACTGGGGCATCCTCCATGAAGAATAGCAGTCCTGCATGCAGGCCTCCCATGTTATGGGAGAGTGAATGTTGCTAAGGACATGATAACTTTCTTCAGGTTGCTCAGGAGATACATTTGATGCACTTTGTCTTTCACTCATACTGAGGTGGTTGGCAGGTCCCTTTGTGGTGAAGGAGGGCCACTCTTCTCCGAAAGCTGGGCACAGCGGGTATGCGCCCTCACACTCTACAGAGACGGTATTCCGTGCTCTGGAAGGGATGACGCCTACTCCTTTCTTTTTATTTTTTATTGTTATATTAATCACCATACATGACATCATTAGTTTTGGATGTAGTGTTCCATGGTTCATTGTTTGTGCATCATACCCAGTGCTCCACGCAGAACGTGCCCTCTTTAATACCCATCACCAGGCTAACCAATCCCTCCACCCTCCTCCCCTCTAGAACCCTCAGTTTGTATTTCAGAGTCCATCGGGGATGACGCCTAGTCTGAACGTTAGAAATTTAACGTGTCTGAGAGCAGGGAGGGACACAGTCGTTAAACGACATAGATGTTGTGTTCTGTAAAAGGGAAGCACCAGCGATGGGTCTGAAGGACAAGAGAGGGAGCCATGAGTCACTAGAAACAGGAGGTTGTGGATGAGAAGAATGGAGGTGCTCAGGGGAGTGGATGGGCCTCTGTAGGGTAGAGCGGGGCCGTTCCTGGTAGTCCAACTGCTTGAGCAGTGAGTGTGAGGACACCGTGTGATCCACACAGATTTGCTGCTGTGTCCATCACACAGTGTGGATAATGCTGTTATTTGTACCAGAACGTCACTGTTGCCATAAAGCTGTTCCGTCATACTCTATAAAGATTGTTGTTTCTGCTGGATTTCTGAAGGTTCTGAACTGGGTGACAGAATGTGGTGGAGATTTGGGAAATTTAACTTGGTTCCTTTGGGGATTCTCGTCTGCCTGAGTTTGTGGGCCCGGTAAGAAAAAGTGAAGACCGGACAGAGATCAGCAGAGTGGCTGCCTTGGCCTTCAGCCTGAGCCAGACTCTTCATGGGGAATTCAGGATTGACCAGGATCCACCCTAGCTGGATCCCTGTCACTACGCCTCTGCCTCTGATTCACCACTCTGCCTGCACTTTGCATCTCCCTGAACGTCGTCACAGGATCCTGCGGATTTACCTGTGTTCCTGATTTCTCAGCCCGAATGCCAGCTCTCAGTGGGGCCTACTTAGAGCCTCAGCTTTGTTATCTGTTAAAGGGGAGCATATTGGTTTCTGAGGTGATTAGAAGAATAGCAGTTGAAGTACAGAAAGAATCTGCAGGGGCCCCTGGATGGCTCAGTGGGTTAAGCATTGGACTCTTGATTTCTGCTCAGGTCATGATCTCAAGGTTCTGAGATCGAGCCCCAAGTCATACTCGGCATTGAGTGTGGAGCCTACGTAGGAGTTTCTCTCTCCTGCCACCCTCCCTGTTCGCGCACAAATTTGCCCTTTCTCTGTCTCTGTCTCCCTGTCGGAAAAAAAGAAAAAGAATATGTAAAACATCTGGGCTGTTGGCCACTCCCCCTTCTCACTGTTTAAATGAAAATAGCTCCATGCAGATGAGTATGAAAACATGTTCATTTCAGTCCACACCATTACACTGAGAGTATAACACCTCAGCCCAGAGTTTGCCAATCCTCATTTCAAAAATAAGGCAAGGGCCCCTTTTTATTTTCTATTAAATTTTAGGTCCTAGGTAAGAATGAAGTAAAAGATCATTACAAGAACCTGTACATTCAGAGATCTATACCTGGGATGTGAAGACAATTGTTTTCCATTACATATAGACTCGTGGAGGCAGCCACACACTCAGGTGTCCATTCAAGGCCTCAGATAGTGTATAGGAAGCAAAGGCATTTAGGCAAACCGAAGGTCACAGTGTACTAACACAAATCCATTTGCCGTACAGGACACTGCCTTTGAAATTTGAGACCTCCCTGAGCAATTACAACCAGGCGGTGTGTGCATATATTTAGAAAACTGTCAGATGAGCCTAATGTCCTGAATGCTGTCCCTGCCCATCCTGTCCCCTGTGCTCTGTCTCTCCTGGTATCCCCCAAATAAACCTTTCACAGTTCTGTCTCTGCATCAGCGTCTGCCTTCAGGAGGCCCTACAGTCACTCGCCTTCGAGTGCACAGTGTGAATCCCTTACACAGAACACACTGGCAGCAATGGTGGTGATGGAGGACAGTAGCAGGATTCCCCGTTGTGGTATCTTTCCTGCACGGGGCGTAAGAAATCCTTCTGGGGAGGCGGACACATCTTGTATTTAGGTCTGTTGGTGGTTGTATTAACTCAGGTGATAGATACTCTTGAGCACATGGTGCCTGCTAGTTTACGGGGTGTGTGTCGAGCAGCAGGACAGGGGTCTGTCCCCAGGCAGCGGTCTCTTGTGACGGTGAGGAATGAATGAAGCATCCCTAGTGGCCCTGAGAGACTGGTGAGGAGGCTCTGCATTAATCCAGATTTTGTGCACTGGTTTCACCTTACCAGGTGCCCCCCACAGCAGGTGGGCTCTGAGGGGGGGCTGATGGTGGCAGTTTTCTTGGTAAGACCCATGATGCCCCTAATCCTCCCCAGTGTCCTTGTTGGGAGATGGGCAGAGCAGAAGCTAATGACCGGAGACCCATTCCTCCCTCACCACACAGGAGGAGTTGCGTGTATGCCTCTGTCACTTTTTAGGTCGTTTACTCCAATCCATTCTGCACCAGAGCTCCTAGATCTTGCAAAGCCCTCCTTCTTCCCAGTTTGTGGAAGCAGCCATCCTACAGTAGCTTTGGGGTCATGGCGGGGCCACTAAGGTGTCCAGGTTTTTCTGTCCAGGAGTGGCTGGTAACTGCACTGCTGCAGTCAAGGCCCTGTGAGCAGGGCCTGGGCCAAATGATGGCAGCAGAGAGGGGCAGACAGGAGAGGTGGTTCCCTGTGGTCTTGGACAGGGCTGCACAGAGCAGAAGGCCTGAGGGCCTGGGGAGCGATAGGGAAAGAGACTGTCAGGGAGACACTGAATGAGTGGTGAGGGGATTGGGCAAGTCCTAGAAACTGAGAGGAACAAAGAGAGAGATGCGGTAGAGAAGCAGAAACCAAGAAGAATTTCAAGGATGAAAAGAGGTTGCTGGTCTAGGTGTTGGAGTTGGACCATGGACCAGGGTGGAGGAGGTCGATGTAGGTGATCCGAATGTTGGGACCAGAGAAGGTGGGAAAGCAGGTGATCAGATTTCCCTGAGACCAAAGCTCCAACCTCCCTAGGGCTGAGCTTTGTAGAGGCCATTTCACTTGGGATGATGGGCACACCTCCTTTTGCATGGGGTTTTGGGGCCAAGCCTCAGGATGTTATGGAGAGAGAGGGCTTGGCTGGACCTGAGCATGCTCTGTCCCTCCAGCTGAGGGCCATGGCTTTGAGCGTTGTAGGGATTCCCAGGGCGGCCAGCAGAGGGCACCTGCGTACCTCCAACCCGGAGCGGGAGGTGTCTTTGCCTGTGCTGACCCAAGGTATCTCAGAGCAGGAAGTACTTCTGTGGCAGCCGAAGGATCCAGTCCCACTGTGGCTGCCCCAGAATAGAGAGCCAGAGCTGCGGTTCCAGTAGGTTCTGCTGCCGCCCTGTGGGAGACCCTGGGGGCTTTGCAGCCACTTGGTGTCTCCTGAGGTGTGACTGAGAAAAGCTGCTTTGTTGCGAGAGTGCTGAGGAGGGGGCTCTGGGCGGATTCCCCAGGACGTGCTGGTAGGTGAGCAGCACAGTTGCTTGCATTTGGGGAGCTGCTCCCCTGTTTCATTCCTCCTTTTCCCTGAGGGTATTTGAACAAGACCCGTTTTATTCAGGGATCCGTGGATTGAGGGGTCCTGCGACGTCACATCGGAGATGCTGTGGTTGGTTTGTTATAGATGCAGGCTTGTTTCTGGGGAGAAATCCTGACTCCGATTCAGAGAAATGGGAGCTGCATTCAGTTGGGACACGAATACAAGAACTGCTGTCAGAACCTTCTAGAAGGAGGAGCTGAGATCCCACTTTCTGAGTTCTGCTGGAGCCAGAGCCCCAGGTAAAAGCACAGAGTGTCCTCCACTTAAACACGCTTTTATTAATTTTCAATCGTATATTTTCCTGACAATGTTACAGTAGTTGGAAATGACTGAAAACTTGACCGGTACTTGATGTCCTAAAACTTCCATTGTTAAATTTACACCTGAAACATGATTTGTTATAATTATCCTTTCCTGTCTTCCTTGGAAGGAAACTCATCCATAATACCTTTCAAATGTACTCATTATCTCATCTCCTTTTCTTTCTTTCTTCTTCTTCTTCTTTTCCTTTTTTTTTTTTAAGATTTTATGCCAGGACCACGGGGGTGGGGTTGGGGACTGCAGAGGGAGAAGGTGACTCAACACTGAGCAGGGAGCCCTGATGGGACTCGATCTCTGGGACCCTGAGATCAAGACCTGAGACAGACGCTTAAGTGACTGAATCATCCAGGCGCCCCAGCATATCTCTTTTCACCTGAGATTGTGAATCACTGTTTGAAGAAAAAGCATGATGGTATTTTTTTTTTAAGATATTAAAATAGATGCTTACATCCACTGGTTCATGCACTTCCAAATTTTTTCTTTTATTTTCCTTTGATGCTTATTTCTATTTCAGATATTATATTCCTGTATCTTCCTTAGTTTTACATTCCTCACATGTACTTTCAAGGATCCTTTCCGTCATTTGTCAGAAAGAAGACAGACCTTTTGATGAGCATGCCCCTTTGTACAATTTCAAGATTTGTTGTTTAGGTTTTTAGAAACTTTTCCCGCCCATTTGAAAATATCATCCCACCTTGACAAGTTACATGAAAAGTGTAATCCCCTTGTATCAGTATGATTTCATTTCATTTTACTGTGTTTCTTCATTTGATATTTTATATTTATGTCTAAACCATGAGAATATCTCATAAGTTCACTGAATGTGGAAAACATATGAAATTTTGAAGGTTTGCATATTTGAACTCATAAATGCAGAGTTGCCTGTTAAATTAAGGCTATTTGCTGAGCAAGATGCAAGTGAAATAATCATTTTGGGGGAAGAAATATTGTCTTCTATTCTTTTACAAACATGCTACAGTTGTTTCATTATCATATATCTGGATATGAACAATTATTTTTTCTTTTCAATTTTTTATTTAAATTCTACTTAGTTAACATTCAGGATATGGATATGAGCAATCTTATGACAGTATCTTCTTATAATTTATTAATTTAAGAAACTAAACTTATCATTTTTTTCTCCATGATAAGAAAAATCTACAGAAGTATCATTTCTTATGACACAATTCCTTGTTTTTTAAAATTCTATTTAATAATTTGTGAGAGGAAGAGAGATCATGAATAGAAGGGGCGAGGCCGAGTGTGAAGATGAGTCCCTCCTGAGATGGAGCCCGATGCCTGGCTCGATCCCAGGACCCTGAGAAATGACCTGAGCCGAAGGCAGCTGCTTAACCCACTGAGACACCCGGGTGCCCCTTTATGACGTTATTTTTAATATGACATCTCTTATAATTGAAGATTTCCTCATTGATGGGCTACATCTGTTTTACCATCAATAACCAAGAAGAAGCATTTTCTCTGAATATTCTTTTTTTAAATTATTTTAAATTATTTTTTTATTTTAATTCAATTAGCCAAAGGAATAGCCATCAGTTAAACTAAGGATTAGCCATCATTAGTTTCAGAGGTAGAGTTCAGTGATTCTTCAGTTGCGTATAACACCCAGTGCTCATCCCATCATGTGCCCTCCTTAATACCCATCACCCAGTTACACCCTGCGCCTCACCCACCTCCCCTCCAGCAACCTTCAGTTTGTTTCCTATGGTTAAGAGTCTCTTAGGGTTTGTCTCCCTCTTTGTTTTCATCTTTTTATTTAAATTTTGTATTGTTATGTTAATCACCATACATTACATCATTAGTTTTATGTGTAGTGTTCCATGATTCATTGCTTGTGCATAACACCTAGTGCTCCACGCAGAATGTGACCTCTTTAATACCCATCACCAGGCTAACCCATCCCCCCACCCCCTCCCCTCTAGGACCCTCAGTTTGTTTTTCAGAGTCCATGGTCTCTCATGGTTTGTCTCCCCCTCCGACTTACCCCCCTTTATTCTTCCCCTCCTGCTATCTTCTTCTTTTTTTTTTTTAATTTTTTATTGTTATGTTAATGACCATATATTACATAATTTGTTTTGGTGTACTGTTCCATGATTCATTGTTTGTTCATAACACCCAGTGCTCCATGCAGAACGTGCCCTCCTCAATACCCATCACCAGGCTAACCCATCCCCCCACCCTCCTCCCCTCCAGAAACCTCAGTTTGTTTTTCAGAGTCCATCATCTCTCCTGGTTCGTCTCCCCCTCTGACTTACTCCCCTTCATTCTTCCTCTCCTGCTATCTTCTTCTTTTTCTTTTTTCTTAACATATGTTGCGTTATTTGTTTCAGAAGTACAGATCTGTGATTCAACAGTCTTGCACAATTCACAGATCTCACCATAGCACATACCCTCCCCAATGTCTATCACCCAGCCACCCCATCCCTCCCACCCCCCACCACTCCAGCAACACTCAGTTTCTTTCCTGAGATTACAAATTCCTCATATCAGTGAGGTCATATGCTATGTCTTTCTCTGATTGACATATGTCACTCAGCATAACACCCCCTGTTGCATCCACGTCGTTGCAAATCGCAAGATCTCATTCCTTTGGATGGCTGCATAATATTCCATTGTGTATAATACCACCTCTTCTTTATCCATTCATCTGTCGATGGACATCTTGGCTCTTTCCACAGTTTGGCTATTGTGGACATTGCTGCTATAAACATCGGGGTACATGTATCCCTTCGGATCCCTACATCTGTATCTTTGTGGTAAATACCCAGTAGTGCAATTGCTGGATCGTATGGTAGCTCTATTTTCAACTGTTTGAGGAACCTCCATACTGTTTTCCAGAGGGTTTGCACCAGCTTCCATTCCCACCAACAGTGTAGGAGGGTTCCCCTCTCTCCGCAATCCCACCAACATCTGTTGTTTCCTGACTAGATAATTTTAGCCACTCTGACTGGTGTGAGGTGGTATCTCATCGAGGGTTTGATTTGGATTTCCCTGATGCCAAGCGATGTTGAGCACTTTCTCATGTGTCTGTTGGCCATTTGGATGTCTTCTTTGGACAAATGTCTGTTCATGATTTACACTACACATTTGATTGCCACTGCCCCTGAGCCTCCAGTCTTGTTCTGCGCTGCAGGTGTTGAAGGCATTCATTGTCCTGACAGTGGAATTCGTGTCCCATGTCCCTGACATGGGAGGAGCTGCAGCAGCATGTGAAGTCAGTGACAGCCCCGCATAAGTACCCCAGGAAGGTGAGAGAGGGCAGAGGGATGGCATTTGGTCCCCTCCAGTGGGCCGTGGGCTCTGCTGCCCCAAATCTCATAGGGTGGCTGGGGTGGAGCTTATGGAGCCCATGGAGTGAGCATTTTTCTCTACTGAAGAAGCATTCAACTTAGGGATTTGGGGGGCTCCAATTCAATCAGCGGGAACCTCTATCCTTTGTCAGAAAATGAAAGGGATCCGTGGCTCACAAGTCAACCTACAGAAAAAAAATCAGATAAGTGTCTAGAAATATCCAGAAAGTCTATTTGTAAACTTTCTTTCCTTTTTTAAAAGATACATTTATTTATTTTTGAGAGGGAGAGAGTGAGAGGAGAAGGATAAAGTGGGAGGGAGAGAGCGAATCTCAGGTAAGACTCTCTATGGAGCATGGACCCTAACGCAGGGCTTGATCTCATGACCCTGAGATCAACTTGAACCAAAATCAAGAGTCGGACGCTTAAGTCAGCCAGGCGCCCCTGAAGGCTATTTGTCATCTTTCAAAATTTGAAAAAGAAAAGCCATCAGGGAAATTCAAATCAAAACCCCATTAAGATACCACCTTACATTTAGAAGGGCATAAATTAAGAAGGCAGGAAACAACAGATGTTGGAGAAGTTGTGGAGAAACGGGAACCCTCTTACACTGGTGGTGGGAATGAAATTGGTGCAGCCACTTTGGAAAACAGTATGCAGGTTCCTCAAAAAGTTACAATTAGAGCTACCCTATGACCCAGCAATCACACTACTGGGTATTTACCCCAAAGACACAGATGTAGTGAAAAGAAGGGGCACATGCACCCCAATGTTCACAGCAGCAATGTCCACACTAGCCAAACGGTGGAAGGAGCCGAGATGCTCTTCAACAGACAAAGGGATAAAGAAGATGTGGTCCATAAATACAGTGGAATATTACTCAGCCATCAGAAAGGATGAATGCATTTGTATCGACGTGGATAGAACTGGAGGGGATTATGCTAAGTGAAACAAGTCAAGCAGAGAAAGACAGTTATCGTATGGGTTCACTTATTTGTGGAACATAAGGAATAGCATGGAGGACATTAGGAGAAGGAAGGAAAAAATGAAAGGGGGGAATGAGAGTGGAAGATGAACCACGAGAGGCAATGGGCAAAGAAAGAAAACAAAACAAAAAAACAAATCAACAACTGCCACACATTTTTCAAACCATTAGTCATAGTAAGGAATACATTTTCTTTTTTTTTTTTCTTTTTTAGGTTTGTATTAATGTAAATTCAGTTATTCAACATATAATGTAGTATTGGTTTCAGAGGTAGAGGTCAGTGATATCAGTCTTATAGAACACACAGTGCTCCATACATCATGTGCCCTCCTTAACGCCCGGCACCCAGACACCCCATCCTCCACCCTCCTCCCCTTCAGCAGCCCTCAGTCTCCTTTCTATGATTAAGGAGTCCTTATGATTGTCTACCTCTCTCATTTCGCCTTGGTTTATTTTTCCCTCTTTTTCCCTATGATCCTGTTTTGTTTCTTAAATTCCGTATAGTAGTGAGATCATATAATCATTGTCTTTTTCTTTTTTTTTAAGATTTTATTTATTTTATTTGAGGGAGAGAATGAGAGAGAGAGAGAGAGAGCATGAGAGGGGAGAGGATCAGAGGGAGAAGCAGACTCCCCGCTGAGCAGGGAGCCCGATGCGGGACTCGATCCCGGGACTCCAGGATCGTAACCAGAGCCGAAGGCAGTCGCTTAAACAACTGAGCCACCCGGGCGCCCTATCTTTTTCTGATTAACTTATTTTGCTTAGCATTATACCCTCTACACATCCACATTATTGCAAGTGACAGGATTTCATTTCTTTGATGGCTGTGGAATATTCCATTGTGTATATATACCACATCTTATCCATTCATATCTCCATGGGTCTCTGGGCTCTTTCCATAGTTTGGCTATTGTGGACATTGCTGCTATGAACATTGGGGTGCAGGGGCCCCTTCAGATCACTACATTTTCAACTTTTGGGAAATACCCAGTAGTGCAATTTCTGGGTAGTAGGGTAGCTCTCTTTGCAACTTCATGGGGAACCTCGATACTGTTTTCCAGTGTGGCTGCAGCAGTTTGCATTCCCACCAACAGTGTAAGCGGTTCCCCTTTCTTCACATCCTCGCCAACATCTGTCACATCCTGACTTAGTAATTTTAGCCATTCTGACTGGTATGAGGTGGTATCTCATTGCGCTTTTGATTTGTATTTCCCTGATACCAAGTGATGTAGAGCATCTTTAAATGTGTCTGTTTGGCCATTTGGATGTCTTCTTTGGAGAGATGTCTATTCATATCTTCTGCCTATTGCTTGACTGGATTATTGGTTCTTTGGGTGTTGAGTTTGATAAGATCTTTACAGATCTTGGATACTAGCCCTTTATTTGTAATGTCATTTACCATATCTTCACCCATTCTCTCAGTTGTCTTTTAGTTTTGTCGACTGTTTCCTTTGTTGTGCAAGGGCTTCTTGTCTTGATGAAGTCCCAATAGTTCATTTTTGCCTTTGGGGATGTATCTAGCAAGAAGTTGCTCTGGCCGTGGTCATAGATGTCATGGCCTTTGTCCTCCTCTAGGATATTGTTGGTTTCCTCTCTTACATTTTGGGATAGGGATTGCATTGAAGGTAGAATTTGCTCTAGGTAGCATAGATATTTTACTACTATTTGTTCTTCCAGTCTATGATCATGGAACGTTTTTCCATTTCTTTGTGTCTTTCTCAATTTCTTTCATGAGTATTCTGTAGTTTTCAGAGGACCGGTCCTATGTTTCTTTGGTTAGTTTTATTCCTTGGTGTCTTCTGATTGTAAGTTCAGTTGTATACGGGATCAACTCCTTAATTCCTCTTTCTTCGTTGGCATTGTTTGTGTATAGAAATGCAATTGATTTCTGTGCATTGATTTTATAGCCTGCCACATTGCTGAATTCCTGTATGTGTCTAGCAGTTTTGGGCTGTGGTCTTTTGGGTTTTCCATATAGAGTTTCGTGTCATCTGCAGAGAGTGAAAGTTTGGTTTCTTCTTTGCTGATTCAGATGCCTTTTATTTCTTTTTGTTATCTGACTGCTGAGGCTAGGACTATGTTGAACAGCTGTGGTGATAGTGGACATCCCTGTCATGTTCCTGTCCTTAGGGGAAAAGCTGTCAGTGTTTCCCGATTGAGAATGAATGGGCTTTTCATAGATGGCTTTTATGATATTGAGGCATGTGCCATCTATCCCTACACTGTGAAGAGTTTTAATCAAGAAAGGATGCTGTACTTGTCCTGTGCTTTTTCTGCATCTATTGACAGGATCCTATGTTTATTGTCCTTTCTTTTATTAATGTTGTGTATCCCACTGATTGATTTGCACAGGTTGAACCATCCTTGCAGTCCAGGAATAAGGTCCACTTTGTCGTGGTGAATAATCCTTTTAATGGACTGTTGGATCCTATTGGCTAGTATTTGGTGAGAATTTTTGCATCAGGTTCATCAGGTGTATTGGTCTATAATTCTCCTTTTTGGTGGGGGATCTTTGTCTGGTTTTGGGATTGAGGTAATGCTGTCCTCATAGAAAGAGTTTGGAAGTGTTCCTTCCATTTCTGTGTTTTGACACCACTTTAGAAGAATGGGTATTAATTCTGCTTTAAATGTTTGGTAGCATTCCCCTGGGAAGGCGTCTGGCCCTGGGCTCTTGTTTGTTGGGAGATCTTTGATTACTGACTGCTTCAGTTTCCTTGCTGGTTATGGGTCTCTTCAGGTTCTTTATGTCTTCCTAGTTCAGTTTTTGTAGTTTAGACTTCTCTAGGAATGCATCCATTTCTTCCAGATTGCCTAATTTGTTGGCATTTAGTTTCTCTTAATATGTTCTTATAATTGTTTGTATCTTTTGGTGTTAGTTTTGATCTCTCCTCTTTCATTCAGGATTTTACTTATTTAGGTCCTTTCTCTTTTCTTTTTGACAAGTCTGGGCAGGGTTTTCTCCATCTTATTAATTCTTCCAAAGAACCAGCTCCTAGTTTTGTTGATCTGTTCTACTGTTCCTTTGGTTTCTTTTTCTTTTTTTTTTTTATTGTTATGTTAATCACCATATATTACATCATTAGTTTTTGGTGCAGTGTTCCATGATTCATTGTTTGTTCATAACACCCAGTGCTCCATGCAGAACGTGCCCTCCTCAATACCCATCACCAGGCTAACCCATCCCCCTACCCCCCTCCCGTCTAGAACCCTCAGTTTGTTTTTCAGAGTCCATCATCTCTCATGGTTCGTCTCCCCCTCTGACATACTCCCCTTTTCTTCCTCTCCTGTTATCTTCTTCTTTTTCTTTTTTCTTAAAATATGTTGCGTTATTTGTTTCAGAAGTACAGAACTGTGATTCAACAGTCTTGCACAATTCACAGCGCTCACCGTAGCACATACCCTCCCCAATGTCTATCACCCAGCCACCCCATCCCTCCCACCCCCAACCACTCCAGTAACACTCAGTTTCTTTCCTGAGATTAAGAATTCCTCATATCAGTGAGGTCATGTGATACATGTCTTTCTCTGATTGACTTATTTCACTCAGCATAACACCCTCCAGTTCCATCCACGTCGTTGCAAATGGCAAGATCTCATTCCTTTGGATGGCTGCATAATATTCCATTGTGTATATGTAGCACATCTTCTTTATCCATTCATCTGTCGATGGGCATCTTGGCTCTTTCCACAGTTTGGCTATGGTGGACATTGCTGCTATAAACATTGGGGTACACGTACCCCTTCGGGTCCCTACATTTGTATCTTTGTGGTAAATACCCAGTAGTGCAATTGCTGGATCAAATGGTAGCTCTAATTTCAATTGTTTGAGGAACCTCCATACTGTTTTCCAGAGGGGTTGCACCAGCTTGCATTCCCACCAACAGTGTAGGAGGGTTCCCCTTTCTCCGCATCCCCGCCAACATCTGTCGTTCCCTGACTTGTTAATTTTAGCCATTCTGACGGGTGTGAGGTGGTATCTCATTGAGGTTTTGATTTGGATTTCCCTGATGCCGAGCGATGTTGAGCACTTTTTCATGTGCCTGTTGGCCATTTGGATGTCTTCTTTGGAGAAATGTCTGTTCATGTCTTCTGCCCATTTCTTGATTGGATTATTTGTTCTTTGGGTGTTGAGTTTGATAAGTTCTTTATAGATTTTGGATACTAGCCCTTTATCTGATATGTCATTTGCAAATAATTTCTCCCATTCTGTCGGTTGTCTTTTGGTTTTGTGGACTGTTTCTTTTGCTGTGCAAAAGCTTTTTATCTTGATGAAATCCCAATAGTTCATTTTTGCCCTGGCTTCCCGTGCCTTTGGCGATGTTTCTAGGAAGAAGTTGCTGCGGCTAAGGTCGAAAAGGTTGCTACCTGTGTTCTCCTTTAGGATTTGGATGGACTCCTGTCTCACGTTTAGGTCTTTCAACCATTTGGAGTCTATTTTTGTGTGTGGTGTAAGGAAATGGTCCAGTTTCATTCTTCTGCATGTGGCTGTCCAATTTTCCCAACACCATTTTTTGAAGAGACTGTCTCTTTTCCATTGGACATTCTTTCCTGCTTTGTCAAAGATAAGTTGACCGTAGAGTTGAGGGTCCATTTCTGGGCTCTCGATTCTGTTCCAGTGATCGATGTGTCTGTTTTTGTGCCAGTACCATACTGTCTTGATGATGAGAGCTTTGTAATAGAGCTGGAAGTCCGGAATTGTGATGCCGCCAGCTTTGCTTTTCTTTTTCAGTATTCCTCTGGCTATTCGGTGTCTCTTCTGGTTCCATACAAATTTTAGGATTATTTGTTCCATTTCTTTGAAAAAAGTGCATGGTATTTTGATGGGGATTGCATTGAATGTGTAGATGGCTCTAGGTAGCATTGACATCTTCACAATGTTGATTCTCCCAATCCATGAGCATGGAACGTTTTTCCATTTCTTTGTGTCTTCTTCAATTTCTTTCCTGAGTATTTTATAGTTTTCTGAGTACAGATCCTTTGCCTCTTTGGTTAGATTTATTCCTAGGTATCTAATGGTTTTGGGTGCAATTGTAAATGGGATCGACTCCTTGATTTGTCTCTCTTCTGTCTTGTTGTTGGTGTATAGGAATGCCACTGATTTCTGTGCATTGATTTTATATCCTGCTACTTTACTGAATTCCTGTATGAGTTCTAGCAGTTTTGGGGTGGAGTCTTTTGGGTTTTCCACATACAGTATCATATCATCTGCAAAGAGTGAGAGTTTGACTTCCTCTTTGCCGATTTGGATGCCTTTGATTTCTTTTTGTTGTCTGATTGCTGTGGCTAGGACTTCGAATACTATGTTGAATAGCAGTGGTGAGAGTGGACATCCCTGCCGCGTTCCTGACCTTAGGGGAAAAGCTCTCAGCCTTTCCCCATTGAGAATGATATTCGCTGTAGGTTTTTCATAGATGGCTTTTATGATATTGAGGTATGTACCCTCTATCCCTATACTCTGAAGAGTTTTGATCAAGAAAGGATGCTGTACTTTGTCAAATGCTTTTTCTGCATCTATTGAGAGGATCATATGATTCTTGTTCTTTCTTTTGTTAATGTATTGTATCACGTCGATTGATTTGCGGATGTTGAACCAGCCTTGCAGCCCAGGGATAAATCCTACTTGGTCGTGGTGAATAATCCTTTTAATGTACTGTTGGATCCTATTGGCTAGTATTTTCGTGAGAATTTTTGCATCCATGTTCATCAAGGATATTGGTCTGTAATTCTCTTTTTTGATGGGGTCTTTGTCTGGTTTTGGGATCAAGGTAATGGTGGCCTCATAAAATGAGTTTGGAAGTTTCCCTTCCATTTCTATTTTTTGGAACAGTTTCAGGAGAATAGGTATTATTTCTTCTTGAAATGTCTGATAGAATTCCCCTGGGAAGCCATCTTGCCCTGGGCTTTTGTTTCTTGGGAGATTTTTGATAACTGTTTCAATTTCCTTAGTGGTTATAGGTCTGTTCAGGTTTTCTATTTCTTCCTGGTTCAACTTTGGTAGTTGATACATCTCTAGGAATGCACCCATTTCTTCCAGGTTATCTAATTTGCTGGCATAGAGTTGCTCATAATATGTTCTTATAATTGTTTGTATTTCTTTGGTGTTGCTTGTGATCTCTCCTCTTTCATTCATGATTTTGTTGATTTGGGTCATTTCTCTTTTCTTTTTGATCAGTCTGTCCAGGGGTTTATCAATCTTGTTAATTCTTTCAAAGAACCAGCTCCTAGTTTCGTGGATCTGTTCTACTGTTCTTTTGGTTTCTATTTCATTGATTTCTGCTCTGATCTTTATGATTTCTCTTCTCCTGCTGGGTTTAGGCTTTATTTGCTGTTCTTTCTCCAGCTCCTTTAGGTGTAGGGTTAGGTTGTGTATTTGAGACCTTTCTTGTTTCTTGAGAAAGGCTTGTATTGTTATATACTTTCCTCTCAGGACTGCCTTTGCTGTATCCCAAAGATTTTGAACAGTTGTGTTTTCATTTTCATTGGTTTCCATGAATTTTTTTAATTCTTCTTTAATTTCTTGGTTGACCCATTCATTCTTTAGTAGGATGCTCTTTAGCCTCCATGTATTTGAGTTCTTTCCGACTTTCCTCTTGTGGTTGAGTTCTAGTTTCAAAGCATTGTGGTCTGAAAATATGCAGGGAATGATCCCAATCTTTTGGTACCGATTGAGACCTGATTTGTGACCTAGGATGTGATCAATTCTGGAGAATGTTCCATGGGCACTAGAGAAGAATGTGTATTGCTTTGCTTTGGGATGGAATGTTCTGAATATGTCTGTGAAGTCCATTTGGTCCAGTGTGTCATTTAAAGTCTTTATTTCCTTGTTGATCTTTTGCTTAGATGATATGTCCATTTCAGTCAGAGGGGTGTTAAAGTCCCCCACTATTATTGTATTGTTGTCAATGTGTTTCTTTGCTTTTGTTATTAATTGCCTTATGTAATTGGCTGCTCCCATGTTCGGGGCATAGATATTTACAATTGTTAGATCTTCTTGTTGGATAGACCCTTTAAGTAGGATATAGTGTCCTTCCTCATCTCTTATTACAGTCTTTGTTTTAAAATCTAGTTTGTCTGATATAAGGATTGCCACCCCAGCTTTCTTTTGGTGTCCATTAGCATGGTAAATGGTTTTCCACCCCCTCACTTTCAATCTGGGGGTGTCTTTGGGTCTAAAATGAATCTCTTGCAGACAGCATATGGATGGGTCTTGTTTTTTAATCCAATCTGATAGCCTGTGTCTTTTGATTGGGGCATTGAGCCCATTTACATTCAGGGTAACTATTGAAAGGTATGAATTTAGTGCCGTTGTATTGCCTGTAAGGTGACTGTTAACTGTCTGTTGTCTGTGTTCCTTTCTGCTCTTTGCTGCTTTTAGGTTCTCTCTTTGCTTAGAGGACCCCTCTCAATATTTCTTGGAGGGCTGGTTTCGTGTTTGCTAATTCCTTTAGTTTTTGTTTGTTCTGGAAGCTTTTTATCTCTCCTTCTATTTTCAGTGATAGCCTAGCTGGATAGAGTATTCTTGGCTGCATATTTTTCTCGTTTAGTGCTCTGAAGATATCTTGCCAGTCCTTTCTGGCCTGCCAGGTCTCTGTGGATAGGTCTGTTGCGAATCTAATGTTTCTACCATTGAGGTTACATATCTCTTCTCCCGAGCTGCTTTCAGGATTTTCTCTTTGTCTCTGAGACTCGTAAGTTTTACTCTTAGATGTCGGGGTGTTGACCTATTATTATTGATTTTGAGAGGGGTTCTCTGTGCCTCCTGGATTTTAATGCCTGTTTCCTTCCTCACATTAGGGAAGTTCTCTGCTATAATTTGCTCCAATATACTTTCTGCCCCTCTCTCTCTCTCTTCTTCTTCTGGGATCCCAATTATTCTAATGTTGTTTCGTCTTATCATATCACTTATCTCTCGAATTCTGCCCTCGTGATCCTGTAGTTGTTTCTCTCTCTTTTTCTCAGCCTCTTTATTTTCCATCATTTGGTCTTCTATATCGCTGATTCTCTCTTCTGCCTCATTTATCCTAGCATTTAGTGCCCCCATTTTTGATTGCACCTCATCAATAGCCTTTTTGATTTCGATTTGGTTAGATTTTAGTTCTTTTATTTCTCCAGAAAGGGTTTCTCTAATAACTTCCACGCTTTTTTCAAGCCCAGCTAGTATCTTTAAAGTCATGATTCTGAACTCTACGTCCGACATCGTACTAATGTCCATATTGAGTAGGTCCCTGGCTGACGGTACTACCTCTTGTTCTTTTTGCTGAGGTGATTTCTTTCGTCTTGTCATTTTGTGCAGAGGAGAATAGATGAATGAGAGAACAAAATGCTAACAGGTTTACAACGTCCCCAGCAAATATACTGTATACAAATCAGAGAAGACCTGAAACCAGGGGAAAAGAAAGGGAAAGAAAGAAAAAAGAAAGAGAAAAAGAAAAAGAAAAGATAAAAACAAAAACAAAACAATACAAAAAGTCAGAATATGATCAAATATGATCAGGCTAGTGCATAGATCAGTGCCACACACTAGATTTTGGGCGTATTTTGGTCTGTTAGAAAAAAGTGCCTCCTAAAATTTTAAAGGAAGAAAGACATATATGTACAAAAGAAGGGTTGATATAATGAAGGGATGGAAGATGACTGTAAAGATGAAAATTATAAAAGATTTTATAAAAGGATTTGGTAAGATAAGTTGTTTGAAAAAAGAAAGAAGATTTAAGAAAAAAAAAAAAGGAAAAAGGGAGAGAATGTGATCAGGCAGGAGATTAGAAAAAAGCCATACACTAGTGATTTAGGGTATATTTTGATCTGTTAGAAGAAACTGTACCTCAAAATTTTAAAGAGAGAACAACTTATATATATATGCCAAAAATAAGGGTAACTGCTATGAAGGGATAAAATATGACTCTAAAAATGAAAAATAAAAAATGTTTTTTTTTTTTTAAAAGGATTTATAAGATGTTGGTTGAAAAAGGGAAAAAGAAAAATAAAAAAAAAAACAGTCAACAAAAATTAACTTTGATGAAATAATGAATCATGGTAAAAAAAAAAAAAAAAAAAAAAGAAAGCCATGAATCTATGTGCAGTATTCCCCTAGCACTGGAGTTCTCCTATTCTCCTTGATCGATCAACTTAGTCTTGGCTTGCTGGCTGTTTGTGTTGATCTTCTGGGGGAGGGGCCTTTTGCTGTGGTTTCCAAATGTCTTTGCCAGAGGCAGAATTGCCCCGCCCTTGTCGGTCCGGGCTAAGGAAGCTGCTCCAGTTTGCTCTCAGGAGCTTTTGTTCCCTGCAAGCTCTCGGTACAGCTTTGGAGGACCAGGGCAGAAATGGTGGCCTCCCAATCTCCACTCGGAGGAGCTGAGAACTCGGGGCCCCGCTCCTCAGTGTGCCCCCAGAGAAAAGCAGTCACTTCCGTGTCCCCGGTCTCCGGCCGCACTCCGTGCTCACCCGGCCTGTGATCGAGCGTTGCTATCTATGGCACTGGACCCCGCGCGGAGTCTCCAAACCCAGCAGATCCCTGCAGTGCGTTCCCGCACCGCTCCTCCCCGGGAAGGAAGGGGAGTCTCCCCGGATCTGCTGCTTGTCGGGTCCCTGCTGGGGGAGCCGTGCCCCGACTGGGCCGCAGATCACAGTTTATGGCAACCCCGAGCTGAGAGCCCGCGACTCTGCTCCGTATCTGCAGCCGGCTTCCCTGCTCTGATACCTGGGAGCTCTGGCGCACTCAGGCACCCCCGGTCTCTCTGTGACCCCAAGGGTCCTGAGACCACACTGTCCCAGGAGGATTCCACCCCCCGCTTAGCCACTACAGCGACGTCCCTCCGCCGAGCCAACTTCTAAAAGGTCCGATTTTGTGCTCCGCGTCTCTATCACTTGCCAGAAGCGGCCGACGGAGGCCCCTCCCCCGCCGTCTATCCTCCCGAATATCGCCTCGGATTCACTCCTCCGCACGCCCTACCTTCCAGTAAGTGGTCGCTTCTTTGTTCAGAGAGTTGTTGCTACTCTCCTGTTCGATCTCCTGTTGAGTTCGTAGGTGTTCAGAATGGTTTGATCCCTATTCAGCTGAATTCCTGAGACCAGACGAAATCTAGGTCTCCTACTCCTCCGCCATCTTGCTCCGCCTCCTGTTCCTTTGGTTTCTATTTCCTTGATTTCTGCCCTAATCTTATGTCTCTTCTCCTGCTTGTTTCAGGCTTTAATTGAGGTTCTTTCTCCAGCTTCGTTAGGCGTAATGTTAGGTTTGTGTTTTGACACCTTCCTTGTTCATTGAGAAAGGCTTGTAGTGGTATCTTTTTCCCTGTTAGGACTGCCTTTGCTGCATCCCAAAGGTCTTCAGTAGTTGTGTTTTCATTTTCATTTGTTTCCATGAGTTTTTAAGTTCTTCCTTAATTTCCTGGTTGTCCCATTCATTCTTTAGCAAGATGCTGTTTAGTCTCCATGTATTTGAGTTCTTTCCAAATTCCCTCTGCTGATTGAATTCCTATTTCAAAGGAATGTGGTCCAAAAATACGCAGGGACTGATCCCCTCTTTTGTTACCGATTTGTGAGCCAATATGTGATCAATTCTGGAGAATGTTCCATGTGCACTTGCGAAGAAGGTGTATTCTGTTGCTTTAGGGTGGAATGTTTTGAATATAACTGGGAAGTCCATCTGGTCCAGTGTGTCATTCAAAACCCTTGTTTCCTTGTTGATTTTCTGCTTAGATTACCTGTCCATTGCATTGAATGGAGTGTTAACGTCCCCTACTATCCGTATTATTACCAATGTGATTCTTTAATTTTGTTACTAACTGGCTGCCCCCATGTTCAGGGCATACATATTTACAATTGTTAGAACTTCTTGTCGGATGGGCCCTTTAATGATGATGCAGTGTCCTTCCTCATCTCTTCTTACAGTCTTTGATTTTAAATCTAATATAGGGATTGCCACCCCAGCTTTCTTTGGATGTCCATTAGCATGATAAATGGTTTTCCACCCCCTCACTTTCAATCTGGAAGTGTCTTTGTGTCTGAAATGAGTCTCTTTCAGACGGCATATGGATGGGTGTTGTTTTTTCGTTCAATCTGATCCTCTCGGTCTTTTGATTGGGGCATTTAGCCCATTTACATTCAGAGTAACTATTGGAAGATACGAATTTAGTGCCATTGGATTACCTGTAAAGTCACTGTTTCTGTATACTGTCTCTGTTCCTTTCTGGTCTGTGTTACTTTGGGGCTCTCTCTTTGCTTCATGGATCCCTTTTAGTATTTATTGTAGGGCTGTTTGTTAATCAGAAGTTCTTTTTATTTCTGTTTGTCCTGGAAGCTGTTTATCTCTCCTTGTATTTTGATGGACACCCTAGCTATCTAAACTAATCATGGCTGCCAGTCTTAGGTGTCTCCCATTGTAGGTTAAGGACCTCTTGGCCTGAGCTTCTCTCAAGTGTTTTTCTTTGTCTCTGAGATTTGCAAGTTTCACTATTATCCGTTAGGGTGTTGACCTATTTTCATTGATTTTCAGGGGGATTATCTATGCCTCTTGGAATTGGATGCCTGTTTTGTCTTCCAGATTAGGGAAATTTTCTGCTACAATTTGCTCCAACCTGCCTTCTGCCCCTGTCTCTCTCCTCTTCTTCTGGGATCCCAATTATTCTATTATTGTCTCACTTTAAGGGTATCAGTTATCTCCCGAATTCTCCCCACATGATCCAGTAGTTGTTTATCTCTCTTTTCCTCAGCTTCTTTATTCTCCATCATTTTGTCTTCTTTATCCCTAATTCTCTGTTCTGCTTCATTTATCCTGGGGCTTAGAGCCTCCATTTTTAATTGCATCTCATTAATAGCCTTTTTGATTTTGACTTGATTAGATTTTAGTTCTTTTGTTTCTCTAGGAAGGGATTCTCTAGTGTCACCTATGCTCTTTTCAAGCCCAGCTAGTTATCTCTCTAATCATTATTCTGAACTCAAGTTCCAACATCTTACTTCTGTCCATACCGATGAGGTCCCTGACAATCAGTACTGTGTCTTGTTCTCTTTTTTTGAGGTGAGTTTTTCAATGTTATTCTGTCCGGCAAAGGATTTATGAATGAGAGAACAAAATACTAAAATGCCAACAATGACCCGAGAGAAATATATAGTAAACAGTGTACTGGATCCTGTGTGGATTTTGGTCTGTTTCTTAGAAAACGAGATCCCAAAGTTGTAAAGAAAAAAAAAAAACTTATACATGTACAACAATTAAGATGAAGACCATGTAAAAACTAAAATTGAACGTAAGTAGAAAAACGAAAATTAAGTGACAAAAATCAAGGAGAATAAAAGAATATACACACAGGTGAATAGAACAGAGTCATAAACTCTATCCTGAGTGTAATTTGTTTAGTTTGTTAGAGGAAACTACATCTCAAAATTGTAAAGAAAGAAAAACTTATATATACAGAAAGAAATTTTTTTATTATGTTCCGTTAGCCACTGTATAGTACATAATTAGTCCTTGATGCAGTGTTAAGTGATTCATTAGTTAAGTATAACACCCCGTGCTCATCACACCACATGCCCTCCTCAATACCCATCACCCTGTTACCCCTCCTCCCAACGTCCTCCCGTCTCAAACCTCCGGATTCTTGGGGTCCATAGTTTCTTATGGTTCATCTCCCTCTCTGATTTTGCTCCCTTTGGATTTCCTTCCTTTCCCCTATGTTGTCTGTGCTACCGCTTATGTTCCACCTATGAGAGAAACCGTATGAGAATTGTCTTTCTCTGTTTGACTTACTTCACTTAACATAATCCCCTCCAGTTCCATCCATATCGATGCAAATGGTGGGTATTCATCTTTTCTGATGGCTGAATAATAAATTAAATACATTGAAAAGATTGAATGTATCTGTAAAGATTAAAATATTCCAATTCAAGAAAACAAAACAAACCCCCCCCCCAAAGAAACAAACCAAAAGAAGAGGGGGCAATAAAAGAGAATATGATCAGACAATGAAGAGAACGTTAGCCATACGTTAGGCTCTGGGTATATTTGGTCTGTTAGAGGAAACTGCATCCCAACACTGTAAGGAAAGAAATATGCAAATATTTCCAAAAACAAAATTAAATGCAGTGGAAGGCTAGAAGGTAACCGTACACATGAAAATTTAAAAAGATTTTAAGAAAAGAGTGGATATGGGGCACCTGGGTGGCTCAGTTGGTTAAGCGACTGCCTTCAGCTCAGGTCATGATCCCAGGGTCCTGGGATCTAGCCCTGCATCGGGCTCCCTGCTCGACAGGAAGCCTGCTTCTCCCTCTCCCACTCCCCCTGCTTGTGTTCCCTCTCTGACTGTTGCTTTCTCTCTCTGTCAATTAAATAAATAAATAAAATCTTAAAAAAAAAAAAAAGAAAAGAGTTGATAAAATAAGAAGTTGGTGGAAAAATGAAAGAGCAAAGGAATTAAAATAGAAAGACTCAAGAATCCTGGGGAAAAAAACATGAATCCGACATGTTCCCTAGCACTGGAGTCTTGCAGTTCTCAATGATTGGTATAATTGTTCTTGGATGGATGTTCTTGCTGATCTTGGGGAGGGGCTTGTTGCATTGATTTTCAAGTGTCTTTGCCAGCGCGGAATTGTACCGCCCTTGCCAGAGGGCCGGGCTAAGTAACCTGGTCTGGTTTGCTCTGTGTGGCTTTTGTTCCCTGAAGGCTTTCCCCGCTGCTTTAGAGGATGAGAATGAAAATGGCAGCCTCCCAAACTCCAGCCCCGGAGCCAAGAGCTCAAGGCCCCACTCCTGAGTGCTCCCTCAGGTAAAAGCAGTCAGTCACTTTTGTCTCCCTGGTCTCCGTCCGCTGTCTCTGTTCACCCAGCCTGTGACTGAGCATTTGTATCTCAGGCCGGGAACTCGTTTGAGTCTCCAAACCCTGCAGACTCCTGTGGTGAACACCTTGAGCCTTTGCTCCCCAGAGGAGGACTGGGGGGGGCCCTCCCTGGTTCTGCTCCTTGCTGGGCCCCTGCTTGGAGAGCAGTCACCTGAGCATGCTGTTGTTCGTGGTATATGGAATCCCTGAGGCGAGAGCCCACTCCTGGGCTCACTGATTCCAGCCGGCTCTCCTGCTTCCACACATGGGAGCTCTGCCCCACTAAGGCACCCCTGTTATGTCTGTGATCCTGGGGATTCTGAGGCCATGCGGTCCCATCTAGGATTCTGCCCTCTTTTGCCACCTGGGTACTTTTCAGGCAGGGACATCCCTCACTGGAGCTGACTTCTCAAAAGTCTGACTTGGCATTCTGCTACTATGTCACTTTCTGGTAGCCAGTTTACAGAGGTTCCCTCCCCCTGCAGTCTATCTGCCCACATATGGCCTCGCATTCACTTTTTCGCACCTCCTCCTTATAGAAAGTAGTCACTTTTGTATTTGTAGAGTTGCAACTTCTCCTCCATTCCATTCTGGTTGAGTTCACAGGTATTCACAATGGTTTGATAGGCATCTAGCTGAATTCCTGGGAGCAGACGAAATGAAGGTCTCCTAAACCTCCACCACCTTAGACTCTCTCCAGGAACGCATTTTAAATTGCAACCCAATACCTATAGAGATACATCACAAAGAAAGGTTATCAAAATAATATTTACTCAGGCCTGTAATACATTATGATAGACTTTATTCTATTTCATTTGTGTTTGATTCTGTGCAACCTATGAATGTGTCCAACATTAGAGAAATGATTGATTTATTCATGGTATTTAGTATTATATATCTTAAAACATGATGCAGATATTTATTTGTAACCTAAAAATTGTACAGTATCTTGTTGAGAGGAAAAAGGCTGTGAATGAATGTAAATATCATGCTGTTTGTTAAAAAACAAAGTTTGAGGGGCTACACAGGCCCCAAGGTTAACGTGTCTTTGTTTTGTACTATTACATTGCTGTGCTTTCTGTGTGTTTTCCTTTGAGACATAAAGGTAGAGAGCTAATATTTATTGACCATTTACTATGTGTGCCTGGTGCGGGACTCAAAGCTTTCCATGAATTATGATTTCATTTAATCCCTCCCCAAACCTGAGATGGTATAACCATCCATATGACAGAATGGAAACAGGGGAGGCTCAGAGACTCACAGCAACTTGCCTGAGGTTGGAGTGAAGAAAAGGGCAGAGCTGAACTCAAACCCACGTGTATCTGACGACAGAGTCCATGCTTCGCACGTAAGGCTCTGCTGCCTGCTAGAGAGTAGACTGGAGGATGCATGCCAGTTAGGAGGGGCTGATGTTACTGTGAGTAACTAGACGCCCCTCATCTTAGGGGCTCCTACTAGGGAAGTATCTGATTTTGCTCCTGCCACATGTCCGTATGGTCTTTCTGGGAGCAGGATAAAAGAGCACCCACGATTGGTAACAGCCAGGTGCTAGAGGAGATGGACAGAGGGGGTGCCAGACCCAGTTGTCCCAAGTGTTCTGTTCAAGGTGGCACACCTCACTCCCACTCACACCTCACTGGTCAGAGCACGTCAGAGGGCTGTATCAAACTTCCCGTTTCAGGGGACACTCTGACATGCCTTCGTGGAGACTACTGGGGCCACCACATGGTGCCAGCCCATCTGGGGGACTGTGCAGGGGCAGAGGAGGAGTCTGGGGCATGGGTAAGAAATGACAGCAGGACTAAGTCAGGATGGGTTTGCTTTATCCTCAACCAGGTAAGATTTTTACATCTCGGTCTATTAGGTTTGATTTTCAGACCATGCAGTCTTCTCACACCAAGATTCCAGGATATTCCCAGCCAAAGACATTTTTGATTACAATTTTATCATGCTCATATCATTCAGTTCCAATATAGCGCATTTTCTTTTGGATTTCTTTACTCCTATTTCATTTTAGAGGTACTTCAAAAATAAATTGTTTTTAAGATATATTTATTTGACAGAGAGAAACACAGCGAGAGCGGGAACACAAGCAGGGGGAGTGGGAGAGGAAAAAGCAGGCTTTCTGCAGAGCGGGGAGCCCGATGTGGGGCTCGATCCCACCACCCTGGGATCATGACCCGAGCCAAAGGCAGACCCTTAAGGACTGAACCACCCAGGTGCCCCGAGGTACTTCTCAATTTCTAAACATATGGGAAATTCTAGTTAGCTTTTAATCCATGATTTCTAGCACATTATAATACCACAACATGCTCTGTGTTATTTCATGCCTCTCAAACATGCTGAAATTTCCCTTTTGGCCAAAATAGATCGGGTGCATTTTTGTAAGTGTATCCTATATGCCTAAACTTAATGTGTCCTCCACCATGGCATATGGTTGTGGACAGACATACGGAGAAAGCTGTGGGATTCAGATGATTTGCTATCAAGGTCTACATGTTATGGATATTTCGTCTGCTTTGAGTCACTGAGAGAGGGTTGAAACCTCCCACTCTGCTTGTGTATTTGCTCCTTGTTGCAGTTCTGTCCTGCTTTGCTTTCTATGTTGTTCAGCCAATGGCTCTAGGACAGGAGTTCTGGAAGCAAGGAGAGCGTGCCCAGAAGAGGGGAACAGGCACTTGGGTTGGGAGGGAGCAGAAACAAGAAGGACGGCCACAGTTCCAGAGAGGACCTGTTATTGGGATGGCGCGGTGGTGGGGCACCAGGTGGGAAGAGGCTATTTAAATATGAGGTCACGTGGGGTGTCCATTATGATCTACCAGGGGCAAAGGCAGCTGATTGGTTGAGAGAGTATAAAGCCTCTGGGTTGCTAAGGAATGGTTCAACCAGGGGAAGGCTTGGAGATCGGTGGATCCTCCTCCAATCCCTTAACCTGCTACTGTTTCGTGCTGACCTAGTGATTTCCTGACCTAGTGATTTACTCACCTGCTGACCTACTCCCCTACCTGAACCTCCCCTCGAGTACTTAATCTGACCCTGACACTGTCCTTGACCCCTTCTTCTCCTGACAAACGCCTTCCCCAATCCCACCCTCTATTTCTACCCTGCTCCCATCCCTCCTTAAAACCCTGCCCCCTTCCCACCCCTCCCTACCCACCCACCCCTCCCTCCACTCCACCCCCATCTCCACCTCCTCCCCGTCACCCCAGCGCCCCTTGAAAGGACCAAGACATGAAGGTTCAGAGGCTGTTGTTCTGGCTGCTCTTGCTCCGGTGTCCCAGTTCCCCAAACCCAAATGTGAGTAAACGTGGCACTTCACTGGTGTCTCCCATTGAAAGAGAGAGGGCAGAGGTGTGGGGGGAAGGGAAGAGGGGGAGGGAGAGAGAGAAAACGCCAAGGCAGCTGTGCAGTGAGTCTTGAGCCTGAAGAGGGGCTCATCCTCAGGACCATGGATCATGACTTGATCCAAACCAAGACGTCGTTACTTAACTGACTGAGCATCCCGGTGACTCAAAGCTGCTGGTGATGTCTTCCTTCCTACTGGGTTCTTTCACATGCTGGTTAAATAATAGATTTTTCAGGGGTTTCTTGGTGGGCACTCCAGAAGGACTGCAATTCTTCCTGAAGAGCGAGCACCACAGGGCAGGTTTCTCGGTCAGCCTGAAGGGTTTGTGGCCACAGCCGTCCACATCAAGTTCTGGGTCCTGTCTGTGCTGCTTGGTGCAAAAAGAGCAGCTTTGGCAGGATGGAAACCTGAGCATACTAGGTTTATGGTGTCAAGAAGGAAGAATTTGAGAAGATACAAAAAGCCATTGAGTATTTTGTCTTCAATAAGGCGCTTGCGTGATAGGTCTTTAAAAATGTCAGGAACTCCATAGGGCCTGTGGGTATTAGACTGGCAACTGGAAGCCCAGTGAAGATCCTGCCTCAAGCCTTGCAGGTTTAGGGTCCATCTTCCATGTAGTTTGTTTTCCTATCAGCACATTGTTCATATTTATGAAGTTTGGCAGCCCTGGGAACAGTGGCATCTTACACCTTGGTGTTGGGACTCGAGTGTTAACAAGTGAAATGTCCTTTGTGCTCTGTAATTCCTGGTTGTTTGACTTTGAACAACTTCTGAGTCAGCTCTTTCCTTCTGGCCTTGGAGGCTGTCCCTGGGGACTCTGTGTCCCACCAGGTCCGTGGGAGCCTCAAGAAGCCCAGCGGACACTAAGTGACCGCATCTTGCTGGGACTTTTGTCACAGGAGAATCTGATGGAGTGATGTGATCAGGAAGTGAATGAGTTGTTATCCTTTCTTTAGTCCAGTATGTACAGAGTATTGATTTCCCCAAAGTAAAAAGCTCCTGAATGTCGTTAGGAATGTCCAAAGATAAAAGAAATACCCGGTTCCTAGTGTGACTATTTCACTCCTTAAAAAGTAAAACCCTTACCCCCAGGAGAGAGAGACAGACAGGCAACACCCTAGAAATAAGCAGACTTCTTTAGATCAGCCTACACCAGATTCTTAGAGAGGGATCTGCAAAGTGGGAGTAGTCAGGAAGGACCCTTGTGTTGAGGCCGACTCATCCCACATGAATACCTCCAGCCAAAATAGACTCGATTCTGTTTCTTTTGAGTCTTCAAAGGAGGGAATTTCTTGGTAGTCTTTATTGGAAATATTCCCGTCTTCCTAGGCTGCATCTCATAGATCAGTTCAGCTTTCTCACCCTCCCTCATTTCTGAGCTCTTGCATAAACTAACTGGTCTTGCATTTCCCTCCTCCCCCTGCTCATGGCCATTGTCTGTGAGAACCTAGTGTTATTGGCCCCATTGGATGTCATCTAGTTAAGAGTCAGCTACTGGTCAGCATCCAGACAGCTGCCAGATGTACCAAGTGGCCACGATTGGGGGCATTTTTCATTTGTGACAAGATGGCTTCTGTCTTTTGGGCATTTGATCCCCATGATCAACCATTGTGCAGATAGGGAATGTCCTCTTTCAGACAGCGGCTGATCAAGGACCGTGTATGTTTCCCACCAGCACACGTGTTTTTGACCTCAGCTGTGAGGGCTGAAGTTGAAAATGTTATCGATTTCAGGGTTACTTTCTAGAGAGTTGTGTTTGCACAACATTCAAGATTCATGTGAATTAGTATGAATTGCATTGTGAGCGTCTTGTCTCCTACAATACTTGGAACTCCAGTTTTTGTAAAATGAGATGCGTTCTTTGTTTTGGTGTCCATATGCAGGGATTTTGTATTCTTTTAGAAATGAAATTTCATGGTCACCTGGGTGGCTCAGTCAGTTGAGCTTCTGCCTTAGCCTTGGGTCATGATCCCAGAGTCCTGGGATTGAGCCCTGCTTGGGCTCCGTGCTCAGCCGGCAGTCTTCTCTGTCTCCCTCTACCCCTTCCCCTGCGTCGTGTTTCACATAAATAAATAAAATCTTTTAAGAAATTAAATTTTAGAGTTGCTATTGACTGATTTAGTTACAATACTAAGAAATAGGAGCATGAATGCCTTTCACTGGCTGTTTGGAAATAGGTGTTCAAGGAACGGAAAATGTCACAGGTATCATCCAAATAAGCAAGATCACCAGATTATGAAAATCTTTATGGACTCCTGAAATCTGACAGTTTGGGCTGTGATTCTGAAGCAAAGTGGGCATTGAAAGAAAACATCACTGTTTTCAGAAACTAAACAATAATTCTATTTGATTTTTGTTGGAATAATAATCCCATATTATTCTAATAGAAGCCTCCTGTCTCTCTCTCACTCATGTCCTTATCTATAAACATCTGCGTCCATAGAACATTCTCATTTATATGTCTAGGACATTTTTTATTCTTCCTTTCTCTCATCCTTCCATAAACTTGGGGCATGTTTTTGGAAACGTTCCAGAGCAGTTTATCCAGGTCCTTCATGGATGTACAATAGAAGTCAGTGACTTCTTACCTACTGTACGTTTACATTTACTTAGCTTGTCTATTTTATGTTGGCTTATAAATTCTTCAGTTCTGTTAGCTATAGAAGATGTATTTGCCACGTGTTTGTAGTCAAAATAAAACCTCTTAAGATGTGCCTATTATATTTTTCCTACAGCTTTGGTGTGATATATTGTATATACGATCACAACATCTTTTTCAAGAATACAGTTTGTTGGGGGGCGCCTGGGTGGCTCAGTTGGTTAAGCGACTGCCTTAGGCTCAGGTCATGATCCCGGAGTCCTGGGATCGAGTCCCACATCGGGCTCCCAGATCGGCAGGGAGCCTGCTTCTCCCTCTGACCCTCTCCCTTCTCATGCTGTTTTTCTCTCTCTCTCTCAAATAAATAAAAAAAATCTTAGAAAAAAAAGAATACAGTTTGTGTGTATGTGACATAGGTAAACACAGTGAAACCATCAGCACGGTAAGGTAGTAAACACACTCATCACTCCAGAAAGTTTGCCCTTGCTCCTTTGTAATCCCTCTGTGCTCCTTCTCCTTCATGGGGAGGCAGTTAAGAGATGTGCTTACCTGGGGGATGCTGGTTGAGGGTTTGTAAAGTTGATTGTTTGGGACAGAGACATTTTAAATCTTTGAGATTCCTCATCGTCTCACGTGTTATTTCAGCTTGTCCGTGTTGTGCCTGACTATTTCCCTCTTGGTCCTGATGGGGTTGGAGTTCTATGGAAACTTCCCGTTATCACTGCCTCCTTGGGAATTTGTCTGTTTCTCCTTTATATCTGGAGAACCATCCTCGCTGTGAGTATACTAAAGTAGCTTGTATATACTGTTCTTCATAAATGAGCAGAAAATTGTATAGTCACTGGACCTTTTCTATCCATTCAGTAATATAAATTTCCCTCTAATACATCAATTTTGATGATCACCTAGATTGAAATACATTTAAATTTGTGTTGCAGTGCCTTCTGTGATCCATATGTTCTTTTTTTTTAAAGTTCAAACATAATTGGCAAACAGTGTAATATGAGTTTCAGGTGTACAACATGATTCAGAAACTCTATACATTTCTCAGTGCTCATCACAGTAAGTGTACTCTTAATCCCCTTCACCTCTTTCATCCATCCATCCACCCGCAACCCATGTGTTTTTTAGAAGTGTGTTGTGTACTCTCCATTTTTTGGTCATTCTCCAGCTATCTTTCAGTATTTGATGTTTAGTTTTGTCATTTGTGGTCTGAGAACATAATTCCTGTTGATTTCTTAAAGATTAACTGATTGATTGATTTGAGAGAGAGAGAGAGAGAGTGAGTGATGGGGTCAGAGGGAGAGAGAGAATCCCAAGTGGACTCCATGCTGAGTTTGTAGCCTGATGCAGGGGTCAATCTCATAACGCTGAGATCAGGCCTTGAGCCAAAACAAAAGCAGTCAGACACTCCACCGACGGTGCTACCCAGATGCCACCCATGTGCCCCAAGGAATGCATTATTATTACTCACTCAAAATATTTTGTTGAAGGAGAACATCAAAAAGGTTGAGGCATTTTATGAAAAGTTAATGACACCCTTTGCTGGGCACTGGCTCCCTTGCAAGCTGAGAGAGAGGAGAAGGTCAAGGATCAGGACGTGGTAGGAGTTGGTTGTTGAGTTTTACCTTTATGTGGCTCCGGGAGCCTTTTGGTTCATTGGGTGAGGTGAGTGCAGCATCCTCACCTGCTGTTTAACACAGTAGAGAGTGGGGATCTGGGCACTGAAAATTCTACAGAGCAGTGAGCTGGGATTTCACTTAGAACCACCATGATGAGGTTTGCACTTTCAAGGACTAGGAAGTATGGTTGACTTCACGGCGAGGTAATGAACCCCTCATTCAGCCCTGCCCTCCAAGATCTGTAGAAAATCCCCACAAGATAATTGGGTGATGAAGGGCGATGGCTGGCCCAATTGTATAGTGCCTTCCTCTTAAGGCCAAACAGAGCATTTTCAATGTGAGGAGGGGAAGATGTGTATATATGTATGTGGATATATACATGAATGAAAGCCACTAAGAAAGGCATTTGTGAGTTCTTTGACTTGAACTATTTTCCACGTTGCTTACTTTCTCCTTATTCTCTTATGCCTTAAGGGCTTTCTTTGTTGTACTGCATGACCCTGTCCTGTTAGGCACCCTCACATTGTTCTGTGATCATGATGTCTTGAATGTCTTTACTCATATCTGTCTTAAAGGGCCAAGATGAATTGGAGGATGGAGAGCAGAGAGCCTTGAGGGCCAAAAAACGAGCACTGCAGGGTATGTTATTTTGGGGGAAGAAATCCCCATACAGTGGCAATGAGTTTGCATTGGAAAGGGAAAGAATGCCTTCCTGCCTTCAAGGTCTTGCCCTTCTCCTTTCCCCGTCAAACCCAAGTTCTCAGGTCATGTGCACATACATACACATTCCTTTCCAGAATGTGAGGAGCTATTGGAAGACCACTACAATGCCCTGAGTTCTTTGAAAACAACTCAAGAAGCCGAATTGAACATGCTGAGGAGGAAAGTGGATATTGTGGTGGATTTCTCTAAACAAAGACAAGTGGCTGCAGAAGGGTAAGCTCTTCCTGTGTGAATTGTCACAAATACTGTTGTATGAATTTATGTGACGGCCTGTCTAGATACTTGTCTTTCTTTTAGAATTAGATCTCGGGTATTTTCGCCAAATGCATTCTGTAGAATTGTGCCTGCCTGTCCTGCCTTTATGTGTGTAACCTGCATTTCCCTTTCTTTGCTAACTGCTTGTCGCGCTTGTTGTGTGACTCTTTGGAGTAGAAGAGGGAAGGTACCATCATTACAAACTTTGATACCTGGATCCCCTCTGGGTCTGTCTGCATTGTCCTTTGGTTTCAATGTCATCCCATGTTCTTATCAGCCCTATATTCAGTCACTTTTGGTTCAGTATGAGACTTGGGTCAATAATGTGGATAGAAAAATGGAATTGTCTTGCTGCAGTAGCACTGGAAGTTTCTTTTTGGAAAGTGGGTTGGGGCCCCAGCAGTCCCGGATCCCTTCATCCAGTGTACAACTGACATTCCTCACTGTAGCCCAGTCCCTAAGAAGGCCAGGGTATTTCCCATCCACCTGATTTTTTTAGGTGTAAGTCTCTTGGGTCCCAGCCAAAGCCCATGGTTTCACTAGGGCTCACCTTTGCTGACTGACCCTTAAGATCACTCGTTTCCTTCTAAGCCCATGCCCATAAAGTTGTTCATCTTCTTTATAGTTCACTTGCCTCTTCCAGAATGTATTGATGTGTCCTGGGGAGATTGGCTCCCACTGCCAGGCTGCCTTTCTCCTAAGCTTCCTTCTTCTCCATGTGGTTCTCATGTTTCTTCATGTGCTCTTTAGAAATTGGGTGCATTCACTCATATGAGTTGGCTCTTTTGTCCATGTTTCCTTTATTTTCTCAGGAGGAGATCAGGACCTTAGAGTCCCTCATTCACGTGGAAAAGCAAAACTGTTCCTGGTCTTCCCTAGAGACTGAGCTTTGTGTTATTCCATCCCACACCGGGGGTGGGGGCTGCTCTGTGTCATTGGCATCTTAGTTCTGTTCATTGGTAAGTTCTTTTGGGCATAGGTACAGTGTCCTGACTATCTTTCGGGCTTCTACACCTTCCACGTGAGCCACTCCATTACAGCCGCTCCAGAAGGCATTTGCTGAAGAATTGCCTGAGAGACCAGAAGCAAATGCATGTGTCTTTCTCTGTCTAGAGCTTTTGACTCAGTTTCTAAGAGTCTTTTTGCATGTGTTCTTGAGTAAATCCGGTGTCCTGTTGAAAGTGGTTAAACCAACACCATGAACAAAAGAGTCTGAGGGCAGCACAGCAAACCAGCCTTTCTAAGCATCCTCCTTTGCTGCTTTCACTATCAGTGAACTCAGTCTTGTTAAAGTCGGTTGACTCCATGCAGTTGATAGTTTTCCGTCTGAAATCTGTTGCGTGGAGATAACACCCTGACTATGTGACAGTTCACAGAGTTTTATACTTCTGGACATATTCTCGGCACTATGATTGGCCTTTTCCTCCTCCAGGATCTTCGAAGGAGGTGGCGGGCTTGTACTTCTAGATCCTAGAAATGTCTGGGAGTGAGTCGCCATGCCAATGAAGCCATATTCTGGAAGCCTTCTTTTCAGGTTGATTGTCTGTGTCAGGCACAGCCTTGGTCTGAGGATCAGGGTTCCCCATGGAGGTGTAAGACTAAGGATCGTCCCCTGCTTCATCCTAATGGGTATAGTTGGTGAAGCATGGTTTTTCACTTTGATCTGAAAGGAGCCCTCACCGTCTCACACAAAAGACCAACTCTGAGATGGCACGAAGTGCAATGTTATTTGGGGGCTTGATGATGAATGAATTGAAGTAGAGAAGTATAAAGACAACTCTGATTGCTGGAGCCTTGGCAGCTTCCAGAGTTTCATTTTTCTTTAACACTAAATGGGACCTTCAGGTTGTTTCCCTCATTGTGTTGTCAGTCTGTGCATTTATGGGGGTCATTTGAACCCAGGCCATCAGGTGTGTTGGGAGGAAAAACGGCAGCAATTCAGGACCTTGGCTACTGGATTGTGTATATACCTTTCCCTTCTTAGGAAGCTGGAAAATACACACTGTGAACTCCAGGCACAGAAGAGTCAACTGGCAGCTGCTGAGGAAAATTTGAAACTGGTTACCGAGGAGATAGACAAGTATAAGTGAGTTCAGACTCTAAATATTAGCGGCTCCTGAAATCCCTGTTCACTTCCTATTTTTAATCTTTGTACATGGTTTAGACTCAGTTAACAAGTAATATAAACAAAAATTTAGAGGCCATATCCAGAGAGAATTAACAGACACAAAAAGGCAAGTTTTAGAAAGAACAAAACAATTCTGTTACTAAACATGTCCGGATCCCCAGCACTGGCCTGACTCTGTGGAAACTTCCGCCATGCCATTCCACCCCCCAGGGGTGGTTTCAGTGGTCCTAATCCTGAGGAAAGCAGTTTGTCGTAGGATGAATCCTGCCCATGAACCTGGTAGTGCCATCTGATGGCGCGGTCTTTGCACCCCTGGGAACCATGGCGAGCATAGAAGTTAAAGGACAAGAGAGCTTCATGGTAAAAGCTCCTTGTCATGTGATAAATCAGGGAAAGATTGATATCAGGTAAGGAAATTATGTCAACTCTGAACCCTACAGGTGTGGAGAAACGAGTAAGGAGAGGATGTAACGATAGCTTTGATCCTACTGTACATTTATTATCATGGGAAAGTGTTTCCTGTGTCAGGATAAATCGTATGAGGGGACAGATCAGAGGAGGATGGCCACATGGGCAGGTGATTTAAAATCACACCCAAGGGGCGCCTGGGTGGCTGTCGTTAAGCGTCTGCCTTCGGCTCAGGTCATGGTCCCAGGGTCCTGGGATCAAGCCCCGCATCGGGCTCCTGCTCTGCGGGAAGCCTGCTTCTCCCTCTCCCACTCCCTCTGCTTGCGATCCTTCTCTCACTGTGTCTCTCTTTGTGAAATAAATAAATAAAATCTTTAAAAAAACCTAAAATCACAGCCAATATTGGGCTTTATCTGACAAAAGCAATTATAACTGACAGACAAGAAATTGGAGAAATGCAAGATCGGCTACAGAAGGCAGAGCTCAACTTCAAACTCAAGGTAACTTGGTTCTGTCCCTACATACTGGTCCCTTCGTGCCTCCTGCAGGTGATGGAAGTGGCCCTTAGATCCCTGAACATGGGCTCTTGGTGAATTGATTTTTCAGGTCGCAGCTCATGAGAGAAGTGCTCTAGATAATTGGGTAAGTGTTTTCTTTTTCCTCCTCTTCGTTTGGGGCACAGTCCGGCACAACTGAGGGTGCATGTGTTTTCCTCCCCCAGGTTAAGGCTCGGTTTTGGGAGAGGAAGATAGTGCAGCAGTGCAGGGAGAACACCTACATGAAACACAGGTGTGCGAGTTTGACGTGCCTTTTTAAGGGTGTCTTGAGGGGTCAAGGCTAAGCTGTTTAGTGTCTGGTAGAAGACATGGTGTTGTAATTCTTATAGATGTCCATTCTTTTTCTGTATTCAAGACTGCACATGATGAGGAGAGACACGCCTCCTGAGGGATCCATGAGGCAGGAACCGATGCCGGGAAGATCTGAGATATGGAACTGTGTGCAGAGAGGTAGGGAGCAAGCCGTGAATTGCAGCAGCCTGATTTCTGCTGGGAAAGCACTTGATGTCCTCCCTCTTCTTGTGGGTGATCGTTGTGTGTCCTAGAGGGAATCACAGGCACTACCTAAGTACAGCAGGTTGTCTGAAAGCGTGACGGGATGGTGCTTTCCTCAGGTGCCTACTGGAGCTCACACACCTCCCCTGACTGCAGACCCCCACCCCCACCCCCTCCACCATCCCCCTACTGAAGAGCTGAGCCTGGAGGAGTTGTGAGCCTGAGCTCCCTTCCCACCTTGACGCAATGGTGAAGCCATTTGAAAAAAAAAATAAGACTGTTTGAGAAAAATGATATTTACCCCTTATGGAGATTCTTTTATTTTTGTTTTATTTGTAATCTACAGTACTATATTCATCAATGAAATTCGTGCATTTTACTCCTCTAATGTTATCGGTATAATGCCACAGCTTTACTTCTCAATCCGCCTGTTTTTTTCTTTGCTCCTGACTGTATGATTAGTCTACTCCAATTCTTCTCTTCAATATTTACGTAATGGCCAGTCACACATGCTAGGCCTCATCTAGAGACTGAAAGATTGCACCTTTAACTGGCGGCCTGAGGAAAGAATGCATGCCGTTCGTGTTGCGGGTTTGTGGATATCACCCACTCAAGGCTATTCTCACTTAGATTTTTAATCTATGAAGAAAAAGTGATTTTTTTGGATTTGTATTCAGCACCCCAATTTCAGTATTAATTTCCAGCCAGTTGTACCCCAATCTGTCCACTGTTGATTGATTACTTATGGAAACACCGGAACCAGGGTCCTGGAGTGTCTCCCGCAAGAGTCAGGTGACTGGTATCTCTCTTAGCAAAGAAGTCGCTTGAGTCATGTGGAGAAACCCTCTCTTCAGATCAGGGACCCGAGTGTGGGAAAGAGTGTGAGATGGAGGAGGAAGGCACGGAGGGTATGCAAACCACAATAAACCTCCATCCTTTGTCCCATCCAGAATCTAGACCGGTTCCCAGGATGAACAGCAGCACCAGCCCGAAAAAGGACCCGGAGATGGCTACGGTAAATGCTACGGGCGTTTTCAGTTGTGCCTGTTTCTGGAAGTTACTCCTGTAGGGACAGCACCCTGTCTTGGCCTTGTGGCTGTTGGGTGTGTTCTGTGATCTATCTGAGGCATCCTTCCCCTTTCAGAATGCAAGCTGTTTACCCAGGAGCCTCCAGGCTTCCTCATTAGAGATCCTCAGCTTACGTGCTTCCTCCCGAAGTTGTAGATGCTTAGAGGCAAATGATGGCAGGATGCTCACCCCAAATTTGTGTGTGTGTGTGTGTGTGTGTGTGTGTGTGTGTGTGTAAATCCCTGGAGGAGGGCAACATCTCACTCCACACTGATGTCGGCCAGTCCCGCTGACTCCTTTCAGTTTGCTTTCCTGCGGGAGCAGTAGTGGTGTTGGTTTTTGGGTCAGGAGACTGACCTGGGAGAATGTCTGTGGTAATCCTCACAGCTGGCAGCGGGAAAAGCCATGCCCTGCCTCACACTCTGTACCATGTGCTTTGGGCAGCTGTGAGTGTTGTTGGAGAAGGTGAGCTGCGACCTCATGTGCGTTCCATTTGTGTGGGTAAAGACATGACCCAGAATCCCTCCAGTTGCACCCTGGGTGAGATGAAGGTGAATTCTGCCAGGTGCCAGGTGCCAGGTGTGTGGTGGAAAACGCCCCCCGAGCACAGCTGTCAAGAGGGAATCCCAGTAACTCCTTGCAGGGCCCACACCTCACACATGTTTCAGCTGTGCTCCTGTGAGCGGGTTCTGATGCGGTTTGGTGGCTGTGCCAACTGATAGCGTCTCTCCTGATCCATCCTGGAAGGGTCACACCTGCTATCCAGACACATTGGTTTGCATCCGGGGATGCAGAATCGGCCCTTCAGTGGTTCTTGGCACCAAGGGCGATGCATTTGCTCTCTGCCTGAGCTGAGGAGCATCGGAATGTCAGTGATGCAGATCCACAGAGCTGGGTCTCACTAATTCATAGGGATCGTGCACCTTTCAGCCCTTTTCCAGGTCCACTGCTGAACTGCAGAAATTCCTGTCTCCTGAGCAGTGTCTGTGGCCATGGACACACTTGGGATAGTAGAAGTCTCCTTTGTCATGAGGGAATCGGAGCGGGATCAGGCGGCGGCTGGTGGGCAGCAGTTGGACCCATGATGCGGTGATCTTCCATCTTGGACACTGGGCTTCCCATTGCCCCTCATTCTGTCTGTGCTCAGTATACAGAAGGAGATTCTTTAGTTGTCACGGCGCGTAAAGTGTGGTCCTGGACGTTGATGCCAGCCCATCTCTAATGGACCCTTTTATTTGTTTGGTATTAACTCTGCCAAGGCTTTGGGGCAGATTCCGTGCCTCTGTAGAGTTGCAGACATATATTAACATGTGGTGACAATAGTTTATCCGCATGGCATCTGTTCACCCCAGGCCATAGGTGGGACGCAGGAGATAGGTAACCTCTGGCACAGATGTTCCTGTCCTGGAATGTGGTGATGGGGAAGGTTTCAGGTGCTGAGACCTGTTTCTTTGGGTTTCAGCTTTTGTTGGTGGTGTTACTTTTGTGTCTCATCTCAGCCTATAGTTTATTTTGTGTGTGTATGTCTGTATGGATGCACAGGTGCTTTGTCATTTCCTAGGACCACCCTGCAGGTCTTGCCCCGGGGATCCTACCTCATCACCGTTCCTGTACTATGGGCCACGTTCACAGCCTGCACCCTGCTGGCCTCATGAACCTCACCGACCACCTCCACCTCCTGCATTTGGTAAAGTGATCTGAACAGCAGGTCTTGACTTGCAAAGCATATCCATCTTTCTCCACGAGGAAACTTTGGAGAAGATGTAGAATTGGTGCCCTAGGCGTTTGTATTGCAGGGGTTTCCCTGGCTAAAGACATTCCAAGATGCATCAGTTTCTACACTATTATTACATTGTGGGGGTTTGTAATTTTTCCATTTTGATCTGGGTAGCAGGTGTCTCTTGTAGAGAGAGAAAGACATTTTACAGAATGTCATACATAACGTTTTTCAGCCAGGCTATTTCCAGGGACCACATTTTGGGCTGTTGAAGGATGAAGCATACTGCTCAGTTCATTTTTTTTTAAACATTGTGTTTATTTCTTTGACAGAGAAATAGAGAGAGAGCACAGGTAGGCAGAGCAGCAGGCAGAGGGAGAGGGAGAAGCAGGCTCTCTGAGGAGCAGGGTGCCCGACGCAGGGCTCAATCCCAGGATCCCGGGATCATGACCTGAGTCAAAGGCAGACACTTAACGGACTGAGCCAACCAGTGCCCCAGCCCAGTTCATTTTTAGCTGGTTGAGCCCAGACTGTTTTTTCCTTAGCTATCAAAACACCCGAAGCAATATGGAGGGCTGTGGTCCCTTCTTTGAGGGGGAAGGACAGGGCTTCCCCTTGTATGCAGGCACCAGCAGAAACACGTAGGAAATGCTCTATGTCTGAGAAGGGACGCGAGATTGGGAGAGAACGGAATGTGAACGCAGCAGGTTTGGAGCATTGGTTTGATTCTGCACAGTCAATGCTGGTCTGCATCCACCTCCATCGGTTCTAGGCCTTGGTCTGACACTGAAGCTGCTGGGACTCCCATGAGGAACAGGGGCACTGAGCCTCACAGAGGTCCAGGGGTGGGCAAAGTACCTCTTTTGGCCTTTTCCAGGTGTTCCGCAAACTTCCCTTACTGAACTGCACCCAGTCCTGGCCTTGTGTCTGTTGGGTGGTGCCTGCAGTTGGTCTGTGGTGTCGTTTACCTTTCAAAATGCAAGCAGTTCACTCAGGGGCTGACAGGCTTCTCCATTACAGATCATCACCTTCAGTGGCACCCTCCAAAGCCACAGGTGCTTAGAGGTGCAGGATGGCAGGGTGCTCATTGTGGGTGCGGGTGTGTGTGTCTGTTTCCATCCGCCCTGCCCGCCCACAATGCCAATGGGGGGAGTTAACTCGAGGAGGATGACACCTCACTCCAAGGTGAAGTCTCTGGCCGGCCTGACTCCGAGTCAGTAGGTTACGATCAGGTGCGATTGGGGTAGTGTTCATGTTGGGGTTAGATGATTAACCTGTGACAAGGTCTCTGGTAATCCTCACAACTGGAAACTAGGGGAAACGCTTCTCCATTTTATAATGTCTGTTTGGCAGGTTGGAATGTTCTTAGATAGGGGAAGTTTCATAAGTCATCCATGTTTTACTTCTGCTTGTAAAAATCCTGTACAGAATCCCTCTACTTGTTACCCTTTCTACAACTGTTTTTGAATTTTCAAAGCTGTTGGGTGGACTGGCACACACGTTCTGAAGGGGGGATGTCAGTGATTAGCTGCGTGACCAGTGCCTCACAAGCCGTTCCGTTGGGCTTCTAGGAGCAGGTCGTTTTGGTCCTATGTCACTGTGAGAGCTGGTTTCTTGTCTCATCACACGCTCTGGAGTTGTCCCTCAGAAGACATATACACTTTTGTGAATTCTCTTGTTTAGCCTTCCCATCTTAATTTGCCATTGGACAAAATTGCTCTGGAACTCAGTGTGCGGAAATTTCTGAAGAGTTTGTTTTAAGATAAACACAGCTGCTGCACGTAAATAAGGGGTATTGTTATCATGTTCCTCTCGGAAAACCCTTTTCCAGGCCCCCTATCAGACCACAGCCCCCTCATTCCTCCAGGGTCTTTGTGGCCTTGGACAGAAACTGCAGAGAGTAGAAGACCGCTTTGTCGGGAAGTGAGGCAGGTGGGGACAGTCAGGGTCTTGGCAGGCAAAGGATTCAGCTGGAGTGGCTCGGATTCCTTGTGTAGAAAGGGCATTCAGTTTCATCACATTCTGTAACTTCTTAACAAACCCAAATCTATGGTGGCTGAAGAGGAACTATCAAGTGTTGCCCAGGATGTCGATGCCTCCGTGTCTGGAGTATGCTGCTTTACTCGTATCCAAAGATCCCTTTTCACCTTTTAAGACACTCTTCTTGGTAGTGAACATTGGCAGACAGGGGTAGTGATGTTTGGTGACAGTAGGTTATTCCTGTAACATGTATTCCTCTGCTCCCTGCCTTATTATACTTGGTACCAACTGAGAGGGATAAAGTTTTCTAGCACGATGCGGCTCTTCTGGAACGTGGTATTGGAGAAGGAGCCAGATGCTGAGAGCTTGCTCTTTAAGTTTCATCTCTTGGTGTTGCAACTTTTGGCTGTCTTAGCCGAATATTTTGTCCTCTGTTCTGCAGGTCGGTACGGATGTGAGAGGGTTTCCTCGTGCTCCAAGGCCCCCCCATATGTCCTACCACATGGGGCGGTGTTTACCAGGCTTCACTGGCTATGGGCTACCTCAGCCTCCTCCACATGGGCGGAGTGGGGGGCCTCACCCACAGCTCATTCCTCCAACACGTGGTAAGATGATCTCTATTGGCTGACATGAGTCACAAAGTATATTCCTAGTTTAAGTACTTCTGTCAGTGGAGAAGATGTAGAGGAGGTACCACAAGGCTTTGAGATGCAAGGGTAGACCTGAGTGAGGACATAGTAACATTCCTCAGCTTTCTGTGGACGTCCATTTCATGGACTGTCTTGTTTCATCCTACAGAACTGGGCACCAGGTGTCTGCCATGGAGACAAAAAGTGACATTTTGCAAAAGACAAACTTGAAAGCATTGCCCAGGTGCATAGCACAGACACAATGGTTTGGGCTCTGGGATGGATGGAGTGCAACCTTCCCTTCACTCTTTTTGTAGAGGCCTCAGTTGTCCAGTGTTATTGAATAGTTATGAAACCATCTGTCCCTGGGTGGAGTGGTCAAATCCTCAGGGGTGAGGGATTGGTCTTCTCCTTTGTCCACAGGAGTAAGAGGAGACCTGTGAGAAACTCTCTGCATCTGGATGAGACGTGGGAGTGGGAGACAGTGGAATAGGGTGGGGTAGGTGTAGACCGTTGGCTTACATCCTGCATGGTCAAGGCCAGTCTGAATCCACCTCCATCCCTTCTAGGGCTTCAGTCATATTCAGAAACCTGTGGCGCTCAAAGGGACAACAGCGGCACCCCGCCCAGAAAGGTCCCGCAGAAGGACCAGGTAAATACTGTGGCTGTTTTTAGTTGTAATCATTTCTGGAATCCTGTTCCTGTCTGGGCAGCACCCTGTCCTGACCATGTATCTGTTGGGTTTGTCCTGGGATCTGTGTGTGGTGTCATTTACCTTTCAAAATGCTAAGTCTTCATTCAGAGCCTACAGGCTTCTCTGTTCCCAGATCATCACCTTAGGGTTGTGTCGGTGGAAGAAACACAGAGTTTTGCTGAAGCCTTGACATTACAAGGGGAATCCTGGCTGGGCACGTTTTAACATCCCGAAGATTCTCAGGTCATACATGTGTTGTGGTGGCTATTTCCTTGCACTGAGCAGTGGGGGAGGTGCTGTTGTTGCAAAGGAAGTGTCTTTCTTACCCAATGGAGACATATATTTCTTACCATCGTGCACGTCCAGTGTCCACATTTGTTGTCTGAGAGGGATGATACACACCTCTCACTTTGTTTGCAGTGTGTTGAGTTGAGCTCTCATTTCATTAGTTATATAAACACCCGAAGCAAGGCTATTGTCCCTTGATTAATCGTTAGGGTAGGGGTCTGTCCCTTTTCCTCGCCAGTCAGTGGATACTTGTGGGAAACCCTCTTGTCCGGAAAGGGTGATGAGAATGACAAACAGTGGCAGATGCTCTAGGCAGGTGTAGACGGTGTGTTGGAATGTTGCTGAGTCACTTCCAATGGGATGGTCTTCTGTCTTTTCTCTGACACGGGTCAGATACAGACGCTGGGGCATCCTCCATAAGGAATAGCAGTCCTGCATGCAGGCCTCTCATGTTATGGGAGAGTGAACATGATAACATTCTTCAGGTTGCTCAGGAGATACATTTGATGCACTTTTTCTTTTACTCATAGTGAGGTGGTTGGCAGGTCCCTTTGTGGTGAAGGAGAGCCACTCTTCTCTGAAAGCTGGGCACAGCGGGTATGTGCACGCACACTCTACAGAGACATTCCATGCTCCGGGAAGGATGACGCCTACTCTTTTTTTTCTTAATTTTTTATTGTTATGTTAATCACCATACATGACATCAGTAGTTTTGGATATAGTGTTCCATTGTTCATTGTTTGTGCATAATACCCAGTGCTCCACACAGGACGTGCCCTGCTTAATACCCATCGCCAGGCTAACGCATCCCTCCACCACCGTCCCCTCTAGAACCCTCAGTTTGTTTCTCAGAGTCCATCGGGGATGACTCTTACTCTGAAGGTTATAAATTTAACGTGTCTGAGAACAGGGATGGACACATTCGTTAAAAAACATAGATGTTGTGTTCCGTAAAAGGGAAGCATCAGCGATGGATCTGAAGGACAAGAGAGGGAGCCATGAGTCACTAGAAACAGGAGGTTGTGGTTGAGAAGGATGGAGGTGCTCAGGGGAGTGGATTGGACTCTCTCGGGTAGAGCGTGGGCTGTTCCTGGCAGGCTAGGAGCCTGAGCAGTGAGTGTGAGGACACTGTGAGATCCACACCGAGTTGCTTCCTGTGTCCATCACACAGTGTGGATAATGCAGTTATTTGTACTAGAACGTCACTGTTGCCATAAAGCTGTTCCTTCATATTCTATAAAGATTGTTGTTTCCGCTGATTTTCTGAAGGTTCTGAACTGGGTGACAGAATGTGGTGGAGATTTGGGAAATTTAACTTGGTTCCTTTGGGGATTCTTGTCTGCCTGAGTTTGTGGGCCCCAGTGAGAAAAAGTGAAGATGGGACCGAGATCAGCAGAGTGGCTGCCTTGGCCTTCAGCCTGAGCCAGACTCTTCGTGGGGAATTCAGGATTGACCAGGATCCACACTAGCTGGATTCCTGTCACTATGCCTCTGCCTCTGAGTCACCACTCTGGCTGCACTTTGCATCTCCCTGAACGTCCTCACAGCATCCTGCAGATTTACCCATGTGCCTGATTTCTCAGCCCAGATGCCAGCTCCCAGTGGGGTCTACTTAGAGCCTCAGCTTTGTTATCTGTGAAAGGGGAGTATATTGGTTTCTGAGGTGATTAGAAGAATAGGAGTTGAAGTACATGAAGAATCTGCAGGGGGCCTGGATGGCTCAGTGGGTTAAGGATCAGACTCTTGATTTCTGCTGAGGTCATGATCTCAAGGTTCTGAGATCGAGCCCCAAGTCATGCTCGGCGTTGAGTGTGGAGCCTACCTAGGAGTTTCTCTCTCCCGGCACCCTCCCCGTTCGTGCACAACTTTGCCCTTTCTCTGTCTCTGTCTCTCTGTCGGAAAAAAAGAAAAAGAATATGTAAAAGATCTGGGCTGTTGGCCACTCCCACTTCTCACTGTTTAAATGAAAATAGCTCCATGCAGATGAGTATGAAAAGATGTTCACTTCAGTCCACACCATTACACTGAGAGTATAACACCTCAGCCCAGAGTTTGTCAATCCTGATTTCAAAAATAAGGCAAAGACCCCTTTTTATTTTCTAAAAAGTTTTAGGTCCTAGCTAAGAATGAAGTAAAAGATCATTACAAGAACCTGTACATTCAGAGATCTATACCTGGGATGTGAAGACAATTGTTTTCTATTACATATAGACTCGTGGAGGCAGCCACACACTCAGGTATCCATTCAAGGCCTCAGATAGAGTATAGGAAGCAAATGCATTTAGGAAAACAGAAGGTCACAGTGTACTAACCCAAATCTATTTGCCTTACAGGACACTACATTTGAAATTTGAAGACCTCCGTGAGCAATTACAACCAGGCTGTGTGTGTATAAATTTAGAAAATTGTCAGATCAGCCTAATGTCCTGAATGCTGTCCCTGCCCATCCTGTCCCCTGTGCTCTGTCTCTCCTGGTATCCCCCAAATAAACCTTTCACAGTTCTGTCTCTGCATCAGCGTCTGCCTTCAGGAGGCCCTACAGTCACTCGCCTTCGAGTGCACAGTGTGAATCCCGTACCCAGAACAAACTGGCAGCAATGGTGGTGATGGAGGACAGTAGCACGATTCCCCGTTGTCGTATCTTTCCTGCACGGGGCGTAAGAAATCCTCTGGGGAGGCGGACACATCTTGTATTTAGGTCTGTTGGTGCTTGTATTAACTCAGGTGATAGATACTCTTGAGCACATGGCACCTGCTAGTTTAGGGTGTGTGTGTCGATCGGCAGGACAGGGGTCTGTCCCCAGGCAGCGGTCTGTTGTGATGGTGAGGAATGAATGAATCATCCCTAGTGGCCCTGAGAGACTGGTGAGGAGGCTCTGCATTAATCCATATTTTGTGCACTGGTTTCACGTTACCAGCTGCCCCCCAACCGCAGGTGGGCTCTGAGTGGGGGCTGAATGTGGCAGTTTTCTTGGTAAGACCCATGATGCACCTAATCCTCCCCAGTGTCCTTGTTCGGGGATGGGCAGGGCAGAGGCCAATTACAGGAGACCCATTCCTCCCTCACCACACAGGAGGAGTTGGGTGTATGCCTCTGTCACTTTTTAGGTTGTTTACTCCAATCCATTCTGCACCAGAGCTCCTGGATCTTGCAAAGCCCTCCTTTTTCCCAGGTTGTGGAAGCAGCCATTCTCCAGTAGCTTTGGGGTCATGGCTGGGCCACTAAGGTGTCCAGGGCTTCTGTCCAGAAGTGGCTGGTTACTGCACTGCTGCAGTCAAGTTCAGCCTGAGGAGGCTTGGTAAATCAGATTGTCATACCCTGTGAGCAGGGCCTGGGCCAAATGATGGCAGCAGAGAGGGGCAGACAGGAGAGGTGGTTCCCTGTGGTCGTGGACAGGGCTGCACAGAGCAGAAGGCCTGAGGGCCTGGGGAGAGATAGGGAAAGAGACTCTCAGGGAGAGAGACACTGAATGAGTGGTGGGGGGATTGGGCAAGACCTAGAAAGTGAGAGGAACAAAGAGAGAGATGTGGTAGAGAGAAGCAGAGACCAAGAGGAATTTCAAGGATGAAAAGAGGTTGCTGGTCTAGGTGTTGGAGGTGGGCCATACACCAGGGTGGAGGAAGTCGATGTAGGCGATCCAAATGTTGGGACCAGAGAAGGTGGGAAAGCAGGGGATCAGATTTCCCTGAGAGCAAAGCTTCAACCTCCCTAGGGCTGAGCTTTGTAGAGGCCATTTCACTTGGGAAGATGGGCACATCCTTTTGCTTGGGGTGTGGGGCCAACCCTCAGGATCTGTCATGGAGAGAGAGGGCTTGGCTGGACCTGGGCATGCGCTGTCCCTCCAGCTGAGGGGGCATGGTTTTGACCATTCTAGGGATTCCCAGGGCAGCCAGCTAAGGGCACCTGCGCACCTCCAACACGGAGGGGGAGGTGTCTTTGCCTGTGCTGACCCAGGGTATCTCAGAGCAGGAAGGACTTCTGTAGCAGCCCAAGGATCCAGCCCCACTGTGGCTGCCCCAGGATAGAGAGCCAGAGCTGCGGTTCCAGTAGGTTCTGCTGCCGCCCTGTGGGAGACCCTGGGGGCTTTGCAGCCACTTGGTGCCTCCTGAGGTGCAACTGAGAAAAGCTGCTTTCTTGGGTGAGTGCTGAGGAGGGGGCTCTGGGCGGCTTACCCAGGATGTGCTGGTAGGTGAGCAGCACAGTCGCTTGCATTTGGGGGGCTGTTCCCCTGGTTCATTCCTCCTTTTCCCTGAGGGTATTTGAACAAGACCTGTTTTACTCAGGGATCCGTGGATTGAGGGGTCCTGCGACGTCACATCGGAGTTGCTGTGGTTGGTTTGTTACAGATGCAGGCTTGTTTCTGGGGAGAAATCCGGACTCCAATTCAGAGAAATGGGCGCTTCATTCAGTTGGGACGCGAATACGGGAACTGCTGTCAGAACCTTCTAGAAGGAGGAGCTGAGATCCCACTTTCTGAGATCTGCTGGAGCCAGAGCCCTAGGTAAAAGCACAGAGTGTCCTCCACTTAAACACGCTTTTATTAATTTTCAATCGTATATTTTCCCGACAATGTTACAGTAGTTGGAAATGACTGAAAACTTGACCGGTACTTGATGTCCTAAAACTTCCATTATTTTACTGTTAAATTTACACCTGAAATATGATTTGTTATAATTATCCTTTCCTGTCTTCCTTGGAAGGAAACTCATCCATAATACCTTTCAAATGTACTCATTATCTCATCTCCTTTTCTTTCTTTCTTCTTCTTCTTCTTCCTTTTTTTTTTTTTTAAGATTTTATGCCAGCACCACGGGGGTGGGGTGGGGGACGGCAGAGGGAGAAGATGACTCAACACTGAGCAGGGAGCCCCGCATGGGACTCGATCTCAGGGACCCTGAGATCAAGACCTCAGAGAGACGCTTAAGTGACTCAATCACCCAGGCGCCACAGCTTATCTCTTTTCAACTGAGATTTGCCATGTTTTCTAATTTCTCATGAAATTAGAATTTCTTTTCAATTTTTTATTTAAATTCTACTTAGTTAACATTCAGGGTATGGATATGAGCAATCTTATGACAGTATCTTTTTATAATTTATTAATTTAAGAAACTAAACATATCATTTTTTTCTCCATGATAAGAAAAATCTACAGAAGTATCATTTCTTATGACACAATTCTTTGTTTTTAAGATTCTATTTAATAAATTGTGAGAGGAAGACAGATCATGATTGGAAGGGGCGAGGCAGAGTGTGAAGATGAGTCCCTGCTGAGCAGGGAGCCCGATGCCAGGCTCAATCCCAGGACCCTGAGAAATGACCTGAGCCGAAGGCAGCTGCTTAATCCACTGAGACACCCGGGTGCCCCTTTATGACGTTATTCTTAATATGACATCTCTTATAATCGAAGGTTTTCCTCATTGATGGGCTACATCTGTTTTACCATCAATAACCAAGAAGAAGCATTTTCTCTGAATATTCTTTTTTTAAATTATTTTAAATTATTTTTTTATTTTAATTCAATTAGCCAAAGGAATAGCTATCAATTAAACTAAGGATTAGCCATCATTAGTTTCAGAGGTAGAGTTCAGTGATTCTTCAGTTGCATATAACACCCAGTGCTCATCCCATCATGTGCCTTCCTTAATACCCATCACCTAGTTACCCCATCCCCCTCACCCACCTCCCCTCCAGCAACCTTCAGTTTGTTTCCTATAGTTAAGAGTCTCTTACGGTTTGTCTCCCTCTTTGTTTTCATCTTTTTAAAAAAATTTTGTATTGTTATGTTAATCACCATACATTACATCATTAATTTTACACGTAGTGTTCCATGATTCATTGTTTGTGCATAATACCCAGTGTTCCACACAGAATGTGCCCTCTTTAATACCCATCACCAGGCTAACCCATCCCCCAACCCCCTCCCCTCTAGAACCCTCAGTTTGTTTTTCAGAGTCCATCGTCTCTCATGGTTCGTCTCCCCCTCCGACTTTCTTCCCTTCATTCTTCCCCTCCTGCTATCTTCTCCTTTTTCATTTTTCTTAACATATGTTGGATTAATTGTTTCAGAAGTACAGATCTGTGATTCAACAGTCTTGCACAATTCACAGTGCTCACCATAGCACATACCCTCCCCAATGCCTATCACCCAGCCACCCCATCCCTCCCACCCCCCAACACTCCAGCAACACTCAGTTTCTTTCCTGAGATTAAGAATTCCTCATATCAGTGAGGTCATATGATACATGTCTTTCTCTGATTGACTGATGTCACTCAGCATAACACACTCCATTTCCATCCACATCGTTGCAAATGGCAAGATCTCATTCCTTTGGATGGCTGCATAATAATCCATTGTGTATATATACCACCTCTTCTTTATCCATTCATCTGTCGTTGGACATCTTGGCTCTTTCCACAGTTTGGCTATTGTGGACATTGCTGCTATAAACGTCGGGGTGCACGTACCCCTTCGGATCCCTACATTTGTATCTTCGTGGTAAATACCCAGTATTTCAACTGCTGGATCGTATGGTAGCTCTATTTTCAACTGTTTGAGGAAGCTCCATACTGTTTTCCAGAGGGGTTGCACCAGCTTGCATTCCCACCAACAGTGTAGGAGGGTTCCCCTTTCTCCGCATTCCCCGCCAACATCTGTTGTTTCCTGACTTGTTAATTTTAGCCATTCTGACTGGTGTGAGGTTGTATCACATTGAGGTTTTGAGTTGGATTTCCCTGATGCCAGCGATGTTGAGCACTTTCTTATGTGTCTGTTGGCCATTTGGATGTCTTCTTTGGAAAAAATGTCTGTTCATGTCTTCTGCCCATTTCTTGATTGGATTATTTGTTCTTTGGGTGTTGAGTTTGATAAGTTCTTTATAGATTTCGGATACTAGCCCTTTTTCTGATATGTCATTTGCAGATACTTTCTCCCATTCTGTTGGTTGTCTTTTGGTTTTGTGGATGGTTTCTTTTGCTGTGCAAAAGCTTTTTATCTTGATGAAATCCCAATAGTTCATTTTTGCCCTTGCTTCCCTTGCCTTTGGCGATGTTTCCAGGAAGAAGTTGCTGAGGCCGAGGTCCAAGAGGTTGCTACCTGTGTTGTCCTTTAGGATTTTGATGGACTCCTGTCTCATGTTTAGATCTTTCAACCATTTGGAGTCTATTTTTGTGTGTGGTGTAAGGAAATGGTCCAGTTTCTTTCTTCTGCATGTGGCTGTCCAATATTCCCAGCACAGTTAGTTGAAGAGACTGTCTTTTTTCCATTGGATATTCTTTCCTGCTTTATCAAAGTTGAGTTGACCATAGATTTGAGGGTCCATTTCTGGGCTCTCAGTTCTGTTCCAGTCATCTATGTGTCTGTTTTTGTGCCAGTACGATATTGTCTTGAAAATGACAGCTTTGTAATAGAGCTGGGAGTCCGGAATTGTGATGCCGCCAGCTTTGCTTTTCTTTTTCAAGATTCCTCTGGCTATTCTGGGTCTCTTCTGGTTCCATACAAATTTTAGGATTATTTGTTCCATTTCTTTGAAAAAAGTGGATGGTATTTTGATGGGGATTGCACTGAATGTGTAGATTGCTCTAGGTAGCAGTGACATCTTCACAATGCTGGTTCTTCCAATCCACGGACATGGAAAGTTTTTCCATTTCTTTGTGTCTTCTTCAATTTCTTTCATGTGTATTTTCTAGTTTTCTGAGTACAGATGCTTTGCCTCTTTGGTTAGATATATTCCTAGGTATTTTATGGTTTTGGGTGCAATTGTAAATGGGATCGACTCCTTGATTTGTCTCTCTTCTGTCTTGTTGTTGGTGTATAGGAATGCCACTGATTTCTGTGCATTGATTTTATATCCTTCTACTTTACTGAATTCCTGTATGAGTTCTAGCAGTTTTGGGGTGGAGTCTTTTGGGTTTTCCACATACAGTATCCTATCATCTGCAAAGAGTGAGAATTTGACTTGCTCTTTGCTGATTTGGATGCCTTTGATTTCTTTTTGTTGTCTTATTGCTGTGGCTAGGACTTATACTATGTTGAATAGCAGTGGTGATAGTGGGCATCCCTGCCACGCTTCCTGACCTTAGGGGAAAAGTTCTCAGCTTTTCCCCATTGAGAATGATAATCGCTGGAGGTTTTTCATAGATGGCTTTTATGATATTGAGGTATGTACCCTCTATCCCATACTTGACGAGTTTTGATCAAGAAACAATGCTGTACTTTTCAAATACTTTTTCTGCATCTATTGAGAGGATCATATGATTCTTGTTCTTTCTTTTGTTAATGTATGGTATCATGTTGAATGATTTGTGTATGTTGAACCAACCTTGCAGCCCAGGGATAAATCCCACTTGGTCATGTTGAATAATCCTTTTAATGTACTTTTGGATCCTGTTGGCTAGTATTTTGGTGAGAATTTTTGCATCCATGTTCATCAAGGATATTGGTCTGTAATTCTCCTTTTTGATGGGTCTTTGGTTTTGGGGTCAAGTTAACGGTGGCCTCATACAATGAGTTTGGAAGTTTTCCTTCCATTTCTATTTTTTGGAACAGTTTCAGTAGAATAGGTATTAATTCTTCTTTAAATGTCTGATAGAATTCCCCTCGGAAGCCATCTGGCCCTGAGCTTTTGTTTGTTGGGAGATTGTTGATGACTGCTTCAATTTCCTTAGTGGTTATATGTCTGTTCAGGTTTTCTATTTCTTCCTGGTTCAATTTTGGTAGTTGATAGGTCTCTAGGAATGCACCCATTTCTTCCAGGTTATCTAATTTGCTGACATAGAGTTGCTCATAATATGTTCTTATAATTGTTTGTATTTCTTTGGTGTTGGTTGTGATCTCTCCTCTTTCATTCATGATTTTGTTGATTTGGGTCATTTCTCTTTTCTTTTGGATCAGTCTGGCCAGGGGTTTATCAATCTTGTTAATTCTTTCAAAGAACCAGCTCCTAGTTTCGTTGATCTGTTCTACTGTTCTTTTGGTTTCTAGTTCATTGATTTCTGCTCTGATCTTAATGATTTCTCTTCTCCTGCTAGGTTTAGGCTTTATTTGCTTTTTTTTGTCTAGCTCCTTTAGGTATAGGGTTAGATTGTGTATTTGAGACATGTCTTGTTTCTTGAGAAAGGCTTCTTTTTCTATATATTTTCCTCTTAGGACTGCCTTTGCTGCATCCCAAAGATGTTGAACAGTTGTGTTTTCATCTTCATTGGTTTCCATGAATTTTTTTAATTCTTCTTTAATTTCCTGGTTGACCCATTCATTCTTTAGTAGGATGCTCTTTAGCCTCCATGTATTTGAGTTCTTTCCGACTTTCTTCTTGTGATTGTGTTCTAGTTTCAAAGCACTGTGGTATGAAAATATGCAGGGAATGATCCCAATCTTTTGGTACCAGTTGAGTCCTGATTTGTGACCTAGGATGTGACCAATTCTGGAGAATGTTCCATGGGCACTAGAGAAGAATGTGTATTGCTTTGCTTTGGGATGAAATGTTCTGAATATGTCTGTGAAGTCCATTTGGTCCAGTGTGTGATTTAAAGTCTTTATTTCCTTGTTGATCTTTTCCTGAGATGGTCTGTCCATTTCAATCAGGGGGGTGTTAATGTCCCCCACTATTATTGTATTGTTGTCAATGTGTTTCTTTGCTTTTGTTATTAATTGCCTTATGTAATTGGCTGCTCCCATGTTAGGGGCATAGATATTTACAATCGTTAGATCTTCTTGTTGGACAGACCCTTTAAGTAAGATATAGTGTCCTTCCTCATCTCTTATTACAGTCTTTGTTTTAAAATCTAGTTTGTCTGATATAAGGCTTGCCATCCCAGCTTTCTTTTGGTGTCTACTAGCATGGTAAACGGTTTTCCACTCCCTCACTTTCAATGTGGGGGTGTCTTTGGGTCTAAAATGAGTCTCTTGCAGACAGCATATCAATGGGTCTTGTTTTTTATTCCAATCTGATAGCCTGTTTCTTTTGATTGGGGCATTTAGCCCATTTACATTCAGGGTAACTATTGAAAGATAGGAATTTAGTGCCATTGTATTGCCTGTAAGGTGACTGTGACTGTATATTGTCTGTGTTCCTTTCTGATCTATGTTGCTTTTAGGCTCTTTCTTTGCTTAGAGGTCCCCTTTCAATATTTCTTGTAGGGCTGGTATTGTGTTCGCAAATTCCTTTAGTTTTTGTTTGTCCTGGAAGGTTTTATCTCTCCTTCTATTTTCCATGACAGCCTAGCTGGATATAATATTCTTGGCTGCATATTTTTCTCGTTTTGTGCTCTGAAGATATCATGCCAGTCCTTTCTGGCCTGCCAGGTCTCTGTGGATAGGTCTTTTGCCAATCTAATATTTCTACCATTCTAGGTTACATATCTCTTCTCTAGAGCTGCTTTCAGGATTTTCTCTTTGTCTCTGAGACTCGTAAGTTTTACTCTTAGATGTCAGGGTGTTGACCTCTTTTTATGGATTTTGAGAGGAGTTCTCTGTGCCTCCTGGATTTTGACGCTAGTTTCCTTCCTCTCATTAGGGAAGTGCTCTGCTATTATTTGCTCCAATATACCTTCTGCCCCTCTCTCTCTCTCTTCTTCTTCTCGGGATGCCAATTATTCTAATGTTGTTTCGTCTTATCGTATCGCTTAGCTCTCGAATTCTGCCCTCGTGATCCTGTAGTTGTTTCTCCCTCTTTTTCTCAGCCTCTTTATTTTCCATCATTTGGTCTTCTATATCACTGATTCTCTCTTCTGTCTCATTTTTCCTAGCAGTTAGTGCCCCCATTTTTGATTGCACCTCATCAATAGCCTTTTTGATTTCGACTTGGTTAGATTTTAGTTCTTTTATTTCTCCAGAGAGGGTTTCTCTAATAGCTTCCACGCTTTTTTCAAGCCCAGCTAGTATCTTTAAGGTCATGATTCTGAACTCTAGGTCTGACATCATACTAATGTCCATATTGAGTAGGTCCCTGGCTGACGGTACTACCTCTTGTTCGTTTTGCTGAGGCGATTTTTTCGTCTTGTCATTTTGTCCAGAGGAGAATAGATGAATGTAAGAAGAAAATGCTACCAGGTTCACAATGTCCCCAGGAAATATACTCTGTACAAATCAGAAAAGACCTGAAACCAGGGGAAAAGAAAGGGAAAGAAAGAAAAAAGAGAGAGAGAGAAAAACAAAACAAAACAAAAAGATAAAAACAAAAACAGAACAATACAAAAAAAACAAAATATGATCAAATATGATCAGGCTAGTGCATAGATGAGCGCCAAACACTAGATTTGGGGCGTATTTTGGTCTGTTAGAAGAAAGTGCCTCCTAAAATTTTGAAGGAAGAAAGACATATATATACAAAATAAGGGTTGATACAATGAAGGGATGGAAGATGACTGTAAAGATGAAAATTATAAAAGATTTTATAATAGGAATTGATAACATAAGTTGTTTGAAAAAAGAAAGAAGAAGATTAAAAAAAGAGAGAGAAAAAAAGGGGAGAGAATGTGATCAGGTAGGAGAGTAGAACAAATCCATACACTAGTGATTTAGGGTATATTTTGATCTGTTAGAAGAAACTTTATCTCAAAATTTTAAAGAGAGAACAATTATATATATATACACACACACACCCACACACACACACACACATATGCCAAAAATAAGGGTAACTACTATGAAGGGATAAAATATGAGTCTAAAAAAGAAAAATAAATTTTTTTTAAAAAGGGTTTAGAAGATGTTGGTTGAAAAAGGGAAAAAGAAAAATTAAAAAAAAACAGTTAAAAAAATTAACTTTGAAAAACGAATGAATCATGGTAAAAAAAAAAAAAAAGCCATGAATTCTATGTGCTGTATTCCCCTAGCGCTGGAGTTCTCCCATTCTCCTTCATTGGCAAACTTGGTCTTGGCTTGCTGGCTGTTCGTGCTGATCTTCTGGGGGAGAGGCCTGTTGCCATGGTTCCCAAATGTCTTTGACGGAGGTGGAATTGCCCCGCCCTTGTCGGTCCAGCCTAAGAAAGCTGCTGGGGTTTGCTCTCAGGAGTTTTTGTTCCCTGCAAGCTCTCGGGACAGCTTTGGAGGACCAGGGTGAAAATGTTGGCCTCCCAATCTCCACCTGGAGGAGCTGAGATCTCGGGGCCCCGCTCCTCAGTGCGCCCCCAGAGAAAAGCAGTCACTCCCATCTCCCCAGTCTCTGGCTGCACTCCTTGCTCACCCGGCCTGTAACGGAGCGATTCTATCTCTGGCACCCGACCACGTGTGGAATCTCCAAACCCAGCAGATCTCTGCGGTGCGCTCCCATGCCACTCTCCCTGGGGAGGAAGGAGAGTCTCCCCAGCTCTGCCGCTTGTTGAGTCCCTGCTGGAGGAGCAGTGGCCCGACTGTGCCGCGGATCACAGTTTATTGCAACCCCGAGCTGAGAGCCCACTCCCCGGCTCCGTCTCTGCAGCTGGCTTCCCCACTCCAATACCTGGGGATCTGCTACACTCAGGCACCCCCAGTATTTCTGTGACCCCGAGGGTCCTGAGACCACACTGTCCCATGAGGGTTTCACCCCCCGGCTTAGCCACTGGAGCGACGGTCCCTCAGCGGAGCCGACTTCTAAAAGTTCCGATTTTGTGCTACGTGGCTCTATCACTTGCCAGAAGCGGCGGAGGCCCCTTCGCCCGCCGTCTATCCTCCCGAATATCGCCTTGGGTTCACTTCTCTGCATGTCCTACCTTCCAGTAAGTGGTCCCTTCTCTGTTCAGAGAGTTCTTGCTACTCTCTTTGATCTCCTGTTGAGTTCCTAGGTGTTCAGAATGGTTTGATCCCTATTCAGCTGAATTCCTGAGACCAGACGAAAACCACGTCTCCTACTCCTCCGCCATCTTGCTCCGCTCCCCCTCTCTGAATATTCTTAATAGTGTTTTAGGTCTAAAATAATTTTGTAGAGGCATTACAAATTCTTTTTGAATTGTATTACACAAATAAGACCAGATCTTATCTATCAATACCTTTATAGTTAGGCATATAGAAATTATAATAATCTACAATACTCAAAATTCAGAATCTTTCTTTTTTTTTTCTTAAGATTTTATTTATTTGCCAGAGAGAGAACACAAGCAGGGGGCAGCGGCAGAAAGAGGGAGAAGCAGGCTCCCTGCTGAGCAAGGAGCCTCATGTGGACTTGATCCCAGGCCCCTGGGATCATGACCTGAGCTGAAGGCAGACTCTCAACTGACAGAGCCACCCAGGCGTCCCTAAATTCAGAATCTTTCTAGTGGTTGGGCTTTCATTATTTTCTAGTGATCCTCTAAGATGTAAATTGTTTATTGCACAAAACGTGACATCGAAATCACTCCCAAAATATTCTTTCACTTTTAAATATTTTTTCACTTGCTGCAGAGCACAACAGAATAAATTATGAGTTTGCATAACTTTTGAACCCTTTGTTTAAAAAAATCCATCACGATGAAACATGATATGTTCATTGTAACTGATTCTTTTTCCCTCCTGCAATATCAGGGAGCCAGAGTTGACTCACTGTTTATTGGCAGGCTGGTACCCATTAGCTCAAACACCTGCTGCTGGTGCCAAACTCAGAATTGGTTTTTACACATCAGTCTTTTAAAAACATAACCCTGAAGAGCAGATTTTTAGGCCCTGACTGCCTGCGTGATTTCCATATCCCGTGAAACTGTGTCCAACGGTTCCTAATCATAAATAAGATCAGTGAGTCAATCAATCAAGATCAACCGTTCAGCTCTAAAAGACCCTGAACTGCTTTGGCCTTTTAAGTCTCTGATCCAGAACCCCCCCCCCCGCCAAGCCAGGCTGCAGAAAGACATCACTTAGGCACATAAGCACCTTCTTCAATATCCCCAGTATTGGAAGGGTTAATACTGTGATGGATCTCCCCTCTTGCAAACTTATCAGTCCCCCAAGAAAGGTTGTTTCATGTTACTGCCACCTCTTGGTCACATCTTTTTCCCTCAGCCTGAAACTCATTGAAATCATTCTACATTCTTTCAGTCTTTGAATGTCTGTTTAAATTTGAAATACCTGATTGTTCTACTACTGCTGAGGAGGATGAAGGGGGAGAAGATAAAAACGAGGATTCCTGAGAACAATTGAGCCAGCCACAATGAATCACTTGGCCATTTGTACATTTTTTGAACAGGTTCAGCCATGGTGTGAAATACCATATCCTCTAAAATCCAAATATTGCCCGTGATTTAGGATGACCTGCTTTATGCTCAACTAATCAATGACACTCCTTCAAGACCACAAAACTACTTATTAACATACTATAAAATGGCATGTTATAAATATGTTATTATCTTAATATAAAATATGAGGTACAGATCTCTGTGAATTTATATTTTGCTGTATTCAGTTTTCTTTGACATGCGTGTTGTTATTTAAATAAAACAATTAGAAGAATAATAAGAACAATGGTGTGTTATTAGTAGTCGTACTAGAACTATTTATGCAATCACATGTGTTAGAAAAAATAAAACAGTTATCACTAATAAACTTTTCATTGAAAATAGGCTTAGACTTACCAAAGAAAGGAGTCCATAAATGAAGGAATATTTTCTATGCATAAAATACTTGCATTATGTAGATACCTAAGTCTTCAAGAGGTGATACATAACTTGCCACTCTTTGAGATGTGCCTATAGTGGCTTCACCAGAGGAAATATACCTTATGGACAGAGAAGAAACTTGGCCAACACACCCCCAGCAAAGTGATCAAAGATAAACATCAACAGTGATAAGCCATCTTGAGAGGAAACATTCTTGATGTAAAGTGATAAGGATATTTTGTCTCTGTGATCTCCCGCCCCCAAACACAGAACTCCCGTCTAGTCCTTTGAGAAAAACGTTAGACATAAACCAACTGACAATCTTTCTACAAAGTACATGAACTGTGCTCCTCGAAAATTTCCAGATGATGCAAAATATGGAAAGTCTGAGAACTGACATGGCCAAGGGGAGTGACTGAGGGTGATGTGCCAGCTGGGATGAGCCTGGAACAGAAAGGGTTAAAACCTAACCAAATCTGAGTAAAACTATAGACTTTAGTTAATAATTACCTATTTTGAATAGTAGTTGTGAAGATATACCAACTGAGGTGATATATTTGGCACACTGCTCATTTGTTTGTTAAGTTCACGTGAGTGAAATCATCTGGTGCTTGTCTTTCTCCGACTTCTTTTGCTTAGTATTCTATTCTCTAGGTCTGTCCACGTTTTGCAAATGGCAAGATTTCATTCCGTTTTCTGGTTGAGTAATATTCCATTGTATTTGTATGCCACATCCTTTTTATCCATTCATCTGTGAGTGGACACTTGGATGGATTCCATCATGTGGCTGTTAAAGCGAAAAAATAGACAGAAACAAACCAAGAAACAGGCTCTCTTTTTTCTTTCTTTTTTAAAATATAAATTCAACTAACCAAATTATAGGTACATCATTAGTTTCAGATATAGTGTTCAAAAATGATCAGTTGTGTGTAAGACCCAGTGCTCATCACATCATTTGCTCTCCTTAATGCTCATCGCCCAATTAACTCATCCCCCCAACCCTTCTCCCCTCCAGCAACCCTCAGTTTGTTTCCTTTTTATTTTCTTTTTCTATTGTTATGTTAATCACCATACATTCCCTCAGTTTGTTTCCAATGATTAAGAGTCTCTGATAGTTTTTCTCCCTCTCTGATGACTTTCCATTCTGTTTTCACTCCCTTCCCCTATGGTCCTGTGCCCTGTTTCCTATATTCCACATATGGGTGAAACCATATGATAATTGTCTTTCTCTGATTGACCTATTTCTCTTAACATAATACCCTCCAGTAACATTCATGTCAATGTAAATGGTAAGTATTCATCCTTTCTGAGGGCTGACTAATATTCCACTGTATATGTATACCACGTCTTCTTTATCCATTCATCTGTTATATGGACATCTGGGCTCTTTCCACGGTTTGGCTATTGTGGACATTGCTTCTATGAACATTGGGGTGCAGGTGCCTGTTCAGATCACTACATTTGCATCTTTGGGTCAATACCTAGTAGTGTAATTGCTGGGTCATAGGGTAGCTGAAGTTTTCATTTTTTGAGGAACATACCATTTTCCAGAGTGCCTGCACTGGTTTACATTCCCACCAGCAGTGTGGGAAAGTTCCCCTTTCTCCACATCATCGCCAATATCTGCTGTTTCCTGCCTTGTTAATTGTAGCCATTCTGACTGGTGTGAAGTGGTATCTCATTGTGGTTTTAATTTATAAGTCCCTGATGCGAAGTGATATGGAGAATTTTTTCATGTGTCTGTTGACCATATGGATGTCTTCTTTGGAGAAAAGTCTGTTCATATCTTCTGCCCATTTCTTGACTGGATTCTCTGTTTTTTGGGTGTTGAGTTTGATAAGTTCTTTATACATCTTGGATACTAGCCCTTTCTTTTAAAGATTCTATTCATTTATTTGACAGAGACAGCGAGAGAGGGAACACCAACAGGGGGAGTGGGAGAGGGAGAAGCCGGCTTACCCCTGAGCAGGATCATGACCTGAGCTGAAGTCAGACACTTAACAACTGAGCCACCCAGGTGTCCCAATACTGGCCCTTATTTTTTTAATTTTTTATTGTTATGTTAATCACCATATATTACATCATTTGTTTTGGTGTACTGTTCCATGATTCATTGTTTGTTCATAACACCCAGTGCTCCATGCAGAATGTGCCCTCCTCAATACCCATCACCAGGCTAACCCATCCCCCCAGCCCCTCCCCTCTAGAACCCTCAGTAGGTTTTTCAGAGTCCATCATCTCTCCTGGTTCGTCTCCCCCTCTGACTTACTCCCCTTCATTCTTCCTCTCCTGCTATCTTCTTCTTTTTCTTTTTTCTTAAAATATGTTGCGTTATTTGTTTCAGAAGTACAGATCTGTGATTCAACAGTCTTACACAATTCACAGCGCTCACCGTAGCACATACCCTCCCCAATGTCTATCACCCAGCCACCCCATCCCTCCCACCCCCCACCACTCCAGCAACCCTCAGTTTGTTCCTGAGATTAAGAAGTCCTCATATCAGTGAGGTCATATGATACATGTCTTTCTCTGATTGAATTATTTCACTCAGCATAACACCCTCCAGTTCCATCCACGTCGTTGCAAATGGCAAGATCTCATTCCTTTGGATGGCTGCATAATATTCCATTGTGTATATATACCACCTCTTCTTTATCCATTCATCTGTCGATGGACATCTTGGCTCTTTCCACAGTTTGTCTATTGTGGACATTGCTGCTATAAACATTGGGGTGCACGTACCCCTTTGGATCCCTACATTTGTATCTTTGGGGTAAATACCCAGTAGTGCAATTGCTGGATCGAATGGTAGCTCTAATTTCAACTGTTTGAGGAATCTCCATACTGTTTTCCAGAGGGGTTGCACCAGCTTGCATTCCCACCAACACTGTAGGAGGGTTCCCCTTTCTCCACATCCCCGCCAACATCTGTCGTTCCCTGACTTGTTAATTTTAGCCATTCTGACGGGTGTGAGGTGGTATCTCATTGAGGTTTTGATTTGGATTTCCCTGATGCCGAGCGATGTTGACCACTTTTTCATGTGCCTGTTGGCCATTTGGATGTCTTCTTTGGAAAAATGTCTGTTCATGTCTTCTGCCCATTTCTTGATTGGATTATTTGTTCTTTGGGTGTTGAGTTTGATAAGTTCTTTATAGATTTCGGATACTAGCCGTTTATCTGATATGTCATTTGCAAATATTTTCTCCCATTCTGTCGGTTGTCTTTTGGTTTTGTGGACTGTTTCTTTTGCTGTGCAAAAGCTTTTTATCTTGATGAAATCCCAATAGTTCATTTTTGCCCTGGCTTCCTGTGCCTTTGGTGATGTTTCTAGGAAGAAGTTGCTGCGGCTGAGGTCAAAGAGGTTTCTACCTGTGTTCTCCTTTAGGATTTGGATGGACTCCTGTCTCACATTTAGGTCTTTCAACCATTTGGAGTCTATTTTTGTGTGTGGTGTAAGGAAATGGTCCAGTTTCATTCTTTTGCATGTGGCTGTCCAATTTTCCCAACACCATTTGTTGAAGAGACTGTCTTTTTTCCACTGGACATTCTTTCCTGCTTTGTCAAAGATTAGTTGACCATAGAGTTGAGGGTCCATTTCTGGGCTCTCGATTCTGTTCCATTGATCTATGTGTCTGTTTTTGTGCCAGTACGATATTGTCTTGATGATGACACCTTTGTAATAGAGCTGGAAGTCCGGAATTGTGATGCCGCCAGCTTTGCTTTTCTTTTTCAAGATTCCTCTGGCTATCCGGGGTCTCTTCTGCTTCCGTACAAATTTTAGGATTATTTGTTCCATTTCTTTGAAAAAAGTGGATGGTATTTTGATGGGGATTGCATTGAATGTGTAGATTGCTCTAGGTAGCGTTGACATCTTCACAATCTTGGTTCTTCCAATCCATGAGCATGGAACGTTTTTCCATTTCTTTGTGTCTTCTTCAATTTCTTTCATGAGTATTTTATAGTTTTCTGAGTACAGATCCTTTGCCTCTTTGTTTAAATTTATTCCTAGGTATCTTATGGTTTTGGGTGCAATTGTGAATGGGATCGACTCCTTGATTTGTCTCTCTTCTGTCTTGTTGTTGGTGTATAGGAATGCCACTGATTTCTGTGCATTGATTTTATAGCCGGTTACTTGACTGAATTGCTGTATGAGTTCTAGCAGTTTTGGGGTGGAGTCTTTTGGGTTTTCCACATACAGTATCATATCATCTGCAAAGAGTGAGAGTTTGACTTCCTCTTTGCCGATTTGGATGCTTTTGATTTCTTTTTGTTGTCTTATTGCTGTGGCTAGGACTTCTAATACTATGTAGAATAGCAGTGGTGAGAGTGGACATCCCTGCCGCGTTCCTGACCTTAGGGGAAAAGCTCTCAGCTTTTCCCCATTGAGAATGATATTCGCTGTAGGTTTTTCGTAGATGGCTTTTATGATATTGAGGTATGTACCCTCTATCCCTATACTCTGAAGAGTTTTGATCAAAAAAGGATGCTGTACTTTGTCAAATTCTTTTTCTGCATCTATTGAGAGGATCATATGATTCTTGTTCTTTCTTTTGTTAATGTATTATATCACGTTGATTGATTTGCGGATGTTGAACCAGCCTTGCAGCCCAGGGATAAATCCCACTTGGTCGTGGTGGATAATCCTTTTAATGTACTGTTGGATCCTATTGGCTAGTATTTTGGTGAGAATTTTTGCATCCATGTTCATCAAGGATATTGGTCTGTCATTCTCCTTTTTGATGGGATCTTTTTCTGGTTTTGGGATCAAGGTAATGGTGGCCTCATAAAATGAATTTGGAAGTTTTCCTTCCATTTCTATTTTTTGGAATAGTTTCAGGAAAATAGGTATTAATTCTTCTTTAAATGTCTGATAGAATTCCCCTGGGAAGCCATCTGGCCCTGGGCTTTTGTTTCTTGGGAGATTTTGGATGACTGCTTCAATTTCCTTAGTGGTTATAGGTCTGTTCAGGTTTTCTATTTCTTCCTGGTTCAGTTTTGGTAGTTGATACATCTCTAGGAATGCACCCATTTCTTCCAGGTTATCTAATTTGCTGGCATAGAGTTGCTCATAATATGTTCTTATAATTGTTTGTATTTCTTTGGTGTTGCTTGTGATCTCTCCTCTTTCATTCATGATTTTGTTGATTTGGGTCATTTCTCTTTTCTTTTTGATCAGTCTGGCCAGGGGTTTATCAATCTTGTTAATTCTTTAAAGAACCAGCTCCTACTTTTGTTGATCTGTTCTACTGTTCTTTTGGTTTCTATTTCATTGATTTCTGCTCTGATCTTTATGATTTCTCTTCTCCTGCTGGGTTTAGGCTTTATTTGCTGTTCTTTCTCCAGCTCCTTTAGGTGTAGGGTTAGGTTGTGTATTTGAGACCTTTCTTGTTTCTTGAGAAAGGCTTGTATTGCTATATACTTTCCTCTCAGTACTGCCTTTGCTGTATCCCAAAGATTTTGGATAGTTGTGTTTTCATTTTCATTGGTGTCCATGAATTTGTTGAATTCTTCTTTAATTTCCTGGTTGACCCATTCATTCTTTAGTAGGATGCTCTTTAGCCTCCATGCATTTGAGTTCTTTCCGACTTTCCTCTTGTGATTGAGTTCTAGTTTCAAAGCATTGTGGTCTGAAAATATGCAGGGAATGATCCCAATCTTTTGGTACTGGTTGAAACCTGATTTGTGACCTAGGATGTGATCAATTCTGGAGAATGTTCCATGGGCACTAGAGAAGAATGTGTATTCCGTTGCTTTGGGATGGAATGTTCTGAATATGTCTGTGAAGTCCAGTTCGTCCAGTGTGTCATTTAAAGTCTTTATTTCCTTGTTGATCTTTTGCTTAGATGATCTGTGCATTTCAGTGAGGGGGGTGTTAAAGTCCCCCACTATTATTGTATTGTTGTCAATGTGTTTCTTTGCTTTTGTTATTAAATGCCTTATATAATTGGCTGCTCCCATGTTCGGGGCATAGATATTTACAATTGTTAGATCTTCTTGTTGGATAGACCCTTTAAGTAGGATATAGTGTCCTTCCTCATCTCTTATTACAGTCTTTGTTTTAACATCTAGTTTGTCTGATATAAGGATTGCCACCCCAGCTTTTTTTGGTGTCCATTAGCATGGTAAATGGCTTTCCACCCCCTCACTTTCAATCTGGGGGTGTCTTTGGGTCTAAAATGAGTCTCTTGCAGACAGCATATGGATGGGTCTTGTTTTTTAATCCAATCTGATAGCCTGTGTCTTTTGATTGGGGCATTGAGCCCATTTACATTCAGGGTAACTATTGAAAGGTATGAATTTAGTGCCATTGTATTGCCTGTAAGGTGACTGTTACTGTATGTTGTCTGTGTTCCTTTCTGATCTTTGCTGCTTTTAGGTTCTCTCTTTGCTTAGAGGACCCCTTTCAATATTTCTTGAAGGGCTGGTTTCATGTTTGCAAATTCCTTTAGTTTTTGTTTGTTCTGGAAGCTTTTTATCTCTCCTTCTATTTTCAATGACAGCCTAGCTGTATATAGTATTCTTGGCTGCATATTTTTCTCGTTTAGTGCTCTGAAGATATCTTGCCAGTCCTTTCTGGCCTGCCAGGTCTCTGTGGATAGATCTGTTGCCAATCTAATATTTTTACCATTGTAGGTTACATATCTCTTCTCCCGAGCTGCTTTCAGGATTTTCTCTTTGTCTCTGAGACTCGTAAGTTTTACTATTAGGTGTCGTGGTGTTGACCTATTTTTATTGATTTTGAGAGGGGTTCTCTGTGCCTCCTGGATTTTGATGCCTGTTTCCTTCCTCACATTAGGGAAGTTCTCTGCTATAATTTGCTCCAATATACCTTCTGCCCCACTCTCTCTCTCTTCTTCTTCTGGGATCCCAATTATTCTAATGTTGTTTTGTCTTATCGAATCACTTATCTCTCGACTTCTCCCCTCGTGATCCTGTAGTTGTTTCTCCCTCTTTTTCTCAGCCTCTTTACTTTCCATCATTTGGTCTTCTATATCACTGATTCTCTCTTCTGCCTCATTTATCCTAGCAGTTACTGCCCCCATTTTTGATTGCACCTCATCAATAGCCTTTTTGATTTCAACTTGGTTAGATTTTAGTTCTTTTATTTCTCCAGAAAGGGTTTCTCTAATAACTTCCACGCTTTTTTCAAGCCCAGCTAGTATCTTTAAGGTCATGATTCTGAACTCTAGGTCCAACATCGTACTAATGTCCGTATTGAGTAGGTCCCTGGCTGACGGTACTACCTCTTGTTCTTTTTGCTGAGGTGATTTCTTTCGTCTTGTCATTTTGTCCAGAGGAGAATAGATGAATGAGAGAACAAAATGTTAAGAGGTTTACAACGTCCCCAGCAAATATACTGTATACAAATCAGAAAAGACCTGAAACCAGGGGAAAAGAAAGGGAAAGAAAGTAAAAAGAAAGAGAGAAAAAAAAAAGATAAAAACAAAAACAGAACAATACAAAAAAGGCAGAATGTGATCAAATATGATCAGGCTAGTGCATAGATCAGTGCCACACACTAGATTTTGGGCATATTTTGGTCTGTTAGGAAAAAGTGCCTCCTAAAATTTTAAAGGAAGAAAGACATATATGTACAAAAGAAGGGTTGATATAATGAAGGGATAGAAGATGACTGTAAAGATGAAAATTATAAAAGATTTTATAAAAGGACTTGATAAGGTAAGAAGTTGTTTGAAAAAAGAAAGAAGATTTAAAAAAAAGAAAAAAGGGAGAGAATGTGATCAGGCAGGAGACTAGAACAGAACCATACACTAGTGATTTAGGGTATATTTTTATCTGTTAGAAGAAACTATCTCAAAATTTTAAAGAGAGAACAACTTATATATATATGCCAAAAATAAGGGTAACTACTATGAAGGGATAAAATATGACTCTAAAAATGAAAAATAAAAGTTTTTTTTTTAAAAAGAGATTGATAAGATGTTGGTTGAAAAAGGGAAAAAGAAAAAGAAAAAAAAACAGTTAACAAAAATTAACTTTGATGAACCAATGAATCATGGTAAAAAAAAGCCATGAATTCTATGTGCAGTATTCCCCTAGCCCTGGGGTTCTCCCGTTCTCCTTGATCGGTAAACTTGGTCTTGGCTTGCTGGCTGTTCGTGCTGATCTTCTGGGGGAGGGGCCTGTTGCCGTGGTTTCCAAATGTCTTTGCTGGAGGCTGAATTGCCCCGCCCTTGTCCGTCCGGGCTAAGCAAGCTGCTCAGGTTTGATCTCAGGAGCTTTTGTTTCCTGCAAGCTCTCCGTACAGACTTGGAGGACCAGGGCAAAAATGGTGGCCTCCCAATCTCCACCCGGAGGATCTGAGAACTCGGGGCCCTGCTCCTCAGTGCGCCCCCAGAGAAAAGCAGTCACTCCCTTGTCCCTGGTCTCTGGCTGCACTCCGTGCTCACCGGGCCTGTGACCGAGCGTTTGTATCTCTGGCACCCGACCCCGTGTGGAGTCTCCAAACCCAGCAGATCCCTGCGGTGCATTCCCGCGCCGCTCCTCCCTGGGAAGGAAGGGGAGTCTCCCCGGATCTGCCGCCTGTTGGGTCCGTGCTGCAGGAACAGTGGCCCGACTGGGCCGCGGATCACAGTTTATGGCAACCCTGAGCTGAGAGCCCACGCCTCGGCTCCGTCTCTGCAGCCGGCTTCCCCGCTCCGATCCCTGGGAGCTCTGGCGCACTCAGGGTCCCCCGGTCTTTCTGTGACCCCAAGGGTCCTGAGACCCCACTGTCCCGCGAGGGTTCCACCCTCGCTTAGCCACTGGAGCGACGTCCCTCAGCGGAGCTGGCTTCTAAAATGTCCGATTTTGTGCTCTGCGGCTCTAGCACTTGCCAGAAGCGGCCGGCGGAGGCCCCTCTCCCGCCATCTATCCTCCCGAATATCGCCTCGGATTCACTTCTCCGCACATCCTACCTTCCAGTAAGTGGTCATTTCTCTGTTCAGAGAGTTGTTGCTACTCTCCTCTTTGATCTCCTGTTGAGTTCATAGGTGTTCAGAATGGTTTGATCCCTATTCAGCTGAATTCCTGAGACCAGATGAAATCTAGGTCTCCTACTCCTCCGCCATCTTGCTCCGCTGGCCCAATACTGGCCCTTTTAAAAAAAAATTATTATGTTCAGTTAGCCAACATAGAGTATATCATTAGTTTTTGGTGTAGTGTTCAATGATTCATTAGTTGCATATAACAACCAAATGCTCATCACAACACCTACCCTCATTAATACCCATCACCCGGCTAACCCATTCCTCCAAACCCCTCATTTTTTAGCCCTCAGTTTCTTTCCCGGAGCCTGAGTCTCTGATAGTTTGTCTCCTTCTCTAATTTCTTCCCCTTCGGTTTTCCCTCCCTTCCCCTGTAGTCCTCGTGCTATTCCTTATGTCCCACATATGAGTGAAACCATGTGATAATTGTCTTTCTCTGCTTGATTTATTTCATTTACCATACTAGCCCTTTATCTGATATGTCATTTGCAAATACCTTTTCCCATTCTGTAGGTTGCCTTTTAGTTTTGTTGACTGTTTGCTTTGTTGTACAGAAGCCTTTGGTCTTGATGAAGTCCCAGTAGTTCGTTTTTGCTTTTCTTTCCCTTGCCTTTGGAGATGTGTCTGGGAAGGAGTTGCTGTGGCTGAGGTTGAAGAGGTTGCTGCCTCTATTCTCCTCTAGGATTTTGATAGATTCCTGTTTCCATTGGAGGTCTTTCATCCAGACTCTTAACTCTAGAGAACAAAGTGATGGTTACCAGAAGGGAGATGGTTGGGAGCATGGGTAAGATAGGTGATGGGATTTAAGGAGTGCACTTGTCCTGATGAGCCCTGGATACTGCATGGAAGTGTGGAATCACTCTACTGTATACCAGAAACTAATAGAACACTGTATGTTGACTGTAGTGGAATTAAAATAAAAGAAAAATAGTTGGCCAACTGTGTTATGCATATGGAAATCTCAATACTGTCTTTCCTATTTGATTTTGTTGATAAATCTAAACCTGTTATAAAGTGAAAAGTTTATTAGTCATCATTATGTTTTCTTTGTTAACACATAATGTTGCATAATTAGTTCTACCATTACTTACTAGTAATTGGCACATATCCTGTTCTATTGTTTCATTTAAATAACATCATTTATGTGACAAAAATTGAGTAATACACAACAATGTAGAAATCACAGAATGATCTATTTTACATAGTTTATGTTAGGATAAATCATATATTATAGCAAAGAAGTAATTGAATTCAACACAAATACATTGAACTCTAGGCTTTTGCCAGGCACTGGAAAGAGCACCAGCATATTTTGGGGAGGGTGGAGGTTGGGAGACACAGTCAGTGCTTACGCCTTGCCCTGAAAGATGGTCCAGACATAAAGCCAGTAGCTAAAAAATGCGAGGAAAGGAAAGGTAAGTAATAGGATGTCATGCTTATTGAGTACTTTATGTCAGGTGTACTTCAAAGATCTTTACTAATCATTCTTCTCTCAGGCCACAATGCCCCACAGTACAAAAATCTCACTGTGATCCCCATTTTGGAGATGAGCATGTTGAGGCTCAGAGAAAGGCAGACAGCTTGTGAGTGAAGGAGCTGAGATTCCAACCAATGGAAATCCTTCCCTTCTACTCCAGACTCTATGAGCTTTTATAGAGCCACGTGCCACTTGAGTCTTTCTGGTGAAGGGAGCAAAGGGGTATTTAAATCCTCATAGAACTCAAAATATTCTGTGTGGAGAAGAGAAAACAGAATAAGAGGCCTACCCAGGAAAGAATAGATTCAGAGGGCCTGTCTTGGGGGAAGACTCAGCATTGACCTCAGGCCAGTGGCTTCTTACTCCACCTCTGATGAGGTTATTTATCAACCAGAACCTTTATCAGACCCATCAGGTTGTTCCCCAAACTTACTGGACTCTGATGTAGACTGAGAGATTTTTGTATCAAGCAGACATGAATCCTTTCTCAGGCTCCGGGTTTCCGTGCTTGACCTTCTGAGGACCAAGAATGAGGACCTCTTCATGTGAAAAGGATGCAGGAACCAGCTTGAAAGGGTCACCACTGTCCAAATCAAGACAACCCGCACATCAAAATGAATCATGGCAGGAATAGTTTCCCAATACTGAATGATAACCCGTGAGTCTAGAGAACTACTTAAGAAAAGCTTTGAAAATCGAGATTGACAGAAGGGAAAGATCTTTACAAAAGATTGCTCAGAATTAAAGATAGGAGTAGACAGTGGAAAGAAGAAATCACCTTTAATAAAAACATCATAACAGTTCAGCCACCAGTTATCAGTAGATGGTCCTTGGGTGAAATGATGTTAGGGCACAAGCTATGGACTGTGGGAACCATGGTGAATTTAACACCACTTACCTACAGTGAAACTAGACTGTTTCCATGTGGCTCATGAGGCAGGTTCAAAGTGAAGGGCATAATATCAGTAACAGATTTTAAAAAGAGAAGAAAAAATAAGAAGGTCTGGACAAATAGAACGCACATCATGAGATGGTAAATGTAAAGTCGAAGAGAAAGAGTCCCATTGAATGCAATGGACAAAAAGATCCAGATAAAAATCCACAACTTTCTAAACCAACGAACCGACCAACAAGTGTAAACTTTTGCGGTGTCTGGGTGGCTCAGTCAGTTAAGCGTCTGCATTCAGCTCAGGTCATGATCCCAGGGACCTGGGATTGAGCCCCACATCCAGCTCCCTGCTCAGCAGGAGTCTGCTTCTCCCTCTCCCTCTGTCCCTCCCCCCACTCATGCTTTTTCTCTCCCTGCTCTCACTTTCAAATAAATAAATAAAATCTTAAAAAGAAAAACTGCAGGAGAAATAAAATCCTCGAGTGGCAAATTTTCACAGCCCTCTCTCAGCACCCCCCAAATTAGTAAGGATGCAGATGATTTGGACAGTTAAAACATCTGAATGTAGAAGTAGATACATAATCATATAACGTACATATGATATGGAGATACAAAATAAAGACAAAATATAGGTATAATGTACATTTAGATATTAGATAAAATAAAATATAAGTTAAAAATGAAACAATATTCTATACATTCGTTTAAAATGAATATATACAGATACAGAACTATGTATATATATTAATACATACATTTATATGCGGAAATCTATAGGTTATTTTACTAAACAGATGAAAGAGAGTCATTATTTTTAAGGACATATCATATGTTTATAAAATTTAACCATGAATTGGACAGAAAGCAAGTGTCAATATATTTCAGAAGAGTGAAACCCACAAAGGATGTTCTTTGATAACAATTGCAAATGTGCTGGATCATTGAAGAAATGATAACTAGAATTTCCACATATTTTTGGTAATTGAATAGCCTATTGAACAAAACCACCGAAGGAAATGTCAAAGGAAAAATCAGTGTGAACTGAATCAACATGATACTGAATATGTGGCAGTAAAATAGACCTCTTTCTGTCCTGGGAATTTGCCTTTGGATAGAAAGATTTTTGGTGTTCAAATCATCCCATACTAACGGAGAAGCTGTTACATGTTAAACATTCCTAGAAATGCCACTTAACTCTGTCACCTCATTAGGTGTCAGTGTTGGGTTTAAATTATGCACATAAATGGAAAAACGCCAAACTGAATCTCGTGCTTGCTCTGTGTGGGATCTCCATGACAATTTTCATTCATAAAGTTCATAAGCTTCTCTCTCAAGGGACTCCTGGATAACACCCAGGGAGTGTGGCACCACCAGGAACCTGAGAGAGGGTGAGGAAGAATCAGAGGGAGATAGGAGTAGAGAGAAGGGATAAAGAGGAATTGCAAGGAGGAAAGGGGGAGGCGGTCCAGGTGTGTGGAGGGGGAACCATGGGCCAGGGAGGCCCTCCTTTACCAGCGGGGCCTTGCTCAAGTTCCAAAACCAGGCCCCAGGTCCTGCAGCCTGGAACTGGCACAGATGCATTGCTGATCTCGACTCAGAGTATTCAAGAATAAGGTCCATATTCTCCCTCTGGAGCTAGCAATGTGCAGCAAGGTGGGGGGGTTGCTATCCTCATGTCCACTGTGGATCCTGATGCAGGATGGTAGGTGGACAGTTTCAAATTCCAAGCATTCGGGGCGCCTGGGTGGCTCAGTCGTTAAGCATCTGCCTTTGGCTCAGGTCGTGATCCCTGGGTCCTGGGATCGAATCCCGATTTGGGCTCCCTGCTCAGCAGGAAGCCTGCTTCTCCCTCTCCCACTCTCCCTGCCTGTGTTCCCTCTCTCACTCTCTCTCTGTGTCAAAAGAAATCTTAAAACAAACCAACAAAACCCAAACAAACCCCAAGCATTCTCTTACGTCATACTTCATCAAGCTTCGAGTTGTGACCAGGTGGCAATTAGTATTTGAAGGTAAAATTGGTTCCTTACCAGACTCATGGAAACTATTTCATCCATCTGCCATGTCTAAAGCACTTTTCATTGAAAATATTATGACATGAGACATGCAGTAATTCATAATGCATGTGTAGCTACCTATAGGTTTGCATTTTGACCCTGTCACCAATGTGTCCTCAAACACTTGATTGGTAAAGTCAAAAATGCGCTGTCCCAATTGAGATCATCGTGCTAGTTGATGTCTTTTATAAATGGAATTTCAATATGCTGACCTGACCAGAAATTATTCTTTTTTTAAGAGGAAGAAGAATGAAAGCAAAATTAAAATAGTGTATTGGGCGTCAGTGTTTTATGTACTAGGAACCTTTTGATGGGTAAACCCAATCATGTGAGTTTGCATTATGTCCATTTGCAGTCTGTATTTTGGAGGGGAGTGGTGCCAGCCCTAGCCGTTTCCTAATGACATTGACAAAATCGGTTTCATTCTTCAGTGACACAGAAAGGAGAAGGAAAAGATGTCTTCGTGCCCGAGGCACTGTCACAAAGACCTGTCCCGGTCTAGAGAACAGGCTTGGCGGGATCCAAGCACCCTCAGTGCCTGCACCTGAGCAGCCTGGGTCTTAAGCATTGTAGGGATTCCCAGAGCAGCCGGAAGAGGGCGCGCGCGCACCTCACCCGGGAGGGGCGGTTTCCCTGCGTGCGCAGGAACCGCCGGCTGTCAGAGGACGCCAGGGCGTTACCTGACCCAGGGTGCCTCAGGGCAGGAGAGTTTTCTGCCGCCCCCTTGGGACCCAGCGCCCCTCCGAGAGCCAGAGCTGCGTTTCCAAGAAGTTCTGCAGCCGGCCCCGGGGTACCTGGGCCCGTTGCAGCATCTTGGTGCCTCCTGAGGTGCGACGGAGAAGCTGCCTTGTTCGCTGAGTGCTGACAAGGGGACTCTGGGCGGCTTCCCCGGGACTTACTGGTAGGTGAGCAGCACAGTCGCTTGCATTTTGGGGGCTGATCCCCTGGTTTGGTCCTTATTTTCCCTGAGAGTATTTGAACAGGAAGTATTTTACTCAGGGATCCGTGGATTGAAGGGTCCTGTGACGCCACGTCAGAGATGCTGTGGTTGGTTTGTTAGAGGCAGGCTTCTTTCTGGGGAGAAATCCTGACTCAAATTAGGGGAAGCGGAGCAGCATTTAGTTAGGAGGTGAATACACTAACTGCTGACTCTCAGGACCTTCTAGAAGAATGAGCTGGGATCCCACTTTCTGATATCTGCTGGAACCAGAGCCCCAGGTAAAAACACAAACTGCCGTCCAGTTTGTAACCTTAAAGGTAGAAACTCTCAGGGAATTATCCGCCAATGTCGGCTTTCTTTGGAAGGATGGAGACTTGAATGTAGGACAGAGAAGCTGTGATTAAGCCTTAGGCACATTGGGGAATATAAGAGAGGCTCACTGTTTTCAGGAGAAAAGGGGGCAATTTGGAAGGCTGTTAAGAACCAAAGGTCCAGGGGCACCTGGGTGGCTCCGTCATTGAGCGTCTGCCTTCAGCTCAGGTCATGATCTTGCGGTCCTGGGATCGAGACCCACATCGGGGTCCCTGCTGGGCAGCCGGCCTGCTTCTCCCTCTCCCACTCCCCCTGCTTGTGTTGCCTCTCTCACTCTGTCTCTCTCTGTCAAATAAATAAAATCTTAACAACAACAACAACAAAAAATAACCAAAGGTCCTTTGGCGGCATCGGGTAGTTCAAAGTGTTGTAGCTCCTCATGGACGAGTCCTGTTGGAGGAGGTGCGGGGGGTATAGAGATGAGAATAGAGTTCTGCTAGCTGGAATAGTGGAGTATCCATGTGCGAGGTCAAGTCCATGTCTTCCTGTTGGGTCCCCAATTTATTTGGAGTGGTAGTGTGTGAGAGCTCCCCCTGCCCGAACCACCTGCCTGTGTTTTGTGACATTTCCTGTTATGAGTTTTCAAATTTACCCTTTTTTAAAATTTTATTTTTTTATGTTAGTCACCGTACAGTACGTTAGTTTTTGATGTAGTGCTCCATGATTCATTGTTTTTGTGTAACACCCTTACTCCTTCTCATCAAGATTTGCTTTGATGAGCAAAATAAAGCAGTCAGAGAAAGACAAATACTATATGATTTTACTCATCTGTGGAGTTTATAAAGAAAAAAGAAAAACCAAATGAGCAAAGAGAAGAAAAAAGAGTTAAACCAAGAAACACTGTTAAGTATAGAGAACAACCTTTTGTTCCCAGAGGAGAGGTGTTTGGGGGAATGGGTTGAATAGGTGACAGGGATTAGGTCATGCACTTGTGATGAGCACCAGGTGCTGCCTGGAAGTGTTGAATCGCTAGATTGTACACCTGAAATGAACATAATAGTGTATGTGGACTAATTGTAAATAAAAATTTTAAAAATGTTTCCTTGGAAGAATTTCTTTTTCTTTTTAGGATTTTATTTATTTGTATGTATGTGTGTGTGAGACAGAGAAAGAGAGAGGCAGAGGGAGCAACAGGCCCCTGCTGGGCAAGGAGCCCAATGTGGGACTCAGTCCCAGGACCTTGGGACCATGACCTGAGCCACAGGCAGATGCTTAATCGACTGAGTCGCCCAGGTATCCCTGGAAGGCTTTCTGATCAACAGTCAAGTTCTTTATATTTCATGGTTTGGTGTTTCAGTGCCAGCAAAGCTTTTTCAGAATGGCATGTCTCATGTTAGAGGGAATGTTCATCGCAGTTGTAAACTACTCAAGTGACGCTTGAGGAACAGGGAGGATTAGAAGGGAGAAACTCTCATGAACTTCCCACTGAAGTCTGTATTTGCTCAAGATTGAGACCAGTGAGCCAGCATCACCTCATTGGCACAGCGTTTGTACAAAGGATTGAGAGACAGCAAATACAGAATCAAAAACAAGATGACAATTCCAAACCATAGGTTGGTTTTAATCCAGGACCCTAGGTCTGAAAGGAGCCAACTGAAAATATTTATTGGCATTTGTTTGGACTGAAGGCAAACCAGGAGTCCTGTATGCCTCCTGGAAGTGTCCCCCTCCAGTGGCTAGGAGCAAAACAGTCAAATACTGCGGGAATGCACTGAATGAAATCATTGAGCACATTTGGGAACATAGAGTACACTGAAGAACATGAAGTAAGAGAGAACTTGTTGTAAGAATAGGAATACTGACAGGATGTTTCAAAACAGTATTGTTACTTCAAAAGAATTGTTTAGAACTATATGGGTTATCAGTAATGGTCTGTTGTGTTGTAAATTCAGAAGCCATGCATTTGGATTAGAATCAGGATTCAGTTAGTAGTTTCGGTAAAAGACAGACTTTGAGGTGCTGCCTCTGTGTCTTCAAAAGGAGTTGCCGTAGCTGACCTGGCATGATATTTATCCTTGTCCTCCTTTAAATAAGAACCATCAGGAAAGCAGGAAAAATCTGCCTTGGTTAGAGCAGTTTGCTGAAAATCGTCACAGGGAGTCAACAGTTGATCTGTCAGTGTGAAGCAGCTGTGATGGATTTCATATGTGAAGGAGGGGAGAAGAGTGCCAGGGTTGAGGCTATTGGAACCAGAAAGAGTTATGTGAGGAGTGGTAAGCAGGAGGATTTCATAGGAGGTGAGGTCACTGGAAAATCTTGAGTGTGAGGAGAATTCAGAAGGGCCTCTACTACATGGGGCACAGGGATGGTTAAAGGGGAGGCTGTGATGAATTCTTCAGTGGCCTTATCCCAGAGGGCCGTGGCGGGAATGGCTCTGAGGTAGGGGGTACGTCCCCCAGCCACAGCATCTCCCTGTTGACTCTAATACTCTATGGGGTGATGGTGGTCCCCGAGTTTTGTGTTGAGCACTCCAAGGGCATTCCCTTCCCTGTCACATAGAGAGAGGAAAAAGGGAAGTAGATAATTAGGAAGTTGGAGGTCAGGGTCTGTTGTTGGACTTTTGTTTAAGGTTTCAAAGTCTATGTCATCCCCCTTTTTCTGAATAATTGTGTTAGGTTTGTCATTTTTTAGTAAACTATATAGCAGCTGAGCCTTAAGAGATAAGTTTGGAATCCATTGTTGACAGTAGCCAGACAGTCCAAGAAAGCCTGGTCATTGGTGCTTAAGGCTGTGGGAAATCGAGGATGCCTTGAGTCTACCTGTTTCCAGCTGTCGTCCTTGTTCTGAGATCAGGTGTCCTAAATACCTAACCTGAGTTTGAGCAAACTGGAGTTTTTCTTTGGAGACTGGATGTCCATTTGAAGGCCAAAAGTTTTCACAGGGTGATGCTGTCTTCCTGTGCAGAGGTGTGAGGGGGGTAGCAGAGATGCCAATCACCTACATATTGTAACAAAGGAGAGCCCACAGCACACATTTTATCATCCAAGTCAGCCATTAAGGTTTGTAGGAAATAGGAAGCATTCTGTGAAACCGTGGGCCCTTACAGTCCAGGTGTATTGCCATTCTCTAAGGTCAATGCAAATGATCGTGGCAGTCCTTATCAACTGGAATACTAAATACAGCACATTGGTTAATTACGGTGAGGACTTTGGTGTCAGTTGGAATGGATGTCAGGGTGGGCGGGTTGGGAATAAGGGGATGGCGAGCGTCTACAGTGTTAAGTATTGCTTAGAGGTCTGGACAAAGTCCCGTCCTCAGGGTTGGGTTTTCTGACAGGTGTATTAGAGGTGTTACATGGATAGGTGCAGGGGATCATGAGGCCCTGATGCTTGTAACCCTCTATTAGGGGGTTGATGCTTTGAAGTCTTCTTAATTTATAGAATTTACTCTGCTGAACTACACCATTATTATACCATTAGATTATCATTTTGACTGTTTTGTCATAAAGTATAATTTTGTTAAAAAATATTGTTTCTCCATCAACTGCAATTTTTTTCTCCCTCTTCTAGGTAAAGACTCAAGCATTTGAAGGTAAGATTTCAGTGTTCTGTTTTCCTGGTATTCTTTTCTTTTTTTTTTTTTAATTAAATTTTATTATGTTGTTAGTCACCATACAATACAGCATGACTTTTTCATGTAGTGTTCCATAATTCATTGTTTTCCTATAACACCCAGTGCTCCCTGCAATCCATGACCTCCTTAATTCACATCACTGGACCAACCCATTCCCTCACCCCTCTCCCCTCTGAAACCCTCAATTTGTTTCCCGGAGTCCATAGTCTTTCATGGTTTGTCCCCCCTCTGATTTCCCCCCTTCATTTTTCCTTTCCTTCTCCTAATGTCCTCCATGGTACTCCTTATGTTCCACAACTAAGTGAAACCATATGATAATTGACTTTCTCTGCTTGACTTATTTCACTTAGCATCATCTCCTCCAGTCCCATCCATGTTGATGGAAAAGTTGGGTATTCATCCTTTCTGATGGCTGAGTCATATTCCATTGTGTTTATGGACCGCATCTTCTTTATCCATTCTTCTGTTGAAGGGCATCTCGGCTCTTTCCACAGTTTGGCTACTGCGGACATTGCTGCTATGAACATTGGGGTGCATATGGCCCTTCTTTTCACTACATCTGTGTCTTTGGGGTAAATACCCAGTGGTGAAATTGCTGGGTCATAGAATAGCTCTATTTTTAATATTTTGAGGCACCTCCACACTGTTTTCCAGAGTGGTTGTGCCAACTTGTATTCCCACCAACAGTGTAAGAGGGTTCCCCTTGCTCCACAACCTCTCCAACATTTGTTGTTTATGGCCTTGTCACTGTTTGCCAGTCTAACTCGTGTAAGGTGGTATCTCAATGTGGTTTTGATTTGAATTTCCCTGATGGCTGTCTACGGCCATACCACCCTGAACGCGCCCGATCTCGTCTGAATTTCCCTGATGGCTAATGACGATGAACATTTTTTCATGTGTCTGTTAGCCATTTGTATGTCTTTGGAGAAGTGTCTGTTCATGGTCCTCTGCCCATTTATTGACTTGATTATTTGTTGTTTGGATTTGAGTTTGGGAAGGTCTTTATAGATCTCGGATATCAGCCCTTTATCTGTAGTGTCATTTGCAAATATCTTCTCCCATTCTGTGGTTTGCCTGATAATCTTTTTTTTATGTAAAGATTTTATTTATTTGATAGACAGCATGAGCAGGGAGAAGGGGCAGAGGGAGAGGGAGAAGGGGCAGAGGGAGAAGGAGAAGGGGCAGAGGGAGAGGGAGAAGCAGATTCCTTGCTGAGGAGGGAGCTCAACATGGGTTTCTTTCTTTCTTTCTTTCTTTTTTAATATTTTATTTATTTATTTGACAGAGACACAGCAAGAGATAAAGCACAAGCAGGGGGAGTGCGAAAGGTAGAAGCAGGTTTCCTGCTGAGCAGGCAGCGTGATGCAAGGCTGGATCCCTGGACCCTGGGATCATGACCTGAGCCAAAGGCAGACGCTTAAAGACTGAGCCACCCAGGCGCCCCACCTGGTAATCTTTTCTTAATACAACTCTTTGATGTGGTTTCTAATCCAGCTAGAAGAAAATACATTGACTTATCTGATCAGGTTAGCCCCTTAACTCTTCACAGTTGCTTTTCCTGGTTTGAGGCCCAGGTGACAGCACAGGTTGGGTTGCCACCAATTGAGACAGGTGACCAGGTGGAGGAACAGACTACACAATTAGGGAGAAGCAGATGAGTTTACCTCTGGTTAGAAATGTTTAAGAAGCCAGTGACTATGTGAGTGTGAAATCTGGCAGGTGTACATTGACATGACTTGGCTATTGGGGGAAATGTACAGATTAAGGGACTGTGAGCCTGTCAGGAAGCTCAAGGCTTAGAGAAGAACCAAATATTGCCAGACAAAGTGTGTGTCACAAGAGAAGTTTAAAAAGCATGTGTTATGAGTCTTGAGGGGAGGGAGACTAAGGCCAGTGGAGAGAGAGGGGAAGTGGACAGAATGCAAGATGGGGATAATGAATTGTGTATGGGCTTCAGGGACTGTGATGATTTATTGGCCTGGCACGTAGTAAGCCCTCAAATGCTTGCGTTTCTATTATGAGTACAGTATTGATGGTATAGAAGAGGTGACCTCTGGGCCGCAGAGCTCTCCCACTGTACAGAAAGAAGATCAGTTTGCAGTTTGGCGTACAGCTGTAGAATTACATCCATGTGAAAGGATTCTGGCATCTTGGGCCTGGTTTTGGTGCTTTACATGTGCGATCCACTTGTCAGGTGACCGTTTTCTGGGTGTTGTTTACCAGTAATGCAGGTGGTGACGTTTGCATTTTGGCCCTTCAACATCTTGTGATTTAGGAAGATGAGGAATTAGCCGGCGCCTCTAGCCACTAGGTGGTAAAGCAAATATTGCACCCAAGTGTGTTTGATTCCAAGACCATGTCCATCTGCGCGTCCCACTCTGGTTCTCATGGAGGGGACTCTGCTGGGCAGCAGAAAGACATTGGAGGTCTCTGAGTACCAAACAAGTGACATTTAAAATAATTACTCTCTCTCTATTTTTCAAGGCACGGGGGTGAAAGTGGGGGAAAACCTGGAAGAACTTAGGTGGGTTATTTTTAATAGGGATTTTGATTTTTAACCTCTGTTTTTAAATTAATTGCACTGATTTATTTATTTGAGAATGGAGGAACAGAATATAAGGCAATAGGGTACTTGATTTTTGTCCATTTCTCTGCCGGTGATGACAGCAATTTGAACTGTTCATATATTCTAAGATGAGTGTTCCTTAATGATGGGATATTAGGCTAAGAGCTTTTACTGTGTTTCCCCTAAAGATTAACCTCATTGAAATGAGGTTCTTATTTTCATATTTGTTTCCAACATTTAATGCTACTAAATAAAACGTGCTTTCTTCCCAGACCACAGTAATGCTCAAATGTTACATGCGCCCATAGTGCGGGATCACACACCTTTTGTGTTGATGCAGTGGGTAATTTGATTTTATTGGTTTTGGTACTCATCTGAGAGATCGCCATTTTATCTTTTCGGTTAATTTAGATCAAATTTCTGAGAAGATTAAGAATTGCATGAAGGAAAATGTAGAACTTGCAGAAACAATATGCATTTTTGAACAGAAGGTACAATCCCACCCCATTTTTTTTTCATTTTTATGGTTTCACGTGGAATGATGTCCACTTCCAGGTCACTGATTTTGCCATCTCCTCTTTCATCTTAGTGCCCCTTTCATTCCATTCTATACCAGGCTGAATTTAAAGCAAGCATCACATATGTAAAGTATTGCTTCCTTTATTTCCATAATTACTTACCCACGGGAGATCGGTTTTGCTGTCACCATAATTAATTTTTTGAATTCTGAATCCTCTATTATATATTTGTATAGATCAATGAAGCAAAGAAATGTACTCAAGAAACCATGTGGCCAAAGAAGCTTCCCTCTTATGGAGCCCATAGACTTAAGGTAAAAAAAAAAAAAAAAAAAAAAAAATCCTTTCTTTGTCCTGGATTACACTCTCAAAACAGAGGTAAAGGTAACGAGTATGTATTCCTGATGTCTGTATGTTCTGTTGAAGAATGACCTGGACACACTTGAGAGCGCTAATGCAATCCTTAGTGACATCACTGAAAGTGTGCATGCTCAGTTGTAATGTGAGAGAGATCAGAATGTCATATTCTCATGACTGCCATATGTCTATCATTGTTAAACTCTAGATATTGGGTAGGAAATATCTGGAGAAAAACTGAGGTGCACCCTGATGGTATCTTGCTGCAGACAAGATGGGAGTTAATGGCTGGCAGGTGACTGGGGGGTGCCAGCAGTCGCAAATCCTGTGAACTCAGTTTTCCTTCCTTTCCTTTTCTTTTCTCTTCTCTTCCCCTCCCCCTCCCTTCCCTTTCCCTTTCCTTCCTTCCTCCCCCCCTCCCAGCTAAAATCCTTTTCCAGGAGAAGATATCCTGACAGTGGAGCAATTCAGATCATTGTTTTTGTTGTTCAGCATGGTTTGCATTCTTCTCAACTAGTGTCTTTGAGGTAGGTGGCACGAGTTCCCTCGGGAATTGTAGGAAATGTCCAGGAGTTAATAGCACAGTGTTAATGACACCATGTCCCGGAAAGGTGTCTCTATGACAGTGTCATGGCCCCAGTCTTGAACTGAAAATTCAGGGCTCTCAAGAGAACCTAGACAAGTCAGGAAGCCCTGCTTCATCCTTATGCGTTTAGTAGTGATGAGTTGGTCAGGCCTCGTTTCGTACGTTTTAATGAAATATGTAAGGTAATGAAATGTAACGACCAATGCTTAAATTTCACAACATAATACTACAATCATGACAGATCTTCACAAGGGACACATGTTAGTGGAGCTTAATACAGAAAGCAAGGCACTGAAAATGCTTATGTGAGTCATTGGACTCCATAAGCACAAAGGTATGGTCCTGGCCTTGCCATGAATTCTTCATAAGATCACACATGCCAGCCTCTGCCTCCCAGTAAAAATGCCCTCCAAATCACAAATGATTAAAAGGAGCAGGGATCAAGAATATCTATACAAGTAGCTCGCAACACCTTGGTCAAGCACACCCCCACGGGATACAGCAGTGATAAATTAGGCCATGAATGAAAGTTCAACTAAGCTCTGTTAAAATAGGTTTGGTAAATTTTGTGCCAGCCACCGCAGTCATTTGATTAACCCAAATTAATAGGCTTGTGGTGTAAAACGTGTTAAAGATATTTCCATACAATAGTTAAGACTTAACTAAGCCGTAAGAAGCTACAATGACCACGAAAAGAAGCTACGGAAGTGACTTCAATCCTTCTGACTACACAATAACTAAAACCCAAACTGGGATTAGATACCCCACTATGCTTAGCCCTACACATAAATAATTCGCTCAACAAAATCATTCGCCAGAGAACTACTAGAAACAGCTGACAACTCAATGGAATTGGCGGTCCTTTATACCCCTTTAGAGGAGCCTGTTCTATAATTGATACACGCCGATAAACTTCACCACCCCTTGCTAATTCAGCGTATATACTGCCATCCTCAGCAAACCCTTAAAAGGGAAAAAAAGTAAGCACAAACATTACACCGGAAGAAGTTAGGTCAAGGTGTAACCCATGGGGTGGGAAGAAATGGGCTACATTTTCTACTTAAGAACACAACACCCAGGAAAGTTTTTATGAAACTAAAAACCAAAGGAGGATTTAGTAGTAAATTAAGAATAGAGAGCTTAATTGAATTGGGCCAGGAAGCACGCACGCACAGCCCATCACCCTCCTCAAGTCATAGAATCTAAATGTCACATATTAAAAGCACTAAAACACAAGAGGAGACAAGTCTTAACAAGGTTAGCATACTGGAAAGTGTGCTTGGGTAAACCCAAGTGAAGCTTAAATACAGCATCTGGCTTATACCCAGAAGAGTTCATAATAAAGATGACCACTTTGAACCAGAGCTAGCCCAAACAACTATAAATTACCACAAGACAAACAGTTATAAAAATATAGGAGAAATTTTAATTGGAGCTATAGAGAAAGGACCATAAGGGAATGATGAAAGAAAAATTAAAAGTACTAAATAGCAAAGATTAACACTTTTACCTTTTGCATAATCAATTAGCTAGACTAACTTAAAGAGAATTTAAGCTAAGCCCCTACCCCCCACCAAACCAGAGGAGCTACCTATGAATAATCCACCAGGATGAACTCATCTATGTTGCAAAATAGTGAGAATATAGAGGTGAAAAACCTAACGAGCCTGGTGATAGCTGGTTACCCAGAATAGAATATCAGTTCAACTTTAAACTTTACGTAAAAAACCTAAAAACTGTACTTTAAGTTTAAAATATAGTCTAAAAAGGGGCACCTGGGTGGCTCAGTATTTAAGTGTCTGCCTTTGGCTCAGGTCATGATCCCAGAGTCCTGGGATCGAGCCACGCATCGGGCTCCCTGCTCAGCGGGAAGCCTGCTTCTCCCTCTCCCACTCCTCCTGCTGTGTTCCCTCTCTCACTGTGTCTCTCTCAAATAAATAAAATCTTAAAAAAATAAAATAGAATCTTAAAAGGTACAGCTTTTTAGAAAAAGGATACAACCCTGTTTAGAGTGAATAAGTACACCAATATAGGCTTAAAAGCAGTCATTATGAAAGTGTTCAAGCTCAATAAATTTAATACCAAAAATATTTAACTCCTTATCTAACACTCAGTTAATCTATTAATGTGGAAGCAATGTTAACAGGAGTAACAAGAATTCTTTCTCCTTGCATAAGCTTATATCAGAGCACATAACCACTGAGAGTTAAAAAAATAAAACGTATCTAACAAATCACTTAATCAAACTAACTGTTAATCCAACACAGGCATGCAATTAAGGAAAGATTAAAAGAAGAAAAAGGAACTCGGCAAACACAAACCCTGCCTGTTTATCAAAACATCACCTCCAGCATTTCCAGTATTGGAGGCACTGCTGCTCATGACATTCATTAAACGGCCACGGGATCCTGACCCTGCAAAGGAGAGCGTAATCATTTGTTCTCTAAATCAGGCCTTGTATGATCGGCCACAGGAGGGGTTAACTGTCTCTTCCTTCCATTCAGTGAAATTGACCTTCCTGTGAAGAGGCAGGGATTAAAAAAAAAAATAGACCAGAAGACCCTTTGCAGCTTGAATTAACTAGCCCAAAGAAATTTCTCAATCTAACTGACCAGCAATAATAAACTTCTATATCGGTTCGCAGTTTAGGTTGGGGTGACCTCAGAGAACAAAATAAACTCCAAGTGATAGAAACCTAGACTCGCCAGTCAAAATATTATTTTTTGATCCAAAAAATTTTGATCAATGGAACAAGTTACCCTGGGGACAACAGCACAATCCTATTTGAGAGTTCATATTGATATTGGATCAGGACAACCTAATGGTGCAGCAGCTGTTAAGGGTTCGTTTATTCAACAGTTAAAGTCCTATGGGATCTGAGTTCAGACTGGAGTCATCCAGGTCAGTTTCTATCTATTAAATAATTTCTCCCAGTTCGAAAGGACAAGAGAAATAAGGACTAATTATTGAAGCGTCTTCGACTACTAGATGATACTATCTTAATCTAACCAGTTGACTGTATACTCTGGTTTCTCTTCAGATCGTATAGATCTTTTGCCTTTAACCAGTTGACTTTAAATCACACCCAAGAAGCCTGGGTGGCTCAGTCGTTAAGCATCTGCCTTTGGCTCAGGTCCTGACCCCAGGATCCCAGGGTCCTGGGATCGAGCCCCTCATCGGGCTCCCTGCTCTGCGGGAAGCCTGCTTCTCCCCCTCCCATTCCCCCTGCTTGTGTTCCTTCTCTCGCCTTGTCTGTCTCTGTCGAATAAATGAATAAAATCTTAAAAAAAATAAAAAGTCATGCCTAAGAGAAGGGCTTGTTAGGGTGACAGAGCCTGGTAATTACATAAAACTTTAGCCTTTATTCCCAGAGTTTCAATTGATCTCCCTAACATAATGTGTGTGTAATCAGCATTCTCTCGCTAATCATTCCTAGCCTTCTCACTGTGACCTCCTGAACCGTAGTAGAACGAAAAGTACGAGGGTATATACAACTAAAAAGTACGAGGTATATACAATATAAGACCAAATACTGGAGGCCCGTGTGGCCTTCTACAACCCATTGCCGATGCCGTAAAACTTGTCACTCGACAATCGCTAGAACCACTCCTTTATATCCATATTTATTATGGCACCCATTTTAGCCCTAACACTTGCTTTAGCTCTATGAATTCCCCTACCCACACCATACCCACTGAATATGAACTGAGGTGTGCCATTCATATTAGCTGTATCAAGCCCCCGTGGTATACTCCATCCTGTGATCGGGATGAGCCTCAAACTCAAAATAGAACTCAACTGGAGCTCTTCCAGCCACAGCTCAAACAATCTCATGTGAAGGAACACTAGCAATTATCCTTTCATCAGCCCTAAAATAAATGGATCTCTCACACTATCAACACTAATCATTGCCCAAGAACACCTATGATTCATCTTCCCCACATGACCATTGGCCATAATAGGATTCATCTCAACCTTAGCAGAAACAAACCAAGCCCCATGTGACCTAACAGAAGGAGAATCCAAACTAGGATCTGGGTTCAACCCTGAATATGGAGCAGGCCCATTTGCCCTATTCTCCCTAGCTGAATATGCCAACATCATCATCATAAATATTCTCAGAACAATTTTATTCTTTGGCACATTCCACAGCCCGTACATACCAGAACTGTTTTATACCGTTAATTTCACCATCAAAACTCTGCTCCTAACAATCCCCTTCCTATAAATTCGAGCATCCTACCCATGATTCCAATTATGATCAACTAATACACCTACTATGAAAACATTTTCTACCCCTCACACTAGCCTTATGCAGGTGACATGTATCCCTACCCATCACTACAGCAAGTATTCCAGCTCAAACGTAAGAAATATGTCTGACAGAAGATTTACTTGGATGGCATAAATAAGAGAGGTTTAAATCCTCTTATTTCTAGAATGATAGGAATCAAATTTCATCTTAAGGAAAAAATGTCAAAAATCTGTGCTACCCATTTACACCATATTCTACAGTAAATTCAGCTAAATAAGCTATTGGGCCCATACCTTGAAAAGGTTGGTGCCTATCCTTCCTACGATAATAAAACCTAATAAAACTTATTCTCATTACCATTATAGCAACCTTTATCTCAGGAACTGTCCTTGTAATATTAAGTTCTCAATGACTCATAGTCTAAATCGGTTCTGAAATAAAGATATTAGGGATTATCCCTATTCTTATAAAAGAATTTACAAGCCACTGAAGCATCTACAAAATATTTAACACAGGCCACCGCATCTGTGCTCCTAATAGCAATTGTTATTAACCTATTTTTCTCTGGACAATGAACATTCTCAAAAATTCCTAACCCTGTTATATCAACCAGAATAACTATTGCCCTAACAGTAAAACTCGGATTGTCCCCATTCCACTTGAGTTCCGGAAGTAACACAAGGAATTTTATCATCTTCAGGCCTAATCTTGCTAACGTGACAAAAACATCACACCACTAGCCATTCTATGTGAATCTCACAATCTCATCAACTCCAACCTATTAATAGCAATAGCCATTACATCCATACTCCTAGGAGGTTGACGAGGACTTCACCAAACTCAATTATGAAAAATCTTAGCCTACTCATCAATTGCCAATAGGATGAATAGCAGCCATTAGAGTGTATAACCCTATGATGATCCTTAACTTGACAGTTGACATCATAAAAACACTCACTACATTCATATTATTTATATAAAATGCATCCACAACAACACTACCATTATCCCACACATGAAGTAAACTACCACGTATTAAATCACTAACCTTCATATTAATACTATCACTGGGAGGCCTCCCCCCACTTTCAGGTTTCATCCCCAAATGAATAATCATTCAAGAAGTAAAAATGATAGAATTATTATCCCAGCACTAAGAGCTATTACAGCATCACTAAACATGTTTCTACATTCAACTAACCTACACTACAGCACTAACAATATTCCCTTCGATGAGCAATATAAAACGACAATTTGAAAATAGAAAAAAGATAACCTTCTTACCGCCACTGATTGTAATCTCAACCATATTGCTCCCACTAACCCTACTAGTATCAATTCTGGACTAGAGGTTTAGGATAAGAAGACCAAGGGCCTTCAAAGCGCTATGTATTATCAAACTCCCGAACTCAAATTTAAGGACTGCAAGAATCTATCTTACATCAGTGGAATGCAGATTAAACACTTTAATTGAGCTAAGCCCTTACTAGATCGGTGGGCTTCCATCCCGTGAAATCTTAGTTAACAGGTAAATACCCTAATCAGCTGGCTTCAATCTACTTCTCCCACCACGTATGGGAAAAATGATGGAAGAAGCCCCAGCGGAATTGAAGCTGCTGCTTTGATTCACTGTGATATTACACCATAGAGCTTGGCAGGAAGAGGGCTAAACTTCTGTTCTTAGATTTGCAGTCTAATGCTTTTCTAGCCATTTTATCGATGTTCATATATCGTTGATTACTTTCCACAAACCATAACCCTGGCACTCTTTAAGTCTTATCTGGTGTGTGGGCTGGCATGGGAGGTGCCACTCTTAGTCTCCTGATCTGTGCTGAATTAGTTCAGCCCAATGCTCTACTATGAGACGACCAAGTTTATCATGGAATCTAACTGCCCATGCACACGAAATAATTTTCTTTGTAGTTCTACTGATTGGTGGTTTTGGAAATCGACTAGGCCCTCGAATAACTGGCTCTCCAGATGTAGCATTCATCCAAATAAATAAGATAAACTTCTGATTACTCCTACCATCTTTTCTGATATTACTTGCCTCTTCTACTTTGGAAGCAGGTGCCAGAACCGGATGAAGTGTCTACCCTCTTCTGGCCAGCCGTCTAGCTCACACAGGAGCACCCGTGGATCTAACAATCATCTCACTACATCTAACAGGTGTGTCCTCAATTCTAGGCACTATTAATTTTATTACTACTATTATTAATATACCACTCCCCCCCCTGCAATCCCAATACCTAACCCCCTTATTCACAGGATTCATCCCAATGACAGCAGTTTTGCTGCTCCTATCACTACCATATTGGCACCTGGAATTGCTATACTATTAACAGATTGAAACCTTAATACTACATGCTTTGTCACAGCCAGAGCAGGGGACCCCGGTGTTTATCAGCATCTATTCTGATTCTTTGGACACCACGAAGTAGGTGTCCTCATTTAACAAGGTTTCAGGATAATCTCACCTATATTCATGCAAAAAAGAGCCCTTCAGCTATGTGGGAATAATCTGAGCAATAATATCTATTGGTTTCTTTGGCTTTATCATATGGCCCACCATATGTTTACTGTTGGGATAGACGGTGTAACACGAGCATACTTTACATCAGCTACTGTAATTATTACTATTCCAACAGGAGTCAATGTATTCAGGTGACTTGCCACCCTTCATGGAGGAAATACCAAGGTATCTCTTGCTATCTTATGAGACCTTGGCTTTATTTTCCAATTTACTATAGGAGGCCTAACAGGCATTGCATGAGCTAACTCATCCCTAGACATTGCCCTCCACGACACATATTATTGTAGTAGCACATTTTCAATATGTTCTACTAATAGGACTGCTATTTGCTATCATGGGCAGGTTCGTTCACGGATTCCCTTCATTCTCAGACTATACTCTTAATAGCACCTGAGCAAAAATTCACTTCATGATCATGTTTGTTGGCATCAACAGAACATTCTTTCCTCAACATTTTCTTGGCCATTCTTGAAAGCCTTAATGCTATTCTGATTACCCAGATGCATACACAACATTAAATATGGTCTCCCCTGTGGGCTCATTTAGTTCATTAACAGTGGTAATATTAATGATCTTTATAGTTTGAGATGTCTTCACATCCAAACGAGAAATAGCAAGAGTAGAACTTACTACAACAAATATTGAAAGACTACATGGAAGTCCTCCTTTGAAGAGGCCAATCTTAGTGCCGGCAAAATGTCCTGAAGTGTAAAATGCTGTGAACTGTCACATACTCACAGTTTTATCTCCATGCAACAGATTTAAGATGGAAAACTATTTACTGCATGGAGTCAACCGACTTTAACAAGACTGAGTTCACTGAAATGAAAGCAGCAAAGGAGGATGCTTAGAAAGGCTGGTTTGCTGTGTTGCCCTCAACTCTTTTGTTCATGGTGTTGATTTAAAGGGTTTCAACAGGACACCGGATTTACTCAAGAACACATGCAAAAAGACTCTTAGAAACTGAGTCAAAAGCTCTAGACAGAGAAAGACACATGCATTTGCTTCTGGTCTCTCAGGCAATCCTTCAACAAATGCCTTCTGGACCGGCTGTGATGGAGTGCCTCAGGTGGAAGGTGTAGAAGACAGAAAGGTGGTCAGGACACTGTACCCACCCCCAAAAGAACTTACCAATGAACAGAACCAAGATGCCAATGACACAGAGCAGCCCCCACCCCCGGTGTGGGATGGAATAACACAAAGCTGAGTCTCCAGGGAAGACAGGGACAGTTTTACTTTTCCATGTGAATGAGGGACTTTAACGTCCTGATCTCCTCCTGAGAAAATAAAGGAAACACTGGACAAAAGAGCCAACTCGTATGAGTGAATGCACCCAATTTCTAAGGAGCACATGGAGAAACATGAGAACCACATGGAGAAGAAGGAACCTTAGGAGAAAGCAGCCTGGCAGTGGGAGCCAATCTCCCCAGGACACATCAATACATTCTGGAAGACGCAAGTGAACTATAAAGAAGCTGAACAACTTTATGGGCATGGGCTTAGAAGGAAACAAGTGAAGTTCAGGGTCACCCAGCAAAGGTGAGCCCTAGTGAAACCACGGGCTTTGGCTGAGTCCCAAGAGAGTTACACCTAAAATGTCAGGTGGAGGGGAAATACCCTGGCCTACTTAGGGACTGGGCTACAGTGAGGGATGTCAGTTGTACACTGAATGAAGGGATCCGGGACTGCTGAAGCCCCAACCCACTTTCCACAAAGAAATTCCCAGTGTTTCTGCAGCAAGACAATTCCATTTTTCTATCCACATTATTGACCCAAGACCCGTACTGAACCAAAACTGACTGAATTCAGGGCTGATAAGAATATATGATGACACTGAAACCTAAAGGACAATGCAGACAGACCCAGAGGGGATCCAGGTATCAAAGTTTGTAATGATGGTACCTTCCCTCTTTTACTCCAAGGAGTCACACAACAAGCACGACAAGGAGTTAGAACAGAAAGGGAAATGCTAGTTACACACATCAAGGCAGGACGGGCAGGGACAATTCTACAGAATGCATTTGGCAAAAATACTCGAGATCTAATTCTAAAAGAAATAGAAGTATCTAGACAGGCCGTCACATAACTTCATACAACAGTATTTGTGACAATTCACACAGGAATAGCTTACTCTTCTGCAGCCACTTGTCTTTGTTTAGAGAAATCCACCACAATATTCACTTTCCTCCTCAGCATTTTCAATTCGGGTTCTTGAGTTGTTTTCAAAGAACTCAGAGCATTGTATGGTCGTTCAATAATTCTTCACATTCTGGAAAGGAATGTGTGTGTATGTGCACATGATCTGAGAACTTGGGTTTGATGGGGAAAGGAGAAGGGCAAGACCTTGAAGGCAGGAAGGCATTCTTTCCCTTCCCAATGCGAACTCATTGCCACCGTATGGGGATTTCTTCCCCCAAAGTAACATACCCTGCAGTGCTCGTTTTTTGGCCCTCAAGGCTCTCTGCTCTCCATCCTCCAATTTTTCTTGGCCCTTTAGGACAGATATGAGAAAAGACGTTCAAGAAGTCATGATTACAGAACAATGTGAGGATGCCTAATAGGACAGGATCATGCAGTGCAACAAAGAAAGCCCTTAAGGCATAAGAGAATCAGGAGAAAGTAAGCAAAGTGGAAAATAGTTCAAGTCAAAGAACTCACAAATGTCTTTCTTAGTGGCTTTCCTTCATATATATATCCACATACATACATATATACATATCTTCCCCTCTTCACATTGAAAATGCTCTGTGTGGCCTTAAGAGGAAGGCACTGTACAATTTTGCCAGCCATTGCCCTTCATCGCCCAAGTTTCTTGTGGGGATTTTCCACAGATCTTGGAATTAAAGCCTGAAACCAGCAGGAGAAGAGACATAAGATTAGGGCAGAAATCAAGGAAATAGAAACCAAAGGAACAGTAGAACAGATAAACAAAACTAGGAGCTGGTTCTTTGGAAGAATCAATAAGATGGAGAAAACCCTGCCCAGACTTATCAAAAAGAAAAGAGAAAGGACCCAAATAAGTAAAATCCTGAATGAAAGAGGAGAGATCAAAACTAACACCAAAAGATACAAACAATTATAAGAACATATTAAGAGAAACTAAATGCCAACAAATTAGGCAATCTGGAAGAAATGGATGCATTCCGAGAGATGTCTAAACTACCAAAACTGAACTAGGAAGACATAAAGAACCTGAAGAGACCCATAACCAGCAAGGAAACTGAAGCAGTCAGTAATCAAAGATCTCCCAACAAACAAGAGCCCAGGGCCAGACGCCTTCCCAGGGGAATGCTACCAAACATTTAAAGCAGAATTAATACCCATTCCTCTAAGGTGGTGTCAAAACACAGAAATGGAAGGAACACTTCCAAACTCTTTCTATGAGGACAGCATTACCTCAATCCTAAAACCAGACAAAGACCCCCCACTAAAAAGGAGAATTATAGATCAATACACCTGATGAACATGGATGCAAAAATTCTCACCAAAATACTAGCCAATAGGATCCAACAGTCCATTAAAAGGATTATTCACCACGACAAATTGGTCCTATTCCTGGACTGCAAGGATGGTTCAACCTGAGCAAATCAATCAGTGGGATACACAATATTAATAAAAGAAAGGACAAGAAACATAGGACCCTGTCAATAGATGCAGAAAAAGAACTGGACAAGTACAGCATCCTTTCTTGATTAAAACTCTTCACAGTGTACGGATAGATGGCACATGCCTCAATATCATAAAAGCCATCTATGAAAAGCCCATTCATTCTCAATGGGGAAACACTAACAGCTTTTCCCCTAAGGACAGGAACATGACAGGGATGTCCACTATCACCACAGCTGTTCAACATAGTCCTAGCCTCAGCAGTCAGATAACAAAAAGAAATAAAAGGCATCTGAATCAGCAAAGAAGAAAGCAAACTTTCACTCTCTGCAGATGACACGATTCTCTATGGAAAACCCAAAAGACAACACCCTAAAACTGCTAGACACATACAGGAATTCAGCAATGTGGCAGGCTATAAAATCAATGCACAGAAATCAATTGCATTTCTATACACAAACAATGCCAAAGAAGAAAGAGTAATTAAGTAGTCGATCCCATATACAACTGAACTTACAATCAGAAGACACCAAGGAATAAAACTATCCAAAGAAACAAAGGACCGGTCCTCCGAAAACTACAGAACACTCATGAAAGAAATTGAGAAAGACACAAAGAAATGGAAAAACGTTCCATGATCATAGACTGGAAGAACAAATATTAGTAAAATATCTATGCTACCTAGAGCAAATTCTACCTTCAATGCAATCCCTATCAAATATGATCTGCTTTGTTCAGGGAGCTGGGAGAAATAAACCTAAAATTTGTACAGAACAAGAAAAGACCCCAAATAGCCAAAGGAATGTTGAAAAAGAAAACCAAAGCTGTGGCATCACAATTCCAGACTTCAAGCTCTATTACAAAGCTGTAGTCATCAAGACAGTATGGTATGGCACAAAAACTGACCCACAGTTCAATGGGACAGAATGAGAGCCCAGAAATGGACCCTCAAGTCTATGGCCAACTAATTTTTGACAAAGCAGGAAAGCATATCCAATGGGTAATAAACAGTCTCTTCAACAAATGGTGTTGGGAAAATTGGACAGCCACATGCAGAAGAATGAAACTGGACCATTTCCTTACACCACACACAAAAATAGACTCCAAGTGGTTGAAAGATCTAAACATGAGACAGGAGTCCATCAAAATCCTAAAGGAAAACACAGGTAGAAACCTCTTCGACCTCGGCCACACAAATTCTTCCTGGAAACATCACCAAAGGCAAGGGAAGCAAGGGCAAAAATGAACTATTGGGATTTCATCAAGATAAAAAGCTTTTGTACAGCAAAAGAAACCATCCACAAAACCAAAAGACAACCAACAGAATGGGAGAAAGTATTTGCAAATGACATATCAGATAAAGGGCTAGTATCCAAAATCTATAAAGAACTTATCAAACTCAACACCCAAAGAACAAATAATCCAATCAAGAAATGGGCAGAAGACATGAACAGACATTTTTTCCAAAGAAGACATACAAATGGCCAACAGACACATAAGAATGTACTCAACATTGCTCAGCATCAGGGAAATCCAACTCAAAACCTCAATGTGATACCAACTCACACCAGTCAGAATGGCTAAAATTAACAAGTCAGGAAACGACAGATGTTGGCTGGGATGTGGAGAAAGGGGAACCCTCTACGCTTTTGGTGGGAATGCAAGCTGGTGCAACCCCTCTGGAAAACAGTATGGAGGTTCCTCAAACAGTTGAAAATAGAGCTACCATACGATCCAGCAATTGCACTACTGGGTATTTACCACGAAGATACAAATGTAGGGATCCAAAGCGGTACGTTCACCCCGATGTTTATAGCAGCAATGTCCACAATATCCAAACTGTGGAAAGAGCCAAGATGTCCATCGACAGATGAATGGATAAAGAAGAGGTGGTATATATACACAATGGAATATTATGCAGCCATCCGAAGGAATGAGATCTTGCCATTTGCAACAACGTGGATGGAACTGGAGGGTGTTATGCTGAGTGACATCAGTCAATCAGAGAAAGACATGTATCATATGACCTCATTGATATGAGGAATTCTTAATCTCGGGAAAGAAACTGAGTGTTGCTGGAGTGGTGGGGGTTGGGAGGGATGGGGTGGCTGGGTGATAGGCATTGGGGAGGGTATGTACTATGGTGAGCACTGTGAATTGTGCAAGACTGTTGAATCACAGATCTGTACTTCTGAAACAATTAATGCAACATATGTTAAGAAAAATGAAAAAGAAGAAGATAGCAGGAGGGGAAGAATAAAGGGGAGTAAGTCGGAGGGGGAGACGAACCAGGAGAGACGATGGACTCTGAAAAACAAACTGAGGGTTCTAGAGGGGAGGGGGTCGGGGGATGGGTTAGCCTGGTGATGGGTATTAAAGAGAGCACATTCTGCGTGGAGCACTGTGTATTATGCACAAACAATTAATCATGGAACACTACATGTAAAACTAATGATGTAATGTGTGGTGATTAACATAACAATACAAATTTTTTTAAAAAGATGAAAACAAAGAGGGAGACAAACCGTAAGAGACTCTTAACTATAAGAAACAAACTGAAGGTTGCTGGAAGGGAGTTGGGTGAGGGGGATGGGGTAACTGGGTGATGGGTATTAAGGAGGGCACATGATGGGATGACCACTGGGTGTTATATGCAACTGAAGAATGACTGAACTCTACCTCTGAAACTAATGATGGCCAATCCTTAGTTTACTTGATGGCTATTCCATTGGTTAATTGAATTAAAATAAAAAAAATAATTTAAAATAATTTAAAAAAAGAACATTCAGAGAAAATGCTTCTTCTTGGTTATTGATGATAAAACAGATGTAGCCCATCAATGAGGAAAAGCTTCAATTATAAGAGATGTCATATTAAGAATAACGTCAAAAGGGGCATGTTGGTGTCTCAGTGGATTAAGCAGCTGCCTTCGGCTCAGGTCATTTTTCAGGGTCCTGGGATCAAGCCCGGCATCGGGCTCCCTGCTCAGCAGGGACTCATCTTCACACTCTGCCTCGCCCCTTCCATTCTTGATCTCTCTTCCTCTCACAAATTATTAGATAGAATCTTAAAAACAAAGAATTGTGTCATAAGAAATGATGATACTTCTGTAGATTTTTCTTATCATGGAGAAAAATGATATGTTTAGTTTCTTAAATTAATAAATTATAAAAAGATACTGTCATAAGATTGCTCATATCTATACCCTGAATGTTAACTAAGTAGAATTTAAATAAAAAATTGAAAAGAAAAAATAATTGCTCATATCCAGATATATGATAATCAAATAACTGTAGCATGTTTGTAAAAGAATAGAAGACATAATTTCGTCCCCCAAAATGATTATGTCACTTGCATCTTGCTCAGCAAATAGCCTTAATTTAACAGGCAAATCTCTGCATTTATGAGTTCAAATATGCAAACGTTCAAAATTTCATACTTTTTCCACATTCAGTGAACTTATGAGATATTCTCAAGTTTTAGACATAAATATAAAATATCAAATGAAGAAACACAGTATAATGAAATGAAATCATACTGATACAAGGAGATTACACTTTTTATGTAACTTGTCAAGGTGGGATGATATTTTCAAATGGGCGGGAAAAGTTTCTAAAAACCTAAACAACAAATCTTGAAATTATACAAAGCTGCATCCTCATCAAAAGGTCTGTCTTCTTTCTGACAAATGACGGAAAGGATCCTTGAAAGTACACGTGAGGAATGTAAAACTCAGGAAGATACAGGAATATAATATCTGAAATAGAAATAAGCAACAAAGGAAAATAAAAGAAAAAAGTTGGAAGTGCATGAACCAGTGGATGTAAGCATCTATTTTAATATCTTAAAAAAAACACCATCATGCTTTTTCTTCAAACAGTGATTCACAAATTTTGCTTAGTTAGTATAATCTTCCATATATTTAGAAGTGGTCCTGACACTTTGAACAGAAGACGTCACAGTGGGATCCTGTGAATGAGCTTTAGTAAACTGCAACCAATTTAAAACTATTGAAGATTGTTACGGGTTCATGAGAAATTAGAACACATGGCAAATCTCAGTTGAAAAGAGATAAGCTGGGGGGCCTGGGTGATTCAGTCACTTAAGCATCTGTTTCAGGTCTTGATCTCAGGGTCCCAGAGATCGAGTCCCATCAGGGCTCCCTGCTCAGTGTTGAATCACCTTCTCCCTCTGCTGTCCCCCACCCCACCCCCGTGGTCCTGGCATAAAATCTTAAAAAAAAAAAAAAAAAAAGGAAGAAGAAGAAGAAAGAAAGAAAAGGAGATGAGATAATGAGTACATTTGAAAGGTATTATGGATGAGTTTCCTTCCAAGGAAGATAGGAAAGGATAATTATAACAAATCATGTTTCAGGTGTAAATTTAACAGTAAAATAATGGAAGTTTTAGGATATCAAGTACTGGTCAAGTTTTCAGTCATTTCCAACTACTGTAACATTGTCGGCAAAAAATACGATTGAAAATTAATAAAAGCATGTTTAAGAGGAGGACACTCTGTGCTTTTATCTAGGGCTCTGGCTCCAGCAGAACTCAGAAAGTGGGATCTCAGCTCCTCCTTCTAGAAGGTTCTGACAGCAGTTCCCGTATTCATGTCCCAACTGAATGCAGCTCCCATTTCTCTGAATTGGAGTCAGGATTTCTCCCCAGAAACAAGCCTGCATCTGTAACAAACCAACCACAGCATCTCCGATGTGACGTCCCAGGACCCCTCAATCCACGGATCCCTAAGTAAAACAGGTCTTGTTCAAATACCCTCAGGGAAAAGGAGGAATGAACCAGGGGAACAGCCCCCCAAATGCAAGCGACTGTGCTGCTCACCTACCAGCACATCCTGGGGAAGCCGCCCAGAGGCCCCTCCTCAGCGCTCACCCAACAAAGTAGCTTTGCTCAGTCGCACCTCAGGAGGTACCAAGTTGCTGCAAAGCCCCCAGGGTCTCCCACAGGGCAGCAGCAGAACCTACTGGAACCGCAGCTCTGGCTCTCTATCCTGGGGCAGCCACAGTGGGGCTGGATCCTTGGGCTGCTACAGAAGTCCTTCCTGCTCTGAGATACCCTGGGTCAGCACAGGCAAAGACACCTCCCCCTCCGGGTTGGAGGTGCGCAGGTGCCCTCTGCTGGCTGCCCTGGGAATCCCTAGAATGCTCAAAGCCATGGCCCCTCAGCTGGAGGGACAGAGCATGCTCAGGTCCAGCCAAGCCCTCTCTCTCCATGACAGATCCTGAGGCTTGGCCCCACCACCCCAAGCAAAAGGGTGTGCCCATCTTCCCAAGTGAAATGGCCTCTACAAAGCTCAGCCCTAGGGAGGTTGGAGCTTTGGTCTCAGGGAAATCTGATCGCCTGCTTTCCCACCTTCTCTGGTCCCAACTTTCAGATCACCTACATCGACTTCCTCCACCCTGGTGTATGGTCCACATCCAACACCTAGACCAGCAACCTCTTTTCATCCTTGAAATTCCTCTTGGTCTCTGCTTCTCTCTATCGCATCTCTCTCTTTGTCCCTCTCACTTTCTAGGTCTTGCTCAATCCCCCCACCACTCATTCAGTCTCTCTCTCCCTGAGAGTCTCTTTCCCTATCTCTCCCCAGGCCCTCAGGACTTCTGCTCTGTGCAGCGCTGTCCAAGACCACAGGGAACCACCTCTCCTGTCTGCCCCTCTCTGCTGCCATCATTTGGCCCAGGCCCTGTTCACAGGGTATGAGAATCTCATTTACCAAGCCTGCTCAGGCTGATCTTAACTGCAGCATTGCAGTTACCAGCCACTCCTGGACAGAAAAACCTGGACATCTTAATGACCCAGCCATGACCCCAAAGGTACTGGAGGATGGCTGCTTCCACAACCTGGGAAGAAGGAGGGCTTTGCAAGATCCAGGAGCTCTGGTGCAGAATGGATTGGAGTAAACAACCTAAAAATTGACAGAGGCATACACCCAACTCCTCCTGTGTGGTGAGTGAGGAATGGGTCTCCTGTCAATGGCCTCTGCCCTGCCCATCCCCCAACAAGGACACTGTGGGAGGATTAGGGGCATCATGGGTCTTACCAAGAAAACTGCCACCATCAGCTACCGCTCAGAGCCCACCTGTGGTTGGGGGGCATCTTGTAGCATGATACCAATGAACAAAATCTGGATTAATGCAGGGTCTCCTCACCAGTCTCTCAGGGCCAGTAGGGATGCTTCATTCATTCCTCACCGTCACAACAGCCCGCTGCCTGGGGACAGACCCCTGTCCTGCTGATCGGCACATACCCCCTAAACTAGCAGGTGCCATGTGCTCAAGAGTATATATCACCTGAGTTAATACAACCACCAACAGACCTAAATACACGATGTGTCTGCCTCCCCAGAAGGATTTCTTACACCCCCTGCAGGAACGATATCACAACGGGGAATCCTGCTACTGTCCTCCATCACCACCATTGCTGCCAGTTTGTTCTGTGTACGGAATTCACACTGTGCACTCGAAGGCGAGTGACTGTAGGGCTCCTGAAGGCAGACGCTGACACAGAGACAGAACTGTGAAAGGTTTATTTGGGGGATACCAGGAGAGACAGAGCACAGGGGACAGGATGGGCAGGGACAGCATTTAGGACATTAGGCTGATCGGATAATTTTCTAAATTTATACACACACCGCCTGGTTGTAATTGCTCAGGGAGGTCTTCAAATTTCAAATGTAGTGTCCTGTAAGGCAAATAGATTTGGGATAGTACACTGTGACTTTCTGTTTTCCAAAATGCATTTGCTTCCTATACTCTTATCTGAGGCCTTGAATGGACACCTGAGTGTGTGGCTGCCTCCACGAGTCTATATGTAATAGAAAACAATTGTCTTCACATCCCAGGTATAGATCTCTGAATGTACATGTTCTTGTAATGATCTTTCACTTTATTCTTAGCTAGGACCTAAAATTTTTTAGAAAATAAAAAGGGGTCTTTGCCTTATTTTTGAAATCAGGATTGACAAACTCTGGGCTGAGGTGTTATACTCTCACTGTAATGGTGTGGACTGAAAAGAACATCTTTTCATGATCATCTGCATGGAGCTTTTTCATTTAAACAGTGAGAAGGGGGAGTGGCCAACACCACAGATATTTTACATATTCTTTTTCTTTTTTTCCGACAGAGAGACAGAGACAGAGAAAGGGCAACGTTGTGCGCGAACGGGGAGGGTGGCAGGAGAGAGAAACTCCTAGGTAGGCTCCACACTCAACGCCGAGCATGACGTGGGGCTTGATCTCGGAACCTTGAGATCCTGACCTGAGCAGAAATCAAGAGTCCAATGCTTAATGCACTGAGCCATCCAGGGGCCCCTGCAGATTCTTTATGTACTTCAACTCCTATTCTTCTAATCACCTCAGAAACCAATATGCTCCCCTTTCACAGATAACAAAGCTGAGGCTCTAAGTAGGCTGCACTGAGTGCTGGTATCTGGGCTGAGAAATCAGGAATACGGGTAAATCCTCAGGATGCTGTGACGAAGGTCAGGAAGATGCAAATTGCAGGCAGAATGGTGACTCAGAGGCAGAGGCGTAGTGAGAGGGATCCAGCTAGTGTGGATCCTGGTCAATCCTGAATTCCCCACGAAGAGTCTGGCTCAGGCCGAAGGCCAAGGCAGCCACTCTGCTGATCTCGGTCCCGTTTTACTTTTTCTCACTGGGGCCCACAAACTCAGGCAGAAAAGAATCCCCAAAGGAACCAAGTTAAATTTCCCAAATCTCCACCACATCCTGTCACCCAGTTCAGAACCTTCAGAAATCCAGCGGAAACAACAATCTTCATAGAGTATGAAGGAACAGCTTTATGGCAACAGTGAAATTCTGGTACAAATAACTGCATTATCCACACTGTGTGACGGACACAGGCAGCAACTCGGTGTGGATCTCACGGTGTCCTTACACTCACTGCTCAGGTTGCTGGCCTGCCAGGAACCGCCCCCGCTCTACCGTAGAGAAGCCCATCCACTCTACTGAGAACCTCCATCCTTCTCATCCACAACCTCCTGTTTCTAGAGACTCATGGCTCCCTCCCTTTCTGGAGATTAAGAACTCCAGACAAGGAGTATGTCCAACAAATCTATGTCCTGAGAAAATTCAGGATGTTAAAACGTGCCCAGCCAGGATTCCCCTTGTAATGTCAAGGCTTCAGCCAAACTCTGTGTTTCCTCCACCGACACAACCCTAAGGTGATGATCTGGAAACAGAGAAGCCTGTAGGCTCTGAATGAAGACTTAGCATTTTGAAAGGTAAATGACACCACACAGATCCCAGGACAAACCCAATAGATACAAGGTCAGGACAGGGTGCTGCCCAGACAGGAACAGGATTCCAGACTTGATTACAACTAAAAACAGCCACAGTATTTACCTGGTCCTTCTGCGGGACCTTCTTGGGCGGGGTGCCGCTGTTGTCCCCTTCAGCACCACAGGTTTCTGAATATGACTGAAGCCCTAGAAGGGATGGAGGTGGATTCAGACTGGCCTGGACCATTGAGGATGTAAGCCAAGGCTCTACACCTGCCCCACCCTATTCCACTCTCTCCCACTCCCACGTCTCATCCAGATGCAGAGAATTTCTCACAGGTCTCCTCTTACCCCTGTGGACAAAGGAGAAGGCCAGTCCCTCACCCCTGAGGATGTGACCACTCCACCCAGGGACAGATGTTTTCATAACTCTTCAATAACATTGGACAGATGAGGCCTCCACAAGAAAGAGTGATGGGAAGGTTGCACTCCATCCATCCCAGAGCCCAAAACATTGTGTCTGTGCTATGCACCTGGGCAATGCTTTCATGTTTGTCTTTTGCAAAATGTCACTTTTCGTCTCCATGGCAGACACCTGCTGCCCAGCTCTGTAAGATGAAACAAGACAGTCCATGAAATGGACATCCACAGAAAGCTGAGGAATGTTACTATGTCCTCACTCAGGTCTATCCTTGCATCACAAAGCCTTGTGGTACCTCCTCTACATCTTCTTCACTGACAGAAGTAATTAAAGTAGGAATATACTTTGCAACTCATGTCATCCAATTCAGATCATCTTACCATGTAGTGGAGGAACGAGCTGTGGGTGAGGCTCCACAGTCCGCCCATGAGGAGGAGGCTGAGGTAGCCCATAGCCAGTGAAGCCTGGTAAACACCGCCACATGTGGTAGGGCATATGGGGGGGCCTTGGAGTACGAGGAAACCCTCTCACATCCATACTGACCAACAGAACAGAGGACAAAATATTCGGCTAAGACAGCCAAAAGTTGCAACACCAAGAGATGAAACCCAAAGAGCAAGCTCTCAGCATCTGGCTCCTTCTCCAATACCACGTTCCAGAAGAGCCGCATCATGCTAGAAAACTTTATCCCTCTCAGTTGGTACCAACTATAATAAGGCAGGGAGCAGAGGATTAGATGTTACAGGAATAACCTGTCACCAAACATCACTACCCCTGTCTGCCAATGTTCACTACCAAGAAGTAGTGTCTTAAAAGGTGAAAAGGGATCATTGGATAGGAGTAAAGCAGCATATTCCAGACAAGGCGGCATCGATATCCTGGGCAACACTTCATCATTCATCTTCAGCCACCGAAGATTTGGGTTTGTTAAGAAGAGACAGAATGTGATGAAACCGAATGCCCTTTCTCCACAAGGAGTCCGAGCCACTGGAGCTGAATCATTTGCCTGCCAAGCCCCAGACTGTCCCCACCTGCCTCACTTCCTGACAAAGCGGTCTTCTACACTCTGCAGTTTCTTTCCAATGCCACAAAGACCCTGGAGGAGTGAGGGGCCTGTGGTCTGACAGGGGCCCTGGAAAAGGGTTTTCTGAGAGGAACATGATACCTATAGCCCTTATTTACGTGCAGCAGCTGTGTTTATCTTAAAACACACTCTTCGGAAATTTCCGCACACTGAGTTCCAGAGCAATTTTGTCCAGTGGCAAATTAAGATGGGAAGGCTAAATGAGAGAATTCACAAAAATGTATATGCTTTCTGATGGACAACTCCAGAGCGTGTGATGAGAGAAGAAACCAGCTCTCACAGTGACATAGGACCAAAACGACCTGCTCCTAGAAGCCCAAAGGAAGGGCTTGTGAGGCACTTGTCACGCAAGTAATCACTGACATCCCCCCTTCAGAACGTGTGTTCCAGTCCACCCAACAGTTTTGAAAATTCAAAAACAGTTGTAGAAAGGGTAAGAAGTCGAGGGATTCTGTACAGCATGTTTACCAGTAGAAGTAAACATGGATGACTTAATGAAACTTGCCCTATCTAAGAACATTCCAACCTGCCAAACAGACATTATAAAATGGAGAAGCGTTTCCCCTAGTTTCCAGTTGTGAGGATTACCAGAGACCTTGTCACAGGTTAATCGTCTAACCCCAACATGAACACTACCCCAATCGCACCTGATCATAACCTACTGACTCGGAGTCAGGCTGGTCAGAGACTTCACTTGGAGTGAGGTGTCATCCTCCTCGAGTTAACTCCCTCCATGGGCATTGTGGGCGGGCAGGGGCGGATGGACACAGACACACACACACACACGCACACTGAGCGCCCTGCCATCCTGCACCTCTAAGCACCTGTGGCTTTGGAGGTTGCCACTGAAGGTGATGATCTGTAATGGAGAAGCCTGTCAGCCCCTGAGTGAACTGCTTGCATTTTGAAAGGTAAACGACACCACAGAGCAACTTCAGGCCCCACCCAACAGACACAAGGCCAGGACTGGGTGCAGTTCAGTAAAGGAAGTTTGCGGAACAGCTGGAAAAGGCCAAAAGAGGTAACTTCCCCATCCCTGGACCTCTGTGAGGCTCAGTGCCCCTGTTCCTCATGGGAGTCCCAGCAGCTTCAGCATCAGACCAAGGCCTGGAACCGATGGAGGTGGATGCAGACCGGCATTGAGTGTGCAGAATTCAAACCAATGCTCTAAACCTGCTGCGATCACATTCCGTTCTCTCCCACTCTCGCGTCCCTTCTCAGACATAGAGCATTTCCCACATGTTTCTGCTGGTGCCTGCATACAAGGGGAAGCCCTGTCCTTCCCCCTCAAAGAAGGGACCACAGCCCTCCATATTGCTTCAGGTGTTTTCATAGCTAAGGAAAAAATAGTCCGGGCTCAACCAGCTAAAAATGAACTGGCCTGGGGTACTGGTTGGCTCAGTCCGTTAAGTGTCTGCCGTTGACTCAGGTCATGATCCCGGGATCCTGAGATTGAGCCCTGCGTCAGGCACCCTGCTCCTCAGAGAGCCTGCTTCTCCCTCTCCCTCTGGCTGCTGCTCTGCCTACCTGTGCTCTCTCTCTATTTCTCTGTCAATGAAATAAACAAATCTTTAAAAAAAAATGAACTGAGCACTATGCTTCATCCCTCAACAGCCCAAAATGTGGTCCCTGGAAATAGCCTGGCTGAAAAAGGTTATGTCTGACATTCTGTAAAATGTCTTTCTCTCTCTACAAGAGACACCTGCTACCCAGATCAAAATGGAAAAAATTACAAACCCCCAGAATGTAATAATAGTGTAGAAACTGATGAATCTTGGAATGTCTTTAGCCAGGGGAACCCCTGCAATACAAACCCCTAGGGCAGCACTTCTACATCTTCTCCAAAGTCTCCTCGTGGAGAAAGATGGATATGCTTTGCAAGTCAAGGCCTGCTGTTCAGATCACTTTACCAAATGCAGGAGGTGGAGGTGGTCGGTGAGGTTCATGAGGCCAGCAGGGTGCAGGCTGTGAACGTGGCCCATAGTACAGGAATGGTGATGAGATAGGATCCCCGGGGCAAGGCCCGCAGGGTGGTCTTAGGAAATGACAAAGCACCTGTGCATCCATACAGACATACACACACAAAATAAACTATAGGCTGAGATGAGACACAAAAGTAACACCACCAACAAAAGCTGAAACCCAAAGAAACAAGTCTCGGCACCTGAAACCTTCCCCACCACCACATTCCAGGACAGGAACATCTGTGCCAGAGGTTACCTATCTCCTGCGTCCCACCTATGGCCTGGGGTGAACAGATGCCATGGGGATAAACTACTGTCACCACATGTTAATATATGTCTGCAACTCTACAGAGGCACGGAATCTGCCTCAAAGGCTTGGCATAGTTACTACCAAACTAATAAAAGGTTCTAGTAAAGATGGGCTGGCATCAACGTCCAGGACCACACTTTACCTGCCATGACAACTAAAGAATCTCCTTCTGTATACTGAGCACAGACAAAATGAGGGGCAATGGGAAGCCCAGTGTCCAAGATGGAATATCAGCGCATCATGGGTCCAACTGCTGCCCACCAGCCCCTTCCTGATCCCGCACCGATTCCCTCATGACAAAGGAGACTTCTACTATCCCAAGTGTGTCCATGGCCACAGACACTGCTCAGGAGACAGGAATTTCTGCAGTTCAGCAGCAGACCTGGAAAAGTGCTGAGAGGTGCACGATCCCTATGAATTAGTGAGACCCAGCTCTGTGGATCTGCGTCACCGACATTCCGATACTCCTCAGCTCAGGCAGAGAGCAAATGCATCGTCCTTGGTGCCAAGAACAATTGAAGGGCCGATTCTGCATCCCCGGATGCAGACCAATGTGTCTGCATAGCAGGTGTGACCCTCCCAGGATGGATCAGGAGAGACGCTATCAGTTGGCACAGAGACCAAACCACATCAGAACCCGCTCACAGGAGCACAGCTGAAACATGTGTGAGGTGTGGGCCCTGAAAGGAGTCACTGGGATTCCCTCTTGACCGCTGTGCTCCGGGGGCATTTTCCACCACAGACCTGGCACCTGGCACCTGGCAGAGTTCACCTTCATCTCACCCAGGGTGCAACTGGAGGGATTCTGGGTCATATCTTAACCCACACAGATGATACACACATGAGGTCGCAGCTCACCTTCTCGACCAACACTCACAGCTGCCCAAAGCACATGGTACAGAGTGTGAGGCAGGGCATGGCTTTTCCCGCTGCCAGCTGTGAGGATTACCGCAGACATTCTCCCAAGTCAGTCTCCTGACCCAAAAACCAACACCACTACAGCTCCCGCGGGAAAGCAAACTGCAAGGAGTCAGCGGGACTGGCCGATTCAGTATGGAGTGAGATGTTGCCCTCCTCCAGGGGTTTACACACACACACACACACACACACACACAAATTTGGGGTGAGCATCCTGCCATCATTTGCCTCTAAGCATCTACAACTTCGGGAGGAAGCACGTAAGCTGAGGATCTCTAATGAGGAAGCCTGGAGGCTCCTGGGTAAACAGCTTGCATTCTGAAAGGGGAAGGATGCCTCAGATAGATCACAGAACACACCCAACAGCCACAAGGCCAAGACAGGGTGCTGTCCCTACAGGAGTAACTTCCAGAAACAGGCACAACTGAAAACGCCCGTAGCATTTACCGTAGCCATCTCCGGGTCCTTTTTCGGGCTGGTGCTGCTGTTCATCCTGGGAACCGGTCTAGATTCTGGATGGGACAAAGGATGGAGGTTTGCATACCCTCCGTGCCTTCCTCCTCCATCTCACACTCTTTCCCACACTCGGGTCCCTGATCTGAAGAGAGGGTTTCTCCACATGACTCAAGCGACTTCTTTGCTAAGAGAGATACCAGTCACCTGACTCTTGCGGGAGACACTCCAGGACCCTGGTTCCAGTGTTTCCATAAGTAATCAATCAACAGTGGACAGATTGGGGTTCAACTGGCTGGAAATTAATACTGAAATTGGGGTGCTGAATACAAATCCAAAAAAATCACTTTTTCTTCATAGATTAAAAATCTAAGTGAGAATAGCCTTGAGTGGGTGATATCCACAAACCCGCAACACGAACGGCATGCATTCTTTCCTCAGGCCGCCAGTTAATGGTGCAATCTTTCAGTCTCTAGGTGAGGCCTAGCCTGTGTGACTGGCCATTACGTAAATATTGAAGAGAAGAATTGGAGTAGACTAATCGTACAGTCAGGAGCAAAGAAAAAAACAGGCGGATTGAGAAGTAAAGCTGTGGCATTATTCCGTTAACATTAGAGGAGTAAAATGCACGAATTTCACTGATGAATATAGTACTGTAGATTACAAATAAAACAAACAAACAAAAAAGAATCTCCTTAAGGGGTAAATGTCATTTTTCTCAAACTGTCTTATTTTTTTTTTTTTTTCAAATTGCTTCACCATTGCGTCAAGGTGGGAAGGGAGCTCAGGCTCACAACTCCTCCAGGCTCAGCTCTTCAGTAGGGGGATGGTGGAGGGGGTGGGGGTGGGGGTCTGCAGTCAGGGGAGGGGTGTGAGCTCCAGTAGGCACCTGAGGAAAGCACCCTCCCATCACGCTTTCAGACAACCTGCTGTACTTAGGTAGTGCCTGTGATTCCCTCTAGGACACACAACGATCACCCACAAGAAGAGGGAGGACATCAAGTGCTTTCCCAGCAGAAATCAGGCTGCTGCAATTCACAGCTTGCTCCCTACCTCTCTGCACACGGTTCCATATCTTGGATCTTCCCAGCATCGGTTCCTGCCTCATGGATCCCTCAGGAGGCATGTCTCTCCTCATCATGTGCAGGCTTGAATACAGAAAAAGAATGGACGTCTATAAGAATTACAACACCATGTCTTCTACCAGAAACTAAACAGCTTAGCCTTGACCCCTCAAGACACCCTTAAAAAGGCACGTCAAACTCGCACACCTGTGTTTCATGTAGGTGTTCTCCCTGCTCTGCTGCACTATCTTCCTCTCCCAAAACCGAGCCTTAACCTGGGGGAGGAAAACACATCCACCCTCAGTTGTGTCGGACTGTGCCCCAAACAAAGAGGAGGAAAAAGAAAACACTTACCCAATTATCTAGAGCACTTCTCTCATGAGCTGCGACCTGAAAAATCAATTCACCAAGAGCCCATGTTCAGGGATCTAAGGGCCACTTCCATCACCTGCAGGAGGCACGAAGGGGCCAGTATGTAGGGGCAGAACCAAGTTACCTTGAGTTTGAAGTTGAGCTCTGCCTTCTGTAGCTGATCTTGCATTTCTCCAATTTCTTGTCTGTGAGTTATAATTGCTTTTGTTAGATAAAGCCCAATATTGGCTGTGATTTTAGATTTTTAAAGATTTTATTTATTTATTTGACAAAGAGAGACACAGTGAGAGAAGGAACACAAGCAGAGGGAGTGGGAGAGGGAGAAGCAGGCTTCCCGCAGAGCAGGAGCCCGATGGGGGGCTTGATCCTAGGACCCTGGAACCATGACCTGAGCCAAAGGCAGACGCTTAACGACAGCCACCCAGGCGCCCCTTGGGTGTGATTTTAAATCACCTGCCCATGTGGCCATCCTCCTCTGATCTGTCCCCTCATACGATTTATCCTGACACAGGAAACACTTTCCCATGATAATAAATGTACAGTAGGATCAAAGCTATCGTTACATCCTCTCCTTACTCGTTTCTCCACACCTGCAGGGTTCAGAGTTGACATAATTTCCTTACCTGATATCAATCTTTCCTGATTTATCACATGACAAGGAGTTTTACATGAAGCTCTATTGTCCTTTAACTTCTATGCTCGCCATGGTTCCCAGGGTTGCAAAGACCGCGCCATCAGATGGCACTACCGGGTTCATGGGCAGGATTCATTCTACCACAAACTGCTTTCCTCAAGATTAGGACCACTGAAACCACCCCTGGGGGGTGGAATGGCATGGCGGAAGTTTCCACAGAGTCAGGCCAGTGCTGGGGATCCGGACATGTTTAGTAACATAATTGTTTTGTTCTTTCTAAAACTTGTCTTTTTGTGTCTGTTAATTCTCTCTGGATATGGCCTCTGAATTTTTGTTTATATTACTTGTTAATTGAGTCTAAACCATGTACAAAGATTAAAAATACAAAGTGAACAGGGGTTTCAGGAGCCGCTAATATTTAGTGTCTGAACTCACTTATACTTGTCTATCTCCTCGGTAACCAGTTTCACATTTTCCTCAGCAGCTGCCAGTTGACTCTTCTGTGCCTTCAGTTCACAGTGTGTATTTTCCAGCTTCCTAAGAAGGGAAAGGTATATACACAATCCAGTAGCCAAGGTCCTGAATTGCTGCCGTTTTTCCTCCCAACATACCTGATGGCCTAGATTGAAATGACCCCCATAAATGCACAGACTGACAACACAATGAGGGAGACAACCTGAAGGCCCCATTTAGTGTTAAAGAAAAATCAAACTCTGGAAGCTGCCAAGTCTCTGGCAATCAGAGTTGTCTTTATACTTCTCTACTTCAATTCATTCATCATCAAGCCCCCAAATAACATTGCACTTCATGCCATCTCAGAGTTGGTCTTTTGTCTGAGACGGTGAGGGCACCTTTCAGATCAAAGGGAAAAACCATGCTTGACCAACTATACCCATTAGGATGAAGCAGGGGACGATCCTTAGTCTTACACCTCCATGGGGAACCCTGACCCTCAGACCAAGGTTGTGCCTGACACAGACAATCAACCTGAAAGGAAGCCTTCCAGAATATGGCTTCATTGGCATGCGACTCACTCCCGGACATTTCTAGGATCTAGAAGTACAACCCCGCCGCCTCCTTCGAAGATCCTGGAGGAGGAAAAGGCCAATCGTAGTGCCGGGAATATGTCCTGAAGTATAAAACTCTGCGAACTGTCACATAGTCAGGGTGTTATTTCCACTCAAAAGATTTCAGACGGAAAACTATCAACTGCATGGAGTCAACCGACTTTAACAAGACTGAGTTCACTGATAGTGAAAGCAGCAAAGGAGGATGCTTAGAAAGGCTGGTTTGCTGTGCTGCCCTCACACTCTTTTGTTCATGGTGTTGGTTTAACCACTTTCAACAGGACACCGGATTTACTCAAGAACAAATGCAAAAAGACTCTTAGAAACTGAGTCAAAAGCTCTAGACAGAGAAAGACACATGCATTTGCTTCTGGTCTCTCAGGCAATTCTTCAGCAAATGCCTTCTGGAGCGGCTGTGATGGAGTGGCTCACGTGGAAGGTGTAGAAGCCCGAAAGATAGTCAGGACACTGTACCTATGCCGAAAAGTACTTACCAATGAACAGAACCAAGATGCCAATGACACAGAGCAGCCCCCACCCCCGATGTGGGATGGAATAACACAAAGCTCAGTCTCTAGGGAAGACCAGGAACAGTTTTCCTTTTCCACGTGAATGAGGGACTCTAAGGTCCTGATCTCCTCCTGAGAAAATAAAGGAAACACTGGACAAAAGAGCCAACTCATATGAGTGAATGCACCCAATTTCTAAAGAGCACATGAAGAAACATGAGAACCACATGGAGAAGAAGGAAGCTTAGGAGAAAGGCAGCCTGGCAGTGGGAGCCAATCTCCCCAGGACACATCAATACATTCTGGAAGAGGCAAGTGAACTATAAAGAAGCTGAACAACTTTATGGGCATAGGCTTAGAAGGAAGTGAGTGAAGTTTAGGGTCAGCCAGCAAAGGTGAGCCCTAGTGAAATCGCAGGCTTTGGCTGGGACCCAAGAGAGTTACAGCTAAAAAAATCAGGTGGATGGGAAATACCCTGGCTTTCTTAGGGACTGGGCTACAGTGAGGGATGTCAGTTGTACCCTGGATGAAGGGATCCGGGACTGCTGGAGCCCCAACCCACTTTCCAAAAAGAAACTCCCAGTGTTACTGCAGCAAGACAATTCCATTTTTCTATCCACATTATTGACCCAAGTCTCGTACTGAACCAAAAGTGACTGAAAATAGGGCTGATAAGAACATGGGATGACACTGATATGAAAGGACAATGCAGACAGACCCAGAGGGGATCCAGGTATCAAAGTTTGTAATGATGGTACCTTCCCTCTTCTACTCCAAGGAGTCACACAAGCGCGACAAGCAGTTAGCACAGAAAGGGAAATGCAGGTTACACACATAAAGGCAGGACAGGCAGGCACAATTCTACAGAATGCATTTGGCGAAAATACCCGAGATCTAATTCTAAAAGAAATACAAGTATCTAGACAGGCCGTCACATAACTTCATACAACAGTATTTGTGACAATTCACACAGGAAGAGCTTACCCTTCTGCAGCCAGTTGTCTTTGTTTAGAGAAATCCACCACAATATCCACTTTCCTTCTCAGCATTTTCAATTCGGCTTCTTGAGTTGTTTTCAAAGAACTCAGGGCATTGTAGTGGTCTTCCAATAGCTCCTCACATTCTGGAAAGGAATGTGTATGTATGTGCACATGACCTGAGAACTTGGGTTTGATGGGGAAAGGAGAAGGGCAAGACCTTGAAGGCAGGAAAACATTCTTTCCCTTCCCAATGCAAACTCATTGCCACCGTATGGGGATTTCTTCCCCCAAAATAACATACCATGCAGTGCTCGTTTTTTGGCCCTCAAGGCTCTCTGCTCTCCATCCTCCAATTCATCTTGGCCCTTTAAGACAGATATGAGTAAAGACATTCAAGAAATCATGATCACAGAACAATGTGAGGGTGCCTAAAAGGACAGGATCATGCAGTGCAACAAAGAAAGCCCTTAAGGCATAAGAGAATAAGGAGAAAGTAAGCAAAGTGGAAAATAGTCCAAGTCAAAGAACTAACAAATGCCTTTCTTAGTGGCTTTCATTCATGTATATATCCACACACATACATATATATACACATCTTCCCCTCCTCACATTGAAAATGCTCTTTTTGGCATTAAGAGGAAGGCACTGTACAATTGGGCCAGCCATCGCCCTTCATCGCCCAAGTATCTTGTGGGGATTTTCTACAGATCTTGGAGGGCAGGGCTGAATGATGGGTTCATTACCTCGCCGTGAAGTCAACCATACTTCCTAGTCCTTGAAAGAGCAAACCTCATCATGGTGGTTCTAAGTGAAATCCCAGCTCACTGCTCTGTAGAAGTTTCAGTGCCCAGATCCCCACTCTCTGCTGTGTTAAACAGCAGGCGAGGATGCTGCACTCACCTCACCCAATGGACTAAAAGGCTCCCGGAGCCACATAAAGGTAAAACTCAACAACCAACTCCTACCACGTCCTGATCCTTGACCTTCTCCTCTCTCTCAGCTTGCAAGTGAGCCAGAGCCAGCAAAGGGTGTCATTAACTTTTCATAAAATGCCTCAACCTTTTTGATGTTCTCCTTCAACAAAACATTTTGAGTGAGTAATAATAATGCATTCCTTGGGGTACATGGGTGGCATCTGGGTAGCACCGTCGGTGGAGTGTCTGACTGCTTTTGTTTTGGCTCAAGGCCTGATCTCAGCGTTATGGGATTGACCCCTGTATCAGGCTACAAACTCAGCATGGAGTCTGCTTGGGATTCTCTCTCTCCCTCTGACCCCATCACTCACTCTCTCTCTCTCTCTCAAATCAATCACTCGGTTAATCTTTAAGAAATCAACAGGAAGTATGTTCTCAGACCACAAATGACAAAACTAAACATCAAGTACTGAAAGATAGCTGGAGAATGACCAAAAAATGGAGAGTACACAACACACTTCTAAAGAACACATGGGTTGCGGGTGGATGGATGGATGAAAGAGGTGAAGGGGATTAAGAATACACTTACTGTGATGAGCACTGAGAAATGTATAGAGTTTCTGAATCATGTTGTACACCTGAAACTCATATTACACTGTTTGCCAATTATGTTTGAACTTTAAAAAAAAAGAACATATGGATCACAGAAGGCACTGCAACACAAATTTAAATGTATTTCAATCTAGGTGATCATCAAAATTGATGTATTAGAGGGAAATTTATATTACTGAATGGATAGAAAAGGTCCAGTGACTATACAATTTTCTGCTCATTTATGAAGAACAGTATATACAAGCTACTTTAGTATACTCACAGCAAGGATGGTTCTCCAGATATAAAGGAGAACCACACAAATTCCCAAGGAGGCAGTGATAACGGGAAGTTTCCATAGAACTCCAACCCCATCAGGGCCAAGAGGGAAATAGTCAGGCACAACACGGACAAGCTGAAATAACACGTGAGACAATGAGGAATCTCAAAGATTTACAATGTCTCTGTCCCAAACAATCAACTTTGCAATCCCTCAACCAGCCTCCCTCAGGTAAGCACACCTCTTAACTGCCTCCCCATGAAGGAGAAGGAGCACAGAGGGATTACAAAGGAGCAAGGGCAAACTTTCTGGAGTGATGAGTGTGTTTACTACCATACCGTGCTGATGGTTTCACTGTGTTTACCTATGTCACATACCAACAAACTGTATTCTTTTTTTTTAAGATTTTTTTTATTTATTTGAGAGAGAGAGAGAAAAACAGCATGAGAAGGGAGAGGGTCAGAGGGAGAAGCAGGCTCCCTGCCGATCTGGGAGCCCGATGTGGGACACGATCCCAGGACTCCGGGATCATGACCTGAGCCTAAGGCAGTCGCTTAACCAACTGAGCCACCCAGGCGCCCCCCAACAAACTGTATTCTTGAAAAAGATGTTGTGATCGTATATACAATATATCACACCAAAGCTGTAGGAAAAATATAATAGGCACATCTTAAGAGGTTTTATTTTGACTACAAACACGTGGCAAATACATCTTCTATAGCTAACAGAACTGAAGAATTTATAAGCCAACATAAAATAGACAAGCTAAGTAAATGTAAACGTACAGTAGGTAAGAAGTCACTGACTTCTATTGTACATCCATGAAGGACCTGGATAAACTGCTCTGGAACGTTTCCAAAAACATGCCCCAAGTTTATGGAAGGATGAGAGAAAGGAAGAATAAAAAATGTCCTAGACATATAAATGAGAATGTTCTATGGACGCAGATGTTTATAGATAAGGACATGAGTGAGAGAGAGACAGGAGGCTTCTATTAGAATAATATGGAATTATTATTCCAACAAAAATCAAATAGAATTATTGTTTAGTTTCTGAAAACAGTGATGTTTTCTTTCAATGCCCACTTTGCTTCAGAATCACAGCCCAAACTGTCAGATTTCAGGAGTCCATAAAGATTTTCATAATCTGGTGATCTTGCTTATTTGGATGATACCTGTGACATTTTCCGTTCCTTGAACACCTATTTCCAAACAGCCAGTGAAAGGCATTCATGCTCCTATTTCTTAGTATTGTAACTAAATCAGTCAATAGCAACTCTAAAATTTAATTTCTTAAAAGATTTTATTTATTTATGTGAAACACGATGCAGGGGAAGGGATAGAGGGAGACAGAGAAGACTGCCGGCTGAGCACGGAGCCCAAGCAGGGCTCAATCCCAGGACTCTGGGATCATGACCCAAGGCTAAGGCAGAAGCTCAACTGACTGAGCCACCCAGGTGACCATGAAATTTCATTTCTAAAAGAATACAAAATCCCTGCATATGGACACCAAAACAAAGAACGCATCTCATTTTACAAAAACTGGAGTTCCAAGTATTGTAGGAAACAAGACGCTCACAATGCAATTCATACTAATTCACATGAATCTTGAATGTTGTGCAAACACAACTCTCTAGAAAGTAACCCTGAAATCGATAACATTTTCATCTTCAGCCCTCACAGCTGAGGTCAAAAACACTGTGCTGGTGGGAAACATACATGTTCCTTCATCAGCCACTGTCTGAAAGAGGACATTACCTATCTGCACAATGGTTGATCATGGGGATCAAATGCCCAAAAGACAGAAGCCATCTTGTCATAAATGGAAAATGCCCCCAGTCGTGGCCACTTGGTACATCTGGCAGCTGTCTGGATGCTGACCAGTAGTTAACTCTTAACTAGATGACATCCAATGGGGCCAATAACACTAGGTTCTCACAGACAATGGCCATGAGCAGGGAGAGGAGGGAAATGCAAGACCAGTTAGTTTATGCAAGAGCTCAGAAATGAGGGAGGGTGAGAAAGCTGAACTGATCTATGAGATGCAGCCTAGGAAGACGGGAATATTTCCAATAAAGACTACCAAGAAATTCCCTCCTTTGAAGACCCAAAAGAAACAGAATCGAGTCTATTTTGACTGGAGGTATTCATGTAGGATGAGTCGGCCTCAACACAAGGGTCCTTCCTGACTACTCCCACTTTGCAGATCCCTCTCTAAGAATCTGGTGTAGGCTGATCTAAAGAAGTCTGCTTATTTCTAGGGTGTTGCCTTTCTGTCTCTCTCTCCTGGGTGTAAGGGTTTTACTTTTTAAGGAGTGAAATAGTCACACTAGGAACCGGGTATTTTTTTTATCTTTGGTCATTCCTAAGGACATTCAGGAGCTTTTTACTTTGGGGAAATCAATACTCTGTACATACTGGGCTAAAGAAAGAATAACAACTCATTCACTTCCTGATCACATCACTCCATCAGATTCTCCTGTGACAAAAGTCCCAGCAAGATGCGGTCCCTTAGTGTCCGCTGGGCTTCTCGGGGCTCTCACGGACCTGGTGGGACACAGAGTCCCCGGGGACAGCCTCCAAGGCCAGAAGGAAAGAACTGACTCCGAAGTTGTTCAAAGTCAACCAACCAGGAAGTACAGAGCACAAAGGACATTTCACTTGTTAACACTCGAGTCCCAACACCAAGGTGTAAGATGCCACCGTTCCCAGGGCTGCCAAACTTCATAAATATGAACAATGTGCCGAGAGGAAAACAAACTACATGGAAGATGGACCCTAAACCTGCAAGGCTTGAGGCAGGATCTTCACTGGGCTTCCAGATGCCAGTCTAATACCCACAGGTCCTATGGAGTTCCTGACATTTTTAAAGACCTATCACGCAAGCCCCTTATTGAAGACAAAGTACTCAATGGCTTTTTGTATCTTCTCAAATCCTTCCTTCTTGACACCATAAACCTAGTATGCTCAGGTTTCCATCCTGCCAAAGCTGCTCTTTTTGGACCAAGCAGCACAGACAGGACCCAGAACTTGATGTGGACGGCTGTGGCCACAAACCCTTCAGGCTGACCGAGAAACCTGCCCTGTGGTGCTCGCTCTTCAGGAAGAATTGCAGTCCTTCTGGAGTGCCCACCAAGAAACCCCTGAAAAAGCTATTATTTAACCAGCATGTGAAAGAACCCAGTAGGAAAGAAGACATCACCTGCAGCTTTGAGTCACCGGGTGGCTCAGTCATTTAAGTAACGACGTCTTGGTTTGGATCAAGCCATGATCCATGGTCCTGAGGATGAGCCCCTCTTCAGGCTCTGGACTCACTGCGCAGCTGCCTTGGGGTTTTCTCTCTCTCCCTTCCCCCTTCCCTTCCCCCCACACCTGTGCCCTCTCTCTTTCAATGGGAGACACCAGTTAAGTGCCACGTTTACTCACATTTGGGTTTGGGGAACTGGGACACCGGAGGAAGAGCAGCCAGAACAACAGCCTCTGCATCTTCATGACTTGGTCTTTTCAAGGGGCGCTGGGGTGCTGGGGAGGAGGTGGAGATAGGGGTGGAGTGGAGGGAGGGGCGGGTGGGTAGGGAGGGGTGGGAAGGGGACAGGGTTTTAAGGAGGGATGGGAGCAGGGTAGAAATAGAGGGTGGGATTGGGGAAGGCATTTGTCAGGAGAAGAAGGGGTCAAGGACAGTGTCAGGGTCAGATTAAGTACTCGAGGGGAGGTTCAGGAAGGGGAGTAGGTCAGCAGGTGACTAAATCACTAGGTCAGGAAATCACTAGGTCAGCATGAAACAGTAGCAGGTTAAGGGATTGGAGGAGGATCCACCGATCTCCAACCTTCCCCTGGTTGAACCATTCCTTAGCAACCCAGAGGCTTTATACTCTCTCAACCAATCAGCTGCCTTTGCCCCTGGTAGATCATAATGGACACCCCGCGTGACCTCATATTTAAATAGCCTCTTCCCACCTGGTGCCCCACCACCACGCCATCCAAATAACAGGTCCTCTCTGGAACTGTGGCCGTCCTTCTTGTTTCTGCTCCCTCCCAACCCAAGTGCCTGTTCCCCTCTTCTGGGCACGCTCTCCTTGCTTCCAGAACTCCTGTGCTAGAGCCATTGGCTGAACAACATAGAAAGCAAAGCAGGACAGAACTGCAACAACGAGCAAATACACAAGCAGAGTGGGAGGTTTCAACCCTCTCTCAGTGACTCAAAGCAGACGGAATATCCATAGCCTGTAGACCTTGATAGCAATTCATCTGAATCCCACAGCAATCTCCGTATGTCTGTCCACAACCATATGCCATGGTGGAGGACACATTAAGTTTAGGCATATAGGATACAGTTACAAAAATGCACCTGATCTATTTTGGCCAAAAGGGAAATTTCAGCATGTTTCAGAGGCATGAAATCACACAGAGCATGTTGTGGTAATATAATGTGCTAGAAATCATGGATAAAAAGTCAACTAGAAATTCCCATATGTTTAGAAATTGAGAAGTACCTCGGGGCACCTGGGTGGTTCAGTCCTTAAGGGTCTGCCTTTGGCTCGGGTCATGATCCCAGGGTGGTGGGATCGAGCCCCACATCGGGCTCCCCGCTCTGCAGAAAGCCTGCTTTTCCCTCTCCCACTCCGCCTGCTTGTGTTCCCGCTCTCGCTGTGTTTCTCTCTGTCAAATAAATATATCTTAAGAACAATTTATTTTTGAAGTACCTCTAAAATGAAATAGGAGTAAAGAAATCCAAAAGAAAATGCGCTATATTGGAACTGAATGATATGAGCATGATAAAATTGTAATCAAAAATGTCTTTGGCTGGGAATATCCTGGAATCTTGGTGTGAGAAGACTGCATGGTCTGAAAATCAAACCTAATAGACCGAGATGTGAAAATCTTACCTGGTTGAGGATAAAGCAAACCCATCCCGACTTAGTCCTGCTGTCATTTCTTACCCATGCCCCAGACTCCTCCTCTGCCCCTACACAGTCCCCCAGACGGGCTGGCACCATGTGGTGGCCCCAGTAGGCTCCACGAAGGCATGTCAGTGTGTCCCCTGAACCGGGAATTTTGATACAGCCCTCTGACGTGCTCTGACCAGTGAGGTGTGAGTGGGAGTGAGGCGTGCCACCTCGAACAGAACCCTTGGGCAACTGGGTCTGGCACCCCCTCTGTCCATCTCCTCTAGCACCTGGCTGTTACCTATGGTGGGTGCTCTTTTATCCTGCTCCCAGAAAGACCATGCGGACATGTGGCAGGAGCAAAAAAAGATACTTCCCTAGTAGGAGCCACTAAGACGAAGGGCGCCTAGTTACTCACAGTATTATCAGCCCATCCTAACTGGCATGCATCCTCCAGTCTACTCTCTAGCAGGCAGCAGAGCCTTATGTGCGAAGCATGGACTCTGTCATCAAATACACGTGGGTTTGAGTTCAGCTCTGCCCTTTTCTTCACTCCAACCTCAGGCAAGTTGCTGTGAGTCTCTGAGCCTCCCCTGTTTCCATTCTGTCATATGGATGGTTATACCATCTCAGGTTTGGGGAGGGATTAAATGAAATCATAATTCATGGAAAGCTTTGAGTCCCGTGCCAGGCACACATAGTAAATGGTCAATAAATATTAGCTCTCTACCTTTATGTTTCAAAGGGAAACACACAGAAAGCACAGCAATGTAATAGTACAAAACAAAGACACGTTAACCTTGGGGCCTGTGTAGCCCCTCATACTTTGTTTTTCAAGAAACAGCATGATATTTACATTCATCCACAGCCTTTTTCCTCTCAACAAGATACTGTACTCTTTTTAGGTTACAAAGAAATATCTGTATCATGTTTTAAGATATATAATACTAAATACCATGAATAAGTCAATCATTTCTCTAATGTTGGACACATTCATAGGTTGCACAGAATCAAACACAAATGAAATAGAATAAAGTCTATCATAATGTATTACAGGCCTGAGTAAATATTATTTTGTTAACCTTTCTTTGTGATGTATCTCTATAGGTATTGGGTTGCAATTTAAAATGCGTTCCTGGAGAGAGTCTAAGGTGGTGGAGGTTTAGGAGACCTTCATTTCGTCTGCTCCCAGGAATTCAGCTAGATGCCTATCAAACCATTGTGAATACCTGTGAACTCAACCAGAATGGAATGGAGGAGAAGCTGCAACTCTACAAATACAAAAGTGACTACTTTCTATAAGGAGGAGGTGCAAAAAATGAATGCGAGGCCATATGTGGGCAGATAGACTGCAGGTGGAGGGAACCTCCATAAGCTGGCTACCGGAAATTGACATAGTAGCAGAATGCCAAGTCAGACTTTTGAGAAGTCAGCTCCAGTGGGGGATGTCCCTGCCTGAAAAGTACCCAGGTGGCAAAAGAGGGCAGAATCCTAGGTGGGACCACATGGCCTCAGAATCCCCAGGATCACAGACATAACAGGGGTGCCTTAGTGGGGCAGAGCTCCCAGGTGTGGAAGCACGAGAAGCCGGCTGGAATCAGCAAGCCCAGGAGTGGGCTCTCGGTTCAGGGATTCCATATACCACGAACAACAGCATGCTCAGGTGACTGCTCTCCAAGCAGGGGCCCAGCAAGGAGCAGAACCAGGGAGGGCCCCCCCCAGTCCTCCTCTGGGGAGCAAAGGCTCAGGGTGTTCACCACAGGAGTTGCAGCATTTGGAGAATCAAACGAGTTCCCGGCCTGAGATACAAATGCTCAGTCACAGGCTGGGTGAACAGAGACAGTGGATGGAGACCAGGGAGACAAAAGTGACTGACTGCTTTTACCTGAGGGAGCATTCAGGAGTGGGGCCTTGAGCTCTTGGCTCCGGGGCTGGAGTTTGGGAGGCTGCCATTTTCATTCTCATCCTCTAAAGCAGCGGGGAAAGCCTTCAGGGAACAAAAGCCACACAGAGCAAACCAGACCAGGTTACTTAGCCCGGCCCTCTGGCAAGGGCGGTACAATTCCGCGCTGGCAAAGACACTTGAAAATCAATGCAACAAGCCCATCCCCAAGATCAGCAAGAACATCCATCCAAGAACAATTATACCAATCATTGAGAACTGCAAGACTCCAGTGCTAGGGAACATGTCGGATTCATGTTTTTTTCCCCAGGATTCTTGAGTCTTTCTATTTTAATTCCTTTGCTCTTTCATTTTTCCACCAACTTCTTATTTTATCAACTCTTTTCTTTTTTTTTTTTAAGATTTTATTTATTTATTTAATTGACAAAGAGAGAAAGCGACAGTCAGAGAGGGAACACAAGCAGGGGGAGTGGGAGAGGGAGAAGCAGGCTTCCTGTCGAGCAGGGAGCCCGATGCAGGGCTAGATTCCAGGACCCTGGGATCATGACCTGAGCTGAAGGCAGTCGCTTAACCAACTGAGCCACCCAGGTGCCCCATATCCACTCTTTTCTTAAAATCTTTTTAAATTTTCATGTGTACGGTTACCTTCTATCCTTCCACTGCATTTAATTTTGTTTTTGGAAATATTTGCATATTTCTTTCCTTATAGTGTTGGGATGCATTTTCCTCTAAGAGACCAAATATATCCAGAACCTAATGTATGGCTAACGTTCTCTTCATTGTCTGATCATATTCTCTTTTAATCCCCCCTCTTCTTTCGGTTTGTTTCTTTTGGGGGGTTTTCTGTTTTGTTTCCTTAAATTGGAACATTTTCATTTTTACAGATACATTCAATCTTTTCAATGTATTTAATATATTATTCAGCCATCAGAAACGATGAAAACCCACCATTTGCATCGACATGGATGGAACTGGAGGGGATTATATTAAGTGAAGTAGGTCAAACAGAGAAAGACAATTCTCATACGGTTACTCTCATATGTGGAACATAAGCGGTAGCACAGACGACATAGGGGAAAGGAAGGAAATCCAAAGGGAGCAAAATCAGTGAGGGAGATGAACCATAAGAAACTATAGACCCCAAGAAACAATCCGGAGGTTTGAGACGGGAGGACGGTGGGAGGAGGGGGTAACAGGGTGATGGGTATTGAGGAGGGCATGTGGTGTGATGAGCACTGGGTGTTATACTTAACTAATGAATCACTGAACACTGCATCAAGGACTAATTATGTACTATACAGTGGCTAACGGAACATAATAAAAAATTATTTTTCTATATATAAGTTTTTTTTCTTTACCATTTTGAGATGTAGTTTCCTCTAACAAACTAAACAAAATACATGCAGGATAGAGTTTATGACTCTGTTCTGTTCACCTGTCTGTATATTCTTTTATTCTCTTTGTTTTTTGTCATTTAATTTTCATTTTTATAGTTACGTTCAATTTTAGTTTTTACATTGTCTTCAACTTAATTTTTGTACATATATAAGTTTTATTTTTTCTTTACAACTTTGGGATCTTGTTTTCTAACAAACAGAGCAAAATCCACACAGGATCCAGTACACTGTTTACTATATATTTCTCTCGGGTCATTGTTGGCATTTTAGTATTTTGTTCTCTCATTCATCAATCCTTCGCCGGACAGAATAACATGGAAAAACTCACCTCAAAAAAAGAGAACAAGACACAGTACTGATTGTCAGGGACCTCATCGGTATGGACAGAAGTAAGATGTTGGAAATTGAGTTCAGAATAATGATTAGAGAGATAACTAGCTGGGCTTGAAAAGAGCATAGGCAACACTAGAGAATCCCTTCCTAGAGAAACAAAAGAACTAAAATCTAATCAAGTCAAAATCAAAAAGGGTATTAATGAGATGCAATCAAAAATGGAGGCTCTAACCCCTAGGATAAATGAGGCAGAAGAGAGAATTAGGGATAAAGAAGACAAAATGATGGAGAATAAAGAAGCTGAGGAAAAGAGAGATAAACAACTACTGGATCATGTGGGGAGAATTCGGGGGTTAACTGATACCATAAAGTGAGACAATCATAAAATAATTGGGATCCCAGAAGAAGAGGAGAGAGGCAGGGGCAGAAGGCAGGTTGGAGCAAATTGTAGCAGAGAACTTCCCTAATTTGGAAGACAAAACAGGCATCCAATTCCAAGAGGCACAGATAATCCCCCTAAAAATCAATGAAAATAGGTCAACACCCTAACGTATAATAGTGAAACTTGCAAATCTCAGAGACAAAGAGAAACTCTTGAGAGCAAGCTCAGGCCAAGAGGTCCTCAACCTACAATGGGAGACACCTAAGACTGGCAGCCACGATTACTTTAGCTAGCTAGGATGTCCATCAAAATACAAGGAGAGATAAACAGCTTCCAGGACAAACAGAAATGAAAAGAACTTCTGATTACCAAACCAGCCCTACAAGAAATACTAAAAGGGATCCATGAAGCAAAAAGAGAGCCCCAAAGTAATACAGATCAGAAAGGAACAGAGACAGTATACAGAAACAGTGACTTTACAGGTAATCCAATGGCACTAAATTCGTATCTTCCAATAGTTACTCTGAATGTAAATGGGCTAAATGGCCCAATCAAAAGACACAGAGGATCAGATTGAATGAAAAAACAAGACCCATCTGTATGCCGTCTGAAAGAGACTCATTTCAGACACAAAGACACCTCCAGATTGAAAGTGAGGGGTTGGAAAACCATTTATCATGCTAATGGACATCCAAAGAAAGCTGGGGTGGCAATACCTATATTAGATTCAAAATCAAAGACTGTAAGAAGAGATGAGGAAGGACACTGCATCATCATTAAAGGATCCATCTGACAAGAAGATCTAACAATTGTAAATATGTATGCCCTGAACATGGGGGCAGCCAGTTAGTAACAAAATTAAAGAATCACATCGGTAATAATACAAGGATAGTAGGGGATGTTAACACCCCACTCACTGCAATGGACAGATCATCTAAGCAGAAAATCAACAAGGAAACAAGGGTTTTGAATGACACACTGGACCAGATGGACTTCACAGTTATATTCAAAACATTCCACCCTAAAGCAACAGAATACACCTTCTTCGCAAGTGCACATGGAACATTCTCCAAAATTGATCACATACTGGCTCACAAATCGGTAACAAAAGAGGGGATCAGTCCCTGCATATTTTTGGACCACAATCCTTTGAAATTGGATTCTATTAGCAGAGGGAATTTGGAAAGAACTCAAATACATGGAGACTAAAGAGCATCTTGCTAAAGAATGAATGGGACAACCAGGAAATTAAGGAAGAACTTAAAAACTCATGGAAACAAATGAAAAGGAAAACACAACTACTGAAGACCTTTGGGATGCACCAAAGGCAGTCCTAAGAGGGAAAGAGATACCACTACAAGCCTTTCTCAATGAAAAAAGAAGGTCTCAAAACACGAACCTAACATTATGCCTAACGAAGCTGGAGAAAGAACCTCAATTAAAGCCTGAAACCAGCAGGAGAAGAGACATAAGATTAGGGCAGAAATCAAGGAAATAAAAACCAAAGGAACAGTAGAACAGATCAACAAAATTAGGAGCTGGTTCTTTGGAAGAATTAATAAGATGGAGAAAACCCTGCCCAGACTTATCAAAAAGAAAAGAGAAAGGACCCAAATAAGTAAAATCCTGAATGAAAGAGGAGAGATCAAAACTAACACCAAAAGATACAAACAATTATAAGAACATATTAAGAGAAACTAAATGCCAACAAATTAGGCAATCTGGAAGAAATGGATGCATTCCTAGAGACGTCTAAACTACCAAAACTGAACTAGGAAGACATAAAGAACCTGAGGAGACCCATAACCAGCAAGGAAACTGAAGCAGTCAGTAATCGAAGATCTCCCAACAAACGAGAGCCCAGGGCCAGACGCCTTCCCAGGGGAATGCTACCAAACATTTAAAGCAGAATTAATACCCATTCCTCTAAGGTGGTGTCAAAACACAGAAATGGAAGGAACACTTCGAAACTCTTTCTATGAGGACAGCATTACCTCAAACCTAAAACCAGACAAAGACCCCCCACTAAAAAGGAGAATTATAGACCAATACACATGATGAACCTGGATGCAAAAATTCTCACCAAAATACTAGCCAATAGGATCCAACAGTCCATTAAAATGATTATTCACCACGACAAATTGGACCTTATTCCTGGACTGCAAGGATGGTTCAACCTGTGCAAATCAATCCGTGGGATACACAACTTTAATAAAAGAAAGGACAAGAAACATAGGATCCTGTCAATAGATGCAGAAAAAGCACAGGACAAGTACAGCATCCTTTCTTGATTAAAACTCTTCACAGTGTAGGGATAGATGGCACATGCCTCAATATCATAAAAGCCATCTATGAAAAGCCCATTCATTCTCAACGGAAAAACACTGACAGCTTTTCCCCTAAGGACAGGAACATGACAAGGATGTCCACTATCACCACAGCTGTTCAACATAACCTAGCCTCAGCAGTCAGATAACAAAAAGAAATAAAAGGCATCTGAATCAGCAAAGAAGAAAGCAAACTCTCACTCTCTGCAGATGACATGATACTCTGTATGGAAAACCCAAAAGACCACAGCCCAAAACTGCTAGACACATACAGGAATTCAGCAATGTGGCAGGCTATAAAATCAATGCACAGAAATCAATTGCATTTCTATACACAAACAATGCCAACGAAGAAAGAGTAATTAAGGAGTCGATCCCGTATACAACTGAACTTACAATCAGAAGACACCAAGGAATAAAACTATCCAAAGAAACAAAGGACCGGTCCTCTGAAAACTACAGAACATTCATGAAAGAAATTGAGAAAGACACAAAGAAATGGAAAAACGTTCCATGATCATAGACCTGAAGAACAAATATTAGTAAAATATCTATGCTACCTAGAGCAAATTCTACCTTCAATGCAATCCCTATCAAATACGTTCTGGTTTTTTCAGAGAGCTGGGAGAAATAATCCTAAAATTTGTACAGATCAAGAAAAGACCCCAAATAGCCAAAGGAATGTTGAAAAAGAAAACCAAAGCTGGTGGCATCACAATTCCAGACTTCAAGCTCTATTACAAAGCTGTAGTCATCAAGACAGTATGGTATGGCACAAAAACTGACCCATAGTTCAATGGGACAGAATTAGGGCCCAGAAATGGACCCTCAAGTCTATGGCCAACTAATTTTTGAGAAATCAGGAAAGCATATCCAATGGGTAAAAAACAGTCTCTTCATCAAATGGTGTTGGGAAAATTGAACAGCCACATGCAGAAGAATAAAAGTGGACCATTTCCTTACACCATACTCAAAATGGATGAAAGACCTAAATGTAAGAGAGGAAACCAACAAAATCCTACAGGAGGACACAGGCCATGACATCTATGACATCGGCCAGAGCAACTTCTTGCTAGATACCTCCCCAAAGGCAAAAATGAACTATTGGGACTTCATCAAGACAAGAAGCCCTTGCACAACAAAGGAAACAGTCGACAAAACTAAAGACAACTGAGAGAATGGGTGAAGATATGGTAAATGGCATTACAAATAAAGGACTAGTATCCAAGATCTGTAAATATCTTATCAAACTCAACACCCAAAGAACAAATAATCCAGTCAAGAAATAGGCAGAAGATATGAATAGACATCTCTCCAAAGAAGATATCCAAATGGCCAACAGACACATTTAAAGATGCTCCACATCCCTTGGCATCAGGGAAATAAAAATCAAAAGGACAGTGAGATACCACCTCACACCAGTCAGAATGGCTAAAATTACTAAGTCAGGACGTGACAGATGTTGGCGAGGATGTGAAAAAAGGGATCCGCTTACACTGTTGGTGGGAATGCAAGCTGCTTCAGCCACACTGGAAAACAGTATAGAGGTTCCCCATGAAGTTGCAAAGAGATCTACCCTACTACCCAGAATTTGCACTACTGGGTATTTACCCAAAAGATGCAAATGTAGTGATCTGAAGGGGCCCCTGCACCCCAATGTTCATAGCAGCAATGTCCACAATAGCCAAACTATGGAAAGAACCCAGAAACCCATGGAGAGATGAATGGATAAGATGTGGTATATATACACAATGGAATAATCCATAGCCATCAATCAAATGATATCCTGTCACTTGCAATAATGTGGATGTTTAGTGGGTATTATGCTGAGCAAAATAATCAGAAAAAGATAGGGTGCCCGGGTGGCTCAGCTGGTTAAGCGACTGCCTTCGGCTCAGGTCACGATCCTGGAGTCCCGGAATCGAGTCCCGCATCAGGCTCCCTGCTCAGCAGGGAGTCTGTTTTTCCCTCTGACCCTCTCCCCTCTCATGCTCTCTCTCTCTCTCTCATTCTCTCTCTCAAATAAAATAAATAAAATCTTTAAAAAAAAGAAAAAGAATGATTATATGATCTCACTAGTATACGGAATTTAAGAAACCAAACAGAGGATCATAGGGAAAAAGAGGGAAAAATAAACCAAGGCGAAATCAAAGAGTTAGACAAACATAAGGACTCTTTAGTCATAGAAAGGAGACTGAGGGCTGCTGAAGGGGAGGAGGTGGAGGATGGGGTGTCTGGGTGCCGGGCGTTAAGGAGGGCACATGATGTATGGAGCACTGGGTGTTCTATAAGACTGATATCACTGACCTCTACCTCTGAAACCAATACTACATTATATGTTGAATAACTGAATTTACATTAATACAAACCTAAAAAAGAAAAAAGAAAAATAGAAAATGTATTCCTTACTATGAATAATGGTTTGAAAAATGTGTGGCAGTTGTTGATTTGTTTTTTTGTTTTGTTGTGTTTCTTTGCCCATAGCCTCTCGTGGTGCATCCTCCTCTCTGATTCCCCCCTTTCATTTTTTCATTCCTTCTCCTAATGTCCTCCATGCTATTCCTTATGTTCCACAAATAAGTGAACCCATACGATAACTGTCTTTCTCTGCTTGACTTGTTTCACTTAGCATAATCCCCTCCAGTTCCATCCACGCTGATACAAATGTATTCATCCTTTCTGATGGCTGAGTAATATTCCACTGTATTTATGGACCACATCTTCTTTATCCCTTTGTCTGCTGAAGAGCATCTCGACTCCTTCCTCAGTTTGGCTAGTGTGTACATTCTGCTATGAACATTGGGGTGCATGTGCCCCTTCTTTTCACTACATCTGTGTCTTTGGGGTAAATACCCAGTAGTGCAATTGGTGGGTCATAGGGTAGCTCTATTTGTAACTTTTTGAGGAACCTGCATACTGTTTTCCATAGTGGCTGCACCAATTTCATTTCCACCACCAGTGTAAGAGGGTTCCCATTTCTCCACAACTTCTCCAACATCTGTTGTTTCCTGCCTTCTTAATTTATGTGCTTCTAACTGTAAGGTGGTATCTTAATGGGGTTTTGATTTGAATTTCCCTGATGGCTTTTCTTTTTCAAATTTTGAAAGATGACAAATAGCCTTCAGGGGCGCCTGGCTGACTTAAGCTTCCAACTCTTGATTTTGGTTCAAGTTGATCTCAGGGTCATGAGATCAAGCCCTGCGTTAGGGCCCATGCTCCATAGAGAGTCTTACCTGAGATTCACTCTCTCCCTCCCAGTTTATCCTTCTCCTCTCACTCTCTCCCTCTCAAAAATAAATAAATGTATCTTTTAAAAAAGGAAAGAAAGATTACAAATAGACTTTCTGGATATTTCTAGACATTATCAGATTTTTTTCTGTAGGTTGACTTGTGAGCCACGGATCCCTTTTCGTTTTCTGACACAGGATAGAGGTGGCTGCCCAGAGCCCCCTGCTCAGCACTCACCCAACAAAGCAGCTTTTCTCAGTCGCACCTCAGGAGGCATCAAGTGGCTGCAAAGCCCCCAGGGTCTCCCACAGGGCGGCAGCAGAACCTACTGGAACCGCAGCTCTGGCTCTCTATCCTGGGGCAGACACAGTGGGGCTGGATCCTTGGGCTGCTACAGAAGTCCTTCCTGCTCTGAGATACCTTGGGTCAGCACAGGCAAAGAAACCTCCCCTCCGGGTTGGAGGTGCGAGGGTGCCCTCTGCTGGCCGCCCTGGGAATCCCTACAACGCTCAAAGCCATGGCCCCTCAGCTGGAGGGACAGAGCATGCTCAGGTCCCGCCAAGCCCTCTCTCTCCATGACAGATCCTGAGGCTTGGCCCCAAAACCCCATGCAAAAGGAGGTATGCCCATCTTCCCAAGTGAAATGGCCTCTACAAAGCTCAGCCCTAGGGAGGTTGGAGCTTTGGTCTCAGGGATATCTGATCGCCTGCACTCCCACCTTCTCTTGTCCCAACACTCGGATCACCTACATCGACCTCCTCCAACGTGGTCCATGGTCCACCTCCAACACCTAGACCAGCAACCTCTTTTCATCCTTGAAATTCCTCTTGGTCTCTGCTTCTCTCTACCCCATCTCTTTCTTTGTTCCTCTCACTTTCTAAGACTTGCCCAATCCCCTCACCACTCCTTCAGTGTCTCTCTCCCTGACAGTCTCTTTCCCAATCTCTCCCCAGGCCCTCAGGCCTTCTGCTCTGTGCAGCCCTGTCCAAGACCACAGGGAACCACCTCTCCTGTCTGCCCCTCTCTGCTGCCATCAATTGGCCCAGGCCCTGCTCACAGGGTCTTGACTGCAGCAGTGCTGTTACCAGCCACTCTTGGACAGAAAAACCTGGACAACTTAGTGGCCCAGCCATGACCCCAAAGCTACTGGAGGATGGCTGCTTCCACAATCTGGGAAGAAGGAGGGCTTTTCAAGATCCAGGAGCTCTGGTGCAGAATGGATTGTAGTAAATGACCTAAAAAGTGACAGAGGCATACACCCAACTCCTCCTGTGTTTTGAGGGAGGAATGGGTCTCCTGTCATTAGCTTCTGCTCTGCCCATCCCCCAACAAGGACACTGTGGGAGGATTATGTGCATCATGGGTCTTACCAAGAAAACTGCCACCATCATCCCCCCCTCAGAGCCCACCTGCTGTTGGGGGGCACCTGGTAAGGTGAAACCAGTGCACAAAATCTGGATTAATGCAGGGCCTCCTCACCGGTCTCCCAGGGCCCCTAGGGATGCTTCATTCATTCTTCACCGTCACAACAGACCTCTGTCTGGGGACAGACCCCTGTCCTGCCGATCGACACACAGCCCCTAAACTAGCAGGTACCATGTGCTCAAGAGTATCTATCACCTGAGTTAATACAACCACCAACAGACCTAAATACAAGATGTGTCCGCCTCCCCAGAAGGATTTCTTACGCCCCCTGCAGGAAAGATACCACAACGGGGAATCCTGCTCTATCCTCCATCACCACCATTGCTGCCAGTTTGTTCTGTGTACGGGATTCACACTGTGCACTCAAAGGCGAGTGACTGTAGGGCCTCCTGAAGGCAGACGCTGACACCGAGACAGAACTGTGAAAGGTTTATTTGGGGGATACCAGGAGAGACAGAGCACAGGGGACAGGATGGGCAGGGACAGCATTCAGGACATTAGGCTGATCTGACAATTTTCTAAATATATACACACACCGCCTGTTTGTAATTGCTCAGGGAGGTCTTCAAATTTCAAATGTAGTGTCCTGTACGGCAAATAGATTTGGGTTAGTACACTGTGACCTTCTGTTTGCCTAAATGCATTTGCTTCCTATACTCTATCTGAGGCCTTGAATGGACACCTGAGTGTGTGTCTGCCTCCACGAGTCTATATGTAATAGAAAACAATTGTCTTCACATCCCAGATATAAACCTCTGAATGTACAGGTTCTTGTAATGATATTTTACTTCATTCTTACCTAGGACCTAAAATTTAATAGAAAGTAAAATGGGGTCCTTGCCTTATTTTTGAAATGAGGATTGGCAAACTCTGGGCTGAGGTGTTATACTCTCACTGCAATGGTGTGGACTGAAATGAACATCTTTTCACGCTCATCTGCATGGAGCTATTTTCATTTAAACAGTGAGAAGGGGGCGTGGCCAACACCACAGATATTTTACATATTCTTTTTCTTTTTTTCCGACAGAGAGACAGAGACAGAGAAAGGGCAACGTTGTGCGCGAACGGGGAGGGTGGCGGGAGAGAGAAGCTCCTAGGTAGGCTCCCCACTCAATGCCGAGCATGACTTGGGGCTCGATCTCAGAAACTTGAGATCCTGACCTGAGCAGAAATGCAGAGTCCGATGCTTAACCCACTGAGCCATCCACGGGCCCCTGCAGATTCTTTCTGTATTTCAACTCCTATTCTTCTAATCACCTCAGAAACCAATATGCTCCCCTTTCACAGAAAACAATGCTGAGACTCTAAGTAGGCCCCACTGAGAGCTGGCATTCAGGCTTACAAATCAGGAACACAGGTAAATCCGCAGGATCCTGTGACAACATTCAGGGAGATGCAAAGTGCAGGCAGAGTGGTGACTCAGAGGCAGAGGTGTAGTGACAGGGATCCAGCTAATGTGGATCCTGGTCAATCCTGAATTCCCCCCGAAGAGTCTGGCTCAGGCTGAAGGCCAAGGCAGCCACTCTACTGATCTCGGTCCCGTCTTTACTTTTTCTCACCAGGGCCCACAAACTCAGGCAGACGAGAATCCCCAAAGGAACCAAGTTAAATTTCCCAAATCTCCACCATATCCTGTCACCCAGTTCAGAACCTTCAGAAATCCAGGGAAAACAACAATCTTTATAGAGTATGAAGGAACAGCTTTATCGCAACAGTGACGTTCTGGCACAAATAACTGCATTATCCACACTGTGTGATGGACACAGGCAGCAAGTTGGTATGGATCTCACGGTGTCCTCACACTCACTGCTCAAGCTGCTGGCCTGCCAGGAACAGCCCCCGCTCTACCCGAGAGAGGCCCATCCACTCCCCTGAGCACCTCCATTCTTCTCATCCACAACCTCCTGTTTCTAGTGACCCATGGCTCCCTCTCTTGTCCTTCAGATCCATCACTCGTGCTTACCTTTTACGGAACACAACATCTATGTCATTTAACAAATGTGTCCCTCCCTGCTCTCAGACACATTAAATTCCTAACATTCAGAGTAGGCTTTCATCCCCGATGGAGTCTTAAAAAAAACTGAGGGTTCTAGATGGGAGGGTGGTGGAGGGATGGGTTAGCCTGGTGATGGGTATTAAAGAGGGCACGTTCTGCTTGGAGCACTGGGTATTATGCACAAACAATGAACCATGGAACACTACATCCAAAACTAATGATGTCATGTATGGTGATTAATATAACAATAAAAAATAAAAAAAAGTGTATGCGTCATCCCTTCTGGAGCACGGAATATCGTCTCTGTAGAGTGTGCGTGTGCATACCCACTGTGCCCAGCTTTCAGAGAAGAGTGGCCCTCCTTCACCACAAAGGGACCTGCCAACCACCTCAGTATGAGTGAAAGACAAAGTGCATCAAATGTATCTCCTGAGCAACCTTAAGTAAGTTATCATGACCTTAGCAACATTCACTCTCCCATAACATGGGAGGCCTGCATGCAGGACTGCTATTCCTCATGGAGGATGCCCTGGCGTCTGTATCTGACACAGGTCAAAGAAAAGACAGAAGAACATCCCAATGGAAGTGACTCAGCAACATTCCAACACTGTCCTGACCATGTATCTGTTGGATTTGTCCTGGGATCTGTGTGTGGTGTCATTTACCTTTCAAAATGCTAAGTCTTCATTCAGAGCCTACAGGCTTCTCTGTTTCCAGATCATCACCTTAGGGTTGTGTCGTTGGAAGAAACACAGAGTTTTGCTGAAGCCTTGACATTACAAGGGGAATCCTGGCTGGGCAAGTTTTAACATCCTATAGATTCTCAGGACATACATGTGTTGTGCTTGGCTATTTCCACGCACTGAGCAGTGGGGGAGGTGCTGTTGTTGGGAACGAAGTGTCTTTATTGCACAATGGAGACATATATTTCTTACCATCGTGCACTGTCTACACCTGCCTAGAGCATCTGCCACTGTTTCTCATTCTCATCACCCTTACCGGACAAGAGGGTTTCCCACAAGTATCCACTGACTGCCGAGGACAAGGGACAGACCCCTACCTTAATGATTAATCAAGGGACAATAGCCTTGCTTCGGGTGTTTATATAACTAATGAAATGACAGATCAAACTCAACACGCTGCAAACAAAGTGAGAGGTGTGTATCATCCCTCCCAGACAACAAGTGTGGACTCTGGACGTGCACGATGGTAAGAAATATACGTCTCCATTGTGAAATAAAGACACTTCGTTCCCAACAACAGCACCTCCCCCACTGTTCAGTGCGTGGAAATAGCCAAGCACAACACATGTATGTCCTGAGAATCTATAGGATGTTAAAACTTGCCCAGCCAGGATTCCCCTTGTAATGTCAAGGCTTCAGCAAAACTCTGTGTTTCTTCCAACGACACAACCCTAAGGTGATGATCTGGAAACAGAGAAGCCTGTAGGCTCTGAATGAAGACTTAGCATTTTGAAAGGTAAATGACACCACACACAGATCCCAGGACAAACCCAACAGATACATGGTCAGGACAGGGTGCTGCCCAGACAGGAACAGTATTCCAGACATGATTACAACTAAAAACAGCCACAGTATTACCTGGTCCTTCTGTGGGACTTTCTTGGGCGGGGTGCTGCTGTTGTCCCCTTGAGTGCCACAGGTTTCTGAATATGACTGAAGCCCTAGAAGGGATGGAGGTAGATTCAGACTGGCCTTGACCATGCAGGATGTAAGCCAAGGCTCTACACCTACCCCACCCTATTCCACTCTCTCCCACTCCCACCTCTCATCCAGATGCAGAGAGTTTCTCACAGGCCTCATCTCACCCCTGTGGACAAAGGAGAGCCCAGTCCCTCACCCCTGAGGATGTGACCACTTCACCCAGGGACAGATGTTTTCATAACTAATCAATAACACTGGACAACTGGGGCCTCCACAAGGAAGAGTGATGGGAAGGTTGCACTCCATCCATCCCAGAGCCCAAAACATTGTGTCTGTGCTATGCACCTGGGTAATGCTTTCATGTTTGTCTTTTGCAAAATGTCACTTTTCATCTCCATGGCAGACAGCTGCTGCCTAGTTCTGTAGGGTGAAACTAGACAGTCCATGAAATGGACGTCCACAGAAAGCTGAGGAATGTTAGTATGTCCTCACTCAGGTCTATCCTTGCATCGCAAAGCCTTGTGGTAACTCCTCTACATCTTCTCCACTGACAGAAGTAATTAAACTAGGAATATACTTTGCAACTCATGTCATCCAATTCAGATCATCTTACCATGTGGTGGAGGAACGAGCTGTGGGTGAGGCCCCCCTGTCAACCCATGTGGAGGCGGCTGAGTTAGCCCATGGCCAGTGAAGCCTGGTAAACACCATCCCGTGTGGTAGGGCATATGGGGGGGTGGCCTTAGAGCACGAGGAAACCCTCTCACATCTGTACCGACCTGCAGAACAGAGGACAAAATATTTGGCTAAGACAGCCAAAAGTTGCAACACCAAGAGATGAAACCCAAAGAGCAAGCTCTCAGCATCTGGCTCCTTCTCCAATACCACGTTCCATAAGAGCCGCATCGTGCTAGAAAACTTTATCCCTCTCATTTGGTACCAACTATAATAAGGCAGGGAGCAGAGGAATAGATGTTACAGGAATAACCTACTGTCACCAAACATCACTACCCCTGTCTGCCAACGTTCACTACCAAGAAGCAGTGTCTTAAAAGGTGAGAAGGTATCATTGGATAGGAGTAAAGCAGCATACTCCAGACACGGAGGCATCGACATCCTGGGTAACACTTCATCGTTCCTCTTCAACCACCGTAGTTTTGGGTTTGTTAAGAAGAGACAGAATGTGATGAAACTGAATGCCCTTTCTCTACAAGGAATCCGAGCCACTCGACCTGAATCCTTTGCCTGCCAAGCCCCTGACTGTCCCTACCTGCCTCACTTCCCGACAAAGTGGTCTTCTACGTTCTGCAGTTTCTGTCCAAGGCCACAAAGACCCTGGAGGAATGAGGGGCCTGTGGTCTGATAGGGGGCCTGGAAAAGGGTTTTCTGAGAGGAACATGATACCAAGAGCCCTTATTTACGTGCAGCAGCTGTGTTTATCATAAAACACACTCTTCGGAAATTTCCGCACACTGAGTTCCAGAGCAATTTTGTCCAGTGGGAAATTAAGATGGGAAGGCTAAATAAGAGAATTCACATAAATGTGTATGCTTTCTGATGGACAACTCCCGAGCGTGTGATGAGAGAAGAAACCAGCTCTCACAGTGACATAGGACCAAAACGACCTGCTCCTAGAAGCCCAAAGGAAGGGCTTGTGAGGCACTGGTCACACAGCTAATCACTGACATCCCCCCTTCAGAACGTGTGTGCCAGTCCACCCAACAACTTTGAAAATTCAAAACAGTTGTAGAAAGGGTAACAAGTAGAGGGATTCTGTACAGCATTTTTACCAGCAGAAGTAAAACATGGATGACTTATGAAACTTGCCCTAAGAACATTCCAAACTGCAAAACAAACACTATAAAATAAAGAAGAGTTTCCCCTAGTTTCCAGTCGTGAGGATTACCACAGACCTTTCACAGTTTAATCATCTAAACCCAGCATGAACACTACACAAATCGCACCTACTGACTGGGAGTCAGATCGGCCAGAGATTTCACCTTGCAGTGAGGTGTCATCCTTCTGAAGTTAATTCCCCCCATGGGCATTGTGGGCGGGCAGGGGTGGATGGACCCACACACATGCACACACACTCACGCACACACATCGAGCGCCCCGCCATCCTTCACCTCCTAGCACCTGTGGCTTTGGAAGGTGCCACCGAAGGTGATGATTTATAATGAAGAAGTCTGTCAGCCCCTGGGTGATTTGCTTGCATTTTGAAAGGTAAACGACGCCACAGACAAACTACAGGACCCACCCAACAGACACAAGGCCAGGACTGGATGTGGTTCACTAAGGGAAGTTTCTGGAACACCTGGTAGAGGCCAAAGTAGTTATCTTGCCCATCCCTGGACCTTTATGAGGCTCGGTGCCCCTGTTCCTCATGGGAGCCCCAGCAGCTTCAGCATCAGACCAAAGCCCTAGAACCGATGGTGGTGGATTCAGAACGGCATTGACCGTGCAGAATTCAAACAAACGCTCCAAGCCTGCTGTCATCACATTTCCTTCGCTCCCACTCTCGGGTCCCTTCTCAGACATAGAGTATGTCCCACATGTTTCTGCTGACACCTGAATACAAGGGGAAGACCTGTCCTTCCCCCTCAAAGAAGGGACCACAGCCCCCCGGCATTCTTCAGGTGTTTCCATAGCTAAGGAAAAAACAGTTCGGGCTCAAGCAGCTTAAAATGAACTGAGCTGGGGCGCCTGGGTGGCTCAGTCCGTTAAGTGTCTGTCTTTGACTCAGGTCATGATCCCGGGATCCTGATATTGAGGCGTGCATTGGGCGCCCTGCTCCGTGGAGAGCCTGCTTCTCCCTCTCCCTCTGCCTGCCGCTCTGCCTACTTGTGCTCTCTCTCTATTTCTCTGTCAAATAAATAAATAAAATCTTTTTAAAGAAATGAACTGAGCAGTGTGCTTCATCCCTCAACAGCCCAAAATGTGGGAAATATCCTGGCTGAAAAATGTTATGTCTGACATTCTGTAAAATGTCTTTTTCTCTCTACAAGAGACAACTGTTACCCAGATGAAAATGGAAAAACGACACAGCCCCACAATGTAGTAATAGCGTAGAAACTGATGAATCTTGGAATGTCTTTAGCCATGGGAACCCCTACAATACAAAGCCCTAGGGCACCACTTCTACATCTTCTCCAAAGTCTCCTCGTGGAGAAAGATGGATATGCTTTGCAAGTCAAGACCTACTGTTCAGATCACATTGCCAAATGCAGGAGGTGGAGGTGGTCGGTGAGGTTCATGGCCCATAGTACAGGAACGGTGATAAGGTAGGACCCCTGGGGTAAGGCCCGCAGGGTGGTCTCGGGAAATGACGAAGCCCTTGTGCATCCATACAGACGTACACACACAAAATAAACTATAGGCTGAGATGAGACAGAAAAGTAACAACACCAACAAAAGCTGAAACCCAAAGAAAAAGATCTCAGCACGTGAAACCTCCAACACCACTTTCCAAGACAGGAGCATCACTGCCAGAGTTTACCTGTGTCCTGCGCCCCACCTATGGCCTGGGATGAACAGATGCCATGGGGATAAACTACTGTCACCACATGTTAATATATGTCTGCAACTCTACAGGGGCACAGAATCTGCCCCAAGGGCTTAGCAGAGTTAATACCAAACTAATGAAAGGGTCTATTACAGATGGGCCGTCAATCATAGCACCTGATGTGCTGTAACTGTGTGTGAATTCAGCAAACAGCCAACCCTTAGTGAGAGTTCAGAGAAGCTTTCTGGACAAGGAAAAAGGCATAATTTTGTCAGAGTTTTAGTCACCTGCCAGCCTTCCTTCCTGCATTCCTTCCCCCCTTCCTTCCATTTCCTTTCTTTTGGGATTTTATAATAATCCCAGGTTCTGAACTTCAGTGTGGATATCGGGTTGCAGTAAATTTCCGGAAATGATGAATTAATGAATATTTTTTAAATGTCTGCATGATACACTGTCAAAATTGAACAGGCTGAGCATTCATTTCCTAGAATGTGAATAGACTTTGGGGTCAAAAATAAGTTATATACCTTTGTGCTCTTTATCAGAAATGGATTGTGAACTATGATGACTTAATCAGGAAATTCCCATTTTGTCTTCTTTTTTACTCCTGTGAAGTCATTCTTCTAAACAAAATGATTATTGTAATTTTATTGGATGACTTTTCCGGTATTGACCTGAACTAGAGATTTTTACTAGTAATACGTTTTGAAATGAAACTTAATTTTGTTTCTTCCTCTCTTAGATACAGCCTCGACAATATGATGGTAAGTGTTTTGGCTTTGGTTTTCTTTGTCCTAAATTCTCTGTACCGGTGTTTGACGTGGGTATAATTAGACGAGTGGTAAATATGGTGACTTCTGATGTCTAATTGACTTGTTCACTCCTGAAAATCATTCTCTTCCCCATGTGGAGTCTAAATGACAACGTGGAGGGTGTTTCCATAACTTCTGAGACCAGGGGGAGGAACACCTCATGGGAGGGGGTAGAATAGAAAGAGTAATTTTTCAGAGAGATGTTTAGGAGGCAAGCGGTGATAGGAACCTGAGGTCTGGAGTGAGTACTTTGCCATGACCTGGCTCTTGGTGAAATGTCAAGATGAGAAAACACTCTTTAAGTCTAGCAAGCAGGCCACACTTAGAGAAGAAGGCACATATTGCCAGGCAGAGTGTGTGTCACAAGAAAGGTTGAAACCATGGTTTTGAGTCTGAGGTGGAGGGAGCCTTTCCTGCCAGGGGAGAATGAGTAGAAAGGAACATGTGCCAATGGGGGTGACGTGTTGTGTCCGTGCCTCAGAGGTTGTGGTGATTCCGTGGTGCTGTCTGTTGATGGCCAGGGTGGCTGCTTGGCACTTAGCAAACCCTCAAATGCTGGTGTTCGTCCCTGGGAGTGCAGCAGTGGGGGTGGTGAGAAGAGAGATCTCAGGGCATGGGAGTGCTCACATTGGGCCAATAGAAGAGAAGTTTGCACTTTGAGGTAAGATGAGAGAAGTATTATTTTGTAAAAGATTCTGTTTAGTCGTTTGACAGAGAGAGAGAGGCCAAGCAGACCAAGTGCCTGGCAGAGGGAGGGGGAGAAGCATGTACCCCACTCAGCCAAGAACAAGATGTGGGATCCCAGGGCCCGAGGTGGGATCATGATCCGATGTGGGATCATGACCCGAGCTGAAGGCAGACACTTAACCGACTGAGCCATGCAGGTGCCCCAGGATGAGAGAATTAAGTGCCAGTTAGTGGAGTCTGTGTTCTCGACCTCCGATGTGTTATCCATCAGTAATGGGGTGCTTCATGAGTGTTGTTTTCCTCTCAGGGTGGAGGGTAACCTTCTCATGTTGGGATGAGAAAAGCTTGTGTTCCAGGGAGTGTGAGTTATCCAGGCCCTCCCGAGATGGTGTAACGTGGAGTTTGTCCCCAAATGTGTTTGATTCCAAAGATCTTGTCTTCCAGGGCACCCACCTAGATTTCATGACAGGCAATCTGTGAGCAGCAGGAAGTCACTGAAGGCCATGCAGTTGTCACTCAATTGCCATTTTGAGCTTTCCTTGTGTGGAATTCCAAGGAGGACCTGGAAATGGACGTGGTGCTGAGCAGGAGCAAAGGATGGTTTTGTTCATTTTGGATGGTTTACAGGGACCTATTTTTTCACCTTAATCATTGGAGGAGAGAAATGTTAGTTGACAGCATGCTTGTTTTTTCTGTTACATATCTGCGGATGACATTAGCATTTGCAGTGATTGCATTTTCCAAGAATGGGGCTTACAGATGGGCGAAAACTTAGAAAACATTTGGTTGCTTTTCTCTATTTTTGAAAACATTTTCAAGTAGAAATCTCCCCGAAATAGGTTGTCTTAGGTTTCAAATGCTGGTAAAGCTTGCTTCCCTCAGGCACAAGGAGAATGCTAACAAGTTAGTTTCACCCAAGTGTCAGAGAATGTGTCTCTGGAGCTCATACCCTGGGATATTCAATGTCACTGGTTTTGCTAATTATCTTAGAGATTCTTTTTTCTCCTTTTAGTTACCTTACAACAAATAAATGAGAAGAACCATTGACTTAGACAAGGAAAGAGGGAGCTTGCTAAGGAAATATCCCTTTGGAAGCTGAACGTATCAGGACCCTTTCAAATACTTTTTGTGATTTCATTTTGGTTACTTCCACCTCTTGTAGTTCATCGTATTGACCTATTTCATGTGGTCCACAAACAGTCCTGAATCGAGAGAAGCTTCACAAATGCAGAGCACTGCCTCTCTATTTTGAAAGGAGTCACACATTAGTAGATAGGTTTATCTTACACGATGCTATTTTTGAATTCTGATTCCTTATGTCATATGTTTTATAGATCAGGGAAGGCAAGAAACATCTTGCAGAAACTCTGAATAAACATGAGTTTCTCACTGAGGATGTTCTGAAATTGAAGGTAAGAATCCCTTCTTTGCCTGAATTGTGTCCTAACAACAGAAATAAAATTAGTGAGTTATCATCATCATGATGATCCTCATCTTAAAGATTAATTGATTGATTGATTTGAGAGAGAGAGAAAGAGTGAGTGGTGGGGGGCAGAGGGAGAGAGAGAATCCCAAGCAGACTCCATGCTGAGTTTGTAGCCTGATGCAGAGGTCAATCCCATAACACTGAGATCAGGCATTGAGCCAAAACGAAAGCAGAGAGACACTCCACCAATGGTGCCAACCAGATGCCACCCATATGCCCCAAGGAATGCATTATTATTACTCACTCAAAATGTTTTGTTGAAGGAGAACATCAAAAAGGTTGAGGCAGTTAATGAAAAGTTAAATGACACCCTTCGTTGGGCACTGGCTCACCTGCAAGCTGAGAGAGAGAAGAAGGTCAAGGATCAGGATGTGGTAGGAGTTGGCTGTTGAGTTTGACCTTAATATGGCTCCGGGAGGCTTTTGGTTCACTGGGTGATGTGAGTGCAGCATCTTCACTTGCTGTTGACCACAGTAGAGAGTTGGGTTCTGGGCACTGAAACTCCTACGGAGCAGTGAGCTGGGATTTCACTTAGAACCACCACGATGAGGATTGCTCTGTCAAGGACTAGGAAGTATGGATGATTTCACAGCGAGGTAATGAACCCCTCATTCAGCCCTGCCCTCCAAGATCTGTAGAAAATCCCCACAAGACACTTGGGCGATGAAGGGCAATGGCTGGCCCAATTGTACAGTGCCTTCCTCTTAATGCCAATCAGAGCATTTTTAATGTGAAGAGGGGAAGATGTTTATATATGTATGTATGGGGATATATATATGAAAGAAAGCCACTAAGAAATCCATTTGTGAGTTCTTTGACTTGAACTATTTTCCACTTTGCTTACTTTCTCCTGATTCTCTTATGCCTTAAGGGCTTTCTTTGTTGCACTGCATGATCCTGTCCTGTTAGGCATCCTCACATTATACTGTGATCATGATTTCTTGAATGTCTTTTCTCATATCTGTCCTAAAGGGCCAAGAAGAATTGGAGGATGGAGAGCAGAGAGCCTTGAGGGCCAAAAAAGGTACACTGCAGTGTATGTTATTCTGGGGGAAGAAATCCCCATACGGTGGCAATGAGTTTGCATTGGGAAGGGAAAGAATGCCTTCCTGCCTTCAAGGTCTTGTCCTTCTCCTTTCCCCATCAAACCCAAGTTCTCAGGTCATGTGCACATACACACACATTCCTTTCCAGAATGTGAAGAATTATTGAACGACCACTACAATGCCCTGAGTTCTTTGAAAACAACTCAAGAAGCCGAATTGAAAATGCTGAGGAGGTAAGTGGATATTGTGGTGGAATTCTCTAAACAAAGACAGGTGGCTGCAGGAGATTAAGCTATTCCTATGTGAATTGTCACAAATCCTGTTGTATGAAGTTATGTGACGGCCTGTCTAGATACTTGTATTTCTTTAGAATTAGATCTCGAGTATTTTTGCCAAATGCATTCTGTAGAATTGTGCCTGCCCTTCCTGCCTTGATGTGTGTAACCTGCATTTCCCTTTCTGTTCTAACTGCTTGTCGTGCTTGTTGTGTGACTCCTTGGAGTAGAAGAGGGAAGGTACCATCATTACAAACTTTGATACCTGGATCCCCTCTGGGTCTGTCTGCATTGTCCTTTAGGTTTCAGTGTCATCACATGTTCTTCTCAGCCCTGAATTCAGTCACTTTTGGTTCAGTACTAGACTTGGGTCAATAATATGGATAGAAAAATGGAATTGTCTTGCTGCAGAAACACTCGGCGTTTCTTTGTGGAAAGTGGGTTGGGGCTTCAGCAGTCCCGGATCCCTTCATTCAGTGTACAACTGACATCCCTCACTTTAGCCCAGTCCCTAAGAAGGCACGGGTATTTCCCCTCCACCTGAGTTTTTAGGTGTAAGTCTCTTGGGTCCCAGTCAAAGCCCACGGTTTCACTAGGGCTCACCTTTGCTGGCTGACCCTGAACTTCACTCGTTTCCTTCTAAGCCCATGCCCATAAAGTTGTTCAGCTTCTTTATAGTTCACTTGCCTCTTCCAGAATGTATTGATGTGTCCTGGGGAGATTGGCTCCCACTGTCAGACTGCCTTTCTCCTAAGCTTCCTTCTTCTCCATGTGGTTCTCATGTTTCTTCATGTGCTCCTGAGAAATTGGGTTACATTCACTCATACGAGTTTGCTCTTTTGTCCAGTGTTTCCTTTATTTTCTCAGGAGGAGATCAGGACCTTAGAGTCCCTCATTCACGTGGAAAAGTAAAACTATCCCTGTCTTCCCTGGAGACTCAGCTTTGTGTTATTCCATCCCACACCGGGGGTGGGGGCTGGTCTGTGTCATTGGCATCTTGGTTCTGTTCATTGGTAAGTTCTTTTGGCAGTGGGTACAGTGTCCTGACCACCTTTCCGTCTTCTACACCTTCCACCTGAGCCACTCCATCACAGCCGGTCCAGAAGGCATTTGCTGAAGGATTGCCTGAGAGACCAGAAGCAAATGCATGTGTCTTTCTCTGTCTAGAGCTTTTGACTCAGTTTCTAACCGTCTTTTTGCATGTGTTCTTGAGTAAATCAAGTGTCCTTTTGAAATCCTTTAAATCAACACCATGAACAAAAGAGTCTGAGGGCAACACAGCAAACCAGCCTTTCTAAGCATCCTCCTTTGCTGCTTTCACTTTAGTGAACTCAGCCTTGTTAAAGTCGGTTGACTCCATGCAGTTGATAGTTTTCCATCTTAAATCTGTTGCATGGAGATAACACTGCGAGTATGTGACAGTTCACAGCATTTTACACTTCAGGACATATTGCCGGCATTAAGATTGGCCTCTTCAATGGAGGACTTCCATGTAGTCTTTCAATATTTGTTGTAGTAAGTTCTACTCTTGCTATTTCTCATTTGGATGTGAAGGCATCTCAAACTATAAAGATCATTAATATTACCACTGTTAATGAACTAAATGAGCCCACAGGGGAGACCATATTTAATGTTGTGTATGCATCTGGGTAATCAGAATAGCATTAAGGCTTTCCGGAATGGCCAAGAAAATGTTGAGGAAAGAATGTTCTGTTGATGCCAACAAATATGATCATGAAGTGAATTTTTGCTCAGGTGCTATTAAGAGTATAGTCTGAGAATGAAGGGAATCCGTGAACGAACCTGCCCATGATAGCAAATAGCAGTCCTATTGGTAGAACATATTGAAAATGTGCTACTACAATAATATGTGTCATGGAGGATAATGTCTAGGGATGAGTTAGCTCATGCAATGCCTTTTAGGCCTCCTATAGTAAATCGGAAAAGAAAGCCTAGGGCTCATAGGATAGCAAGAGATAACTTGGTATTTCCTCCTTGAAGGGTGGCAAGGCAGCTGAATACATTGACTCCTGTTGGAATAGTAATAATTACAGTAGCTGATGTAAAGTATGCTCGTGTTTCACCATCTATCCCTACAGTAAACATACGGTGGGCCATATGATAAAGCCAAAGAAACCAATAGATATTATTGCTCAGACTATTCCCACATAGCTGAAGGGCTCTTTTTTGCATGAATATAGGTGAGATTATCCTGAAACCTTGTCAAATGAGGACACCTACTTCGTGGTGTCCAAAGAATCAGAATAGATGCTGATAAACACTGGGGTCCCCTCCCCTGGCTGCGACAAAGCATGTAGTATTAAGGTTTCAATCTGTTAATAGTATAGCAATTCCAGGTGCCAATGTGGTAGTGATAGGAGCAGCAAAACTGCTGTCATTGGGATGAATCCTGTGAATAAGGGGGTTAGGTATTGGGATTGCAGGGGGTGAGTGTTATATTAATAATAGTAGTAATAAAATTAATAGTGCCTAGAATTGAGGACACACCTGTTATATGTAGTGAGATGATTGTTAGATCCATGGGTTCTCCTGTGTGAGCTAGACGGCCGGCCAGAGGAGGGTGGACAGTTCATCCGGTTCTGGCACCTGCTTCCACCATAGATGAGGCAAGTAATAGCAAAAAAATGGTAGGAGTAATCAGAAGCTTATCTTATTTATTTGGATGAATGCTTCATCTGGAGAGCCAGTTATTGGAGGGCCTAATTGATTTCCAAAACCACCAATCAGTAGAACTACAAAGAAAATTATTTCATGTGCATGGGCAGTTAGATTCCATTATAAACTTGGTCGTCTCCTAGTAGAGCATGGGGCTGACCTAATTCAGCACGGATCAGGAGACTAAGAGTGGCACGTCCCATGCCAGCCCACACACCAGATAAGACTTAAGAGTGCCAGGTTTATGGTTTGTGGAAAGTAATCAACGATATATGAACATCGATAAAATGGCTAGAAAATCATTAGACTGCAAATCTAAGAATAGAAGTTTAGCCCTCTTCCTGCCAAGTTCTGTGGTGTAATATCACAGTGAATCAAAGCAGCAGCTTCAATTCCGCTGGGGCTTCTTCCGTCATTTTTCACCTACGTGGTGGGAGAATTAGATTGAAGCCAGCTGATTTGGGTATTTACCTGTTAACTAAGATTTCACGGGATGCAAGCCCACCGATCTAGTAAGGGCTTAGCTCAATTCAAGTGTTTGATTTGCATTCCACTGATGTAAGATAGGTTCTTGCAGGCCTTAAATTTGAGTTCGGGAGTTTGATAATACTTAGCGCTTTGAAGGCCCTTGGTCTTCTTATCCTAAACCTCTAGTCCAGAATTGATACTAGTAGGGTTAGTGGGAGCAATATGGTTGAGATTACAATCAGTGGTGGTAAGAAGGTTATCTTTTTTCTATTTTCAAATTGTTGTTTTATATTGCTCATCGAAGGGAATATAGTTAGTGCTGTAGTGTAGGTTAGTTGAATGTAGAAAGAAGTTTAGTGATGCTCCAATAGCTCTTAGTGCTGGGATAATAATTCTATCATTTTTTATTTCTTGAATGATTATTCATTTGGGGATGAAACCTGAAAGTGGAGGGAGGCCTCCCAGTGAAGTATTAATATGAAGGTTAGTGAGGTAATACGTGGTAGTTTACTTCATGTGTGGGATAATGGTAATGTTGTTGTGGATGCATTTTATATAAAAAATATGAATGTAGTGAGTGTTTTTATGATGTCAACTGTCAAGTTAAGGATCATCATAGGGTTATACACTCTAATGGCTGCTATTCATCCTATGGGCAATTGATGAGTAGGCTAAGATTTTTCATATTTGAGTTTGGTGAAGTCCTCATCAACCTCCTAGGAGTATGAATGTAATGGCTATTGCTATTAATAGGTTGGGTTGATGGATGGTGAGATTCACATAGAATGGCTAGTGGTGCGATGTTTTTGTCATGTTAGCAAGATTAGGTCTGAAGATGATAAAATTCCTTGTGTTACTTCCGGAACTCAAGTGGAATGGGGACAATCCGAGTTTTACTGTTAGGGCAATAGTTATTGTGGTTGATATAACAGGGTTAGGAATTTTTGAGAATGTTCATTGTCCGGAGAACAATAGGTTAATAACAATTGCTATTAGGAGCATAGATGCAGTGGCCTGTGTTAAATATTTTGTAGATGCTTCAGTGGCTTGTAAATTCTTTTATAAGAATAGGGATAATAGCTAATATCTTTATTTCAAAACCGATTCAGATTATGAGTCATTGAGAACTTAATATTACAAGGACACTTCCTGAGATAACCATTGCTATAATGGTAATGAGAATAAGTTTTATTAGGTTTTATTATCCTAGGAAGGATAGGCACCAACCTTTTCAAGGTATGGGCCCAATAGCTTATTTAGCTGAATTTACTGTAGAATAGGGTGTAAATGGGAAGCACGGATTTTTGACATTTTTTCCCTTAAGATGAAGTTTGATTCCTATCATTCTAAAAATAAGAGAATTAAACCTCTCTTATTTATGCTATCCAAGTAAATCTTCTGTCAGACATATTTCTTACGTTTGAGCTGGAATACTTGCTGTAGTGATGGGTAGGGATACATGTCACATGCATAAGCCTAGAGTGAGGGGTAGAAAATGTTTTCATAGTAGGTGTATTAGTTGATCATAATCGGAATCATGGGTAGGATGCTCGAATTTATAGGAAGGGGATTGTTAGGAGCAGAGTTTTGATGGTGAAATTAACGGTATATAACAGTTCTAGTATATACGGGCTGTGGAATGTGCCAAAGAATAAAATTGTTCTGAGAATATTTATGATGATGATGTTGGCATATTCAGCTAGGGAGAATAGGGCAAATGGGCCTGCTCCATATTCAGGGTTGAACCCAGATCCTAGTTTGGATTCTCCTTCTGTTAGGTCACATGGGGCTTGGTTTGTTTCTGCTAAGGTTGAGATGAATCCTATTATGGCCAATGGTCATGCGGGGAAGATGAATCATAGGTGTTCTTAGGCAATGATTACTGTTGATAGTGTGAGAGATCCATTTATTTTAGGGCTGATGAAAGGATAATTGCTAGTGTTCCTTCACATGAGATTGTTTGAGCTGTGGCTCAAAGAGCTCCAGTTGAGTTCTATTTTGAGTTTGAGGCTCATCCCGATCACAGGATGGAGTATACCACGGGGGCTTGATACAGCTAATATGAATAGCACACCTCAGTTCATATTCAGTGGGTATGGTGTGGGTAGGGGAATTCATAGAGTTAAAGCAAGTGTTAGGGCTAAATTGGTGCCGTAATAAATATGGATATAGAGGAGTGGTTGTAGCGATTCTCTAGTGACAAGTTTTACGGCATCGGCAATGGGTTGTAGAAGGCCACACGGGCCTCCAGTATTTGGTCTTGTATTTTATATACCTCGTACTTTTTAGTTGTATATACCCTCGTACTTTTCGTTCTACTAGGGTTCAGAAGGTCACAGTGAGAAGGCTAGGAATGATTAGCCAGAGAATGCTGATTACACACACATTCTGTTAGGGAGATCAATTGAAACTCTGGGAATAAAGGCTTAAGTTTTATGTAATTACCAGGCTTTGTCACCCTAACAAGCCCTTCTCTTGGGCATGACTTTTTATTTTTTTTAAGATTTTATTCATTTATTTGACAGAGAGAGACAAAGCGAGAGAAGGAACACAAGCAGGGGGAATGGGAGGGGGAGAAGCAGGCTTCCCGCGGAGCAGGGAGCCCAATGAGGGGCTCGATCCCAGGACCCTGGGATCAGGACCTGAGCCAAAGGCAGATGCTTAACGACTGTGCCACCCAGGCATCTTGGGTGTGATTTAAAGTCAACTGGTTAATGGCAAAAGATCTATACGATCTGAAGAGAAACCAGAGTATACAGTCAACTGGTTAGATTAAGATAATATCATCTATTAGTCGAAGGCGCTTCAATAATTAGTCCTTATTTCTTTTGTTCTTTCGAACTGGGAGAAATTATTTAATAGATAGAAACTGACCTGGATGACTCCAGTCTGAACTCAGATCCCATAGGACTTTAACTATTGAATAAACGAACCCTTAACAGCTGCTGCACCATTAGGATGTCCTGATCTAATATCAGTATGAGCTCTCAAATAGGATTGTGCTGTTGTCCCCAGGGTAACTTGTTCCATTCATCAACATTTTTTGGATCAACAAATAATATTTTGACTGGTGAGTCTAGGTTTCTATCACTTGGAGTTTATTTTGTTCTCTGAGTTCACCCCAACCTAAACTGCGAACCCACATAGAAGTTTGTTATTGCTGGTCAGTTAGATTGAGGAATTTCTTTGGGCTAGTTAATTCAAGCTCCAAAGGGTCTTCTGGTCAATTTTTTTTTTTTTAATCCCTGCCTCTTCACAGGAAGGTCAATTTCACTGAATGGAAAGAAGAGACAGTTAACCCCTCCTGTGGCCGATCATACAAGGCCTGATTTAGAGAACAAATAATTATGCTCTCCTTTGCAGGGTCTGGATCCCGTGGCCATTTAATGAATGTCAGTGGGCAGCAGTGCCTCCAATACTGGAAATGCTGGAGGTGATGTTTTTGGTAAACAGGGAGGGTTTGTGTTTGCCGAGTTCCTTTTTCTTCTTTTAATCTTTCCTTAATTGCATGCCTGTGTTGCATTAACAGTTAGTTTGATTAAGTGATTTGTTAGATACGTTTTATTTTTTTAACTCTCAGTGGTTATGTGCTCTGAAATAAGCTTATGCAAGGAGAAAGAATTCTTGTTACTCCTGTTAACATTATTGCTTCCACATTAATAGATTAACTGAGTGTTAGATAAGGAGTTAAATATTTTTGGTATTAAATTTATTGAGCTTGAACACTTTCTTAATGACTGCTTTTAAGCCTATGTGGCTGTATTTATTCACTCTAAACAGGGTTGTATCCTTTTTCTGAAAAGCTGTACCTTTTAAGATTCTATTTTATTTTTTAAGATTTTATTTATTTGAGAGAGACACAGTGAGAGAGGGAACACAAGCAGGAGGAGTGGGAGAGGGAGAAGCAGGCTTCCCGCTGAGCAGGGAGCCAGATGTGGGGCTTGATCCCAGGACCCTGGGTTCATGACCTGAGCCAAAGGCAGATGCTTAAAGACTGAACCACCCAGGTGCCCCTTTTTAGACTATATTTTAAACTTACAGTACAGTTTTTAGGTTTTTTATGTAAAGTTTAAAGTTGAACTGATATTCTATTCTGGGTAACCAGCTATCACCAGGCTCGTTAGGTTTTTCACCTCTATACTCTCACTATTATGCAACATAGATGACTTCATCCCGGTGGATTATTCATAGGTAGCTCCTCTGGTTTGGTGGGGGGTAGGGGCTTAGCTTAAATTCTCTTTAAGTTAGTCTAGCTAATTGATTATGCAAAAGGTAAAAGTGTTAATCTTTGCTATTTAGTACTTTTAATTTTTCTTTCATCATTCCCTTATGGTCCTTTCTCTATAGCTCCAATTAAAATTTCTCCTATATTTTTATAACTGTTTGTCTTGTGGTAATTTATAGTTGTTTGGGCTAGCTCTGGTTCAAAGTGGTCATCTTTATTATGAACTCTTCTGGGTATAAGCCAGATGCTGTATTTAAGCTTCACTTGGGTTTACCCAAGCACACTTTCCAGTATGTTAACCTTGTTAAGACTTGTCTCCTCTTGTGTTTTAGTGCTTTTAATATGGGATATTTAGATTCTATGACTTGAGGAGGGTGATGGGCTGTGTGTGCGTGCTTCCTGACCCAATTCAATTAAGCTCTCTACTCTTAATTTACTACTAAATCCTCCTTTGGTTTTTAGTTTCATAAAAACTTTCCTGGGTGTTGTGTTCTTAAGTAGAAAATGTAGCCCATTTCTTCCCACCCCATGGGTTACACCTTGACCTAACTTCTTCCTGAGTAATGTTTGTGCTTACTTTTTTTCCCTTTTAAGGGTTTGCTGAGGATGGCAGTATATACACTGAATTAGCAAGGGGTGGTAAGGTTTATCGGGGTGTATCAATTATAGAACATGCTCCTCTAAATGGGTGTAAAGCACCGCCAAGTCCATTGAGTTGTCAGCTGTTGCTAGTAGAACTCTGGCGAATGATTTTGTTGAGCGAATTATTCATGTGTAGGGATAAGCATAGTGGGGTATCTAATCCCAGTTTGGGTTTTAGTTATTGTGTAGTCAGAAGGATTGAAGTCCCTCCCGTAGCTTCTTTTTGTGGTCATTGTAGCTTCTTACGGCTTAGTTAAGTCTTAACTTTTCTATTGCAATATTTTTAACACGTTTTACACCACAGGTCTATTAATTTGGGTTAATCAAATGACTGCGGTGGCTGGCACAAAATTTACCAAACCTATTTTAACAGAGCTTAGTTGAACTTTCATTCATGGCCTATTTTATGACTGCTGTATCCCGTGGGGGTGTGCTTGAGCAAGGCGTTGCGAGCTACTTGTATATTGTTATTGATCCCTGCTCCTTTTAATCATTTGTGATTTGGAGGGCATTTTCACTGGGAGGCAGAGGCTGGCATGTGTGATCTTATGAAGAATTCATGGCAAGGCCAGGACCGTACCTTTGTGCTTATGGAGTCTAATGACTCACATAAGCATTTTCAGTGCCTTGCTTTCTGTATTAAGCTACAGTAACAGGTGTCCCTTGTGAAGATCTGTCATGGCTTGTAGTATTATGTTGGGAAATTAAGCATTGGTCTTTGAGGCCTATCATGGTAAGATTATGCAACAGGGGGGATTTAGAGTTAAAGGTTGTCTGTCTATAGATAGATTCTCAACTAAAATAGTATGCTGGTGTTATGAGTGATTGGGATTATGTAGTCAGTCATATAAAATTCGAGATGTTTAACCTTATATCTGTTGCATATACTTAGTTGTGTTTTTGGGATTTGGCAGGACAACAGTAAGTATTTGTGTACCTTTTAAGGTTATGGGGGAGGGGGCTGGTTAAGCTACTTTTTTATCTGTTGTATATGGTTACAAGTACGTATGCATGCTACTCTAAAATTCTATCTTGTGACCACTTATTACACCTATGGTTACGTGATGTTGCTAAGTAACGTTCAACTCAAGACCAGCTACAAGTTATTTGACTGTGTGAGACCTTATGGTCCTAGCTGAGTGATACCACCTTTCCACCCTAAAAATTAAAAGATACCAAATGTATGACAGCGCAGTTATGTGTGAACATCAGCTGATTAGTCATTAGTCCATCAAGATGTCCCTGTAAGTAATTAATTACTCTAAGTAATATAGTAGATACATCCTAGAACACACAAACTAGAGACGAGGCCAGGAGAGAGCACTGTATAAAGAGATTAAAGCTTCCTGAAGTAGTTACAACGTAAAATTGTCACAGCATTTACCTTGACCGTCTCTGTGTCCATACTAAGGACCGAGCTATTGTTTCCCGTGGAAGCTGCACCAGGTCCTGCTTTTGATAGCGGCCAGAGAAGGGATGGAGGTTTATTCTGATTTGCATAGACTGGGTGGAAAAAGACAAACACCCTCCATGGCTTTCACCATCTTAACACTGCTTCCTACACTCAGTTCCCTTGTGAGAGACAGAGGGTTTCCCACATGCCTCAGGTGACCCCTTTGGACTACGGGGAGACCTGTTCCCTCAGTCTTAAGGAAGGCTCTAGAAGGCCTTGGTTAGATATTTGATAATCAACTGTGGAGAGGTCAGAGATCAACTAGTTGGAAATCAACAATGAAACAAAGTTTTCCTGATATACAACACAGGAAATGAAAACTTATCAGATTAAAAATTACCCATGCCTCAGGCAGTAAGCCATCAGCACAAACAGCACCTGTCCTTTCTACAAGCTGTGGGTGGGTTATTCAGGTGTTTTACTGTATATTATCTGCTCTATATATCTGACAGGGGAAGATGTAAGTATTCATAACCAGAAATTACCTCAAAGAATTCATCTTTCCTCATTACTATAGTATTAGTCTGTACGTGGAATTTCTTGTAAAGTTTTAGTACGACACTACCTAATAAAATAACAGTAGAGGACTGAAATTACACAAGGATTCATTTCCCTATTGGGGAAGTGTAGTTGAGAACACAAAAATTTTTTGGAAAAGGAAAAGGGATCCCCATAAAGAGGAAAGAAATGTCTGCTTTCTTAAAGCAGATTGTCTATGGAATATTTATCCGCAAAGACAAATCAAGAAAGCTTACCAGGACATACAGCCTCTCATCTCTAATTCTATTCATGTTGTTTTTCTCAAATCAAAGAAAAACACAGCCTTCAACATTGTGTCAAGGTGGAAGGGGCCCTGACCCATGTCTGTTTTCACACCCACTCTCAAGTTAAGTGTAACAGAGAGGTTGCTTGGGGGGGGGGTGACAGTCAGCAGTGGGGCGTGAGCTCCACCACTCACAAGGGACAGACCCAAAGAGCCATGCCACCTGGGGGCTTCTGAGGAATCAGGGTCCTGTCACCTCTGCGAGACAACCTGTTTCCTCTTGTAACCTTTGTGATTATTTCCAGGAGACACAGATATTGCCCACTGGAACAAGAAGCCAATAGAGGGGTTGTTGCAGCAGAAATTAAACTGCTGCGTTTCACATCGTGCCTCTTACCTGTCCACGGAGGGATGTCCTTGTCACATTCTCCTGGCACTGGTTTCTGCCTCCTCGATTCCTCTGGTGGCCTCTGTCTTTGGATTTCTTGTGGTCTCGGAAGATGGAGATGAATCAATTTCACTAAGAATTACCACACCCAGGCCTCCCCTGGACAAGAAACAGCTTCTCCTTAGAAACCTCACAACGTCCTTCACCGAAGTATGTCAAACTCCTGTACTGGTGTTTCAAGTGGGCAACTTCCCTGCTCTGCTCCACCCCGCCATCACCCCATCCAGATCAGGAGCCCTGAGATGTGGGAGAGAAACACAGCCATGTTCAGCTGGGGCAGAGCGCGCACAAGAGGAGGAGAGAAAAACATTCTTACCCAGTTGTCCCAAGCCACCTTCTCCTGAAGAGTGATCTGAAAGAATCTGCACATCAGTCAAAAACCCACGCGCAGAGATTCAGTGGGCCTTTGATCGTCTGCATTAGGTGCTGAAGGATTCAGAAAACACTGGGCAGAACTTGTGGGCTCCCTGGTGTCTGAAAGGGGGAGCTCTTGCTGCTGCAGCTGTTCTTACATCTCTTCTTTTGTGTTCCTGCGAGTGACAAATGCTTTCATCAGGCGGAGCAAATGTGGAGTAGGGCTTTTTAGTCTGCCCAGGTTCCTGTTATGAGAACTGAACTCTCATATACATTTTGCAATCATATAAGACATATTTCACATAATTATCAAAATACGGTAGGCTCGAAGCGGTTGCTAAGTCATTTTGTATTCACTATTTAATGCTTGTGGGGATCTGAGCTGATGAGGTCTCCTTACCAGTCATGACAGCTCTCTAGTTTATCCTGCAATGAGTATCTTTCATCATAAAGTTTGATTCTCCTTTTCCTCATATCCTTATCGTGTTTCTCCGGGCTACAACAAGTGGGTCTCTAAAATGGCACAGTCCTTTTTGTTGATGTGATTTGTCCTACACCAAACTGCTTCTTAAGGTTTATAATCATTTATACCACCTCCAGAAGCATGTCTGGGAACCACAGTTCCACATAGTCTGGCCAGCATTGGGGATCAGGAAACCTTTGGTAACTTAACTGTTGAATATTTTCAACTGAACATCTGCAAAATGTTTTTTCACATATAAAATCTCTAAGTGTCTTCTGAACAGTGGTGGTTATTTGTGTGTGAGCTTGGTCTAAACACCATACCCAGTTTCAGAATCACCCACCAGCGTTCACCGCTGGGGTTAGGAGCTGAACTCCCTTGTGGTTCCCTATGTTTTCTGCAACAAATTTCAGTTTCTCCCCTGCCCCCTGCTCACATTCTTTCAGTCCCAGCTTCCTAAGAGGGAAAGGAAACATCTATACTGGTAGCCCATGTGGAATTCTGCCTTTCTTCCTTCCCAGGAACCTGAAGGCAGGACTCGAATGTCCCCACATACCTTCCCCATAAACACAACATTCACAAACCCAATTGCAGGGACGAATTGATGCCCCCGCCCCCCAATAAGGGACTAAAACCACTCAAACTTCAGCCTGCTGGCAAGTCTTCAGCAGCTCTGAGCTGCTCTTCACATTTCCCTATTGCTACTCATCAATACATCAAATAAATATAAAAAGCACATATGAGATGGACTATGTGTCCGCCCAGGCCCTGGTGATTGGGATGGCATAAGCGTATTTCATTACAATGTAGGAAACCAGGCCTGACCAACTCATCACTACTAAACGCATAAGGATGAAGCAGGGCTTCCTGACTTGTCTAGGTTCTCTTGAGAGCCCTGAATTTTCAGTTCAAGCCTGGGGCCATGACACTGTCATAGAGACACCTTTCTGGGACATGGTGTCATTAACACTGTGCTATTAACTACTGGACATTTCCTACAGTTCCCGAGGGAACTCGTGCCACCTACCTCAAAGACACTAGTTGAGAAGAATGCAAACCATGCTGAACAACAAAAACAGTGATCTGAATTGCTCCACTGTCAGGATATTTTCTCCTTGAAAAGGATTTTAGCTGGGAGGTGGGGAGGAAGGAAGGAAAGGGAAAGGGAAGGGAGGGGGAGGGGAAGAGAAGAGAAAAGAAAAGAAGGAAGGGAAGGAAAACTGAGTTCACAGGATTTGCGACTGCTGGCACCCCCCAGTCACCTGCCAGCCATTAACTCCCATCTTGTCTGCAGCAAGATACCATCAGGGTGCACCTCAGTTTTTCTCCAGATATTTCCTACCCAATATCTAGAGTTTAACAATGATAGACATATGGCAGTCATTAGACTATGACATTCTGATCTCTCTCACATTAAAACTGAGCATGCACACTTTGAGTGATGTCACTGAGGTTTGCATTAGCGCTCTCAAGTGTGTCCAGGTCATTCTTCAACAGAACATACAGACATCAGGAATACATACTCATTAATTTTACCTCTGTTTTGAGAGTGTAATCCAGGACAAAGAAAGGATTTTTTTTTTTTTTTTTTACCTTAAGTCTACGGGCTCCATAAGAGGGAAGCTTCTTTGGCCACATGGTTTCTTGAGTACATTTCTTTGCTTCATTGATCTATACAAATATATAATAGAGGATTCAGAATTCAAAAAATTAATTATGGTGACAGCAAAACTGATCTCCCGTGAGTAAGTCATTATGGAAATAAAGGAAGCAATATTTTACATATGTGATGCTTGCTTTAAATTCAGCCTGGTATAGAATGGAATGAAAGGGACACTAGGATGAAAGAGGAGATGGCAAAATCAGGGACCTGGAAGTGGACATCATTCCACATGAAACTATAAAAATGAAAAAAAAATGGGGGGGTGATTGTACCTTCTGTTCAAAAATGCATATTGTTTCTGCAAGTTCTATATTTTCCTTCATGCAATTCTTAATCTTCTCAGAAATTTGATCTAAATTAACCAGAAAGATAAAAAGGCGATCTCTAAGGTGAGTACCAAAACCAATAAAATCAAATTACCCACTGCATCAACAGAAAAGGTGTGTGATCCCGCACTATGGGCGCATGTAACATTTGAGCATTACTGTGGTCTGGGAAGAAAGCACGTTTTATTTAGTAGCATTAAATGTTGGAAACAAATATGAAAATAAGAACCCCATTTCAATGAGGTTAATCTTTAGGGGAAACACAGTAAAAGCTCTTAGCCTAATATCCTATCATTAAGCAACACTCATCTTAGAATATATGAACAGTTCAAATTGCTGTCATCACCGGCAGAGAAATGGACAAGAATCAAGTACCCTATTTCCTTATATTCTGTTTCTCCATTATCAAATAAATAAATCAGTGCAATTAATTTAAAAACAGAGGTTAAAAATCAAAATCCCTATTAAAAATAACCCACCTAAGTTCTTCCAGGTTTTCCCCCACTTTCACCCCCATGCCTTGAAAAATAGAGAGAGGGTAATTATTCTAAATGTCACTTGTTTGGTACTCAGAGACCTCCAATGTCTTTCTGCTGCCCAGCAGAGTCCCCTCCATGAGAACCAGAGTGGGACATGCAGATGGACATGGTCCTGGAATCAAACACCCTTGGGTGCAATGTCTGCTTTACTACCTAGTGGCTAGAGGTGCCTGCTAATTCCTCATCTTCCTAAATCACAAGATGTTGAAGGGCCAAAATGCAAACGTCACCACCTGCATTACTGGTAAACAACACTCAGGAAACGCTCACCTTACAAGTGGATAGCACATGTAAAGCACCCAGAACCGGGCCCAAGACGCCAGAATCTTCTCACATGGATTTAATTCTACTGCTGTACCCCAAACTGCAAACTGATCTTCTTTCTGTACATTGGGAGAGCTCTGCGGCCCAGAGGTCACCTCTTCTATACCATCAATACTGTACTCATCATAGAAAGGCCAGCATTTGAGGGCCTACTATGTGCCAGGTCACTGAATCATCACAGTCCCTGAAGCCCATACACAATTCATTATCCCCATTTTGCATCCTGTCCACTTCCCCTCTCTCTCCACTGGCCTTAGTCTCCCTCCCCTCAAGTCTCATAACACACGCTTTTTAAACTTCTCTTGTGACACACACTTTGTCTGGCAATATTTGGTTCTTCTCTAAGCCTTGAGTTTCCTGACAGGCTCACAGTCCCTTAATCTGTACATTTCCCCCAATAGCCAAGTCATGTCAACGTACACCTGCTAGATTTCACACACACATAGTCACTGGCTTCTTAAACATTTCTAACCAGAGGTAAACTCATCTGCTTCTCCCTAATTGTGTAGTCTGTTCCTCCACCTGGTCACCTGTCTCAGTTGGTGGCAACCCAACCTGTGCTGTCACCTGGGCCTCAAACCAGGAAAAGCAACTGTGAAGAGTTAAGGGGCTAACCTGATCAGATAAGTCAATGTATTTTCTCCTAGCTGGATTAGAAAGCACATCAAACAGTTGTATTAAGAAAAGATTACCAGGCGGGGCACCTGGGTGGCTCAGTCTTTAAGCATCTGCCTTTGGCTCAGGTCATGATCCCAGGGTCCAGGGATCCAGCCTTGCATCGCGCTGCCTGCTCAGCAGGAAGCCTGCTTCTCCCTTTCCCACTCCCTCTGCTTGTGCTTTATCTCTCGCTGTGTCTCTGTCAAATAAATAAATAAAATATTAAAAAAGAAAGAAAGAAAGAAAGAAAACCATGTTGAGTTCCCTCCTCAGCAGGGAATCTGCTTCTCCCTCTCCTCTGGCCCTTCTCCCTCTCCCTCTGCCCCTTCTCCGTGCTCATGCTGTCTATCAAATAAATAAAATCTTTACATAAAAAAAAGATTATCAGGCAAACCACAGAATGGGAGAAGATATTTGCAAATGACCCTACAGATAAAGGGCTGATATCCGAGATCTATAAAGACCTTCCCAAACTCAAATCCAAACAACAAATAATCAAGTCAAATAATGGGCAGAGCACCATGAACAGACACTTCTCCAAAGAAGACACACAAATGGCTAACAGACACATGAAAAAATGTTCATCGTCATTAGCCATCAGGGAAATTCAAATCAAAACCACATTGAGATACCACCTTACACGAGTTAGACTGGCAAACAGTGACAAGGCCATAAAAAACAAATGTTGGAGAGGTTGTGGAGCAAGGGGAACCCTTTTACACTGTTGGTGGGAATGCAAGTTGGTACAACCACTGTGGAAAACAGTGTGGAGGTGCCTCAAAATATTAAAAATAGAGCTACTCTATGACCCAGCAATTTCACCACTGGGTATTTACCCCAGAGACACAGATGTAGTGAAAAGAAGGGCCATATGCACCCCAATGTTCATAGCAGCAATGTCCGCAAGAGCCAAACTGTGGAAAGAGCCGAGATGCCCTTCAATAGAAGAATGGATAAAGAAGATGTGGTCCATAAACACAATGGAATATGACTCAGCCATCAGAAAGGATGAATACTCAACTTTTCCATCAACATGGATGGGACTGGAGGACATGATGCTAAGTGAAATAAGTCAGGCAGGGAAAGTCAATTATCATATGGTTTCAATTAGTTGTGGAACATAAGGAGTACCATGGAGGACATTAGGAGAAGGAAAGGAAAAATGAAGGGGGGAAATCAGAGGGGGGACAAACCATGAGAGACCATGGACCCCGGGAAACAAACTGAGGGTTTCAGAGGGGAGAGGGGTGGGGGGATGGGTTGGCCCAGTGATGGGAATTAAGGAGGTCATGGATTGCAGGGAGCACTGGGTGTTATATGAAAACAATGAATTATGGAACAGTACATGAAAAACTCATGCTGTATTGTACGGTGACTAACAACATAATAAAATTTAATTAAAAAAAAAAAGGAAATGACTACCAGGAAAACTGAACCCTGAAATCTTACCTTCAAATGCTTGAGTCTTTACCTAGAAGAGGGAGAAACAAAATTGCAGTTGATGGAGAAAAAATATTTTTTAACAAAATTACACTTTATGACAAAACAGTCAAAATGATAATCTAATGGTATAATAATGGTATAGTTCAGCAGAGTAAATTCTATAAATTAAGAAGACTTCAAAGCATCAATCCCCTAATAGAGGGTTACAAGCATCAGGGCCTCATGATCCCCTGCACCCATCCATGTAACACCTCTATTATACCTGTCAGAAAACCCAACCCTGAGGACGGGACTTTGTCCAGACCTCTAAGCAATAATTAACACTGTGGACGCTCGCCATCCCCTTATTCCCAACCCGCCCACCCTGACATCCATTCCAACTGACACCAAAGTCCTCACTGTAATTAACCAATGTGCTGTATTTAGTATTCCAGTTGATAAGGACTGCCACGATCATTTGCATTGACCTTAGAGAATGGCAATACACCTGGACTGTAATGGCCCACGGTTTCACAGAATGCTTCCTATTTCCTACAAACCTTAATGGCTGACTTGGATGATAAAATGTGTGCTGTGGGCTCTCCTTTGTTACAATATGTAGGTGATTGGCATCTCTACTCCCCCCCTAACACCCCTGCACAGGAAGACAGCATTCCCCTGTGAAAACTTTTGGCCTTCAAAGGGACATCCAGTCTCCAAAGAAAAACTCCAGTTTGCTCAAACTCATGTTAGGTATTTAGGACACCTGATCTCAGAACAAGGACGACAGCTGGAAACAGGTAGACTCAAGGCATCCTCGATTTCCCACAACCTTAAGCACCAATGACCAGGCTTTCTTGGACTGTCTGGCTACTGTCAACAATGGATTCCAAACTTATCTCTTAAGGCTCAGCTGCTATACAGTTTACTAAAAAATGACATACCTAACACAATTATTCAGAAAAAGGGGGATGACATAGACTTTGAAACCGTAAACAAAAGTCTAACAACAGACCCTGACCTCCAACTTCCTAATTATCTACTTCCCTTTTTCCTCTATGTGACAGGGAAGGGAATGCCCTTGGAGTGCTCAACACCAAACTCGGGGACCACCATCACCCCATAGAGTATTAGAGTCAACAGGGAGATGCTGTGGCTGGGGGATGTACCCCCTACCTCAGAGCCATTCCCGCCACGGCCCTCTGGGATAAGGCCACTGAAGAATTCATCACAGCCTCCCCTTTAACCTTCCTTGGGCCCCATGTAGTAGAAGCCCTTCTGAATTCTCCTCACACTCAACATTTTCCAGTCACCTCACCTCCTATGAAATCCTCCTACTTACCACTCCTCACATAACTCTTTCTGGTTCCAATAGCCTCAACCCTGGCACTCTTCTCCCCTCCTTCACATATGAAATCCATCACAGCTGCTTCACACTGACAGATCAACTGTTGACTCCCTGTGACGATTTTCAGCAAACTGCTCTAACCGAGGTAGACTTTTCATGCTTTCCTGGTGGTTCTTATTTAAAGGAGGACAAGGATAAATATCATGCCAGGTCAGCTACGGCAACTCCTTTTGAAGACACGGAGGCAGCACCTCAAAAGTCTGTCTTTTACCGAAACTACTAACCGAATCCTGATTCTAATCCAAATGCATGGTTTCTGAATTTACAACACAACAGACCATTACTGATAACCCATATAGTTCTAAACAATTCTTTTGAAGTAACAATACTGTTTTGAAACATCCTGTCAGTATTCCTATTCTTACAACAAGTTCTCTATTACTTCATGTTCTTCAGTGTACTCTATGTTCCCAAATGTGCTCAACAATTTCATGCAGTGCATTCCCGCAGTATTTGACTGTTTTGCTCCTAGCCACTGGAGGAGGACACTTCCAGGAGGCATACAGGACTCCGGGTTTGCCTTCAGTCCAAACAAATGCCAATAAATATTTTCAGTTGGCTCCTTTCAGACCTAGGGTCCTGGATTAAAACCAACATATGGTTTGGAATTGTCATCTTGTTTTTGATTCTGTATTTGCTGTCTCTCAATCCTTTGTAGAAACGCTGTCCCAGTGAGGTGATGCTGGCTCACTGGTCTCAATCTTGAGCAAATACAGACTTCACTGGGAAGTTCATGAGAGTTTCTCCCTTCTAATCCTCCCTGTACCTCAAGCATCACTTGAGTAGTTTACAACTGCGATGCACATTCCCTCCAACATGAGACATGCCAATCTGAAAAAGCTCTCCTGGCAATGAAACACAAAACCACGAAATATAAAGAACTTGACTGTTGATCAGAAAGCCTTCCAGGGATACCTGGGCGGCTCAGTCGACTAAGCATCTGCCTGTGGCTCAGGTCATGGTCCCAAGGTCCTGGGACTGAGTCCCACATTGGGCTCCTTGCTCAGCAGGGGCCTGTTGCTCCCTCTGCCTCTCTCTCTCTCTCTCTGTCTCTCTCTCTCACACACACATACAAATAAATAAAATCCTAAAAAGAAAAAAACAAATTCTCCCAAGGAACCATTTTTAAAATTTTTATTTACAATTAGTCCACATACACTATTATATTCATTTCAGGTGTACAATCTAGAGATTCAACACTTCCAGGCAACAGCTGGTTCTCATCACAAGTGCATGAGCTAATCCCTATCACCTATTCAATCCATTCCCCCAAACACCTCTCCTCTGGGAACAACAGGTTGTTCTCTCTACTTAAGAGTGTTTCTTGGTTTAACTCTTTTTTCTTCTCTTTGCTCATTTGGTTTTTCTTTTTCTTTATAAACTTCATAGATGAGTAAAGTCATATAGTATTTGTCTTTCTCTGACTGCTTTATTTTGCTCATCAAAGCAAATCTTGATGAGAAGGAGTAAGGGTGTTACACAAAAACAATGAATCATGGAGCACTACATCAAAAACTAACGTACTGTACGGTGACTAACATAAAAAAATAAAATTTTAAAAAAGGGTAAATTTGAAAACTCATAACAGGAAATGTCACAAAACACAGGCAGGTGGTTTGGGCAGGGGGAGCTCTCACACACTACCACTCCAAATAAATTGGGGACCCAACAGGAAGACATGGACTTGACCTTGCACATGGATACTCCACTATTCCAGCTAGCAGAACTCTATTCTCATCTCTATACCCCCCGCACCTCCTCCAACAGGACTCATCCATGAGGAGCTACAACACTTTGAACTACCAGATGCCGCCAAAGGACCTTTGGTTATTTTGTTGTTGTTGTTGTTAAGATTTTATTTATTTGACAGAGGGAGTGAGGCAACACAAGCAGGGGGAGTGGGAGAGGGAGAAGCAGGCCGCCTGCCCAGCAGGGACCCTGATGTGGGGCTCGATCCCAGGACCCCAAGATCATGACCTGAGCCGAAGGCAGACGCTCAATGACGGAGCCACCCAGGTGCCCCTGGACCTTTGGTTCTTAACAGCCTTCCAAATTGCCCCCTTTTCTCCTGAAAACAGTGAGCCTCTCTTATATTCCCCAATGTGCCTAAGGCTTAATCACAGCTTCTCTGTCCTACATTCGGGTCTCCATCCTTCCAAAGAAACCCGACATTGGCGGATAATTCCCTGAGAGTTTCTACCTTTAAGGTTACAAACTGGACGGCAGTTTGTGTTTTTACCTGGGGCTCTGGTTCCAGCAGAAATCAGAAAGTGGGATCCCAGCTCATTCTTCTAGAAGGTCCTGAGAGTCAGCAGTTAGTGTATTCACCTCCTAACTAAATGCTGCTCCGCTTCCCCTAATTTGAGTCAGGATTTCTCCCCAGAAAGAAGCCTGCCTCTAACAAACCAACCACAGCATCTCTGAGGTGGCATCGCAGGACCCCTCAATCCACGGATCCCTGAGTAAAATACCTCTTGATTAAATACCCTCAGGGAAAATAAGGACCAAACCAGGGGATCAGCCCCCAAAGTGCAAGCGACTGTGCTGCTCACCTACCAGTATGTCCCGGGGAAGCCGCCCAGAGTCCCATCCTCAGCACTCAGCGAACAAGGCAGCTTCTCCGTCGCTCCTTAGGAGGCACCAAGATGCTGCAAAGGGCCCAGGTTCCCTCGGGCCGGCTGCAGAACTTATTGGAAACGTAGCTCTGGCTCTCGGAGGGGCGCTGGGTCCCAAGGGGGCGGCAGAAACCTCTCCTGCCCTGAGGCACCCTGGGTCAGGTAACGCCCTGGCGTCCTCTGACAGCCAGCGGTTTCTGCGCAGGCAGGGAAACCGCTCCTCCCGGGTGAGGTGCGCGCGCGCCCTCTGCCGGCTGCCCTGGGAATCCCTACAATGCTTAAGACCCAGGCTGCTCAGGTGCAGGCACTAAGGGTGCTTGGGTCCCGCCAAGCCTGTTCTCTAGACCGGAACAGGTCTTTGTGACAGTGCCTCGGGCACGAAGACATCTTTTCCTTCTCCTTTCTGTGTCACTGAAGAATGAAACCGATTTTGTCAATGTCATTAGGAAACGGCTAGGGCTGGCACCACTCCCCTCCAAAATACAGACTGCAAATTGACATAATGCAAACTCACATGATTGGGTTTACCCACCAAAAGGTTCCTAGTACATAAAACACTGACGCCCAATACACTTTTTTTTTTCAGTTTTCCTCTTCTTTTTTTTTTTAATTTTTTTATTGTTATGTTAATCACCATATATTACATCATTAGTTTTTGGTGCAGTGTTCCATGATTCATTGTTTGTTCATAACACCCAGTGCTCCATGCAGAACGTGCCCTCCTCAATACCCATCACCAGGCTAACCCATCCCCCCAACCCCTCCCCTCCAGAACCCTCAGTTTGTTTTTCAGAGTCCATCATCTCTCATGGTTCGTCTCCCCCTCTGACATACTCCCCTTTTCTTCCTCTCCTGTTATCTTCTTCTTTTTCTTTTTTCTTAAAATATGTTGCGTTATTTGTTTCAGAAGTACAGATCTGTGATTCAACAGTCTTGCACAATTCACAACGCTCACCGTAGCCCATACCCTCCCCAATGTCTATCACCCAGCCACCCCATCCCTCCCACCCCCAACCACTCCAGTAACACTCAGTTTCTTTCCTGAGATTAAGAATTCCTCATATCCGTGAGGTCATGTGATACATGTCTTTCTCTGATTGACTTATTTCACTCAGCATAACACCCTCCAGTTCCATCCACGTCGTTGCAAATGGCAAGATCTCATTCCTTTTGATGGCTGCATAATATTCCATTGTGTATATATACCACCTCTTCTTTATCCATTCATCTGTCGATGGGCATCTTGGCTCTTTCCACAGTTTGGCTATGGTGGACATTGCTGCTATAAACATTGGGGTACACGTACCCCTTCGGGTCCCTACATTTGTATCTTTGGGGTAAATACCCAGTAGTGCAATTGCTGGATCGAACGGTAGCTCTAATTTCAACTGTTTGAGGAACCTCCATACTGTTTTCCAGAGGGGTTGGACCAGCTTGCATTCCCACCAACAGTGTAGGAGGGTTCCCCTTTCTCCACATCCCCGCCAACATCTGTCGTTCCCTGACTTGTTAATTTTAGCCATTCTGACTGGTGTGAGGTGGTATCTCATTGAGGTTTTGATTTGGATTTCCCTGATGCCGAGCGATGTTGAGCACTTTTTCATGTGCCTGTTGGCCATTTGGATGTCTTCTTTGGAGAAATGTCTGTTCATGTCTTCTGCCCATTTCTTGATTGGATTGTTTGTTCTTTGGGTGTTGAGTTTGATAAGTTCTTTATAGATTTTGGATACTAGCCCTTTATCTGATATGTCATTTGCAAATATTTTCTCCCATTCTGTCGGTTGTCTTTTGGTTTTGTGGACTGTTTCTTTTACTGTGCAGAAGCTTTTTATCTTGATGAAATCCCAATAGTTCATTTTTGCTCTGGCTTCCCGTGCCTTTGGCGATGTTTCTAGGAAGAAGTTGCTGCGGCTAAGGTCGAAAAGGTTGCTACCTGTGTTCTCTTTTAGGATTTGGATGGACTCCTGTCTCACGTTTAAGTCTTTCAACCATTTGGAGTCTATTTTTGTGTGTGGTGTAAGGAAATGGTCCAGTTTCATTCTTCTGCATGTGGCTGTCCAATTTTCTCAACACCATTTGTTAAAGAGACTGTCTTTTTGCCATTGGACATTCTTTCCTGCTTTGTCAAAAATGAGTTGACCATAGAGTTGAGGGTCCATTTCTGGGCTCTCGATTCTGTTCCATTGATCTATGTGTCTGTTTTTGTGCCAGTACCATACTGTCTTGATGATGACAGCTTTGTAATAGAGCTGGAAGTCCAGAATTGTGATGCCGCCAGCTTTGCTTTTCTTTTTCAGTATTCCTCTGGCTATTCGGGGTCTCTTCTGGTTCCATACAAATTTTAGGATTATTTGTTCCATTTCTTTGAAAAAAGTGCATGGTATTTTGATGGGGATTGCATTGAATGTGTAGATGGCTCTAGGTAGCATTGACATCTTCACAATGTTGATTCTCCCAATCCATGAGCATGGAACATTTTTCCATTTCTTTGTGTCTTCTTCAATTTCTTTCCTGAGTATTTTATACTTTTCTGAGTACAGATCCTTTGCCTCTTTGGTTAGATTTATTCCTAGGTATCTAATGGTTTTGGGTGCAATTGTAAATGGGATCGACTCCTTGATTTGTCTCTCTTCTGTCTTGTTGTTGGTGTATAGAAATGCCACTGATTTCTGTGCATTGATTTTATATCCTGCTACTTTACTGAATTCCTGTATAAGTTCTAGCATTTTTGGGTGGAGTCTTTTGGGTTTTCCACTTACAGTATCATATCATCTGCAAAGAGTGAGAGTTTGACTTCCTCTTTGCCGATTTGGATGCCTTTGGTTTCTTTTTGTTGTCTGATTGCTGTGGCTAGGACTTCTAATACTATGTTGAATAGCAGTGGTGAGAGTGGACATCCCTGCCGTGTTCCTGACCTTAGGGGAAAAGCTCTCAGCTTTTCCCCATTGAGAATGATATTCGCTGTAGGTTTTTCATAGATGGCTTTTATGATATTGAGGTATGTACCCTCTATCCCTATACTCTAAAGAGTTTTGATCAAGAAAGGATGTTGTACTTTGTCAAATGCTTTTTCTGCATCTATTGAGAGGATCATATGATTCTTGTTCTTTCTTTTGTTAATGTATTGTATCACGTTGATTGATTTGTGGATGTTGAACCAGGCTTGCAGCCCAGGAATAAATCCCACTTGGTCGTGGTGAATAATCCTTCTAATGTACTGTTGGATCCTATTGGCTAGTATTTTGATGAGAATTTTTGCATCCATGTTCATCAAGGATATTGGTCTGTAATTCTCTTTTTTGATGGGGTCTTTGTCTGGTTTTGGGATCAAGGTAATGCTGGCCTCATAAAATGAGTTTGGAAGTTTCCCTTCCATTTCTATTTTTTGGAACAGTTTCAGGAGAATAGGTATTAATTCTTCTTGAAATGTCTGATAGAATTCCCCTGGGAAGCCATCTGGCCCTGGGCTTTTGTTTCTTGGGAGATTTTTGATGACTGTTTCAATTTCCTTAGTGGTTATAGGTCTGTTCAGGTTTTCTATTTCTTCCTGGTTCAATTTTGGTAGTTGATACATCTCTAGGAATGCACCCATTTCTTCCAGGTTATCTAATTTGCTGGCATAGAGTTGCTCATAATATGTTCTTATAATTGTTTGTATTTCTTTGGTGTTGGTTGTGATCTCTCCTCTTTCATTCATGATTTTGTTGATTTGGGTCATTTCTCTTTTCTTTTTGATCAGTCTGGCCAGGGGTTTATCAATCTTGTTAATTCTTTCAAAGAACCAGCTCCTAGTTTCGTTGATCTGTTCTACTGTTCTTTTGGTTTCTAGTTCATTGATTTCTGCTCTGATCTTTATGATTTCTCTTCTCCTGCTGGGTTTAGGCTTTATTTGCTGTTCTTTCTCCAGCTCCTTTAGGTGTAGGGTTAGGTTGTGTATTTGAGACCTTTCTAGTTTCTTGAGAAACGCTTGTATTGCTATATACTTTCCTCTCAGGACTGCCTTTGCTGTATCCCAAAGATTTTGAACAGTTGTGTTTTCATTTGCATTGGTTTCCATGAATTTTTTTAATTCTTCTTTAATTTCTTGGTTGACCCATTCATTCTTTAGTAGGATGCTCTTTAGCCTCCATGTATTTGAGTTCTTTCCGACTTTCCTCTTGTGGTTGAGTTCTAGTTTCAAAGCATTGTGGTCTGAAAATATGCAGGGAATGATCCCAATCTTTTGGTACCGATTGAGACCTGATTTGTGACCTAGGATGTGATCAATTCTGGAGAATGTTCCATGGGCACTAGAGAAGAATGTGTATTCCGTTGCTTTGGGATGGAATGTTCTGAATATGTCTGTGAAGTCCATTTGGTCCAGTGTGTCGTTTAAAGTCTTTATTTCCTTGTTGATGTTTTGCTTAGATGATCTGTCCATTTCAGTCAGGGGGGTGTTAAAGTCCCCCACTATTATTGTATTGTTGTCAATGTGTTTCTTTGCTTTCGTGATTAATTGCCTTATATAATTGGCTGCTCCCATGTTCGGGGCATAGATATTTACAATTGTTAGATCTTCTTGTTAGATAGACCCTTTAAGTAGGATATAGTGTCCTTCCTCATCTCTTATTACAGTCTTTGTTTTAAAATCTAGTTTGTCTGATATAAGGATTGCCACCCCAGCTTTCTTTTGGTGTCCATTAGCATGGTACATGGTTTTCCACCCCCTCACTTTCTATCTGGGGGTGTCTTTGGGTGTAAAATGAGTCTCTTGCAGACAGCATATCGATGGGTCTTGTTTTTTAATCCAATCTGATAGCCTGTGTCTTTTGATTGGGGCATTTAGCCCATTTACATTCAGGGTAACTATTGAAAGGTATGAATTTAGTGCCATTGTATTACCTGGAAGGTGACTGTTAACTGTCTGTTGTCTGTGTTCGTTTCTGCTCTTTGCTGCTTTTAGGTTCTCTCTTTGCTTAGAGGACCCCTCTCAATATTTCTTGGAGGGCTGGTTTCGTGTTTGCAAATTCCTTTAGTTTTTGTTTGTTCTGGAAGCTTTTTATCTCTCCTTCTATTTTCAATGACAGCCTAGCTGTATATAGTATTCTTGGCTGCATATTTTTCTCGTTTAGTGCTCTGAAGATATCTTGCCAGTCCTTTCTGGCCTGCCAGGTCTCTGTGGATAGGTCTGTTGCCAATCTAATGTTTCTACCATTGTAGGTTACATATCTCTTCTCCCGAGCTGCTTTCAGGATTTTCTCTTTGTCTCTGAGACTCGTAAGTTTTACTATTAGGTGTCGGGGTGTTGACCTATTATCATTGATTTTGAGAGGGGTTCTCTCTGCCTCCTGGATTTTAATGCCTGTTTCCTTCCTCACATTAGGGAAGTTCTCTGCTATAATTTGCTCCAATATACCTTCTGCCCCTCTCTCTCTCTCTTCTTCTTCTGGGATCCCAAGTATTCTAATGTTGTTTCATCTTATCGTATCACTTATCTCTCGAATTCTGCCCTCGTGATCCTGTAGTTGTTTCTCTTTCTTTTTCTCAGGCTCTTTATTTTCCATCATTTGGTCTTCTATATCGCTGATTCTCTCTTCTGCCTCATTTATCCTAGCAGTTAGTGCCCCCATTTTTTATTGCACCTCATCAATAGCCTTTTTGATTTCGATTTGGTTAGATTTTAGTTCTTTTATTTCTCCAGAAAGGGTTTCTCTAATAACTTCCACGCTTTTTTCAAGCCCAGCTAGTATCTTTAAAGTCATGATTCTGAACTCTAGGTCCGACATCATACTAATGTCCGTATTGAGTAGGTCCCTGGCTGACGGTACTACCTCTTGTTCTTTTTGCTGAGGTGATTTCTTTCGTCTTGTCATTTTGTCCAGAGGAGAATAGATGAATGAGAGGACAAAAGGCTAACAGGTTTACAACGTCCCCAGCAAATATACTGTATACAAATCAGAAAAGACCTGAAACCAGGGGAAAAGAAAGGGAAAGAAAGAAAAAAGAAAGAGAAAAAAAAAAAGAAAAAAAAAGGAAAAAAAGATAAAAACAAAAAGAAAACAATTCAAAAAAGGAGAATATGATTAAATATGATCAGGCTAGTGCATAGATCAGTGCCACACACTAGATTTTGGGCGTATTTTGGTCTGTTAGAAAAAAGTGCCTCCTAAAATTTTAAAGGAAGCAAGACATATATGTACAAAATAAGGGTTGATACAATGAAGGGATGGAAGATGACTGTAAAGATGAAAATTATAAAAGATTTTATAAAAGGACTTGGTAAGATAAGTTGTTTGAAAAAAGAAAGAAGATTTAAGGGAAAAAAAAAAGGAAAAAGGGAGAGAATGTGATCAGGCAGGAGACTAGGACAAAGCCATACACTAGTGATTTAGGGTATATTTTGATCTGTTAGAAGAAACTGTACCTCAAAATTTGAAAGAGAGAACAACTTATATATATATGCCAAAAACAAGGGTAACTACTATGAAGGGATAAAATATGACTCTAAAAATGAAAAAAAAATAAAAAATGTTTTTTTTTTTTTAAAAAGGGATTTATAAGATGTTGGTTGAAAAAGGGAAAAAGAAAAATAAAAAAAGTCAACAAAAATTAACTTTGATGAAATAATGAATCATGGTAAAAAAAAAAAAAAAAGCCATGAATCTATGTGTAGTATTCCCCTAGCGCTGGAGTTCTCCTATTCTCCTTGATCGATCAACTTGGTCTTGGCTTGCTGGCTGTTTGTGCTGATCTTCTGGGGGAGGGGCCTGTTGCTGTGGTTTCCAAATGTCTTTGCCGGAGGCGGAATTGTCCCGCCCTTGTCGGTCCGGGCTAAGGAAGCTGCTCCGGTTTGCTCTCAGGAACTTTTGTTCCCTGCAAGCTCTCGGTACAGCTTTGGAGGACCAGAGTGAAAATGGCGGCCTCCTAAACTCCACTCGGAGGAGCTGAGAACTCAGGGCCCCGCTCCTCAGTGTGCCCCCAGAGAAAAGCAGTCACTTCCGTGTCCCCGGTCTCCGGCCGCACTCCGTGCTCACCCGGCCTGTGATCGAGCGTTGCTATCTCTGGCACCCGACCCCGCTCGGAGTCTCCAAACCCAGCAGATCCCTGCAGTGCGTTCCCGCACCCCTCCTCCCCGGGAAGGAAGGGGAGTCTCCCCGGATCTGCTGCTTGTTGGGTCCCTGCTGGGGGAGCCGTGCCCCAACTGGGCCGCAGATCACAGTTTATGGCAACCCTGAGCTGAGAGCCCGCGACTCTGCTCCGTCTCTGTAGCCGGCTTCCCCGCTCTGATACCTGGGAGCTCTGGTGCACTGAGGCACCCCCGGTCTCTCTGTGACCCCAAGGGTCCTGAGACCACACTGTCCCGGGAGGATTCCACCCCCCGCTTAGCCACTGCAGCGACGTCCCTCCGCCGAGCCAACTTCTAAAAGGTCCGATTTTGTGCTCCGCGGCTCTATCACATGCCAGAAGCGGCCTACGGAGACCCCTCCCCCGCCGTCTATCCTCCCGAATATCGCCTCGGATTCACTTCTCCGCACGCCCTACCTTCTAGAAAGTGGTCGCTTCTCTGTTCAGAGAGTTGTTGCTACTCTCCTGTTCGATCTCCTGTTGAGTTCGTAGGTGTTCAGAATGGTTTGATCCCTATTCAGCTGAATTCCTGAGACCAGGCAAAATCTAGGTCTCCTACTCCTCCGCCATCTTGCTCCGCCCCCCAATACACTTTTTTAATTTTGCTTTCATTCTTCTTCCTGTTAAGAAAAGAATAAATTCTGGTCAGGTCAGCATATTGAAATTCCATTTATACAAGACATCAACTAGGACCATGATCTCAATTGGGACAGCGCATTTTTGACTTTGCCAATCAAGTGTTTGAGGACACATTGGTGACAGGGTCAAAATGCAAACCTATAGGTAGCTACACATGCATTATGAATTACTGCATATCTCGTCATAATATTTTCAATGAAAAGTGCTTTAGACATGGCAGATGGATGAAATAGTTTCCATGAGTCTGGTAAGGAACCAATTTTACCTTCAAATACTAATTGCCACCTGGTCACAACTAGAAGCTTGATGAAGTATGACGTTTCACAACTGGAAGCTTGATGAAGTATGACGTAAGAGAATGCTTGGGGTTTGTTTGGGTTTTGTTAAGTTGTTTTAAGATTTCTTTTGACACAGAGAGAGTGAGAGAGGGAACACAGGCAGGGAGAGTGGGAGAGGGAGAAGCAGGCTTCCTGCTGAGCAGGGAGCCCGATGCGGGATTCGATCCCAGGACCCTGGGATCACGACCTGAGCCAAAGGCAGATGTTTAATGACTGAGCCACCCAGGTGCCCCGAATGTTTGGGATTTGAAACCGTCCACCTACAATCCTGCATCAGGATCCACAGTGGACATGAGGATAGCAACCCCCATCCTGCTGCACATTGCTAGCTCCAGAGGGAGAATACGGACCTTATTCTCGAATACTCTGGGTCGAGATCAGCAATGCATCTGTGCCAGTTCCAGGCTGCAGGACCTGGGGCCTGGTTTTGGAACTTGAGCAAGGCCCCGCTGGTAAAGGAGGGCCTCCCTGGCCCATGGTTCCCCCTCCACACACCTGGACCGCCTCCCCCTTTCCTCCTTGCAATTCCTCTTTGTCCCTTCTCTCTACTCCTATCTCCCTCTGATTCTTCCTCACCCTCTCTCAGGTTCCTGGTGGTGCCACACTCCCTGGGTGTTGTCCAGGAGTCCCTTGAGAGAGAAGCTTATGAACTTTATGAATGAAAATTGTCATGGAGATCCCACACAGAGCAAGCACGAGATTCAGCTTGGCGTTTTTCCATTTATGTGCATAATTTAAACCCAACACTGACACCTAATGAGGTGACAGAGTTAAGTGGCATTTCTAGGAATGTTTAACATGTAACAGCTTTTCCATTAGTATGGGGTGATTTGAAAACTACATATCTTTCTATCCAAAGGCAAATTCCCCGGACAGAAAGAGATCTATTTTACTGCCATATATTCAGTATCATGTTCATTCAGTTCACACCGTTTTTTCCCTTGAGATTTCCTTCTGGGGTGTTGTTCAATAGGCTATTCAATTACCAAAAATATGTGGAAATTCTAGTTATCATTTCTACAATGATCCCGCACATTTGCAATTGTGATCAAAGAACATCCTTTGTGGGTTTCCCTCTTCTGAAATATATTGACACTTGCTTTCTGTCCAATTCATGGTTAAATTTTATAAATATATATGTCCTTAAAAATAATGACTCTCTTTTATCTGTATAGTAAAATAACCTATAGATTTCTGCGTATAAATGTATGTATTTATATATATATAGTTCTGTATCTGTATATATTCATTTTAAACGAATGTATAGAATATTGTTTCATTTTTAACTTATATTTTATTTTATCTAATATCTAAATGTATATTATACCTATATTTTATGTCTTTATTTTGTATCTCCATATCATATGTACTTTATATGATTAGGTATCTACTTCTACATTCAGATGTTTTAACTGTCCAAATCTTCTGCATCCTTACTAATTTGGGGGCTGCTGAGAGAGGGCTGTGAAAATTTGCCACTCGAGGTTTTTATTTCTCCTGCAGTTTTTCTTTTTAAGATTTTATTTATTTATTTGAAAGTGAGAGCAGAGAGAGAGAGAAAAAGCATGAGTGGGGGGAGGGACAGAGGGAGAGGGAGAAGCAGACTCCCGCTGAGCAGGGAGCTGGATGTGGGGCTCAATCCCAGGTCCCTGGGATCATGACCTGAGCTGAAGGCAGACGCTTAACTGACTGAGCCACCCAGACACCGCAAAAGTTTACACTTGTTGGTCGGTTCATTGATTTAGAAAGTTGTGGATTTTTATCTGGATCTTTTTGTCCATTGCATTCAATGGGACTTTTTCTGTTTGACTTTACATTTACCATCTCATGATGTGCGTTCTATTTGTCCAGACCTTCCTATTTTTTCTTCTCTTTTTAAAATCTGTTACTATCTGATATTATGCCCTTCACTTTGAACCTGCCTCATGAGCCACATGGAAACAGTCTAGTTTCACTGTAGGTAAGTGGTGTTAAGTTCACCGTGGTTCCTGCAGTCCATAGCTTGTGCCCTAACATCATTTCAACCAAAGACCACCTACTGATAACTGGTGGCTGAACTGTTATGATGTTTTTATTAAAGGTGATTTCTTCTTTCCACTGTCTACTCCTATCTTTAATTCTGAGCAATCTTTTGTAAAGATCTTTCCCTTCTGTCAATCTCGATTTTCAAAGCTTTTCTTAAGTAGTTCTCTAGACTCACGGGTTATCATTCAGTATTGGGAAACTATTCCTGCCATGATTCATTTTGATGTGCAGGTTGTCTTGATTTGGACAGTGGTGACCCTTTCAAGCTGGTTCCTGCATCCTTTTCACTTGAAGAGGTCCTCATTCTCGGTCCTCAGAAGGTCAAACACGGAAACCCAGAGCCTGAGAAAGGATTCACGTCTGCTTGATACAAAAATCTCTCAGTCTACATCAGAGTCCAGTAAGTTTGGGGAACAACCTGATGGGTCTGATAAAGGTTCTGGTTGATAAATAACCTCATCAGAGGTGGAGTAAGAAGCCACTGGCCCGAGGTCAATGCTGAGTTTTCCCCCAAGACAGGCCCTCTGAATCTATTCTTTCCTGGGCAGGCCTTTTATTCTGTTTTCTCTTCTCAACACAGAATATTTTGAGTTCTATGAGGATTTAAATACCCCTTTGCTCCCTTCACCAGAAAGAATCAAGTGGCACGTGGCTGTATAAAAGCTCATATAGTCTTGAGTAGAAGGGAAGGATTTCCATTGGTTGGAATCTCAGCTCCTTCACTCACAAGCTGTCTGCCTTTCTCTGAGCCTCAACATGCTCATCTCCAAAACGGGATGACACTGAGATTTTTGTACTGTGGGGCACTCTCGCCTGAGAGAAGAATGATTAGTAAAGATCTTTGAAGCACACCTGACATAAAGCACTCAATAAGCATGACATCCTATTTCTTACCTTTCCTTTCCTCACATTTTTTAGCTACTGGCTTTATATCTGGACCATCTTTCAGGGCAAGGTGTAAGCACTGACTGTGTCTCCCAACCTCCACCCTCCCCAAAATATGCTGGTGCTCTTTCCAGTGCCTGGCAAAAGCCTAGAGTTCAATGTATTTGTGTTGAATTCAATTACTTCTTTGCTATAATATATGATTTATCTTAACATAAACTATGTAAAATAGATCATTCTGTGATTTCTACATTGTTGTGTATTACTCAATTATTGTAACATAAATGATATTATTTAAATGAAACAATAGAACAGGATATGTGTCAATTACTAGTAAGTAATGGTAGAACTAATTATGCAACATTAGGTGTTAACAAAGAAAACATAATGATGACTAATAAACTTTTCACTTTATAACAGGTTTAGATTTATCAACAAAATCAAATAGGAAAGACAGTATTGAGATTCCCATATGCATAACACAGTTGGCCAACTATTTTTCTTTTATTTTAATTCCAGTACAGTCAACATACAGTGTTCTATTAGTTTCTGGTACACAGTAGAGTGATTCAACACTTCCATGCATTATCCAGGGCTCATCAGGACAAGTGCACTCCTTAATCCCCATCACCTATCTCACCCATGCTCCCAACCATCTCTCTTCTGGTAACCATCACTTGGTTCTCTAGAGTTAAGAGTCTAGATGAAAGACCTCCAATGGAAACAGGAATCTATCAAAATCCTAGAGGAGAACAGAGGCAGCAACCTCTTCAACCTCAGCCACAGCAACTCCTTCCCAGACTCATCTCCAAAGGCAAGGGAAAGTAAAGCAAAAATGAACTACTGGGACTTCATCAAGACCAAAGGCTTCTGTACAACAAAGCAAACAGTCAACCTAACTAAAAGGCAACCTACAGAATGGGAAAAGGATTTGCCAATGACATATCAGATAAAGGGCTAGTATGGTAAATGAAATAAGTCCAGCAGAGAAAGACAATTATCACATGGTTTCACTCATATGTGGGACATAAGGAATAGCACGGAGGATTACAGGGGAAGGGAGGGAAAACCGAAGGGGAAGAAATTAGAGAAGGAGACAAAGCATGAGAGACTCAGGACTCCGGGAAACAAACTGAGGGCTACAGAAATGAGGGGTTTGGAATAATGGGTTAGCCGGGTGATGGGTATTAAGGAGGGTACGTGTTGTGATGAGCATTTGGTTGTTATATGCAACTAATGAATCATTGAACACTACACCAAAAACTAATGATATACTCTATGTTGGCTAACTGAATATAATATATATATTTTAAAAGGGCCAGTATTGGGACACCTGGGTGGCTCAGTTGTTAAGTGTCTGTCTTCAGCTCAGGTCATGATCGTGCTCAGGGGTAAGTCTGCTTCTCCCTCTCCCACTCCCCCTGTTGGTGTTCCCTCTCTCGCTGTCTCTGTCAAATAAATGAATAGAATTTTTAAAAGAAAGGGCTAGTATCCAAGTTGTATAAAAAACTTATCAAACTCAACACCCAAAAAACAGAGAATCCAGTCAAGAAATGGGCGGAAGATACGAACAGACATTTCTCCAAAGAAGACATCCATATGGTCAATAGACACATGAAAAAATTCTCCATATCACTTTGCATCAGGGACTTACAAATTAAAACCACAATGAGATACCACTTCACACGAGTCAGAATGGCTACAATTAACAAGGCAGGAAACAGCAGATATTGGCGATGATATGGAGAAAGGGGAACCTTCCTACACTGCTGGTGGGAATGTAAACCAGTGCAGGCACTCTGGAAAATGGTATGTTCCTCAAAAAATTAAAACTTCAGCTACCCTATGACCCAGCAATTACACTACTAGGTATTGACCCAAAGATGCAAATGTAGTGATCTGAACAGGCACCTGCACCCCAATGTTCATAGAAGCAATGTCCACAATAGCCAAACCGTGGAAAGAGCCCAGATGTCCATATAACAGATGAATGGATAAAGAAGATGTGCTATACATATACAGTGGAATATTAGTCAGCCCTCAGAAAGGATGAATAATTACCATTTACATTGACATGAATATTACTGGAGGGTATTATGCTAAGAGAAATAGGTCAACCAGAGAAAGTAATTATCATATGGTTTCACTCATATGTGGAATATAAGAAACAGGGCACAGGACCATAGGGAAAGGGAGTGAAAACAGAACGGAAAGTCATCAGAGAGGGAGAAAAATTATCAGGGACTCTTAATCATTGGAAACAAACTGAGGGAATGTATGGTGATTAACATAACAATAGAAAAAGAAAATAAAAAGGAAACAAACTGAGGGTTGCTGGAGGGGAGAAGGGTTGGGGGATGAGTTAATTGGGCGATGAGCATTAAGGAGGGCACATGATGTGATGAGCACTGGGTCTTACACACAACTGATCATTTTTGAACACTATATCTGAAACTAATGATGTACCTATAAGTTGGTTACTTGAATTTATATTTTAAAAAAGAAAGAAAAAAGAGAGCCTGTTTCTTCGTTTGTCTCTCTCTCCTTTTTCACTTTAATAGCCACATGATGGAATCCATCCAAGTGTCCATTGACAGATGAATGGATAAAAAGGATGTGGCATACAAATATAACGGCATATTACTCAACCAGAAAAAGGAATGATATCTTGCCATTTGCAAGAACGTGGACAGAGGAGGCGGAGCAAGATGGCGGAGGAGTAGGAGACCTAGATTTCGTCTGGTCTCAGGAATTCAGCTGAATAGGGATCAAACCATTCTGAACACCTACGAACTCAACAGGAGATCAAACAGGAGAGTAGCAACAACTCTCTGAACAGAGAAGCGACCACTTACTGGAAGGTAGGGCGTGCGGAGAAGTGAATCCGAGGCGATATTCGGGAGGATAGACGGCGGGGGAGGGGCCTCCGCTGGCCGCTTCTGGCAAGTGATAGAGCCGCGGAGCACAAAATCGGACCTTTTAGAAGTTGGCTCGGCGGAGGGACGTCGCTGCAGTGGCTAAACGGGGGGTGGAATCCTCCCCCGACAGTGTGGTCTCAGGACCCTTGGGGTCACAGAGAGACCGGGGGTTCCTGAGTGTGCCAGAGCTCCCAGGTATCAGAGCGGGGAAGCCGGCTGCAGAGACGGAGCCGAGGCGCGGGCTCTCAGCTCGGGGTTGCCATAAACTGTGATCTGCGGCCCAGTCGGGGCACGGCTCCCCCAGCAGGGACCCAAGAAGCAGCAAATCCGGGGAGACTCCCCTTCCATCCCGGGGAGGAGCGGTGCGGGAACGCACTGCAGGGATCTGCTGGGTTTGGAGACTCCGTGCGTGGTCGGGTGCCAGAGATAGCAACGCTCGGTCAGAGGCCGGGTGAGCACGGAGTGCGGCCGGAGACCGGGGACACGGAAGTGACTGCTTTTCTCTGGGGGCGCACTGAGGAGCGGGGCCCCGAGATCTCAGCTCCTCCAGGTGGAGATTGGGACGCCACCATTTTCACCCTGGTCCTCCAAAGCTGTCCCGAGAGCTTGCAGGGAACAAAAACTCCTGAGAGCAAACCCGAGCAGCTTTCTTAGGCTGGACCGACAAGGGCGGGGCAATTCTGCCTCCTGCAAAGACATTTGGGAACCATGGCAACAGGCCTCTCCCCCAGAAGATCAGCACGAACAGCCAGCAAGCCAAGACCAAGTTTACCGATTAAGGAGAACGGGAGAACTCCAGCGCTAGGGGAATACTGCACATAGAATTCACGCCTTTTTTTTACCATGATTCATTAGTTTTTCAAAGTTAATTTTTTAACTGTTTTTTTTTTAAATTTTTCCTTTTCTGTTTTTCAACCAACATCTTCTAAATCCTTTTTCAAAAATTTTATTTTTCATTTTTAGAGTCATATTTTATCCCTTCATAGTAGTTACCCTTATTTTTGGCATAAAAGTTGTTCTCTCTTTAAAATTTTGAGATACAGTTTCTTCTAACTGATCAAAATATACCATAAATCACTAGTGTTTGGCTTTGTTCCACTCTCCTACCTGATCACAATCTCTCCCCTTTTTCTCTCTCTTTTTTTTAAATCTTTCTTTTTTCAAACAACTTCTTATCTTATCAATTCCTGTTATAAAATCTTTTATAATTTTCATCTTTACAGTCATCTTCCATCCCTTCATTGTATCAAACCTTATTTTGTACATATATGTCTCCCTTCGTTCAAAATTTTAGGAGGCACTTTCTTCTAACAAACCAAAATACACCCAAAATTTAGTGTGTGGCTCTGATCTGTGCACTAGCCTGATCATATTTGATCAAATTCTGCATTTTTTGTATTTTTCTGTTTTTGTTTTTATCTTTTTGTTTTGTTATGTTTTTTCTCTCTCTTTTTTCTTTCTTTCCCATTCTTTTCCCCTGGTTTCAGGTCTTTTCTGATTTGTACAGAGTATATTTCCTGGGGACGTTGTTAACCTGTTAGCATTTTGTTCTTTCATTCATCTATTCTCCTCTGGACACAATGAGAAGACGAAAAAAATCGCCTCAGCAAAAAGAACAAGAGGTAGTACCGCCAGTCAGGGACCTATTCAATACAAACATTAGTACGATGTCAGACCTAGAATTCAGAATCAGGACTTTAAAGATACTAGCTGGGCTTGAAAAAAGCGTGGAAGATTTTAGAGAAACCCTTTCTGGAGAAATAAAAGAACTAAAATCTAACCACGTCGAAATCAAAAAGGCTATTGATGAGGTGCAATCAAAAATGGGGGCACTAACTGCTAGGATAAATGAGGCAGAAGAGAGAATCAGTGATATAGAAGACCAAATGATGGAAAATAAACAGGCTGAGAAAAAGAGAGAGATACAACTACAGGATCACGAGGGCAGAATTCGAGAGCTAAGCGATACGATAAGATGAAACAACATTAGAATAATTGGCATCCCAGAAGAAGAAGAGAGAGAGAGAGGGGGGCAGAAGGTATATTGGAGCAAATAATAGCAGAGAACTTCCCTAATGAGAGGAAGAAACAGGCCTCAAAATCCAGGAGGCACAGAGAACGCCTCTCAAAATCCATAAAACTAGGTCAACACCCCGACATCTAATAGTCAAACTTAGGAGTCTCAGAGATAAAGAGAAAATCCTGAAAGCAGCTCTAGAGAAGAGATATGTAATCTAGAATGGTAGAAATATTAGATTGGGAACAGACCTATCCACAGAGACCTGGCAGGCCAGAAAGGACTGGCATGATATCTTCAGAGCACTAAACGAGAAAAATATGCAGCCAAGAATACTATATCCAGCTAGGCTGTCATTGAAAATAGAAGGAGAGATAAAAAGCTTCCAGGACAAACAAAAACTAAAGGAATTTGCGAACACAATACCAGCCCTACAAGAAATACTGAAAGGGGTCCTCCAAACAAAGAGAGAGCCTAAAGCAGCATAGATCAGAAAGGAACACAGACAATATACAGTCACAGTCACCTTACAGGCAATACAATGGCACTAAATTCCTATCTTTCAATAGTTACCCTGAATGTAAATGGGCTAAATGCCCCAATCAAAAGACACGGCTATCAGATTGGATTAAAAAACAAGACCCATCGATATGCTGTCTGCAAGAGTCTCATTTTAGACCCAAAGACACCCCCAGTTTGAACGTGAGGGGGTGGAAAACCGTTTACTATGCTAATAGACACCAAAAGAAAGCTGGGGTGGCAATCCTTATATCAGACAAATTAGATTTTAAAACAAAGACTGTAATAAGAGATGAAGAAGGACATTATATCCTACTTAAAGGTCTGTCCAACAAGAAGATCTAACGATTGTAAATATCTATGCCCCTAACATGGGAGCAGCCAATTATATGAGGCAATTAATAACAAAAGCAAAGAAACACATTGACAACAATACAATAGTAGTGGGGGACATTAACACCCCCCTGACTGAAATGGACAGATCATCTCAGCAAAAGATCAACAAGGAAATAAAGACTTTAAATGACACACTGGACCAAATGGACTTCACAGACATATTTAGAACATTCCATCCCAAAGCAACGGAATACACATTCTTCTCTAGTGCCCATGGAACATTCTCCAGAATTGATCACATCCTAGGTCACAAATCAGGTCTCAACTGGCACCAAAAGATTGGGATCATTCCCTGCATATTTTCAAACCACAATGCTTTGAAACTAGAACTCAATCACAGGAAGAAAGTCAGAAAGAACTCAAATACATGGAGGCTAAAGAGTATCCTACTACAGAACGAATGGGTCAACCAGGAAATTAAAGAAGAATTAAAAAAATTCATGGAAACCAATGAAAATGAAAACACAACTGTTCAAAATCTTTGGGATGCAGAAAAGGCAGTCCTAACAGGAAAGTATATAGAAAAAGAAGCCTTTCTCAAGAAACAAGACATGTCTCAAATACACAATCTAATCCTATACCTAAAGGAGCTAGACAAAAAACAGCAAATAAAGCCTAAACCCAGCAGGAGAAGAGAAATCATAAAGATCAGAGCAGAAATCAATGAAATAGAAACGAAAAGAACAGTAGAACAGATCAACGAAACTAGGAGCTGTTTCTTTGAAAGAAATAACAAGATTGATAAACCCCTGGGCAGACTTATCAAGAAGAAAAGAGAAATGACCCAAATCAACAAAATCATGAATGAAAGAGGAGAGATCACAAGCAACACCAAAGAAATACAAACAATTATAAGAACATATTATGAGCAACTCTATGCCAGCAAATTAGATAACCTGGAAGAAATGGGTGCATTCCTAGAGACGTATCAACTACAAAATTGAATCAGGAAGAAATAGAAAACCTGAACAGACATATAACGACTAAGGAAATTGAAGCAGTCATCAAAAATCTCCCAGCAAACAAAAGCCCAGGGCCAGATGGCTTCCCAGAGGAATTCTATCAGACTTTTAAATAAGAATTAATTCCTATTCTACTGAAACTGTTCCAAAAAATAGAAATGGAAGGAAAACTTCCAAACTCATTCTATGAGGCCACCGTTAACTTGACCCCAAAACCAGACAAAGACCCATCAAAAAGGAGAAATACAAACCAATATCCTTGATGAACATGGATGCCAAAATGCTCACCAAAATACTAGCCAACAGGATCCAAAAGTACATTAAAAGGATTATTCAACATGACCAAGTGGGATTTATCCCTGGGCTGCAAGATTGGTTCAACATTCGCAAATCATTCAACGTGATACAATACAGTAACAAAAGAAAGAACAAGAATCATATGATCCTCTCAATAGATGCAGAAAAAGCATTTGACAAAGTACAGCATCGTTTCTTGATCAAAACTCATCAAGTATGGGATAGAGGGTACATACCTCAATATCATAAAAGCCATCTATGAAAAACCTACAACGACTATCATTCTCAATGGGGAAAAGCTGAGAGCTTTTCCCCTAAAGTCAGGAACGCGGCAGGGATGCCCACTATGACCCCTGCTATTCAAAATAGTATTAGAAGTCCTAGCCACAGCAATCAGACAACAAAAAGAAATCAAAGGCATCCAAATCAGCAAGGAGGAAGTCAAACTCTCACTCTTTGCAGATGATAGGATACTGTATGTGGAAAACCCAAAAGACTCCACCCCAAAACTGCTAGAACACATACAGGAATTCAGTAAATTAGAAGGATATAAAATCAATGCAAAGAAATCAGTGGCATTCCTATACACCAACAACAAGAGAGAAGAGAGACAAATCAAGGAGTCGATCCCATTTACAATTGCACCCAAAACCATAAGATACCTAGGAATATCTCTAACCAAAGAGGCAAAGCATCTGTACTCAGAAAACTAGAAAATACTCATGAAAGAAATTGAAGAAGACACAAAGAAATGGAAAAACTTTTCATGTTCATGGATTGGAAGAACAAACATTGTGAAGATGTCAACGCTACCTAGAGCAATCTACACATTCAATGCAATCCCCATCAAACTACCATCCACTTTTTTAAAGAAATGGAACAAATAATCCTAAAATTTGTATGGAACCAGAAGAGACACTGAATAGCCAGAGGAATCTTGAAAAAGAAAAGCAAAGCTGGGGGCATCACAATTCCGGACTTCCAGCTCTATTACAAAGTTGTCATCATCAAGACAATATCGTACTGGCACAAAAACAGACACATAGATCAATGGAACAGAATCGAGAGCCCAGAAATGGACCCTCAACTCTATGGTCAACTCAACTTTGATAAAGCAGGAAAGAATGTCCAATGGAAAAAAGACAGTCTCTTCAACAAACTGTGTTGGGAATATTGGACAGCCACATGCAGAAGAATGAAACTGGACCATTTCCTTACACCGCACACAAAAATAGACTCCAAATGGTTGAAAGACCTAAACATGAGACAGGAGTCCATCAAAATCCTAAAGGAAAACACAGGTAGAAACCTCTTCGACCTTGGCCGCAGCAAATTCTTCCTGGAAACATCGCCAAAGGCAAGGGAAGCCAGGGCAAAAACGAACTATTGGGATTTCATCAAGATAAAAAGCTTTTGCACAACAAAAGAAACCATCCACAAAACCAAAGACAACCAACAGAATGGGAGAAAGTATTTGCAACTTACATACCAGATAAAGGGCTAGAATCCAAAATCTATAAAGAACTAATCAAACTCAACACGCAAAGAACAAATAATCCAATCAAGAAATGGGCAGAAGACATGATCCGACATTTTTTCCAAAGAAGAGATCTAATTGGCCAACAGACACATAAGAAAGTGCTCAACATCGCTCGGCATAAGGGAAATCCAACTCAAAACCTCAATGAGATACCACCTCACACCAGTCAGAATGGCTAAAATTAACATGTCAGGAAATGACAGATGTTGGCGGGAATGCGCAGAAAGGGGAACCCTCCTACACTGTTGGTGGGAATGCAAGCTGGTGCAACCCCTCTGGAAAACAGTATGGAGGTTCCTCAAACAGTTGAAAATAGAGCTACCATACGATCCAGCAATTGCACTACTGGGTATTTACCACGAAGATACAAATGTAGGGATCCAAAGCGGTACGTGCACCCCAATGTTTATAGCAGCAATGTCCACAATAGCCAAACTGTGGAAAGAGCCAAGATGTCCATCGACAGATGAATGGATAAAGAAGAGGTGGTCTATATACACAATGGAATATTATTCAGCCATCAAAAGGAATGAGATCTTGCCATTTGCAATGACGTGGATGGAACTGGAGGGTGTTATGCTGAGTGACATCAGTCAATCAGAGAAAGACATGTATCATATGACCTCACTGATATGAGGAATTCTTAATCTCAGGAAAGAAACTGAGTGTTGCTGGAGTGGTGGGGGGTGGGAGGGATGGGGTGGCTGGGTGATAGGCATTGGAGAGGGTATGTGCTATGGTGAGCACTGTGAATTGTGCAAGACTGTTGAATCACAGATCTGTACTTCTGAAACAATTAATGCAACATATGTTAAGAAAAATGAAAAAGAAGAAGATAGCAGGAGGGGAAGAATGAAGGGGAGTATGTCGGAGGGGGAGACGAACCATGAGAGACGATGGACTCTGAAAAACAAACTGAGGGTTCTAGAGGGGAGGGGGGTCGGGGGTTGGGTTAGCCTGGTGATGGGTATTAAAGAGAGCACATTCTGCGTGGAGCACTGGGTGTTATGCACAAACAATGAATCATGGAACACTACATGTAAAACTAATGATGTAATGTATGGTGATTAACATAACAATACAAACTTTTTTTAAAAAGATGAAAACAAAGAGGGAGACAACCGTAAGAGACTCTTAACTATAGGAAACAAACTGAAATTTGCTGGAGGGGAGCTGGGTGAGTGGGATTGGGTAACTGGGTGATGGGTATTAAGGAGGGCACATGATGGGATGAGCACTGGGTGTTATATGCAACTGAAGAATCACTGAACTCTACCTCTGAAACTAATGATGGCTAATCCTTGGTTTAATTGATGGCTATTTCATTGGCTAATTGAATTAAAATAAAAAAATAATTTAAAATAATTTAAAAAAAGAATATTCAGAGAAAATTCTTCTTCTTGGTTATTGATGGTAAAACAGATGTAGTCCATCAATGAGGAAAAGCTTCAATTATAAGAGATGTCATATTAAGAATGACGTCATAAAGGGGCACCCGGGTGTCTCAGTGGGTTAAGCAGCTGCCTTCAGCTCAGGTCATTTCTCAGGGTCCTGGGATCGAGCCCGGCATCGGGCTCCCTGCTCAGCAGGGACTCATCTTCACACTCTGCCTCGCCCCTTCCATTTATGATCTCTCTTCCTCTCACAAATTATTAAACAGAATCTTAAAAACAAAGAATTGTGTCATAAGAAATGATGATACTTCTGTAGATTTTTCTTATCATGGAGAAAAAAATGATATGTTTAGTTTCTTAAATTAATAAATTATAAAAAGGTACTGTCATAAGATTGCTCATATCCATACCCTGAGTGTTAACTAAGTAGAATTTAAATAAAAAATTGAAAAGAAAAAATAATTGCTCATATCCAGATATATGATAATGAAACAACTGTAGCATGTTTGTAAAAGAATAGAAGACATAATTTCGTCCCCCAAAATGATTATATCACTTGCAACTTATTAGCAAATGGCCTTAATTTAACAGGCAAATCTCTGCATTTATGAGTTCAAATATGCAAACCTTCAAAATTTCATACTTTTTCCACATTCAGTGAACTTATGAGATATTCTCAAATTTTAGACATAAATATAAAATATCAAATGAAGAAACACAGTATAATGAAATGAAATCATACTGATACAAGGAGATTACACTTTTTATGTAACTTGTCAAGGTGGGATGATATTTTCAAATGGGCGGGAAAAGTTTCTAAAAACCTAAACAACAAATCTTGAAATTATACAAAGCTGCATCCTCATCAAATGGTCTGTCTTCTTTCTGACAAATGTCGGAAAGGATCCTTGAAAGTACACGTGAGGAATTTAAATCCCAGGAAGATACAGGAATATAATATCTGAAATAGAAATAAGCAACAAAGGAAAATAAAAGAAAAAAGTTGGAAGTGCATGAAACAGTGGATGTAAGCATCTATTTTAATATCTTAAAAAAATACCATCATGCTTTTTCTTCAAACAGTGATTCATAAATTTTGCTTAGTTAGTATAATCTTCCATATATTTAGAAGTGGTCCTGACACTTTGAACAGAAGACGTCACAGTGGGATCCTGTGAATGAGCTTTAGTAAACTGCAACCAATTTAAAACTATTGAAGATTGTTATGGGTTCATGAGAAATTAGAAAACATGGCAAATCTCAGTTGAAAAGAGATAAGCTGGGGCGCCTGGGTGATTCAGTCACTTAAGCGTCTGTCACAGGTCTTGATCTCAGGGTCCCAGAGATCGAGTCCCATGCCGGGCTCCCTGCTCAGTGTTGAGTCACCGTCCCCCTCTGCCATCCCCCACCCCAGCCCCGTGGTTCTGACATAAAATCTTAAAAAAAAAGGAAGAAATAGAAGAAGAAGAAAGAAAGAAAAGGAGATGAGATAATGAGTACATTTGAAAGGTATTATGGATGAGTTTCCTTCCAAGGAAGACAGGAAAGGATAATTATAACAAATCAAGTTTCAGGTGTAAATTTAACAGTAAAATAATGGAAGTTTTAGGACATCAAGTACCGGTCAAGTTTTCAGTCATTTCCAACTACTGTAACATTGTCGGCAAAAAATACGATTGAAAATTAATAAAAGCGTGTTTAAGTGGAGGACACTCTGTGCTTTTACCTAGGGCTCTGGCTCCAGCAGAACTCAGAAAGTGGGACCTCAGCTCCTCCTTCTAGAAGGTTCTGAGAGCAGTTCCTGTATTCGTGTCCCAACTGAATGCATCTCCCATTTCTCTGAATTGGAGTCAGGATTTCTCCCCAGAAACAAGCCTGCATCTGTAACAAACCAACCACAGCATCTCCGATGTGACGTCCCAGGACCCCTCAATCCACGGATCCCTAAGTAAAACAGGTCTTGTTCAAATACCCTCAGGGAAAAGGAGGAATGAACCAGGGGAACAGCCCCCCAAATGCAAGTGACTGTGCTGCTCACCTACCAGCACATCCTGGGTAAGCCGCCCAGAGCCCCCTCCTCAGCACTCACCCAAGAAAGCAGCTTTTCTCAGTTGCACCTCAGGAGGCACCAAGTGGCTGCAAAGCCCCCAGGGTCTCCCACAGGGCGGCAGCAGAACCTACTGGAACCGCAGCTCTGGCTCTCTATCCTGGGGCAGCCAGTGTGGGGCTGGATCCTTGGGCTGCTACAGAATTCCTTCTTGCTCTGAGATACCCTGGGTCAACACAGGCAGAGACACCTCCCCTCTGGGTTGGAGGTGCGCAGGTGCCCTCTGTTGGCCGCCCTGGGAATCCCTACAATGCTCAAAGCCATGGCCCCTCAGCTGGAGGGACAGAGCATGCTCAGGTCCAGCCAAGCCCTCTCTCTACATGACAGATCCTGAGGCTTGGCCCCACCACCCTAAGCAAAAGGATGTGCCCATCTTCCCAAGTGAAATGGTTTCTACAAAGCTCAGCCCTAGGGAGGTTGGAGCCTTGGTCTCAGGGAAATCTGATCGCCTGCTTTCCCACCTTCTCTGGTTCCAACATTGGGATCACCTACATTGACTTCCTCCACCCTGGAGTATGGTCCACCTCCAACACCTAGACCAGCAACCTCTTTTCATCCTTGAAATTCCTCTTGGTCTCTGCTTCTCTCTACCGCATCTCTCTCTTTGTTCCTCTCAATTTCTAGGTCTTGCTCAGTTCCCCCACCACTCTTTCAGTGTCTCTTTCCCTGACAGTCTCTTTCCCTATCTCTCCCCAGGCCCTTAGGCCTTCTGCTCTGTGCAGCCCTGTCCAAGACCACAGGGAGCCACCTCTCCTGTCTGACCCTCTCTGCTGCCATCATTTGGCCCAGACCCTGTTCACAGGTCATGACAATCTAATTTACAAAGGCTGCTCCAGCTGACCATGACTGCAGCAGTGCAGTTACCAGCCACTCCTGGACAGAAAAACCTGGACACCTTAGTGGCCCAGCCATGACCCCAAAGCTACTGGAGGATGGCTGCTTCCACAACCTCGGAAGAAGGAGGGCTTTGCAAGATCCAGGAGCTCTGGTGCAGAATGGATTGGAGTAAAGGACCTACAAAGTGACAGAGGCATACACCCAACTCCTCCTGTGTGGTGAGGGAGGAATGGGTCTCCTGTCATTGGCCTCCGCCCTGCCCATCCCCCAACAAGGACACTGTGGGAGGATTAGGGGCATCATGGGTCTTACCAAGAAAACTGCCACCAACAGCCTCCCCTCAGAGCCCACCTGCTGTTGGGGGGCAACTGGTAGCTTGAAACCAGTGCACAAAATCTGGATTAATGCAGGGCCTCCTCACCAGTCTCTCAGGGCCACTAGGGATGCTTCATTCACTCCTCACCGTCACAACAAACCACTGCCTGGGGACAGACCCTTGTCCTGCTGATCGACACACACACCCTAAACTAGCAGGTGCCATGTGCTCAAGAGTGTCTATCACCTGAGTTAATACAACCACCAACAGACCTAAATACAAGATGTGTCCGCCTCCCCAGAAGGATTTCTTACACCCCCCCGCAGGAAAATTACCACAACGGGGAATCCTGCTATATCCTCCATCAGCACCATTGCTGCCAGTTTGTTCTGTGTACAGGATTCACACTGTGCACTCGAAGGGGAGTGAGTGTAGTGCCTCCTGAAGGCAGACGCTGACACAGAGACAGAACTGTGAAAGGTTTATTTGGGGGATACCAGGAGAGACAGAGCACAGGGGACAGGATGGGCAGGGACAGCATTCAGGACATTAGGCTGATCTGACAATTTTCTAAATATATACACACACCGCCTGGTTGTAATTGCTCAGGGAGGTCTTCAAATTTCAAATTTCCTGTCCTGTAAGGCAAATAGATTTGGGTTAGTACAGTGTGATCTTCTGTTTTCCTAAATGCATTTGCTTCCTATACTCTATCTGAGGCCTTGAATGGACACCTGAGTGTGTGGCTGCCTCCACGAGTCTATATGTAATAGAAAACAATTGTCTTCACATCCCAGGTATAGATCTCTGAATGTACATGTTCTTGTAATGATCTTTCACTTCATTCTTAGCTAGGACCTTAAATTTTTTAGAAAATAAAAATGGGTCTTTGCCTTATTTTTGAAATCAGGATTGACAAACTCTGGGCTGAGGTGTTATACTCTCAGTGTAATGGTGTGGGCTGAAAAGAACATCTTTTCGTGATCATCTGCATGGAGCTTTTTCATTTAAACAGTGAGAAGGGGGAGTGGCCCACAGCCCAGATATTTTACATATTCTTTTTCTTTTTTTCCAACAGAGAGACAGAGACGGAGAAAGGGCAAATTGTGCAAGAACGGGGAGGGTGGGGGGAGAGAGAAACTCCTAGGTAGGCTCCACACTCAACGCTAAGCATGACTTGGGGCTCGATCTCAGAACCTTGAGATCATGTCCTGAGCAGAAATCAAGAGTCCGATGCTTAACGCACTGAGCCATCCAGGGCCCCTTGCAGATACTTTATGTACTTCAACTCCTATTCTTCTAATCACCTCAGAAACCAATATGCTCCCCTTTCACAGATAACAAAGCTGAGGCTCTAGAGAGCTGGCTGCACTGAGAGCTGGCATCTGGGCTGAGAAATCAGGAACACGGGTAAATCCGCAGGATGCTGTGACGAAGTTCAGGGAGATGCAAAGTGCAGGCAGAGTGGTGACTGAGAGGCAAAGGCGTCGTGACACGGATCCAGCTAGGGTGGATCCTGGTCAATACTGAATTCCCCACGAAGAGTCTGGCTCAGCCCGTAGGCCAAGGCAGCCACTATGCTGATCTCGGTACCATCTTCACTTTTTCTCACTGGGGCCCACAAACTCAGGCAGACCAGTATCCCCAAAGGAACCAAGTTAAATTTCTCAAATCTCCACCACATTCTGTCACCCAGTTCAGAACCTTCAGAAATCCAGCGGAAACAACAATCTTTATAGAGTATGAAGGAACAGCTTTATGGCAACAGTAGCGTTCTGGTACAAATAACTGCATTATCCACACTGTGTGACGGACACAGGCAGCAACTCGGTGTGGATCTCACGGTGTCCTCACACTCACTGCTCAGGCTGCTGGCCTGCCAGGAACCGCCCCCGCTCTACCCTACAGAGGCCCATCCACTCCCCTGAGCACCTCCATCCTTCTAATCCACAACCTCCTGTTTCTAGAGACTCATGGCTCCCTGTCTTGTCCTTCAGATTCATCCCTGGTGCTTCCCTTTTATGGAACACAAGATCTATGTCGTTTAAAGAATGTGTCCCTCCCTGCTCTCAGACACATTAAATTTCTAACGTTCAGAGTAGGCGTCATCCCTGATGGACTCTGAAAAACAAACTGAGTGTTCTAGAGGGGAGGGTGGTGGAGGGATGGGTTAGCCTGGTGATGGGTATTAAGGAGGGCACGTTCTGCGTGGAGCACTGGGTATGATGCACAAACAATGAACCATGGAACACTACATCCAAAACTAATGATGTCATGTATGGTGATTAACATAACAATAAAAAATTAAGAAAAAAAAGAGTAGGCGTCATCCCTCCGAGAGCACGGACTATCGTCTCTGTAGAGTGTGCGTGCGCATTCCCGCTGTGCCCAGCTTTCGGAGAAGAGTGGCTCTCCTTCACCACAAAGGGACCTGCCACCCACCTCAGTTATGAGTAAAAGACAAAGTGCATCAATTGTATCTCCTGAGCAACCTGAAGAATGTTACCATGTTCACTCTCCCATAACATGAGAGGCCTGCATGCAGGACTGCTATTCCTTATGGAGGATGCCCCAGCGTCTGTATCTGACCCACGTCAGAGAAAAGACAGAAGAACATCCCATTGGAAGTGACTCAGCAACATTCCAACACACCGTCTACACCTGCCTAGAGCATCTGCCACTGTTTGTCATTCTCATCACCCTTACCGGACAAGAGGGTTTCCCACAAGTATCCACTGACTGCCGAGGACAAGGGACAGACCCCTACCCGAATGATTAATCAAGGGACAATAGCCTTGCTTTGGGTGTTTATATAACTAAAGAAATGACAGCTCAAACTCAACATGCTGCAAACAAAGTGAGAGTTGTGTATCACCCCTCCCAGACAACAAATGTGGGCTCTGGACGTGCACGATGGTAAGAAATATATGTCTCCATTGGGTAATAAAGACACTTCCTTCCCAACAACGGCACCTCCCCCACTGCTCAGTGCGTGGAAATAGCCAAGCATAACACATGTATGTCCTGAGAAACTTCAGGATGTTAAAACGTGCCCAGCCAGGATTCCCCTTGTAATGTCAAGGATTCAGCAAAACTCTGTGTTTCTTCCACCTACACAACCCTAAGGTGATGATCTGGAAACAGAGAAGCCTGTAGGCTCTGAATGAAGACTTAACATTTTGAAACATAAATGACACCACACACAGATCCCAGGACAAACCCAACAGATACATGGTCAGGACAGGGTGCGGCCCAGACAGGAACAGGATTCCAGACATGATTACAACTAAAAACAGCCACAGTATTTACCTGGTCTTTCTGCTGGACCTTCACGGGCGGGGTGCGGCTGTTGTCCCGTTGAGCGCCACAGGTTTCTGAATATGACTGAAGCCCTAGAAGGGATGGAGGTGGATTCAGACTGGCCTGGACCATGAAGGATGTAAGCCAACCCTCTACACCTGCCCCACCCTATTCCACTCTCTCCCACTCCCACGTCTCATCCAGATGCAGAGAGTTTCTCATAGGTCTCCTCTTACCCCTGTGGACAAAGGAGAAGTCCAGTCCGTCACCCCTGAGAATGTGACAACTCCACCCAGGGACAGATGTTTTCATAACTATTCAATAACACTGGAGAACTGAGGCCTCCACAAGAAAGAGTGATGGGAAGGTTGCACTCCATCCATCCCAGAGCCCAAAACATTGTGTCTGTGCTATGCACCTGGGGAATGCTTTCATGTTTGTCTTTTGCAAAATGTCACTTTTCGTGTCCATGGCAGACAGCTGCTGCCCAGTTCTGTAGGATGAAACAAGACAGTCCATGAAATGGACGTCCACAGAAAGATGAGGAATGTTATTGTGTCCTCACTCAGGTCTATCCTTGCATCGCAAAGCATTGTGGTACCTCCTCTATATCTTCTCCACTGACAGAAGTACTTAAACTAAGAATATACTTTGCAACTCATGTCATCCAATTCAGATCATCTTACCATGTGGTGGAGGAACGAGCTGTGGGTGAGGCCCCACAGTCCGCCCATGTGGAGGAGGCTGAGGTAGTCCATAGCCAGTGAAACCATGTAAACACCACCCCGTGTGGTAGGGCATATGGGGGGGCTTTGGAGCACGAGGAAACCCTCTCACATCCGTACCGACCTGCAGAACAGAGGACAAAATATTCGGCTAAGACAGCCAAAAGTTGCAACACCAAGAGATGAAACCCAAAGAGCAAGCTCTCAGCATCTGGCTCCTTCTCCAATACCACCTTCCAGAAGAGCCGCATCGTGCTAGAAAACTTTATCCCTCTCAGTTGTTACCAACTATAATAAGGCATGGAGCAGAGGATTAGATGTTACAGGAATAACCTACTGTCACCAAACATCACTACCCCTGTCTGCCAACGTTCACTACCAAGAAGTTGTGTCTTAAAAGGTGAAAAGGGATCATTGGTTATGAGTAAACAGCATACTCCAGACACGGAGGCATCGACATCCTGGGCAACACTTGATCGTTCCTCTTCAGCCACCGTAGATTTGGGTTTGTTAAGAAGAGACAGAATGTGATGAAACTGAATGCCCTTTCTCCACAAGGAATCCAAGCCACTCGAGCTGAATCCTTTGCCTGCCAAACCCCTGACTGTCCCCACCTGCCTCACTTCCCGACAAAGCCGTCTTCTACACTCTGCAGTTTCTGTCCAAGGCCACAAAGACCCTGGAGGAGTGAGGGGCCTGTGGTCTGATAGGGGGCCTGGAAAAGGGTTTTCTGAGAGGAACATGATACCAAGAGCCCTTATTTACATGCAGCAGCTGTGTTTATCTTAAAACACACACTTCGGAAATTTCTGCACACTGAGTTCCAGAGCAATTTTGTCCAGTGGCAAATAAGATGGGAAGGCTAAATAAGAGAATTCACAAAAATGTATATGCCTTCTGATGGACAACTCCAGAGTGTGTGATGACAGAAGAAACCAGCTCTCACAGTGACATAGGACCAAAGGGACCTGCTCCTAGAAGCCCAACGGAAGGGCTTGTGAGGCACTGTTCACGCAGCTAATCACTGACATCCCCCCTTCAGAACGTGTGTGCCAGTCCACCCAACAGCTTTGAAAATTCAAAAACAGTTGTAGAAAGGGTAACAAGTAGAGGGATTCCGCACAGCATTTTTACCAGCAGAAGTATAACATGGATGACTTATGAAACTTGCCCTATCTAAGAACATTCTAACCTGCCAAACAGACATTATAAAATGGAGAAGCATTTCCCCAAGTTTCCAGTTGTGAGGATTATCAGAGACCTTGTCACAGGTTAATCGTCTAACCCCAACATGAACACTACCCCAATCGCACATGATCGTAACCTAGTGACTCGGAGTCAGGCCGGCCAGAGACTTCACCTTGGAGTGAGGTGTCATCCTCCTCGAGTTAACTCCCCCCACGGGCATTGTGGGCGGGCAGGGGTGGATGGACACAGACACACGCACACGCACCCACACTGAGCGCCCTGCCATCCTGCACCTCTAAGCACCTGTGGCTTTGGAGGTTGCCACTGAAGGTGATGATCTGTAATGGAGAAGCCTGTCAGCCCCTGAGTGAACTCTTTGCATTTTGAAAGGTTAACGACACCACAGACCAACTGCAGGACCCACCCAATGGACGCAAGGCCAGGACTGGGTGCAGTTCAGTAAGGGAAGTTTGCGGAACACCTGGAAAAGGCCAAAAGAGGTAACTTCCCCATCCCTGGACCTCTGTGAGGCTCAGTGCCCCTGTTCATCTTGGGAGCCCCAGCAGCTTCAGCGTCAGACCAAGGCCTAGAACCGATGGAGGTGGATGCAGACCGGCATTGACTGTCCAGAATTCAAACCAATGCTCCAAACCTGCTGCCATCACATTCCGTTCTCTCCCACTCTCGGGTCCCTTCTCAGACATAGAGCATTTCCCACATGTTTCTGCTGGTGCCTGCAAACAAGGGGAAGCCCTGTCCTTCCCCCTCAAAGAAGGGACCACAGCCCTCCATATTGCTTCAGCTGTTTTCATAGCTAAGGAAAAAATAGTCCGGGCTCAACCAGCTAAAAATGAACTGGGCTGGGGTACTGGTTGGCTCAGTCCGTTAAGTGTCTGCTGTTGACTCAGGTCATGATCCCGGGATCCTAGGATTGAGCCCTGCATCGGGCACCCTGCTCCTCAGAGAGCCTGCTTCTCCCTCTCCCTCTGCCTGCTGCTCTGCCTACCTGTGCTCCCTCTCTATTTCTCTGTCAAAGAAATAAACAAAATCTTTAAAAAAAAAATGAACTGAGCAGTATGCTTCATCCCTCAATAGCCCAAAATGTGGTCCCTGGAAATAGCCTGGCTGAAAAAGGTTATGTCTGACATTCTGTAAAATGTCTTTCTCTCTCTACAAGAGACACCTGCTCCCCAGATCAAAATGGAAAAATTACAAACCCCCAGAATGTAATAATAGTGTAGAAACTGATGAATCTTGGAATGTTTTAGCCAGGGGAGCCCCTGCAATACAAAGCCCTAGGGCAGCAGTTCTACATCTTCTCCACAGTCTCCTTGTGGAGAAAGATGGATATGCTTTGCAAGTCAAGGCCTGCTGTTCAGATCACTTTACCAAATGCAGGAGGTGGAGGTGGTCGGTGAGGTTCATGAGGCCAGCAGGGTGCAGGCTGTGAACGTGGCCCATAGTACAGGAACGGTGACGAGGCAGGATCCCTGGGACAAGGCCCGCAGGGTGGTGCTAGGAAATGACACAGCCCCTGTGCATCCATACAGACATACACACACAAAATAAACTATAGGCTGAGATGAGACACAAAAGTAACACCACCAACAAAAGCTGAAACCCAAAGAAACAGGTCTCAGCACCTGAAACCTGAGAAGAACCACTGAAGGGCCAATTCTGCATCACCAGATGCAAACCAATGTGTGTGGATAGCAGGTGTGACCCTCCCAGGATGGATCAGGAGAGACGCTATCAGTTGTCACACCTACCAAACCGAATCAGAACCCGCTCACAGGAGCACAACTGAAACATGTGTGAGGTGTGGGCCCTGCAAGGAGTCACTGGGATTCCCTCTTGACAGCTGTGCTCCGGGGGCGTTTTCCACCACACACCTGGCACCTGGCACCTGGCAGAGTTCACCTTCATCTCACCCAGGGTGCAACTGGAGGGATTCTGGGTCATGTCTTTACCCACACAGATGGAACGCACATGAGGTCGCAGCTCACCTACTCCAACAACACTCACAGCTGCCCAAAGCACATGGTACAGAGTGTGAGGCAGGGCATGGCTTTTCCCGCTGCCAGCTGTGAGGATTACTGCAGACATTCTCCCAGGTCAGTCTCCTGACCCAAAAACCAACACCACTACTGCTCCCGCAGGAAAGCAAACTGCAAGGAGTCAGCGGGACTGGCCGACTTCAGTGTGGAGTGAGATGTTGCCCTCCTCCAGGGGTTTACACACACACACACACACACACACACACACACATACACACATACACAAATTTGGGGTGAGCATCCTGCCATCATTTGCCTCTAAGCATCTACAACTTCGGGTGGAAGCACGTAAGCTGAGGATCTCTAATGGGGAAGCCTGCAGGCTCCTGGGTAAACAGCTTGCATTCTGAAGGGGGAAGGATGCCTCAGATAGATCACGGAACACACCCAACAGCCACAAGGCTAGGACAGGCTGCTGTCCCTATAGGAGTAACTTCCAGAAACAGGCACAACTTAAAACGCCCGTAGCATTTACCGTAGCCATCTCTGGGTCCTTTTCAGGCTGGTGCTGCTGTTCATCCTGGGAACCGGTCTAGATTCTGGATGGGAGAAAGGATGGAGGTTTATTGTGGTTTGCATACCCTCCGTGCCTTCTTCCTCCATCTTACACTCTTTCCCACACTCGGGTCCCTGATCTGAAGAGAGGGTTTCTCCACATGACTCAAGCGACTTCTTTGCTAGGAGAGATAGCAGTCACCTGACTCTTGCGGGAGACACTCCAGTGTTTCCATAAGTAATCAATCAACAGTGGAGAGATTGGGGTACAACTGGCTGGAAATTAATACTGAAATTGGGGTGCTCAATACAAATCCAAAAAAATCACTTTTTTCATAGATTAAAAATCTAAGTGAGAATAGCCTTGAGTGGGTGATATCAACAAACCCGCAACATGAACGGCATGCATTCTTTCCTCAGGCCGCCAGTTAATGGTGCAATCTTTCAGTCTCTAGATGAGGCCTAGCATGTGTGACTGGCTATTACGTAAATATTGAAGAGAAGAATTGGAGTAGACTAATCGCACAGTCAGGAGCAAAGAAAAAAACAGGCGGATTGAGAAGAAAAGCTGTGGGATTATAGCGATAACATTAGAGGAGTAAAATGCACGAATTTCAGTGATGAATATAGTACTGTAGATTACAAATAAAACAAAAATAAAAGAATCTCCATAAGGGGTAAATGTCATTTTTCTCAAACAGTCTTAATTTTTTTTTCAAATGTCTTCACCATTGCGTCAAGGTGGGAAGGGAGCTCAGGCTCACAACTCCTCCAGGCTCAGCTCTTCAGTAGGGGGATGGTGGAGGGGGTGGGGGGGTTCTGCAGTCAGGGGAGGGGTGTGAGCTCCACCTGTCACAGGGACAGGTGCCCTGCTGCCGGTAGGCACCTGAGGAAAGCACCCTCCCGTCACGCCTTCAGACAACCTGCTGTCTTTAGGCAGTGCCTGTGATTCTCTCTAGGACACACAACGATCACCCACAAGAACGGGGAGAACATCAAGTGCTTTCCCAGCAGAAATCAGGCTGCTGCATTTCACAGCATGCTCCCTACCTCTCTGCACACGGTTCCATATCTCGGAACTTCCCGACATCGGTTCCTGCCTCATGGATCCCTCAGGAGGCGTGTCTCTCCTCATCATGTGCAGGCTTGAATACAGAAAAAGAATGGACGTCTATAAGAATTACAACACCATGTCTTCTACCAGACACTAAACAGCTTAGCCTTGACCCCTCAAGATACCCATAAAAAGGCATGTCAAACTCGCATACCTGTGTTTCATGTAGGTGTTCTCCCTGCTCTGCTGCACTATCTTCCTCTCCCAAAACCGAGCCTTAACCTGGGCGAGGAAAACACATCCACCCTCAGTTGTGCCGGACTGTGCCCCAAACAAAGAGGAGGAAAAAGAAAACACTTACCCAATTATCTAGAGCACTTCTCTCATGAGCTGAGACCTGAAAAAGTCAATTCACCAAGAGCCCATGTTCAGGGATCTAAGGGCCACTTCCATCACCTGCAGGAGGCATGAAGAGGCCAGTATGTAGGGGTAGAACCTAGGTTACCTTGAGTTTGAAGATGAGCTCTGCCTTCTGCAGCTGATCTTGCATTTCTCCAATTTCTTGTCTGTGAGTTATAATTGCTTTTGTCAGATAAAGCCCAATATTGGCTGTGATTTTAGTTTTTTTTAAAGATTTTATTTATTTATTTGACAAAGAGAGACACAGTGAGAGAAGGAACGCAAGCAGAGGGAGTGGGAGAGGGAGAAGCAGGATTCCCACAGAGCAGGACCCCGATGCGGGGCTTGATCCCAGGACCCAGGGACCATGACCTGAGCCAAAGGCAGACGCTTAACGATAGCGACCCAGGGGCCCCTTGGGTGTGATTTTAAGTCACCTGCCCATGTGGCCATCCTCCTCTGATCTGTCCACTCATACGATTTATCCTGACAAAGGAAACACTTTCCCATGATAATAAATGTAGAGTAGGATCAAAGCTATCGTTACATCCTCTCCTTACTCGTTTTTCCATACCTGTAGAGTTCAGAGTTGACATAATTTCCTAACCTGATATCAATCTTTCCCTGATTTATCACATGACAAGGAGCTTTTACCATGAAGCTCTATTGTCCTTTAACTTCTATCCTCGCCATGGTTCCCAGGGTTGCAAAGACCGTGCCATCAGATGGCACTACCGGGTTCATGGGCAGGATTCATCCTACGACAAACTGCTTTCCTCAAGATTAGGACCACTGACACCACCCCTGAGGGGTGGAATGGCATGGCGGAATTTTCCACAGAGTCAGGCCAGCGCTGGGGATCAGGACATGTTTAATACCATAATTGTTTTGTTCTTTCTAAAACTTGTCTCTTTGGGTCTGTTAATTCTCTCTGGATATGGCCTCTGAATTTTTGTTTATGTTACTTATTAATTGAGTCTAAACCATGTACAAAGATTAAAAATAGGAAGTGAACAGGGATTTCAGGAGCCGCTAATATTTAGTGTCTGAAATCACTTATACTTGTGTAACTCTTCGAGAACCAGTTTCAAATTTTCCTCAGCAGCTGCCAGTTGACTCTTCTGTGCCTTCAGTTCACAGTGTGTATTTTCCAGCTTCCTAAGATGGGAAAGGTATATACAAAGTCCGGTAGCCAAGGTCCTGAATTGCTGCCGTTTTTCCTCCCAACACACCTGATGGCCTAGATTCAAATGACCCCCATAAATGCACAGACTGACAACACAATGAGGGAAACAAACGGAAGGCCCCATTTAGGGTTAAAGAAAAATCAAACTCTGGAAGCTGCCAAGTCTCCGGCAATCAGAGTTGTCTTTGTACTTCTCTACTTCAATTCATTCATCATCAAACCCCCAAATAACATTGCACTTTGTGCCATCTCAGAGTTGGTCTTTTGTCTGAGACGGTGAGAGTTCCTTTCAGGTCAAAGCGAAAAACCATGCTTGACCAACCCATTAGGATGAAGCAGGGGACGATTCTTAGTCTTACACCTCCATGGGGAACCGTGATCCTCAGACCAAGGCTGACAATCAACCTGAAAGGAAGGCTTCCAGAATATTGCTTCATTGGCATGGCAAATCACTCCCAGACATTTCTAGGATCTAGAAGTACAACCTCGCCGCCTGCTTCGAAGATCCTGGAGGAGGAAAAGGCCAATCGTAGTGCCGGGAATATGTCCTGATGTATAAAACTCTGTGAACTGTTACATAGTCAGGGTGTTATCTCCACGAAACAGATTTCAGAGGTAAAACTATCAACTGCATGGAGTCAACCGACTTTAAAAAGACTGGGTTCACAGATCGTGAAAGCAGCATAGGAGGATGCTTAGAAAGGCTGGTTTGCTGTGCTGCCCTCAGACTCTTTTTTTCATGGTGTTGGTTTAACCACTTTCAATGGGACACCGGATTTACTCAAGAACAAATGCAAAAAGACCCTTAGAAACTGAGTCAAAAGCTCTAGACAGAGAAAGACACATGTATTTGCTTCTGGTCTCTCAGGCAATCCTTCAGCAAATGCCTTCTGGAGCGGCTGTGATGGAGTGGCTCAGGTGGAAGGTGTAGAAGACAGAAAGATAGTCAGGACACTGTACCTCTGCCCAAAAGAACTTACCAATGAACAGAACCAAGATGCCAATGACACAGAGCAGCCCCCACCCCCGGTGTGGGATGGAATAACACAAAGCTGAGTCTCTAGGGAAGACCAGGAACAGTTTTGCTTTTCCACGTGAATGAGGGACTCTAAGGTCCTGATCTCCTCCTGAGAAAATAAATGAAAACTGGACTAAAGAGCCACCTCATATGAGTGAATGCACCCAATTTCTAAAGAGCACATGAAGAAACATGAGAACCACATGGAGAAGAAGGAAGCTTAGGAGAAAGGCAGCCTGGCAGTGGGAGCCAATCTCCCCAGGACACATCAACACATTCTGGAAGAGGCAAGTGAACTATAAAGAAGCTGAACAACTTTATGGGCATGGGCTTAGAAGGAAACGAATGAATTTCAGGGTCAGCCAGCAAAGGTGAGCCCTAGTGAAACCGTAGGCTTTGGCTGGGACCCAAGAGAGTTACACCTAAAAAAAATCAGGTGGATGGGAAATACCCTGGCTTTCTTAGGGACTGGGCTACAGTGAGGAATGTCAGTTGTACACTGGATGAAGGGATCCGGGACTGCTGGGGCCCCAACCCACTTTCCACAAAGAAACTCCCAGTGTTTCTGCAGCAAGACAATTCCATTTTTCTATCCACATTATTGACCCAAGTCTCGTACTGAACCAAAAGTGACTGAATTCAGGGCTGATAAGAACATATGATGACACTGAAACCTAAAGGACAATGCAGACAGACCCAGAAGGGATCCAGGTATCAAAGTTTGTAATGATGGTACCTTCCCTCTTCTCCTCCAAGGAGTCACAAACCAAGCGCATCAAGCAGTTAGAACAGAAAGGGAAATGCTGGTTACACACATCAAGGCAGGAAGGGCAGGCACAATTCTACAGAATGCATTTGGTGAAAATACTCGAGATCTAATTCTAAAAGAAATACAAGTGTCTAGACAGGCCGTCACATAACTTCATACAACAGTATTTGTGAGAATTCACACAGGAATAGCTTACTCTTCTGCAGCCACTTGTCTGTGTTTAGAGAAATCCACCACAATATCCACTTTCCTCCTCAGCATTTTCAATTCGGCTTCTTGAGTCATTTTCAAAGTACTCAGGGCATTGTAGTGGTCTTGCAATAACTCCTCACATTCTGGAAAGGGATGTGTATGTATGTGCATATGACCTGAGAACTTGGGTTTGACGGGGAAAGGAGAAGGGCAAGACCTTGAAGGCAGGAAGGTATTCTTTCCCTTCCCAATGCAAACTCATTGCCGCCATATGGGGATTTCTTGCCCCAAAGTAACATACCCTGCGGTGCTCGTTTTTTGGCCCTCAAGGCTCTCTGCTCTCTATCCTCCAATTCATCTTGGCCCTTTAGGAAAGATATGAGAAAAGGCATTCAAGAAATCATGATCACAGAACAATGTGAGGATGCCTAACAGGAGAGGATCATGCAGTGGAATAAAGAAAGCACTTAAGGCATAAGAGAATAAGGAGAAAGTAAGCAAAGTGGAAAATAGTTCAAGTCAAAGAACTCAGAAATGGCTTTCTTAGTGGCTTTCATTCACATATATATGCACATACATACATATATACACATCTTCCTCTCCTCACATTGAAAATGCTCTGTTTGGCATTAAGAGGAAGGCACTGTACAATTTGGCCAGCCATCGCCCTTCATTGCCCAAGTGTCTTGTGGGGATTTTCTACAGATCTTGGAGGGCAGGGCTGAATGATGGGTTCATTACCTCGCTGTGAAGTCAACCATACTTCCTAGTCCTTGAAAGAGCAAACCTCTTCATGATGGTTCTAAGTGAAATCCCAGCTCACTGCTCCATAGGAATTTCAGTGCCCAGATGCCCACTCTACTGTGTTAAACAGCAGGCGAGGATGCTGCACTCCCCTCACCCAGTGAGCCAAAAGGCTCCCGGAGCCACATAAAGGTAAAACTCAACAACCAACTCCTACCAGATCCTGATCATTGACCTTCTTCTCTCTCTCAGCTTGCAAGGGAGCCAGTGCCCAACCAAGGGTGTCATTTAACTTTTCATAAAATGCCTCAACCTTTTTGATGTTCTCCTTCAACAAAACATTTTGAGTGAGTAATAATGATACATTCTTTGGGGCACATGGGTGGCATCTGGGTAGCACCGTCGGTGGAGTGTCTGACTTCTTTCGTTTTGGCTCAAGGCCTGATCTCAGGGTTATGGGATTGACCCCTGCACCAGGCTACAAACTCAGCATGGAGTCTGCTTGGGATTCTCTCTGTCCCTCTGACCCGATCACTCATTTTTTCTCTCACTCTCAAATCAATCAGTTAATCTTTAAGAAATCAACAGGAAGTATGTTCTCAGACCACAAATGACAAAATTAACATTAAGTGCTGAAAAATAGCTGGAGAATGACCAAAAAACGGAGAGTACACAACACACATCTAAAGAGCACATGGGTTGCCGGTGGATGGATAGATGAAAGAGATGAAGGGGAAGAAGACTACACTTACTGTGATGAGCACTGAGAAATGTATAGAATTGCTGAGTCATGTTGTACACCTGAAACTCATATTACACTGTTGGCCAATTATGTTTGAACTTTAAAAAAAAAGAACGTATGAATCACAGAAGGCACTGCAACACAAATTTAAATGTATTTCCATCTAGGTGATCATCAAAATTGATGTATTAGAGGGAAATTTATATTACTGAATGGATAGAAAATGTCCAGTGCCTATACTATTTTCTGCTCATTTATGAAGAACAGTATATATAAGCTACTTTAGTATACTCACAGCGAGGATGGTTCTCCAGACATAAATGAGAAACACACAAATTCCCAAGGAGGCAGTGATAATGGGAAGTTTCCATAGAACTCCAACCTCAACAGGGCCAAGAGGGAAATGGTCAGGCACAACACGGACAAGCTGAAATAACACGTGAGACGATGAGGAATCTCAAAGATTTACAATGTCTCTGTCCCAAACAATCAACTTTGCAAACCCTCAACCAGCCTCCCCCAGGTAAGCACACCTCTTAACTGCCTCCCCATGGAGGAGAAGGAGCACAGAGGGATTACAAAGGAGCAAGGGCAAACTTTTGTGAGTGATGAGTGTGTTTACTACCTTACTGTGCTGATGGTTTCACTGTGTTTACCTATGTAAAATACCAACAAACTGTATTCTTTTTTTTAAAGATTTTTTTTTATTTATTAGAGAGAGAGAGAGAAAAACAGCATGAGAAGGGAGAGGGTCAGAGGGAGAGGCAGGCTCCCTGCCGATCTGGGAGCCCGATGAGGGACTCGATCCCAGGATTCCGGGATCATGATCTGAGCCTAAGGCAGTCGCTTAACCAACTGAGCCACCCAGGCGCCCCCCAACAAACTGTATTCTTGAAAAAGATGTTGTGATCATATATACATTATATCACACCAAAGCTGTAGGAAAAATCTAATAGGCACATCTTAAGAGGTTTTATTTTGACTACAAACACGTGGCAAATACATCTTCTATAGCTAACAGAACTGAAGAATTTATAAGCCAACATAAAATAGACAAGCTAAGTAAATGTAAACGTACAGTAGGTAAGAAGTCACTGACTTGTACATCCACGAAGGACCTGGATAAACTGCTCTGGAACGTTTCCAAAATCATGCCCCAAGATTATGGAAGGGTGAGAGAAAGGAAGAATAAAAAATGTCCTAGACATATAAATGAGAATGTTCTATGGACGGAGATGTTTATAGATAAGGACATGAGTGAGAGAGAGACAGGAGGCTTCTATTAGAATAATATGGGATTATTATTCCAACAAAAATCAAATAGAATTACTCTTTAGTTTCTGAAAACAGTGATGTTTTCTTTCAATGCCCTCTTTGCTTCAGAATCACAGTCCAAACTGTCAGATTTCAGGAGTCCATAAAGATTTTCATAATCTGGTGATCTTGTTTATTTGGATGATACCTGTGACATTTTCCGTTCCTTGAACACCTATTTCTAAACAGCCAGTGAAAGGCATTCATGCTCCTAATTCTTAGTATTGTAACTAAATCAGTCAATAGCAACTCTAAAATTTAATTTCTTAAAAGATTTTATTTATTTATGTGAAACACGACGCAGGGGAAGGGATAGAGGGAGACAGAGAAGACTGCCGGCTGAGCACGGAGCCCAAGCAGGGCTCAATCCCAGGACTCTGGGATCATGAGCCAAGGCTAAGGCAGAAGCTCAACTGACTGAGCCACCCAGGTGACCATGAAATTTCATTTCTAAAAGAATACAAAATCCCTGCATATGGACACCAAAACAAAGAACGCATCTCATTTTACAAAAACTGGAGTTCCAAGTATTGTAGGAGACAAGACGCTCACAGTGCAATTCATACTAATTCACACGAATCTTGAATGTTGTGCAAACACAACTCTCTAGAAAGTAACCCTGAAATCGATAACATTTTCATCCTCAGCCCTCACAGCTGAGGTAAAAAACACGTGTGCTGGTGGGAAATATACAAGGTCCTTGATCAGCCGCTGTCTGAAAGAGGACATTACCTATCTGCACAATGGTTGATCATGGGGATCAAATGCCCAAAAGACAGAAGCCATCTTGTCACAAATGGAAAATGCCCCCAGTCATGGCCACTTGGTACATGTGGCAGCTGTGTGGATGCTGACCAGTAGCTGACTCTTAACTAGATGACATCCAATGGGGCCAATAACACTAGGTTCTCAAAGACAATGGCCATGAGCAGGGGGAGGAGGGAAATGCAAGACCAGTTAGTTTATGCAAGAGCTCAGAGATGAGGGAGGGTGAGAAAGCTGAACTGATCTATGAGATGCAGCCTAGCAAGACGGGAATATTTCCAATAAAGACTACCAAGAAATTCCCTCCTTTGAAGACCCAAAAGAAACAGAATGGAGTCTATTTTGACTGGAGGTATTCATGTAGGATGAGTCGGCCTCAACACAAGGGTCCTTCCTGACCACTCTCACTTTGCAGATCCCTCTCTAGGAATCTGGTGTAGGCTGATCTAAAGAAGTCTGCTTATTTCTAGGGTGTTGCCTTTCTGTCTCTCTCTCCTGGGAGTAAGGGTTTTATTTTTTAAGGAGTGAAATATTCACACTAGGAACCGGGTATTTCTTTTATCTTTGGACATTCCTAAGGACATTCAGGAGTTTTTACTTTGGGGAAATCAATACTCTGTACATACTGGGCTAAAGAAAGAATAACAACTCATTCACTTTCTGATCACATCACTCCATCAGATTCTCCTGTGACAAAAGTCCCAGCAAGATGCGGTCACTTAGTGTCCACTGGGCTTCTCGGGGCTCCCATGGACCTGGTGGGACACAGAGTCCCCGGGGACAGCCTCCAAGGCCAGAAGGAAAGAGCTGACTCCGAAGTTGTTCAAAGTCAACCAACCAGGAAGCACAGAGCACAAAGGACATTTCACTTGTTAACACTCGAGTCCCAACACCAAGGTGTAAGATGCCACTGTTCCCAGGGCTGCCAAACTTCATAAATATGAACAATGTGCTGATAGGAAAACAAACTACATGGAAGATGGACCCTAAACCTGCAAGGCTTGAGGCAGGATCTTCACTGGGCTTCCAGATGCCAGTCTAATACCCACAGCTCCTATGGAGTTCCTGACATTCTTAAAGACCTATCATGCAAGCCCCTTATTGAAGACAAAGTACTCAATGGCTTTTTGTATCTTCTCAAATCCTTCCTTCTTGACACCATAAACCTAGTATGCTCAGGTTTCCATCCTGCCAAAGCTGCTCTTTTTGGACCAAGCAGCACAGACAGGACCCAGAACTTGATGTGGACGGCTGTGGCCACAAACCCTTCAGGCTGACCGAGAACCCTGCCCTGTGGTGCTCGCTCTTCAGGAAGAATTGCAGTCCTTCTGGAGTGCCCACCAAGAACCCCCTGAAAAAGCTATTATTTAACTAGCATGTGAAAGAACCCATTAGGAAGGAAGACATCACCAGCAGCTTTGAGTCACTGGGTGGCTCAGTCAGTTAAGTAACGATGTCTTGGTTTGGATCAAGTCATGATCCATGGTCCTGAGGATGAGCCCCTCTTCAGGCTCTGGACTCACTGCACAGCTGCCTTGGCGTTTTCTCTCTCTCCTTCCCCCTCTTCCCTTCCCCCCACAGGGAAGGGGGAAAGAGGGAAGTGCCCTCTCTCTTTCAATGGGAGACACCAGTGAAGTGCCACGTTTACTCACATTTGGGTTTGGGGAACTGGGACACCGGAGCAAGAGTAGCGAGAACAACAGCCTCTGCACCTTCATGTCTTGGTCCTTTCAAGGGGCGCCTGGGTGCCGGGGAGGAGGTGGAGATGGGGTGTGGGGTGGGGGGCGGGGTGGGTGGGTAGGGAGTTGTGGGAAGGGGACAGGCTTTTAAGGAGGGATGGGAGCAGGGTAGAAATAGAGGGTGGGATTGGGGAAGGCGTTTGTCAGGAGAAGAAGGGGTCAAGGACAGTGTCAGGGTCAGATTAAGTACTCGAGGGGAGGTTCAGGAAGGGGAGTAGGTCAGCAGGTGAGTAAATCACTAGGTCAGGAAATCACTAGGTCAGCACGAAACAGTAGCAGGTTAAGGGATTGGAGGAGGATCCACCGATCTCCAAGCCTTCCCCTGGTTGAACCATTCCTTAGCAACCCAGAAGCTTTATACTCTCTCAACCAATCAGCTGCCTTTGCCCCTGGTAGATCATAATGGACACCCCGCGGGACCTCATATTTAAATAGCCTCTTCCCACCTGGTGCCCCACCACCACGCCATCCCAATAACAGGTCCTCTCTGGAACTGTGGCCGTCCTTCTTGTTTCTGCTCCCTCCCAACCCAGGTGCCTGTTCCCCTCTTCTGGGCACGCTCTCCTTGCTTCCAGAACTCCTGTCCTAGAGCCATTGGCTGAACAACATAGAAAGCAAAGCAGGACAGAACTGCAACAACGAGCAAATACACAAGCAGAGTGGGAGGTTTCAACCCTCTCTCAGTGACTCAAAGCAGACGGAATATCCATAACATGTAGACCTTGATAGCAAATCATCTCAATCTCACAGCTATCTCCGTATGTCTGTCCACATCCATATGCCACGGTGGAGGACACATTAACTTTAGGCATATAGGATACACTTACAAAAATGCACCCGATCTATTTTGGCCAAAAGGGAAATTTCAGCATGTTTCAGAGGCATGAAATCACACAGAGCATGTTGTGGTAATATAATGTGCTAGAAATCATGGATAAAAAGCTAACTAGAAATTCCCATATGTTTAGAAATTGAGAAGTACCTCGGGTGCCTGGGTGGTTCAGTCCTTAAGCGTCTGCCTTTGGCTCAGGTCATGATCACAGGGTGGTGGGATCGAGCCCCACATTGGGCTCCCTGCTCTGCAGAAAGCCTGCATTTCCCTCTCCCACTCCCCCTGCTTGTGTTCCCGCTCTCGCTGTATTTCTTTCTGTCAAATAAATATATCTTAAAAACAATTTATTTTTGAAGTACCTCTAAAATGAAATAGGAGTAAAGAAATCCAAAAGAAAATGCGCTATATTGGAACTGAATGATATGAGCATGATAAAATTGTAATCAATAATGTCTTTGGCTGGGAATATCCTGGAATCTTGGCATGAGAAGACTGTATGGTCTGAAAATCATACCTAATAGACCGAGACATACAAATCTAACCTGTTTGAGGATAAAGCAAACCCATCCCGACTTAGTCCTGCTGTCATTTCTTTCCCATGCCCCAGAATCCTCCTCTGCCCCTACACAGTCCCCCAGACGGGCTGTCACCATGTGGTGGCCCCAGTAGGCTCCACGAAGGCATGTCAGAGTGTCCCCTGACCCGGGAAGTTCGATACAGTCCTGTGATGTGCTCTGACCAGTGAGATGTGAGTGGGAGTGAGGCGTGCCACCTCGAACAGAACACTTGGGACAACTGGGTCTGGTATTCCCTCTGTCCATCTCCTCTAGCACCTGGCAGTTACCTATGGTGGGTGCTCTTTCATCCTGCTGCCAGGAAGACCATGCGGACATGTGGCATGAGAAAAAAGATACTTCCCTAGTAGGAGCCACTAAGACGAGGGGCGTCTAGTTACTCACAGTAACATCAGCCCATCCTAACTGGAATGCATCCTCCAGTCTACTCTCTAGCAGGCAGCAGAGCCTTACGTGTGAAACATGGACTCTGTCATCAGATACACGTGGGTGTGAGTTCAGCTCTGCCCTTTTCTGCACTCCAACCTCAGGCAAGTTGCTGTGAGTCTCTGAGCCTTCCCTGTTTCCATTCTGTCATATGGATGGTTATACCATTCAGGTTTGGGGAGGGATTAAATGAAATCATAATTCATGGAAAGCTTTGAGTCCCACGCCAGGCACACATAGTAAATGTTCAATAAATATTAGCTCTCTAACTTTATGTCTCAAAGGTAAACACTCAGAAAGCTCAGCAATGTAATAGTACAAAAAAAAAAAGACACGTTAACTTTGGGGCTGTGTAGCCGCTCAAACTTTGTTTTTCAACAAACAGCATGATATTTACATTCATTCACAGCCTTTTTCCTCCCAACAAGATGCTGTGCTCTTTTTAGGTTACAAATAAATATCTGCATCATGTTTTAAGATATATAATATTAAATACCATGAATAAGTCAATCATTTCTCTAATGTTGGACTCTTTCATAAGTTGCACAGGATCGAACACAAATGAAATAGAATAAAGTCTATCATAATGTTTTACAGGCCTGAGTAAATATTATTTTATTAACCTTTGTTTGTGATGTAACTATATAGGTATTGAGTTGCAATTTAAAATGCGTTCCTGGAGAGAGTCTAAGGTGGTGGAGGATTAGGAGACCTTAATTCTATCTGCTCCCAGGAATTCAGCTAGATGCCTATCAAACCATTGTGAATACCTGTGAACTCAACCAGCATGGAATGGAAGAGAAGCTGCAACTCTACAAATACCAAAGTGACTACTTTCTGCAAGGTAGGAGGTGGAAAAAGGGAATGCGAGGCCATATGTGGGCAGATAAACTGCAGGGGTGGGAACCCCCGTAAGCTGGCTACCGGAAAGTGACATAGTAGCAGAATGCAAAGTCAGAACTTTTAGAAGTCAGCTCCAGTGAGGGATGTCCCTGCCTGAAAAGTACTCAGGTGGCAAAAGAGGGCAGAATCCTAGGTGGGACAGCGTAGCCTCAGAATCCCCAGGATCACAGACATAACATGGGTGCCTGAGTGGGGCAGAGCTCCCAGGTGTGGAAGCGGGGGAAGCCGGCTGGAATCAGCGAGCCCAGAAGTGGGCTCTCGGCTCAGGGATTCCATATACCATGAACTACAGCATGCTCAGGTGACTGCTCTCCAAGCGGGGCCCAGCAACCAGCAGAACCAGGGAGGACCCCCGCCCCCGTCCTCCTCTGGGGAGCAAAGGCTCAGGGTGTTCACCACAGGAGTCTTCAGGGTTTGGGGACACGAACGGGATCCCAGCCAGAGATACAAATGCTCAGTCACAGGCTGGGTGAACAGAGACAGTGGACGGAGACCAGGGAGTCAAAAGTGACTGACTGCTTTTCCCTGACAGAGCACTGAGGAGTGGGGCCTCGAGCTCTTGGCTCCAGGGTTGGAGTTTGGGAGGCTGCCATTTTCATTCTCATCCTCTAATGAAGTGGGGAAAGCCTTCAGGGAACAAAAGCCACACAGAGCAAACCAGACCAGGTTACTTAGCCTGGCCCTCTGACAAGGGCGGTACAATTCCGCGCTGGCAAAGACACTTGAAAATCAATGCAACAAGCCCCTCCCCACGATCAGCAAGAACATCCATCCAAGAACAAGTATACCGATCATTGAAACTGCAAGACTCCAGTGCTAGGGAAATATACCATGTAGGATTCATGTTTTTTTTCCCCAGGACTCTTGACTCTTTCCATTTTAATTCCTTTGCTCTTTCATTTTTCCACCAATTTCTTATTTGATCAAACTTTTCTTTTTTTTTTAAGATTTTATTTATTTATTTAATTGACCGAGAGAGAAAGCAACACTGAGAGAGGGAACACAAGCAGGAGGAGTGGGAGAGGGAGAAGCAGGCTTCCTATCGAGCAGGGAGCCTGATGCGGGGCTAGATCCCAGGACCCTGGGATCATGACCTGAGCCGAAGGCAGTCGCTTAACCATCTGAGCCACCCAGGTGCCCCATATCCACTCTTTTCTTAAAATCTTTTTAAATTTTCATGTGTACGGTTACATTCTATCCTTCCACTGCATTTAATTTTGTTTTTGGAAATATTTACGTATTTCTTTCCTTACAGTGTTGGGATGCAGTTTCCTCTAACAGACCAAATACACCCAGAAACTAATGTATGGCTAACGTTCTCTTCACCTGTCTAATCATATTCTGTTTTATTGCCCTCTCTTCTTCTTCTTTCGGTTTGTTTGTTTTGGGGTTTTTTTGTTTTGTTTTCTTAAAGTTGGAAAATTTTCATCTTTACACATACATTCAATCCTTTCAATGTATTTAATTTATTATTCAGCCATCAGAAACGATGAATACCCACCATTTGCATCGACATGGCTGGAACTGGAGGGGATTATGTTAAGTGAAGTAAGTCAAACAGAGAAAGACAATTCTCATACCGTTTCACTCATATGTGGAACAAAAGCGGTAGCACAGACGACATAGGGGAAAGGAAAGAAATCCAGAGGGAGCAAAATCAGAGAGGGAGATGAACCATGAGAAACTATGGACAGCAAGAAACAATCTGGAGGTTTGAGAGGGGAGAACGGTGGGAGGAGGGGGTAACAGGGTGATGGGTATTGAGGAGGGCATGTGGTGTGGTGAGCACTGGGTGTTATACTTAACTAATGAATCACTTAACACTGCATCAAGGACTAATTATGTACTATACAGTGGCTAACGGAACATAATAAAAAAATTTATTTTTGTATATATAAATTTTTCTTTCTTTACAATTTTGAGATGCATTTTCCTCTAACAAACTAAACAAAATACACTCAGGATAGAGTTTATGACTCTGTTCTGTTCACCTGTGTGTATATTCTTTTATTCTCTTTGTTTATTGTCATTTAATTTTCATTTTTATAGTTACATTCAATTTTAGTTTTTACATTGTCTTCAACTTTATTTTTGTACATATATAAGTTTTTTTTTTCTTTACAATTTTGGGATCTCGTTTTCTACCAAACAGACCAAAATCCACACGGGATCCAGTACACTGTTTACTATATATTTCTCTCGGGTCATTGTTGGCATTTTAGTATTTTGTTCTCTCATTCATCAATCCTTCGCCGGACAGAATAAGATGGAAAAACTCACCTCAAAAAAGAGAACAAGACACAGTACTCATTGTCAGGGACCTCATCGGTATGGACAGAAGTAGGATGTTGGAAATTGAGTTCAGAATAATGATTAGAGAGATAACTAGCTGGGCTTGAAAAAAGGATGGGCGACACTAGAGAATCCCTTCCTAGAAAAACAAAAGAACTAAAATCTAATCAAGTCAAAATAAAAAAGGCTATTAATGAGATGCAATCAAAAATGGAGGCTCTAACCCCTAGGATAAATGAGGCAGAACAGAAAATTAGGGATATAGAAGACAAAATGATGCAGAATAAAGAAGCCTAGGAAAAGAGAGATAAACAATGACTGGATCATGTGGGGAGAATACGGGAGATAACTGATACCATAAAGTGAGACAATAATAGAATAATTGGTATCCCACAAGAAGAGGGGAGAGACAGGGGCAGAAGGCAGGTTGGAGCAAATTATAGCAGAGAACTTCCCTAATCTGGAAGACGAAACAGGCATCCAAGTCGAAGAGGCACAGAGAATCCCCCTCAAAATCAATAAAAATAGGTCAACACCCTAATGTATAATAGTGAAACTTGCAAATCTCAGAGACAAAGAGAAACTCTTGAGAGCAAGCTCAGGCCAAGAGGTCCTTAGCCTACAATGGGAGACACCTAAGACTGGCAGCCACGATGACTTTAGCTAGCTAGGATGTCCATCAAAATACAAGGAGAGATAAACAGCTTCCAGGACAAACAGAAATGAAAAGAACTTCTGATTAAAAAACCAGCCCTACAATAAATACTAAAAGGGATCCATGAAGCAAAGAGAGAGCCCCAAAGTAACACAGACAAGAAAGGAACAGAGACAGTATACAGAAACAGTGACTTTACAGATAATCCAATGGCACTAAATTCGTATCTTCCAATAGTTACTCTGAATATAAATTAGCTAAATGCCCCAATCAAAAGGCAGAGGATCAGATTGGATGAAAAAACAAGACCCATCCATATGCCATCTGAAAGAGACTCAATTCAGACACAAAGACACCTCCAGATTGAAAGTGAAGAGGTGGAAAACCAATTTTCATGCTAAAGGACATCCAAAGAAAGCTGGGGTGGCAATCCCTATATTAGATTTAAAATCAAAGACTGTAAGAAGAGATGAGGAAGGACACTGTATCATCATTAAACTGTCTATCCGACAAGAAGATCTAACAATTGTAAATATGTATGCCCTCAACATGGGGGCAGCCAGTTAGTAACAAAATTAAAGAATCACATCGGTAATAATACAAGGATAGTAGGGGATGTTAACACCCCCCTCAATGCAATGGACAGATCATCTAAGCAGAAAATCAACAAGGAAACAAAGGTTTTGAATGACACCCTGTACCAGATGGGCTTCACAGGTATATTCAAAACATTCCACCCTAAAGCAACAGAATACACCTTCTTCGCAAGCGCACATGGAACATTCTCCAGAATTGATCACATACTGGCTCACAAATCGGTAACAAAAGAGGGGATAAGTGCCTGCATATTTTTGGACCACAATCCTTTGAAATTGGAGTTCAATCAGCAGAGGGAATTTGGAAAGAACTCAAATACATGGAGACTAAAGAACATCTTGCTAAAGAATGAATGGGACAACCAGGAAATTAAGGAAGAACTTAAAAACTCATGGAAACAAATGAAAATGAAAACACAACTACTGAAGACCTTTGGGATGCAGCAAAGGCAGACCTAACAGGGAAAGAGATACCACTACAAGCCTTTCTTAATGAACAAGGAAGGTCTCAAAACACAACCCTAACACTATGCCTAAAGAAGCTGGAGAAAGAACCTTAAATAAAGCCTGAACCCAGCAGGAGAAGAGAAATAAGATTAAGGCAGAGATCAAGATAATAGGAACCAAAGGAACAGTAGAACAGATCAACGAAGCTAGGAGCTGGTTCTTTGGAAGAATTAATAAGATGGAGAAAACTCTGCCCAGACTTATCAAAAAGGAAAGAGAAAGGACCCAAATAAATAAAATCCTGAATGAAAGAGGAGAGATCAAAACTAACATCAAAAGATGCAAACAATTATAAGAACGTATTAAGAGAAACTAAATGCCAACAAATTAGGCAATCTGGAAGAAATGGATGCATTCCTAGAGACGTCTGAACTACCAAAACTAAACTAGGAAGACATAAAGAACCTGAAGAGATCCATAAACAGCAAGGAAACTGAAGAAGTCAGTAATCAAAGATCTCCCAACAAACAAGAGCCCAGGGCCAGACGCCTTCCCAGGGGAATGCTACCAAACATTTAAAGCAGAATTAATACCCATTCTTCTAAAGTGGTGTCAAAACACAGAAATGGAAGGAACACTTCCAAACTCCTTCTATGAGGACAGCATTACCTCAATCCCAAAACCAGACAAAGACCCCCCACTAAAAAGGACAATTATAGACCAATACCCCTGATGAACATGGATGCAAAAATTCTCACCAAAATACTAGCCAATAGGATCCAACAGTCCATTAAAAGGATTATTCACCACGACAAAGTGGACCTTATTCCTGGACTGCAAGGATGGTTCAACCTGTGCAAATCAATCAGTGGGATACCCAACATTAATAAAAGAAAGACGAGAAACATAGGATCCTGTCAATAGATGCAGAAAAAGCACTGGACAAGTACAGCATCCTTTCTTGATTAAAACTCTTCACAGTGTAGGGATAGATGGCACATGCCTCAATATCATAAAAGCCATCTATGAAAAGCCCATTCATTCTCAATGGGGAATCACTGAGAGCTTTTCCCCTAAGGACAGGAACATGACAGGGATGTCCACAATCACCACAGCTGTTCAACATAGTCCTAGCCTCAGCAGTCAGATAACAAAAAGAAATAAAAGGCATCTGAATCAGCAAAGAAGAAAGCAAACTCTCACTCTCTGCAGATGACACGATACTCTATATGGAAAACCCAAAAGACCACACCGCAAAACTGCTAGACTCTTACAGGAATTCAGCAATGTGGCAGGATATAAAATCAATGCACAGAAATCAATTGCATTTCTATACACAAACAATGCCAATGAAGAAAGAGTAATTAAGGAGTCGATCCCGTACACAACTGAACTTACAATCACAAGACACCAAGGAATAAACCTAACCAAAGAAACAAAGGAGCGGTCCTCTGAAAACTACAGAACACTCATGAAAGAAATTGAGAAAGACACAAAGAAATGGAAAAACGCTCCATGATCATAGACTGGAAGAAATAATATTAGTAAAATATCTAAGCTACCTAGAGCAAATTCTACCTTGAATGCAAACCCTATCAAATACAATCCGCTTTTTTCAGAGAGCTGGAAGAAATAATCCTAAAATTTGTACAGAACAAGAAAAGACCCCAAATAGCCAAAGGAATGTTGAAAAAGAAAACCAAAGCTGGTGGCATCACAATTCCAGACTTCAAGCTCTATTACAAAGCTGTAGTCATCAAGACAGTATGGGACTGGCACAAAAACTGACCCACAGATGAATGGGACAGAATGAGAGCCCAGAAATGGACCCTCAAGTCTATGGTCAACTAATTTTTGACAAAGCAGTAAAGCATATCCAATGGGTAAAAAACCGTCTCTGCAACAAATGGTGTTGGGAAAATTGGACAGCCACATGCAGAAGAATAAAAGTGGACCATTTCCTTACACCATACTCAAAATGGATGAAAGACCTAAATGTAAGAGAGGAAACCAACAAAATCCTAGAGGAGGACACAGGCCATGACATCTATGACCTCGGCCAGAGCAACTTCTTGCTAGATATCTCCCCAAAGGCAAAAATGAACTATTGGGACTTCATCAAGACAAAAAGCCCTTGCACAACAAAGGAAACAGTCGACAAAACTAAAAGACAACTGAGAGAATGGGTGAAGATATGGTAAATGACATTACAAATAAAGGGCTAGTATCCAAGATCTGTAAAGATCTTATCAAACTGAACACCCAAAGAACAAATAATCCAGTCAAGAAATAGGCAGAAGATATGAATAGACATCTCTCCAAAGAAGACATCCAAATGGCCAAATAGACACATTTAAAGATGCTCCACATCACTTGGCATCAGGGAAATACAAATCAAAAGCACAATGAGATACCACCTCACACCAGTCAGAATGGTAAAATTACTAAGTCAGGACGTGACAGATGTTGGCAAGGATGTGAAGAAAGGGGAACCGCTTACACTGTTGGTGGGAATGCAAGCTGCTGCAGCCACACTGGAAAACAGTATCGAGGTCCCCATGAAGTTGCAAAGAGAGATACCCTACTACCCAGCAATTGCACTACTGGGTATTTACCCAAACGATGCAAATGTAGTGATCTGAAGAGGCACCTGCACCCGAATGTTCATAGCAGCAATATCCACAATTGCCAAACTATGAAAAGAGCCCAGAGACCCATGGAGAGATGAATGGATAAGATGTGGTATATATACACAATGGAATATTCCACAGCCATCAAACAAATGAAATCCTGTCATTTGCAATAATGCGGATGGATAGAGGGTATTATGCTGAGCAAAATAAGTGAATCAGAAAAAGATAAGGCGCCCGGGTGGCTCAGTTGGTTAAGCGACTGCCTTCGGCTCAGGTCATGATCCTGCAGTCCCAGGATCGAGTCCCGCATAGGGCTCCCTGCTCAGTGGGGAGTCTGCTTCTCCCTCTGACCCTCTCCCCTCTCATGCTCTCTCTCTCTCTCATTCTCTCTCTCAAATAAAATAAATAAAATCTTAAAAAAAAAGAAAAAGACAATGATATATCATCTCACTAGTATACGGAATTTAAGAAACAAAACAGAAGATCATAGGGAAAAAGAGGGAAAAATAAACCAAGGCGAAATCTGAGAGGTAGTCAAACATAAGGACTCTTTAGTCATAGAAAGGAGACTGAGGGCTGCTGAAGGGGAGGAGGGTGGAGGATGGGGTGTCTGGGTGCCGGGCGTTAAGAAGGGCACATGATGTATGGAGCACTCTGTGTTGTATAAGACTGATATCACTGACCTCTACCTCTGAAACCAATACTACATTATATGTTGAATAACTGAATTTACATTAATACAAATCTAAAAAGAAAAAAGAAAAAAAGAAAATGTATTCCTTACTATGACTAATGGTTTGAAAAATGTGTGGCAGTTTTTGATTTGATTTTTTGTTTTGTTTTGTTTCTTTGCCCGTAGCCTCTCGTGGTTCATCTTCCCCTCTGATTCCCCCCTTTCATTTTTTCCTTCCTTCTCCTAATGTCCTCCATGCTATTCCTTATGTTCCACAAATAAGTGAACTCATCTGATAACAGTCTTTCTCTGCTTGACTAATTTCACTTAGCATAATTCCCTCCAGTTCCATCCACGTCGATACAAATGTATTCATCCTTTCTGATGGCTGAGTAATATTCCACTGTATTTATGGACCACATCTTCTTTATCCCTTTGTCTGTTGAAGAGTATCTCGGCTCCTTCCTCAGTTTGGCTAGTGTGGACATTGCTGCTATGAACATTGGGGTGCATGTGCCCCTTCTTTTCACTACATCTCGGTCTTTGGGGTAAATACCCAGTAGTGCAATTGGTGGGTCATAGGGTAGCTCTATTTGTAACTTTTTGAGGAACCTGCATACTGTTTTCCAAAGTGGCTGCACCAATTTCATTCCCACCACCAGTGTAAGAGGGTTCCCATTTCTCCACAACTTCTCCAACATCTGTTGTTTCCTGCCTTCTTAATTTATGCCCTTCTAACTGTAAGGTGGTATCTTAATGGAGTTTTTTTTTTTAAGTGTAAAGTTTTTTTTAATTATGTGTAATATAGGCAAAATTATTTAAAATTAATAAATTTTTATTTGAGGAATTTTACATGTGATTCCTTCCGCTTCCATTCACCGTAGTTCCTCCAAAGTCAGAATCATAATCTTCACAATAGCCCTTTTAAAAAGAACTGTTCAATCCACAGTTGTCACTGTCAGTCCAGAGTTCTTTCGGTTGAGCTTCTTCGATCTCCACTTGAATACGGACATACTTCAAAAACTCCCCACCTGTAATCTTTGGGATCCAATGTCTTTACTCCGGGGCCCGTTAGGGTCTGAGCCTGGATCTGCCTCGTTCTCAATTTCAAACTGCCCTCTAAATATGAGTTCAAATCCTATTCACCCCTAAGCCATCACACCCTAGAACTGTACAGATTGTTGGGATATGCCAACACCTTTAAAGTCCAGACATTGTGTTCAAGTGAAAAGCCACCAATTTGGTATCACATTCATCATTATGTTCAAGATTTGTTGCAGCCTCCTCTGTTTCTGATTCTTCAATAGGAGAGAGAGAACCATCATCATCCAAGTATTTGTATCTACGACTGTCAAAATCTTCTTTTTCTAAATCTTCACCAACATTCATTTGTTTCAAGGATTCCTTGAGGTAGTATTCATACTTCAGTTTTTCAAGGTAGTTGAAAAATCCTCTTGCCACTGCTTGCTCAAAGGTTAAAATTTTTCTCCAAGGTAATGGTTTTCTTGCATTCTCAGATTCTAAAAATGGGAACCCAGATCCTTTATCTTGAACTTGTTTCTTATTTATTTGGGAACGTCTAGTGTTTTTTCTCCCTTTTGGTCTTCCCCTTGGTCTTCCTGTTGGTTTATATTTCCTCTTTTTACATTTCTTTTTTTTGAATCTTTCAAAAATAGCTTTTAAAGTCAATGGTCTTGGTTCAAAAGATGAGTCACTAGATGAATCCCTTGCCTGAACATCTTCAGGTGAATGAACAAACTTTCTAGTAGGGTTTCTTTGCCCCTGTTTAGGTGAGTAAGGGACACACTGAGTTTTAAATAAGCTGCTACCAGAAGAGTTATCACTCTCATTTTCAATTTCCACAGCTGAATTAGATGTCATTATAGAGTTAAAATTCATTCCAGTTACATAGCTCCCAAGTCCTTCTCCAAATTGTTTTATTCGCCACTTGTTATTTGCTTAAGAGTTCTGACAATTCGGTAAACGTGATGTAGTTTTTCTCCACAACTTCACGCAAGGAAAGTTAATGGAGTTTTGATTTGAATTTCCCTGATGGCTTTTCTTTTTCAAATATCGAAAGATGACAAATAGCCTTCAGGGGCGCCTGGGTGACTTAAGCATCCGACTCTTGATTTTGGTTCAAGTTGATCTCAGGGTCATGAGATCAAGCCCTGCGTTAGGGTCCAGGCTCCATAGAGAGTCTTACCTGAGGTTTGCTCTCTCCCTCTCAGTTTATCCTTCTCCTCTCACTCTCTCCCTCTCAAAAATAAATAAATGTATGTTTTAAAAAAGAAAAGAAAGATTACAAATAGACTTTCTGGATATTTCTAGACACTTATCTGATTTTTTTCTGTAGGTTGACTTGTGAGCCACGTATCCCTTTTCGTTTTCTGACACAGGATAGATGTTCCAGTTGATTGAATTGGATCCCCCCAAATGCCTAAGTTGAATGCTTCTTCAGTAGAGAAAAATGCTCACTCCATGGGCTACATAAGCTCCACCCAAGCCACCCTACGAGATTTGGGGCAGCAGAGCTCACGGCGCACTGAAGGGGACCAAATCCCATCCCTCTGCCCTCTCTCACCTTCCTGGGGTACTTATGTGTGGCTGTCACTGACTTCACATGCCGCTGCAGCTCCTCCATGAGCTGGTCCCTGACATGAGAGACGAATTCCATGGCAGGACAATAAATGCCTTCAACACCTGCAGCACAGAACCACAGTGGTGGCTCAGGGTCAGTGGCAATCAAATGTGTAGTGTAAACCATGAACAGACATTTATCCAAAGAAGACATCGAAATGGCCAACAGAAACATGAGAAAGTGCTCAACATCTCTCGGCATCCGGGAAATCCAAATCAAAACCTCAATGAGATACCATCTCACCCCAGTCAGAATGGCTAAAATTATCAAGTCAGGAAATGACAGATGTTGGCGGGGATGCGGAGAAAGGGGAACCCTCCTACACTGTTGGTGGGAATGCAAGCTGGTGCAACCACTCTGGAAAACAGTATGGAGGTTCCACAAACACTTGAAAATAGAGCTACCAGACGATCCAGCCATTGCTCTACTGGGTATTTACCACAAAGATACAAATGTAGGGATCCGAAGGGGTACGTGCACCCCGATGTTTATAGCAGCAATGTCCACAATAGCCAAACTGTGGAAAGAGCCAAGATGTCCATCGACAGATGAATGGATAAAGAAGAGGTGGTCTATATACACAATGGAATATTATGCAGGCATCCAAAGGAATGAGATCTTGCCATTTGCAACGATGTGGAAGGAACAGGGGGTGTTATGCTGAGTGACATAAATCAATCAGAGAAAGACATGTATCATATGAATCACTCATATGAGGAATTCGTAATCTCAGGAAAGAAACTGAGTGCTGCTGGAGTGGTGGGGGGTGGGAGGGATGGGGTGGCTGGATGATAGGCATTGGGGAGTATATGTGCTATGGTGAGCACTGTGAATTGTGCAAGACTGTTGAATCACAGATCTGTACTTCTGAAACAATTAATGCAACATATGTTAAGAAAAAAGAAAAGAAGAAGATAGCAGGAGGGGAAGAATGAAGGGGAGTAAGTCGGAGGGGGAGACGAACCATGAGAGATGATGGACTCTGAAAAACAAACTGAGGGTTCTAGAGGGGAGGGGGGTGGGGGGATGGGTTAGCATGGTGATGGGTATTAAAGAGGGCACATTCTGCGTGGAGTACTGGGTGTTATGCACAAACAGTGAATCATGGAACACTACATGTAAAACTAATGATGTAATATATGGTGATTAACATAACAATACAAAATTTAAAAAAAGATGAAAACAAAGAGGGAGACAAACCATAAGTGACTCTTAACCATAGGAAACAAACTGAAGGTTGCGGGAGGGGAGGTGGGTGAGGGGGATGGGGTAACTGGGTGATAGGTATTAAGGAGGGCACATGATGGGATGAGCACTGGGTGGTATATGCAACTGAAGAATAACTGAACTCTACCTCTGAAACTAATGATGGCTAATCCTTAGTTTAATTGATGGCTATTCCTTTGGATAATTGAATTAAAATAAAAAAATAATTTAAAATAATTAAAAAAAAGAATATTCAGAGAAAATGCTTCTTTTGGTTATTGGTGGTAAAACAGATGTAGCCCATCAATGAGGAAAAGCTTCAATTATAAGAGATGTCATATTAAGAATAACGTCATAAAGGGGCACCCGGGTTTCTCAGTGGGTTAAGCAGCTGCCTTCGGCTCAGGTCATTTCTCAGGGTCCTGGGATCGAGCCCGGCATCGGGCTCCCTGATCAGCAGGGACTCATCTTCACACTCTGCCTCTCCCCTTCCATTCATGATCTTTCTTCCTCTCACAAATTATTACATAGTATCTTAAAAACAAAGAATTGTGTCATAAGAAATGATGATACTCCTATAGATTTTTCTTATCATGGAGAAAAAAAATGATATGTTTAGTTTCTTAAATTAATAAATTATAAAAAGATACTGTCATAAGATTGCTCATATCCATACCATAAATGTTAATTAAGTAGAATTTAAATAAAAAATTGAAAAGAAAAAATAATTGCTCATATCAAGATATAGGATAATGAAACAACTGTAGCATGTTTGTAAAAGAATAGAAGACATTATTTCGTCCCCCAAAACGGTTATGTCACTTGCATCTTGCTCAGCAAATAGCCTTAATTTAACAGGCAAATCTCTGCATTTATGAGTTCAAAAATGCAAACCTTCCAAATTTCATACTTTTTCCACATTCAGTGAACTTATGAGATATTCTCAAGTTTTTTTTTTTGCATTTTTTAAAATTTTTTATTGTTATGTTAATCACCATATATTACATCATTAGTTTTTGATGCAGTGTTCCATGATTCATTGTTTGTTCATAACACCCAGTGCTCCATGCAGAACGTGCCCTCCTCAATACCCATCACCAGGCTAACCCATCCCCCCACCCCCTCCCCTCTAGAACCCTCAGTTTCTTTTTCAGAGTCCATCATCTCTCATGGTTCGTCTCCCCCTCTGACATGCTCCCCTTTTCTTCCTCTCCTGTTATCTTCTTCTTTTTCTTTTTTCTTAAAATATGTTGCGTTATTTGTTTCAGAAGTACAGATCTGTGATTCAACAGTCTTGCACAATTCACAGCACTCACCATAGCACATACCCTCCCCAATGTCTATCACCCAACCACCCCATCCCTCCCACGCCCAACCATCCCAGTAACACTCAGTTTGTTTCCTGAGATTAAGAATTCCTCATATCAGTGAGGTCATGTGATACATGTCTTTCTCTGATTGACTTATTTCACTCAGCATAACACCCTCCAGTTCCATCCACATCGTTGCAAATGGCAAGATCTCATTCCTTTTGATGGCTGCATAATATTCTATTGTGTATTTATACCACATCTTCTTTATCCATTCATCTGTCGATGGGCATCTTGGCTCTTTCCACAGTTTGGCTATTGTGGACATTGCTGCTATAAACATTGGGGTACACATACCCCTTCGGGTCCCTACATTTGTATCTTTGTGGTAAATACCCAGTAGTGCAATTGCTGGATCGAACGGTAGCTCTAATTTCAAGTGTTTGAGGAACCTCCATACTGTTTTCCAGAGTGGTTGCACCAGCTTGCATTCCCACCAACAGTGTAGGAGGGTTCCCCTTTCTCCACATCCCCGCCAACATCTGTCGTTCCCTGACTTGTTAATTTTAGCCATTCTGACGGGTGTGAGGTGGTATCTCATTGAGGTTTTGATTTGGATTTCCCTGATGCCGAGCGATGTTGAGCACTTTTTCATGTGTCTGTAGGCCATTTGGATGTCTTCTTTAGAGAAATGTCTGTTCATGTCTTCTGCCCATTTCTTGATTGGATTATTTGTTCTTTGGGTGTTGAGTTTGATAAGTTCTTTATAGATTTTGGATACTAGCCCTTTATCTGATATTTCATTTGCAAATATTTTCTCCCATTCTGTCGGTTGTCTTTTGGTTTTGTGGACTGTTTCTTTTGCTGTGCAAAAGCTTTTTATCTTGATGAAATCCCAATAGTTCATTTTTGCGCTGGCTTCCCGTGCCTTTGGCGATGTTTCTAGGAAGCAGTTGCTGCGGCTAAGGTCGAAAAGGTTGCTACCTGTGTTCTCCTTTAGGATTTGGATGGACTCCTGTCTCACGTTTAGGTCTTTCAACCATTTGGAGTCTATTTTTGTGTGTGGTGTAAGGAAATGGTCCAGTTTCATTCTTCTGCATGTGGCTGTCCAATTTTCCCAACACCATTTGTTGAAGAGACTGTCTTTTTGCCATTGGACATTCTTTCCTGCTTTGTCAAAAATAAGTTGACCATAGAGTTGAGGGTCCATTTCTGGGCTCTCGATTCTGTTCCATTGATCTATGTGTCTGTTTTTGTGCCAGTACCATACAGTCTTTATGATGACAGCTTTGTAATAGAGCTGGAAGTCCGGAATTGTGATGCCGCCAGCTTTGCTTTTCTTTTTCAGTATTCCTCTGGCTATTCTGGGTCTCTTCTGGTTCCATACAAATTTTAGGATTATTTGTTCCATTTCTTTGAAAAAAGTGGATGGTATTTTGATGGCGATTGCATTGAATGTGTAGATTGCTCTAGGTAGCGTTGACATCTTCACAATGTTGATTCTCCCAATCCATGAGCATGGAACGTTTTTCCATTTCTTTGTGTCTTCTTCAATTTCTTTCATGAGTATTTTACAGTTTTCTGAGTACAGATCCTTTGCCTCTTTGGTTAGATTTATTCCTAGGTATCTAATGGTTTTGGGTGCAATTGTAAATGGGATCGACTCCTTGATTTGTCTCTCTTCTGTCTTGTTGTTGGTGTATAGGAATGCCACTGATTTCTGTGCATTGATTTTATATCCTGCTACTTGACTGAATTCCTGTATGAGTTCTAGCGGTTTTGGGGTGGAGTCTTTTGGGTTTTCCACATACAGTATCATATCATCTGCAAAGAGTGAGAGTTTGACTTCCTCTTTGCCGATTTGGATGCCTTTATTTCTTTTTGTTGTCTGATTGCTGTGGCTAGGACTTCTAATACTATGTTGAATAGCAGTGGTGAGAGTGGACATCCCTGCTGCGTTCCTGACCTTAGGGGAAAGGCTCTCAGCCTTTCCCCATTGAGAATGATATTCGCTGTAGGTTTTTCATAGATGGCTTTTATGATATTGAGGTATGTACCCTCTATCCCTATACTCTGAAGAGTTTTGATCAAGAAAGGATGTTGTACTTTGTCAAATGCTTTTTCTGCATCTATTGAGAGGATCCTATGATTCTTGTTCTTTCTTTTGTTAATGTATTGTATCACGTTGATTGATTTGCAGATGTTGAACCAGCCTTGCAGCCCAGGAATAAATCCCACTTGGTCATGGTGAATAATCCTTTTAATGTACTGTTGGATCCTATTGGCTAGTATTTTGGTGAGAATTTTTGCATCCATGTTCATCAAGGATATTGGTCTGTAATTCTCTTTTTTGATGGGGTCTTTGTCTGGTTTTGGGATCAAGGTAATGCTGGCCTCATAAAATGAGTTTGGAAGTTTCCCTTCCATTTCTATTTTTTGGAACAGTTTCAGGAGAATAGGTATTAATTCTTCTTGAAATGTCTGATAGAATTCCCCTGGGAAGCCATCTGGCCCTCGGGTTTTGTTTCTTGGGAGATTTTTGATGACTATTTCAATTTCCTTAGTGGTTATAGGTCTGTTCAGGTTTTCTATTTCTTCCTGGTTCAATTTTGGTAGTTGATACATCTCTAGGAATGCACCCATTTCTTCCAGGTTATCTAATTTGCTGGCATAGAGTTGCTCATAATATGTTCTTATCATTGTTTGTATTTCTTTGGTGTTGGTTGTGATCTCTCCTCTTTCATTCATGATTTTGTTGATTTGGGTCATTTCTCTTTTCTTTTTGATCAGTCTGGCCAGGGGTTTATCAATCTTGTTAATTCTTTCAAAGAACCAGCTCCTAGTTTCGTTGATGTGTTCTACTGTTCTTTTGGTTTCTAGTTCATTGATTTCTGCTCTGATCTTTATGATTTCTCTTCTCCTGCTGGGTTTAGGCTTTATTTGCTGTTCTTTCTCCAGCTCCTTTAGGTGTAGGGTTAGGTTGTGTATTTGAGACCTTTCTTGTTTCTTGAGAGAGGCTTGTATTGCTATATACTTTCCTCTCAGGACTGCCTTTGCTGTATCCCAAAGATTTTGAACAGTTGTGTTTTCATTTTCATTGGTTTCCATGAATTTGTTTAATTCTTCTTTAATTTCCTGGTTGACCCATTCATTCTTTAGTAGGATGCTCTTTAGCCTCCATGTATTTGAGTTCTTTCCGACTTTCCTCTTGTGGTTGAGTTCTAGTTTCAAAGCATTGTGGTCTGAAAATATGCAGGGAATGATCCCAATCTTTTGGTACTGATTGAGACCTGATTTGTGACCTAGGATGTGATCAATTCTGGAGAATGTTCCATGGGCACTAGAGAAGAATGTGTATTCCGTTGCTTTGGGATGGAATGTTCTGAATATGTCTGTGAAGTCCATTTGGTCCAGTTTGTCATTTAAAGTCTTTATTTCCTTGTTGATCTGAGATATTCTCAAGTTTTAGACATAAATATAAAATATCAAATGAAGAAACACAGTATAATTAAATGAAATCATACTGATACAAGGAGATTACACTTTTTATGTAACTTGTCAAGGTGGGATGATATTTTCAAATGGGCGCGAAAAGTTTCTAAAAACCTAAACAACAAATCTTGAAATTATACAAAGCTGCATGCTTATCAAAATGTCTGTTTTCTTTCTGAGAAATGATGGAAAGTATCCTTGAAAGTACACGTGAGGAATGTAAAACTCAGGACGATACAGGAATATAATATCTGAAATAGAAGTAAGCAACAAAGGAAAATAAAAGAAAAAAGTTGGAAGTGCATGAACCAGTGGATGTAAGCATCTATTTTAATATCTTAAAAAAATACCATCATGCTTTTTCTTCAAACAGTGATTCACAAATTTTGCTGAGTTTGTATAATCTTCCATATTTTTAGAAGTCGTCTTGACACTTTGAACAGAAGAAGTCACAGTGGGATCCTGTGAATGAGCTTTAGTAAACTGCAACCAATTTAAAACTATTGAAGATTGTTAGGGTTCATGAGAAATTAGAAAACATGGCAAATCTCAGTTGAAAAGAGATAAGCTGGGGCACCTGGGTGACTCAGTTCCTTAAGCGTCTGTCTCAGGTCTTGATCCCAGGGTCCCGAGATCGAGTCCCATGCCGGGCTCCCTGCTCAGGGTTGAATCACCTTCTCCCTCTGCCATGTCCCGACCCACCCCAGTGGGGCTGGCATAAAATCTTAAAAAAAAAAAAAAAGGAAGAAGAAGTAGAAGAAGAAGAAAGAAAGGAAATGAGATGAGATAAAGAGTACATTTGAAAGGTATTATGGATGAGTTTCCTTCCAATGAAGACAGGAAAGGATAATTATAACAAATCATGTTTCAGGTGTAAATTTAACAGTAAAATAATGGAAGTTTTAGGACATCAAGTACCGGTCAAGTTTTCAGTCATTTCCAACTACTGTAACATTGTCGGGAAAAAATAACGATTGAAAATTAATAAAAGCATGTTTAAGTGGAGGACACTCTGTGCTTTTACCTGGGGCTCTGGCTCCAGCAGAACTCAGAAAGTGGGATCTCAGCTGCTCCTTCTAGAAGGTTCTGACACCAGTTCCTGTATTCGTGTTCCAACTGAATGTAGCTCCCATTTCTCTGAATTGCAGTCAGGATTTCTCCCCAGAAACAAGCCTGCATCTGTAACAACCCAACCACAGTATCTCTGATGTGACGTCGCAGGACCCCTCAATCCACGGATCCCTGAGTAAAACAGATCTTGTTCAAATACCCTCAGGGAAAAGGAGGAATGAACCAGCGGAACAGCCCCCCAAATGCAAGCGACTGTGCTGCTCACCTACCAGCATGTCCTGGGGAAGCCGCCCAGAGCCCCCTCCTCAACACTCACCCAAGAAAGCAGCTTTGCTCAGTAGCACCTCAGGAGGCACCAAGTTGCTGCAAAGCCCCCAGGGTCTCCCACAGGGCGGCAGCAGAACCTACTGGAACCGCAGCTCTGGCGCTCTATCCTGGGGCAGCCACAGTGGGGCTGGATCATTTGGCTGCTACAGAAGTCCTTCCTGCTCTGAGATGCCCTGGATCAGCACAGGCAGAGACACTTCCCCCTCTGGGTTGGAGGTGCGCAGGTGCCCTCTGCTGGCCGCCCTGGGAATCCCTACAATGCTCAAAGCCATGGCTCCTCAGCTGGAGAGACAGAGCATGCTCAGGTCCAGCCAAGCCCTCTCTCTCCATGACAGATCCTGAGGCTTGTCCCCACCACCCCATGCAAAAGGAGGTGTGCCCATCTTCCCAAGTGAAATGGCCTCTACAAAGCTCAGCCCTAGCGAGGTTGGAGCTTTGGTTTCAGGGAAATCTGATCACCTGCTTTCCCACCTTCAATGGTCCCAATATTCGAATCACCTATATCGACCTCCTCCAACCTGGTCCATGGTCCACCACTAACACCTAGACCAGCAACCTCTTTTCATCCTTGAAATTCCTCTTGGTCTCTGCTTCTCTCAACCCGATCTCTCTCTTTGTTCCTCTCAATTTCTAGGACTTACCCAATCCCCCCACCACTCATTCAGTGTCTCTCTCCCTGACAGTCTCTTTCCCTATCTCTCCCCAGGCCCTCAGGCCTTCTGCTCTTGGCATCCCTGTCCAAGACCACAGGAAACTTCCTCTACTGTCTGCCCCTCTCTGCTGCCAGCATTTGGCCCAGGCCCTGCTCACAGGGCATGACAATCTCATTTAGAAAGGCTGTTCAGGCTGACCATGACTGCAGCAGTGCAGTTACCAGCCACTCCTGGACAGAAAAACCTGGACACCTTAGTGGCCAAGCCATGGCCCCAAAGCTACCGGAGGATGGCTGCTTCCACAACCTGGGAAGTAGGAGGGCTTTGCAAGATCCAGGAGCTCTGGTGCAGAATGGATTGGAGTAAACGACCTAAAAAGCAACAGAGGCATACACCGAACTCCTCCTGTGTGGTGAGGGAGGAATGGGTCTCCTGTCATTGGCCTCTGCCCTGTCCATCCCTCAACAAGGAAACTGTGGGAGGATTATGGGCATCATGGGTCTTAAGAAGAAAACCGCCACCATCAGCACCCCCTCAGAGCCCACCTGGTGTTGGGGGGCACCTGGTAAGTTGAAACCAGTGCACAAAATCTGGATTAATGCAGGGCCTCCTCACCGGTCTCCCAGGGTCACTAGGGATGCTTCATTCATTCCTCACCATCACAAGAGACCGCTGCCTGGGGACAGAAACCTGTCCTGCTGATCGACACACACCCCTAAACTAGCAGGTGCCATGTGCTCAAGAGTATCTATCACCTGAGTTAATAAAACAACCAACAGACCTAAATACAAGATGTCTCCGCCTCCCCAGAAGGATTTCTTACGCCCCCTGCAGGAAAGATACCACAAAGGGGAATCTTGCTACTATCCTCCATCACCACCATTGCTGCCAGTTTGTTCTCTGTGTGTACGGGCTTCACACTGTGCACTCGATCGGGAGTGAGTGTAGGGCCTCCTGAAGGCAGACGCTGACACAGAGACAGAACTGTGAAAGTTTTATTTGGGGGATACCAGGAGAGACAGAGCACAGGGGACAGGATGGGCAGGGACAACATTCAGGACATAAGGCTGATCTGACAATTTTCTAAATATATACACACACAGCCTGGTTGTAATTGCTCAGGGAGGTCTTCAAATTACAAATGTCCTGTCCTGTAAGGCAAATAGATTTGGGTTAGTACACTGTGACCTGATGATTTCCTAAATGCATTGGCTTCCTATACTCTATCTGAGGCCTTGAGTGAACACCTGAGTGTGTGGCTGCCTCCATGAGTCTATATGTAATAGAAAATAATTGTCTTCACCTCTCAGATATAAATCTCTGAATGTATTTTTTCTTGTAATGATCTTTTACTTCATTCATAGCTAGGACCTAAAATTTAATAGAAAATAAAAAGGGGTCTTTGCCTTATTTTTTGAAATGAGGATTGGCAACCTCTGGCGTGAGGTGTTATACTCTCAGTGTAATGATGTGGACTGAAATGAACATCTTTTCATGCTCATCTGCATGGAGCTATTTTCATTTAAACAGTGAGAAGGGGGAGTGGCCAACAGCCCAGATATTTTACATATTCTTTTTCTTTTTTTCCAACAGAGAGACAGAGACAGAGAAAGGACAAAGTTGTGTGCAAACGGGGAGGGTGGAGGGAGAGAGAAACTCATAGGTTGGCTCCACACTCAACGCCGAGCCTGACGTGGAGCTTGATCTCAGAACCTTGCGATCATGACCTGAGCATAAATCAAGAGTCCGATGCTTAACCCAGTGAGCCATCCAGGGGCCCCTGCAGATTCTTTATGTACTTCAACTCCTATTCTTCTAATGACCTCAGAAACCAATATGCTCCCCTTTCACAGATAACAAAGCTGAGGCTGTAAATAGGCCCCACGGAGAGCTGCCATTCGGACTGAGAAATCACGAACACGGGTAAATCCACAGGATCCTGTGACGACGTTCAGGGAGATGCAAAGTGCAGGCAGAGTGGTGACTCAGAGGCAGAGGCGTAGTGACAGGGATCCTGCTAGGGTGGATCCTGGTCAATCCTGAATTCCCCACATAGAGTCTGGCTCAGGCTGAAGGCCAAGGCAGCCACTCTGCTGATCTCGGTCCCATCTTCACTTTTTCTCACCGGGGCCCACAAAATCAGGCAGCCGAGAATCCCCAAAGGAACCAAGTTAAAGTTCCCAAATATCCACCACATTCTGTCACCCAGTTCAGAACCTTCAGAAATCCAGCAGAAACATCAATCTTTATAGAGTATGAACGAACAACTTTATGGCAACAGTGACGTTCTGGTACAAATAACTGCATTATCCACACCGTGTGATGGACACAGGTAGCAACTCGGTTTGGAACCCACGGTGTCCTCTCACTCACGGCTCAAGCTGCTGGCCTGCCAGGAACGGCCCCCGCTGTACCCGAGAGAGGCCCATCCACTCCCCTGAGCACCTCCATCCTTCTCATCCACAACCTCCTGTTTCTAGTGACTCATGGATCCCTCTCTAGTCCTTCAGATCCATAGCTGGTGCTTCCCTTTTACGGAACACATCATCTATGTCATTTAACGAATGTGTCCGTCCCTGCTCTCAGACACGTTAAATTCCTAATGTTAAGAGTAGGCTTCATCCCTCCCAGAGCACGGAATATCATCTCTGTAGTGTGTGCTTGTGCATACCCGCTCTGCCCAGCATTCGGGGAAGAGCGGCTCTCCTTCACCACAAAGGTACCTGCCAACCACCTCAGCATGCGTGAAAGACAAAGTGCATCAAATGTATCTCCTGAGCAACCTGAAGAAAGTTATCATGTCCTTAGCAACATTCACTCACCCATAACATGAGAGGCCTGCATGCAGGACCGCTATTCCTTACAAAGGATGCCCCAGCATCTGTATCTGACCCACGTCAGAGAAAGGGCAGAAGACCAACACATTGGAAGTGATTCAGCAACTTTCCAACAACCATCTACACCTGCCTCCAGCATCTGCCACTATTTCTAATTCTCACCTCCCTTACCGGACAAGAGGTTTTCCCACAAGTATCCACTGACTGCTGAGGACAAGGGACAGACCCCTACCCTAATGATTAATCAAGGGACAATAGCCTTGCTTCAGGTGTTTATATAACTAATGAGATGACAGCTCAACTCAACACGCTGCAAACGAAGTGTGAGGTGTATATCATCCCTCCGAGAACAACAAATGTGGACTCTGGATATGCACGATTGTAAGAAATATATGTCTGCCATTGTGCAATAAAGATACTTCCTTCACAACAATGGCACCTCCCCCACTGCTCAGTGCATGGAAATAGCCAAGCACAACACATGTATGTCCTGAGAAACTTCAGGATGTTAAAACGTGCCCAGCAAGGATTCCCCTTGTAAGGTCAAGGCTTCAGCAAAACTCTGTGTTTCTTCCACCGACACAACCCTAATGTGATCATCTGGAAACAGAGAAGCCTGTAGGCTCTGAATGAAGACTTAGCATTTTGAAAGGAAATTACACCACACACAGAACCCAGGACAAACTCAACAGATACAAGGTCAGGACAGGGTGTTGCCCAGACACGAACAGGATTCCAGAAATGATTACAACTAAAAACAGCCACAGTATTTACCTGGTCCTTCTGCGGGACCGTCTTGGGTGGGGTGCCGCTGTTGTCCCCTTGAGCGCCACAGGCTTCTGAATATGAATGAAGCCCTAGAAGGGATGGACGTGGATTCAGAGTAGCCTTGACCATGCAGGATGTAAGCCAACCCTCTACACCTGCCCCACCCTATTCTACTCTCTTCCACTCCCACAACTCATCCAGATGCAGAGAGTTTCTCACAGGTCTCCTCTCAGCCCTGTGGACAAAGGAGAGATCACTCCACCCAGGGACAGATGTTTTCATAACTATTCAATAACACTGGACAACTGGGGCCTCCACAAGTAGGAGTGATGGGAAGGTTGCACTCCATCCATCCCAGAGCCCAAAACATTGTGTCTGTGCTATGCACCTGGGCAATGCTTTCATGTTTGTCTTTTGCAAAATGTCACTTTTCGTCTCCATGGCAGACGCCTGCTGCCCAGTTTTGTAGGGTGAAATAAGACAGTCCATGAAATGGACGTCCACAGAAAGCTGAGAAATGTTATTCTGTCCTCACCCAGGTCTATCCTTGCATTGCAAAGCCTTGTGGTACCTCCTCTACATTTTCTCCACTGACAGAAGTACTTAAATTAGGAATATATTTTGCGACTCATGTCATTCAATTCAGATCATCTTACCATGTGGTGGAGGAACGAGCTGTGGGTGAGGCCCCCCGTCCACCCATGTGGAGGAGGCTGAGGTAGCCCATAGCCAGTGAAGCCTGGTAAACACCACCCCGTGTGGTAGGGCATATGGGGGGGGGGCCTTGGAGCACGAGGAAACCCTCTCACATCCATACAGACCTGCAGAACAGAGGAGAAAATATTCGGCTAAGACAGCCAAAAGTTGCAACACCAAGTGATGAAACCCAAAGAGCAAGCTCTCACATCTGGCTCCTTTCTCCAATACCATGTTCCAGAAGCGCCACATCATGCTAGAAAACTTTATCCCTCTCAGTTGGTACCAACTATAATAAGGCAGGGAGCAGAGGGATAGATGTTACAGGAATAACCTACTGTCACCAAACATCACTACCCTTGTCTGCCAACTTTCACTACCAAGAAGTAGTGTCTTAAAAGGTGAAGAGGGATCATTGGATACGAGTAAAGCAGCATACTCTAGACACGGAGGCATCAACATCCTGGTCAACACTTCATCATTCCTCTTCAATCACTGTAGATTTGGGTTTGTTAAGAAGGGACAGAATGTGATGAAACTGAATGCCCTTTCTCCACGAGGAATCCGAGCCACTGGAGCTGAATCCTTTGCCTGCCACGCCCCTGACTGTCCCCACCTGCCTCACTTCCTGACAAAGCGGTCTTCTACTCTCTGCAGTTTCTGTCGAAGGCCACAAAGACCCTGGAGTTATTAGGGGCCTGCGGTCTGACAGGGGGCCTGGAAAAGTGTTTTCTGAGAGGAATATGATACCAATAGCCCTTATTTACATGCAGCAGCTGTGTTTATCTTAAAACACACTCTTCGGAAATTTCTGCACACTGAGTTCCAGAGCAATTTCGTCCAGTGGGAACTTAAGATGGGAAGGCTAAATAAGAGAATTCACAAAAATGTATATGCTTTCTGATAGACAACTGCAGAGTGTGTGATGAGACAAGAAACTAGCTCTCACAGTGACATAGGACCAAAACGACCTGCTCCTAGAAGCCCAACGGAAGGGCTTGTGAGGCACTGGTCATGCAGCTTATCACTGACATCCCCCCTTCAGAACGTGTGTGCCAGTCCACCCAACAGCTTTGAAAATTCAAAAACAGTTGTAGAAAGGGTAACAAGCAGAGGGATTCTGTACAGCATTTTTCCCAGCAGAAGTAAAACGTGGATGACTTATGAAACTTGCCCTATCTAAGAAAATTCCTAACTGCAAAACCAACACTATAAAATGGAGAAGAGGTTCCCCTAGTTTCCAGTTGTGAGGATTACCACAGACCTTGTCACAGGTTAAACATCTAACCCCAGCATGAACGTTACACCAATCGCACCTACAGACTGGGAGTCAGGCCGGCCAGAGACTTCACCTTGGAGTGAGGTGTCATCATTCTCAAGTTAATTCCCCCCACGGGCATTGTGGGGGGACAGGGGTGGATGGACACCCACACATGCAGACACACACACACACACACACACACACACACAGTGAGCGCCCCACCATCCTTCACCTCTAAGCACCTGTGGCGTTGGGAGGTGCCACCAAAGGTAATGATTTGTAATGAAGAAGCCTGTCAGCCCCTGGGTGAATTGCTTGCATTTTGCAAGGTAAATGATGCCACAAAATACAGGACCCACCTAACAGATACAAGGCCAGGACTGGATGTGGTTCAGTAAGGGAAGTTTCCAGAACACCTGGTAGAGACCAAAGTAGTTATCTTGCTTATCCCTGGACCTCTATGAGGTTTGGTGCCCCTGTTCCTCATGGGAGCCCCAGCAGCTTCAGCATCAGACCAAAGCCCTAGAACCGATGGAGGTGGATTCAGACCGGCATTGACTGTGCAGAATTCAAACAAACGCTCCAAACCTGCTGCCATCACATGTCCTTCTCTCCCACTCTCGGGTCCCTTCTCAGACATAGAGCATTTCCCATATGTTTCTGCTGATACCTGAATACAAGGGGAAGACCTGTCCTTCCCCTTCAAAGAAGGGACCACAGCCCCCCACCTTCCTTCAGGTGTTTTCATAGCTAAGGAAAAAATAGTCCGGGCTCAACCGGCTAAAAATGAACTGAGCTGGGACACCTGGGTGGCTCAGTCCGTTAAGTGTCTGCCTTTGACTCAGGTCATGATCCCGGGATCATGGGATTGAGCCCTGCATCGGGCGCCCTGCTCTGCAGAGAGCCTGCTTCTCCCTTTCCCTCTGCATGCCGCTCTGCCTACTCGTGCTCTCTCTCTATTTCTCTGTCAAATAAATAAATAAAATCTTTTTTAAAAAATGAACTGAACAGTGTGCTTCATCCCTCAACAGCCCAAAATGTGGGAAATAGCCTGGCTGAAAAATGTTATGTCTGACATTCTGTAAAATGTCTTTCCCTCTCTACAAGAGACAACTGTTACCCAGATCAAAATGGAAAAATGACACAGCCCCACAATGTAGTAATAGCGTAGAAACTGATGAATCTTGGAATGTCTTTAGCCAGGGGAACCCCTGCAATACAAAGCCCCAGGGCACCACTTCTACATCTTCTCCAAAGTCTCCTCGTGGAGAAAGATGGATATGCTTTGCAAGTCAAGACCTACTGTCCAGATCTCTTTCCAAATGCAGGAGGTGGAGGTGGTCGGTGAGGTTCCTGAGGCCAGCAGGGTGCAGGCTGTGAACGTGGCCCATAGTACAGGAACGGTGATAAGGTAGGACCCCTGGGGTAAGGCCCACAGGGTGGTCCCGGGAAATAACGAAGCCGCTGTGCATCCATACAGACGTACACACACAAAATAAACTATAGGCTGAGATGAGACACAAAAGTAACACCACCAACAAAAGCTGAAACCCAAAGAAACAGGTCTCAGCACGTGAAACCTCCACCACCACGTTCCAAGACAGGGGCATCACTGCCAGAGGTTACCTGTGTCCTGCGTCCACCTATGGCCTGGGGTGAACAGAAGCCATGGGGATAGACTACTTTCACCACATGTTAATATATGTCTGCAACTCTACAGAGGCACGGAATCTGCCCCAAAGCCTTGGCAGAGTTAATACCAAACTAATGAAAGGGTCTATTACAGATGGGCCAGCAATCATAGCACCTGATGTGCCGTAACTGTATGTGAATTCAGCAAACAGCCAACACTTAGTGAGAGTTCAGAGAAGCTTTCTGGACAAGGAAAAAGGCATAATTTTGTCAGAATTTTAGTCACCTGCCTGCCTTCTTTCCTACATTCCTTCCTCCCTTCCTTCCATTTCCTTTCTTTCAGGATTTTATAATAATCCCAGTTTCTGAACTTCAGTGTGGATATCGGGTTGCAGTAAAGTTCCGGAAATGATGAATTAATGAATATTTTTTAAATGTCTGCGTGATCCACTGTCAAAATTAAACAGGCTGAACGTTCATTTCCTAGAATGTGAATAGACTTTGGGGTAAAAAATCAGTTATATACTGTTGTGCTCTTTATCAGAAATGGATTGTGAACTATGATGACTTAATCAGGAAATTCCCATTTTGTCTTCTTTTTTACTCCTGTGAAGTCATTCTTCTAAACAAAATGATTATTGTAATTTTATTGGATGACTTTTCCGGTATTGACCTGAAATAGAGATTTTTACTAGTAATACGTTTTGACATCAAACTTAATTTTGTTTCTTCCTCTCTTAGATAAAGCCTCGACAAAATGACGGTAAGTTTTTTGGCTTTGGTTTTCTTTGTCCTAAATTCTCAGTACCGATGTTTGACGTGGGTATAATTAGACGAGGTGTAAATATGCTGAATTCTGATGTCTAATTGACTTGTTCACTCCTGAAAATCATTCTCTTCCCCATGTGGAGTCTAAATGACAACGTGGAGGGTGTTGCCATAACTTCTGAGACCAAGGGGAGGAACACCTCATAGGAGGAGTGAGAATAGAAAGAGTAATTTTTCAGAGAGATGTTTAGGAGGCAAGCGATGATAGGAACCTGAGGTCTGGAGTGAGTAATTTGCCATGACCTGGCTCTTGGTGAAATGTCGAGGTGAGAAAACACTCTTTGAGTCTAGCAAGCAGGCCACACTTTGAGAAGAAGCCACATATTGCCAGGCAGAGCGTGTGTCACAAGAGAGGTTGAAACCATGGTTTTGAGTCTGAGGTGGAGGGAGCCTTTCCTGTCAGGGGAGAATGAGTTGAAAGGAACGTGTGCCAGTGCGGGTGACATGTTGTGTCCGTGCCTCAGAGGTTGTGGTGATTCCGTGGTGCTGTCTGTTGATGGCCACGGTGGCTGCCTGGCACTTAGCCAACCCTCAAATACTGGTGTTCGTCCCTGGGAGTGCAGCAATGGGGGTGGTGAGAAGAGAGATCTCAGGGCACGGGAGCGCTCACATTGGGCCAATAGAAGAGAAGTTTGCACTTTGAGGTAAGATGAGAGAATATTATTTTTTAAAAGATTCTGTTTAGTCATTTGACAGAGAGAGAGAGCCCAAGCAGACCGAGTGGCTGGCAGAGGGAGGGGGAGAAGCGTGTACCCCACTGAGCCAAGAACCAGATGTGGGATCCCAGGGCCCGAGGTGGGATCATGATCTGATGTGGGATCATGACCCGAGCTGAAGGGAGACACTTAACCGAATAAGCCACGCAGGTGCCCCAGGATGAGAGAATTAAGGGCCAGTTAGAGGAGTCTGTGTTCTTGACCTCCAATGTGTTATCCATCTGTGATGGGGTGCTTAATGAATGTTGTTTTCCTGTCAGGGTGGAGGGTAACCTTCTCATGTTGGGATGACAAAAGATTGTGTTCCAGGGAGTGTGAGTTATCCAGGCCCTCCCGAGACGGTGTAATGTGGAGTTTGTCCCCAACTGTGTTTGATTCAAAGATCTTGTCTTCCAGAGCCCCCGCCTAGGGTTCATGACAGGCAATCTGTGAGCAGCAGGATGTTACTGAAGGCCAGGGAGTTGTCACTCAATTGCCATTTTGAGCTTTCCTTGTGTGGAATTCCAAGGAGGACCTGGAAATGGACGTGGCGTTGAGCAGGAGCAAAGGATGGTTTTGTTCATTTTGGGTGGTTGCAGGGACCTATTTTTACACCTTAATCATTGGAGGAGAGAAAAGTTAGTTGACAGCATGCTTGTTTTTTCTGTTACATATCTGCGGATGACATCAGCATTTGCAGTGATTGCATTTTCCAAGAATGGTGCTTACAGATGGGAGAAAACTTAGAAGACATTTGATTGCGTTTCTCTACCTTTGAAAACAATTTTAAGTAGGAATCTTCCCGAAATAGGTTGTCTTAGGTTTCAAATGCTGGTAAAGCTTGCTTCCTTCGGGCACAACGAGAATGCTAACAAGTTAGTTTCACTCAAGTGTCAGAGAATGTGTCTCTGGAGCTCATACCCTGGAATATTCAATGTCACTGGTTTTGCTAATTATCTTAGAGATTCTTTTTTCTCCTTTTAGTTATCTTACAAGAAATAAATGAGAAGATCCATAGACTTAGACAAGGAAACAGGGAGCTTGCTAAGGAAATAACCCTTTGGAAGCTGAAGGTATCAGGACCCTTTCAAATACTTTTTGTGATTTCATTTTGGTTACTTCCACCTCTTGTAGTTCATCCTATTGACCTATTTCATGTCATCCAGAAACGGTCCTGATTCGAGAGAAGCTTCACAAATGCAGAGCACTGCCTCTCTAGTTTGAAAGGGGTCACACATTAGTAGATAGGTTTGTCTTATACAATGCTATTTTTGAATTCTGATTCCTTCTTCATATGTTTTATAGATCAGGGAAGGCAAGAAACATCTTCCAGAAACTCTGAATAAAGATGAGTTTCTCACTGAGGACGTTCTGAAATTGAAGATAAGAATCCCTTCTTTGCCTGAATTGTGTCCTAACAACAGAAATAATAATAGTGAGTTATCACCATCATCATTTTAAAGATTAATTGATTGATTGATTTGAGAGAGAGAGAAAGAGTGAGTGGTGGGGGGCAGAGGGAGAGAGAGAATCCCAAGCAGACTCCATGCTGAGATTGTAGCCTGATGCAGGGGTCAATCCCATAACCCTGAGATCAGGCCTTGAGCCAAAACGAAAGCAGTCAGACACTCCACCGACGGTGCCACCCAGATGCCACCCATGTGCCCCAAGGAATTCATTATTATTACTCACTCAAAATGTTTTGTTGAAGGAGAACATCAAAAAGGTTGAGGCAGGTAATGAAAAGTTAAATGACACCCTTCATTGGGCACTGGCTCACTTGCAAGCTGAGAGAGAGAAGAGGGTCAAGGATCAGGATGTGGTAGGAGTTGGCTGTTGAATTTTACCTTAATGTGGCTCCGGGAGGCTTTTGGTTCACTGGGTGACATGAGTGCAGCATCTTCACTTGCTGTTTACCACAGTAGAGAGTTGGCATCTGGGCACTGAAACTACTATGGAGCAGTGAGCTGGGATTTCACTTAGAACCACCATGATGAGGATTGCTCTTTCAAGGACTAGGAAGTATGGATGATTTCACAGTGAGCTAATGAACACATCATTCAGCCCTGCCCTCCAAGATCTGTAGAAAATCCCCACAAGACACTTGAGTGAGGAAGGGCGATGGCTGGCCAAATTGTACAGTCCCTTCCTCTTAATGCCAAACAGAGCATTTTCAATGTGAAGAGGGGAAGATGTGTATATATGTATGTATGTGCATATATATATGAATGAAAGCCACTAAGAAAGCCATTTCTGAGTTCTTTGACTTGAACTATTTTCCACTTTGCTTACTTTCTCCTGATTCACTTATGCCTTAAGGGCTCTCTTTGTTGCACTGCATGATCCTGTCCTGTTAGGCATCCTCACATTGTTCTGTGATCATGATTTCATGAATGTCTTTTCTCATATCTGTCTTTTTTCTTTTAATTTTTATTATTATGTTAATCACCATATATTACATCATTTGTTTTGGGGTACTGTTCCATGACTCATTGTTTGTTCATAACACTCAGTGCTCCATGCAGAATGTGCCCTCTTTAATATCCATCACCAGGCTAACTCATCCCCCTACCCTCCTCCCCTCTAGAACCCTCAGTTTGTTTTTCAGAGTCCATCATCTCTCCTGGTTTGTCTCCCCCTCTGTCTTACTCCCCTTCATTCTTCCTCTCCTGCTATCTCCTTCTTTTCCTTTTTTCTTAAAATATGTTGCGTTATTTGTTTCAGAAGTACAGATCTGTGATTCAATAGTCTTGTACAATTCACAGCGCTCACCGTAGCACATACCCTCCCCTATGTCTATCACCCAGCCACCCCATCCCTCCCACCCCCAAACACTCCAATAACACTCAGTTTGTTCCTGAGATTAAGAATTCCTAATATCAGTGAGGTCATATGATACATGTCTTTCTCTGATTGACTTATTTCACTAAGCATAACACCCTCCAGTTCCATCCACGTCATTGCAAATGGCAAGATCTCATTCCTTTGGATGGCTGCATAATATTCCATTGTGTACATATACCACATCTTCTTTATCAATTCATCTGTCGATGGACATCTTGGCTCTTTCCACAGTTTGGCTATTGTCGACATTGCTGCTATAAACATTGGGGTGCACATACCCCTTCAGGTCCCTACATTTGTATCTTTGGGGTAAATACCCAGTAGTGCAATTGCTGGATCGAATGGTAGCTCTAATTTCAACTGTTTGAGGAACCTCCATACTGTTTTCCAGAGCGGTTGCACCAGCTTGCATTCCCACCAACAGTGTAGGAGGGTTCCCCTTTCTCCACATCCCCACCAACATCTGTCGTTCCCTGACTTGTTAATTTTAGCCATTCTGACTGGTGTGAGGTGGTATCTCATTGAGGTTTTGAGTTCGATTTCCCTGATGCCGAGCGATGTTGAGCACTTTTTCATGTGCCTGTTGGCCGTTTGGATGTCTTCTCTGGAAAAATGTCTGTTCATGTCTTCTGCCCATTTCTTGATTGGATTATTTGTTCTTTGGGTGTTCAGTTTGATAAGTTCTTTATAGATTTTGGATACTAGCCCTTTATCTGATATGTCATTTGCAAATATTTTCTCCCATTCTGTCGGTTGTCTTTTGGTTTTCTGGACTGTTACTTTTGCTGTGCAAAAGCTTTTTATCTTGATGAAATCCCAATAGTTCATTTTTGCCCTGGCTTCCCGTGCCTTTGGTGATGTTTCTAGGAAGAAGTTGCTGTGGCTGAGGTCGAAGAGGTTGCTACCTGTGTTCTCCTTTAGGATTTTGATGGACTCCTGTCTCACGTTTAGGTCTTTCAACCATTTGGAGTCTATTTTTGTGTGTGGTGTAAGGAAATGGTCCAGTTTCATTCTTCTACATGTGGCTGTCCAATTTTCCCAATACCATTTGTTGAAGAGACTGTCTTTTTTCCATTGGACATTCTTTCCTGCTTTGTCAAAGATAAGTTGACCATAGAGTTGAGGGTCCATTTCTGGGCTCTCGATTCTGTTCCATTGATCTATGTGTCTGTTTTTGTGCCAGTACCATACTGTCTTGTTGATGACAGCTTTGTAATAGAGCTGGAAATCCGGAATTGTGATGCCGCCAGCTTTGCTTTTCTTTTTCAATATTCCTCTGGCTATTCGGGGTCTCTTCTGGTTCCATACAAATTTTAGGATTATTTGTTCCATTTCTTTGAAAAAAGTGGATGGTATTTTGATGGCGATTGCATTGAATGTGTAGATGGCTCTAGGTAGCATTGACATCTTCACAATGTTGGTTCTCCCAATCCATGAACATGGAAAGTTTTTCCACTTCTTTGTGTCTTCTTCAATTTCTTTCCTGAGTATTTTATAGTTTTCTGAGTACAGATCCTTTGCCTCTTTGGTTAAATTTATTCCTAGGTATCTTATGGTTTTGGGTGCAATTGTGAATGGGATCGAATCCTTGATTTGTCTCTCTTCTGTCTTGTTGTTGGTGTATAGGAATGCCACTGATTTCTGTGCATTGATTTTATAGCCTGCTACTTGACTGAATTCCTGTATGAGTTCTAGCAGATTTGGGGTGGAGTCTTTTGGGTTTTCCACATAAAGTATCATATCATCTGCAAAGAGTGAGAGTTTGACTTCCTCTTTGCCGATTTGGATGCCTTTGATTTCTTTTTCTTCTCTGATTGCTATGGCTAGGACTTCCAATACTATGTTGAATAGCAGTGGTGAGAGTGGACATCCCTGCCGCGTTCCTGACCTTAGGGGAAAAGCTGAGAGCTTTTCCCCATTGAGAATGATATTCGCTGTAGGTTTTTCGTAGATGGCTTTTATGATATTGAGGTATGTACCCTCTATCCCTATACTCTGAAGAGTTTTGATCAAGAAAGGATGCTGTACTTTGTCAAATGCTTTTTCTGCATCTATTGAGAGGATCATATGATTCTTGTTCTTTCTTTTGTTAATGTATTGTATCACGTTGATTGATTTGCGGATGTTGAACCAGCCTTGCAGCCCAGGGATAAATCCCACTTGGTCATGGTGAATAATCCTTTTAATGTACTGTTGGATACTATTGGCTAGTATTTTGATGAGAATTTTTGCCTTCATGTTCATAAAGGATCTTGGTCTGCAATTCTCCTTTTTGATGGGGTCTTTGTCTGGTTTTGGGATCAAGGTAATGCTGGCCTCATAAAATGAGTTTGGAAGTTTTCCTTCCATTTCTCTTTTTTGGAACAGTTTCAGGAGAATAGGTATTAATTCTTCTTGAAATGTCTGATAGAATTCCCCTGGGAAGCCATCTGGCCCTCGGCTTTTGTTTCTTGGGAGATTTTTGATGACTGCTTCAATTTCATTAGTGGTTATAGGTCTGTTCAGGTTTTCTATTTCTTCCTGGTTCAGTTTTGGTACTTGATACATCTCTAGGAATGCACCCATTTCTTCCAGGGTATCTAATTTGCTGGCATAGAGTTGCTCATAATATGTTCTTATAATTGTTTGTATTTCTTTGGTGTTGGTTGTGATCTCTCCTCTTTCATTCATGATTTTGTTGATTTGGGTCATTTCTCTTTTCTTTTTGATCAGTCTGGCCAGGGGTTTATCAATCTTGTTAATTCTTTCAAAGAACCAGCTCCTAGTTTCGTTGCTCTGTTCTACTGTTCTTTTGGTTTCTAGTTCATTGATTCCTGCTCTGATCTTTATTATTTCTCTTCTCCTGCTGGGTTTAGGCTTTATTTGCTGTTCTTTCTCCAGCTCCTTTAGGTGTAGGGTTAGGTTGTGTATTTGAGACCTTTCTTGTTTCTTGAGAAAGGCTTGTATTGCTATATACTTTCCTCTCAGGACTGCCTTTGCTGTATCCCAAAGATTTTGAACAGTTGTGTTTTCATTTTCATTGGTTTCCATGAATTTGTTTAATTCTTCTTTAATTTCTTGGTTGACCCATTCATTCTTTAATATGATGCTCTATAGCCTCCATGTATTTGCGTTCTTTCCGACTTTCCTCTTGTGATTGAGTTCTAGTTTCAAAGCATTGTGGTCTGAAAATATGCAGGGAATGATCCCAATCTTTTGGTACGGGTTGTGACCTGATTTGTGACCTAGGATGTGATCAGTTCTGGAGAATGTTCCATGGGCACTAGAGAGGAATGTGTATTTCGTTGCTTTGGGATGGAATGTTCTGAATATGTCTGTGAAGTCCATTTGGTCCACTGTGTGATTTAAAGTCTTTTTTCCTTGTTGATCTTTAGCTGAGATGATCTGTCCATTTCAGTCAGGGGGGTGTTAAAGTCCCCCACTATTATTGTATTGTTGTCAATGTGTTTCTTTGCTTTCGTGATTAATTGCCTTATATAATTTGCTGCTCCCATGTTCGGGGCATAGATATTTACAATTGTTAGATCTTCTTGTTGGATAGACCCTTTAAGTAAGATATAGTGTCCTTCCTCATTTCTTATTACAGTCTTTCTTTTAAAATCTAGTTTGTCTGATCTAAGAATTGCCACCCCAGCTTTCTTTTGGTGTCCATTAGCATGGTAAATGGTTTTCCACCCCCTCACTTTCAATCTGGGGGTGTCTTTGGGTCTAAAATGAGTCTCTTGCAGACAGCATATAGATGGGTCTTGTTTTTTAATCCAATCTGATAGCCTGTGTCTTTTGATTGGGGCATTTAGCCCATTTACATTCAGGGTAACTATTGAAAGGTAGGAATTTAGTGCCATTGTATTGCCTGTAAGGTGACTGTTACTGTATGTTGTCTGTGTTCCTTTCTGATATTTGCTGCTTTTAGGCTCTCTCTTTGCTTTGAGGACCCCTTTCAATATTTCTTGGAGGGCTGGTTTCGTGTTTGCAAATTCCTTTAGTGTTTGTTTGTTCTGGAAGCTTTTTATCTCTCCTTCTATTTTCAATGACAGCCTTGCTGGATATAGTATTCTTGGCTGCATATTTTTCTCGTTTAGTGCTCTGAAGATATCTTGCCAGTCCTTTCTGGCTGGCCAGGTCTCTGTGGATAGGTCTGTTGCCTATCTAATATTTTTACCATTGTAGTTTACATATCTCTTCTCCTGAGCTGCTTTCAGGATTTTCTCTTTGTCTCTGAGATTCCTAAGTTTTAGTATTAGATGTCGGGGTGTTGACCTATTATTATTGATTTTGAGAGGGGTTCTCTGTGCCTCCTGGATTTTGATGCCTGTTTCCTTCCTCACATTAGGGAAGTTCTCTGCTATTATTTGCTCCAATATACCTTCTGCCCCTCTCTCTCTTTCTTCTTCTTCTGGGATCCCAATTATTCTAATGTTGTTTCGTCTTATCGTATCCCTTATCTCTCGAATTCTGCCCTCGAGATCCTGTAGTTGTTTCTCCCTCTTTTTCTCAGCCTCTTTATTTTCTATCATTTGGTCTTCTATATCGCTGATTCTCTCTTCTGCCTCATTTATCCTAGCAGTTAGTGCCCCCATTTTTTATTGCATCTCCTCAATAGGCTTTTTGATTTCGACTTGGTTAGATTTTAGTTCTTTTATTTCTCCAGAAAGGGTTTCTCTAATAACTTCCACGCTTTTTAAAGCCCAGCTAGTATCTTTAAAGTCATGATTCTGAACTCTAGGTTCGACATCGTGCTAATGTCAGTATTGAGTAGGTCCCTGGCTGACGGTACTACCTCTTGTTCTTTTTGCTGAGGTGATTTTTCTCGTCTTGTCATTTTGTCCAGAGGAGAATAGATGAATCAGAGAACAAAATGCTAACAGGTTTTCAATGTCCCCAGCAAATATACTGTATACAAATCAGAAAAGACCTGAAACCAGGGGAAAAGAAAGGGAAAGAAAGAAATAAGAAAGAGAAAAAAAAAGGAAAAAAGATAAAAAGAAAAACAGAACAATACAAAAAAAGCAGAATATCATCAAATATGATCAGGCTAGTGCATAGATCAGTGCCACACACTAGATTTTGCGCCTATTTTGGTCTGTTAGAAAAAAGTGCCTCCTAAAATTTTAAAGGAAGAAAGACATATATGTACAAAATAAGGGTTGATACAATGAAGGGATAGAAGATGACTGCAAAGATGAAAATTATAAAAGATTTTATAAAAGGACTTGATAAGATAAGAAGTTGTTTGAACAAAGAAAGAAGATTAAAAATAAAGAAAAAAAAGAGAGAATGTGATCAGGCAGGAGACTAGAACAGAGCCATACACTAGTGATTTAGGGTATATTTTGATCTGTTAGAAGAAATTGTATCTCAAAATTTCAAAGAGAGAACAACTTATATATATATGCCAATAATAAGGGTAACTACTATGAAGGGATAAAATATGACTCTAAAAATGAAAAATAAAAAATGTTTTGTTTTTTTTTTTTAAAGATATTGATAAGATTTTGGTTGAAAAAGGGAAAAAGAAAAAAACAGTTAACAAAAATTAACTTTGATGAACTAATGAATCATGGTAAAAAAAAGCCATGACTTCTATGTGCAGTATTCCCCTAGCGCTGGAGTTCTCCCGTTCTCCTTGATCGGTAAACTTGGTCTTGGCTTGCTGGCTGTTCGTGCTGATCTTCTGGGGGAGAGGCCTGTTGCTGTGGTTTCCAAATGTCTTTGCCAGAGGCTGAATTGCCCCGCCCTTGTCGGTCCGGGCTAAGCAAGCTGCTCGGGTTTGATCTCAGGAGATTTTGTTCCCTGCAAGCTCTCCGTACAGCCTTGGAGGACCAGGGCAAAAATGGTGGCCTCCCAATCTCCACCCGGAGGAGCTGAGAACTCGGGGCCCCGCTCCTCAGTGCGCCCACAGAGAAAAGCAGTCACTCCCTTGTCCCCGGTCTCCGGCCGCTCTCCATGCTCACCCGGCCTGTGACCGAGCGTTGCTATCTGTGGCACCCGACCCCGTGTGGAGTCTCCAAACCCAGCAGATCCCTGTGGTGCGTTACCGCGCCGCTCCTCCCCAGGAAGGAAGGGGAGTCTCCCGGGATCTGCCGCCTGTTGGGTCCCTGCTGGAGGAGCAGTGGCCCGACTGGGCCGCGGATCACAGTTTATGGCAACCCCAAGGTGAGAGCCTGCGCCTCGGCTCCGTCTCTGCAGCCGGCTTCCCCGCTCCGATACCTGGGAGCTCTGGCGCACTCAGGCTCCCCTGGTCTTTCTGTGACCCCAAGGGTCCTGAGACCACACTGTCCCGGGAGGATTCCACCCCCTGCTTAGCCACTGCGGCGACGTCCCTCAGCGGAGCCGACTTCTAACAGTTCCGATTTTGTGCTCCGCGGCTCTATCACTTGCCAGAAGCGGCCGGCGGAGGCCCCACCCCCGCCGTCTATCCTCCCGAATATCGCCTCGGATTCACTTCTCCGCACGTCCTACCTTCCAGTAAGTGGTTGCTTCTCTGTTCAGATAGTTGTTGCTACTCTCCTGTTCGATCTCCTGTTGAGTTCGTAGGTGTTCAGAATGGTTTGATTCCTATTCAGCTGAATTCCTGAGACCAGACGAAATCTAGGTCTCCTACTCCTCCGCCATCTTGCTCCGCCCCCCCTCTCATATCTGTCTTAAAGGGCCAAAAAGAATTGGAGGATGGAGAGCAGAGAGCCTTGAGGGCCAGAAAACGAGCAAGGCAGGGTATGTTATTTTGGGGCAAGAAATCCCCATAGGGTGGCAATGAGTTTGCATTGGGAAGGGAAAGAATGCCTTCCTGCCTTCAAGGTCTTGTCCTTTCCTTTCCCTGTCAAACCCAAGTTCTCAGGTAATGTGCACATACACACACAGTCGTTTCCAGAAGGTGAGGAATTATTGGAAGACCACCTGAGTTCTTTGAAAATGACTCAAGAAGCCGAATTGAAAATGCTGAGGAGGAAAGTGGATATTGTGGTGGATTTCTCTAAACAAAGACAAGTGACTGCAGAAGAGTAAGCTATTCCTGTGTGAATTGTCACAAATACTGTTGTATGAAGTTATGTGGTGGCCTGTCTAGATACTTGTCTTTCTTTTAGAATTAGATCTCGAGTATTATGCCAAATGCAATCTGTAGAATTGTGCCTGCCCTTCCTGTCTTGATATGTGTAACCTGCATTTCCCTTTCTGTTCTAACTGCTTGTCGCGCTTGTTGTGTGACTCCTTAGAGTAGAAGAGGGAAGGTACCATCATTACAAACTTTGATACCGGGATCACCTCTGGGTCTGTCTGCATTGTTCTTTTGGTTTCAGTGTCATCACATGTTCTTATCAGGCCTGAATTCAGTCAGTTTTGGTTCAGTACTGGACTTGGGTCAATAATGTGGATAGAAAAATTCAATTGACTTGCTGCAGAAACACTGGGAGTTTCTTTGTGAAAAGTGGGTTGGGGCTTCAGCAGTCCCGGATCCCTTCATTCAGTGTACGACTGACATCCCTCACCATAGCCCAGTCCCTAAGAAGGCCAGGGTATTTCCCATCCACCTGAATATTTTAGGTGTAACTCTCTTGGGTCCCAGCCAAAGCCCATGGTTTCACTAGGGCTCACCTTTGCTGGCTGTCCCTAAACTTCACTCGCTTCCTTCTAAGCCCATGCCCATAAAGTTGTTCAGCTTCTTTATAGTTCACTTGCGTCTTCCAGAATGTATTGATGTGTCCTGGGGAGATTGTCTCCCACTGCCAGGCTGCCTTTCTCCTAAGCTTCCTTCTTCTCCATGTGGTTCTCATGTTTCTTCATGTGCTCTTTAGAAATTGGGTGCTTTTACTCATATGAGTTTGCCTTTTTGTGCAGTGTTTCCTTTATTTTCTCAGGAGGAGATCAGGACCTTAGCGTCCCTCATTCAGCTTGAAAACAAAAACTGTTCCCTGTCTTCCCTGGAGACTCAGCTTTGTGTTATTCCATCCCACACCAGGGGTGGGGGCTGCTCTGTGTCATTGGCATCTTGGTTCTGTTCATTGATAAGTTCTTTTTGGCATAAGGTAGAGTGTACTGACCACCTTTCTGTCTTCTACACCTTCCACCTGAGCCACTGCATCACAGCCGCTCCAGAAGGCATTTGCTGTATGATTGCCTGAAAGACCAGAAGTGAATGCATGTGTCTTTCTCTGTCTAGAGCTTTTGACTCAGTTTCTAAGAGTCTTTTTGCATGTGTTCTTGAGTAAATCAGGTGTCCTGTTGAAAGTGGTTAAATCAACACCATGAACAAAAGAGTCTGAGGGCAGCACAGGAAACCAGTCTTTCTAAGCATCCTCCTTTGCTGCTTTCACTAACAGTGAACTCAGTCTTGTTAAAGTCGGTTGACTCCATGCAGTTGATAGTTTTCCATCTGAAATCTGTTGCGTGGAGATAACACCCTGACTAGGTGAGAGTTCACAGCATTTTATACTTCAGGACATATTGCCGGCAATAAGATTGGCCTTTTCCTCCTACAGGATCTTCAAAGGAGGCGGCGGGTTTGTACTTCTGGATCCTAGAAATATCTGGGAGTGAGTTGCCATGCCGATGAAGCCATATTCTGGAAGGATTCCTTTCATGTTGATTGTCTGTGTCAGGCACAGCCTTGGTCTGAGGATCAGGGCTCCCCATGGAGGTGTAAGACTAAGGATGGTCCCCTGTTTCATCCTAATGTGTATAGTTGGTCAAGCATGGTTTTTCGCTTTGACTTGAAAGGAGACCTCACTGTCTCAGACAAAAGACCAACTCTGAGATGGCGCGAAGTGCAATGTTATTTGGGGCCTTGATGATGAATGAATTGAAGTAGAGAAGAATAAAGACAACTCTGATTGCCAGAGACTTGGCAGCATCCAGAGTTTGATTTTTCTTTAACCCTAAATGGGGCCTTCAGCTTGTTTCCCTCATTGTGTTGTCAGTCTGTGGATTTATGGGTGTCATTTGAATTTATCTGACAAAAGCAATTATAACTCACAGACAAGAAATTGGAGAAATGCAAGATCAGCTGCAGAAGGCAGAGCTCACCTTCAAACACAAGGTAACCTGAGTTCTGCCCCAACTGGCCCCTTCGTGCCTCCTGTTGGTGATGGAAGTGACCCTTAGATCCCTGAACATGGGCTCTTGGTGTATTGACTTTTTCAGGTCGCAGCTCATGAGAGAAGTGCTCTAGATAATTGGGTAAATGTTTTCTTTTTCCTCCTCTTCGTTTGGGGCACAGTCCGGCACAACTGAGGGTGGATGTGTTTTTCTCCCCCAGTTCAAGGCTCGGTTTTGGGAGAGGAAGATAGTGCAGCAGAGCAGGAAGAAGGCCTACATGAAACACAGGTGTGCGAGTTTGATGTGCCTTTTTATGGGTGTCTTGAGGGGTCAAGGCTAAGCTGTTTAGTGTCTGGTAGAAGACATGGTGTTGTAATTCTTATAGACGTCCATTCTTTTTCTGTATTCAAGACTGCATATGATGAGGAGAGAGACGCCGCCTGAGGGATCAATGAGGCAGGAACCAATGCCGTTAAGACCCGAGATATGGAACCGTGTGCAGAGAGGTAGGGAGCATGCTGTGAAATGCAGCAGCCTGATTTCTGCTGGGAAAGCACTTGATGTCCTCCCCGTTCTTGTGTGTGATCGTTGTGTGTCCTAGAGAGAATCACAAGCACTACCTAAGGCCAGCAAGTTGTCTGTAGGCGTGATGGGAGGGTGCTTTCCTCAGGTGCCTACCGGCAGCAGGGCACCTGTCCCTGTGAGAGGTGGAGCTCACGCCCCTCCCCTGACTGCAGACCCGCACGCCCACCCCCTCCACCATCTCCCTACTGAAGAGCTGAGCCTGGAGCAGTTGTGAGCCTGAGCTCCCTTCCCACCTTGATGCAATGGTGAAGGGTTTTTGAAAAAAAAAAAAAAAAGACTTTTTTTTTGAAATGCCATTTGAAAAAATGGCATTTACCCCTTATGGAGATTATTTTATTTTTGTTTTATTTGTAATCTACAGTACTATATTCATCAATGAAATTCGTGCATTTTAGTCCTCTAATGTTATTGGTATAATGCCACAGCTTTACTTCTCAATACGCCTATTTTATTCTTTGTTCCTCACTGTACGATTAGTCTACTCCAATTCTTCTCTTAAATATTTATGTAATAGCCAGTCACACATGCTAGGCCTCATCTAGAGACTGAAAGATTGCACCATTACCTGGCGGCCTGAGGAAAGAATGCATGCCTTTTGTGTTGGTGGGTTTGTTGATATCACCCACTCAAGGCTATTCTCACTTAAGTATTTAATCTATGAAGAAAAAGTGATTTTTTTTGGATCTGTATTGAGCACCCCAATTTCAGTATTAATTTCCAGCCAGTTGTACCCCAATCTGTCCACTGTTGATTACTTACTTATGGAAACATTGGAACCACGGTCCTGGAGTGTCTCCCGCAAGAGTCAGGTGACTGGTATCTCCTTAGCAAAGAAGTTGCTTGAGTCATGTGGGGAAACCCTCTCTTCAGATCAGGGACCCGAGTGTGGGAAGGAGTGTGAGATGGAGGAGGAAGGCACGGAGGGTATGCAAACCACAATAAACCTCCATCCTTTGTCCCATCCAGAATCTAGACCGGTTCCCAGGATGAACAGCAGCACCAGCCCGAAAAAGGACCCGGAGTTGGCTATGGTAAAAGCTACGGGCATTTTCCGTTGTGCCTGTTTCTGGAAGTTACTCCGGTAGGGACAGCACCCTGTCCTGGCCTTGTGGCTGTTGGGTGTGTTCTGTGATCTATCTGAGGCATCTTTCCCCTTTCAGAATGCAAGCTGTTTACCCAGGAGCCTCCAGGCTTCCCCATTAGAGATCCTCAGCTTCTGTGCTTCCTCCCGAAGTTGTAGATGCTTAGAGGCAAATGATGGCAGGATGCTCACCCCAAATTTGTGTGTGTGTGTGTGTGTGTGTGTGTGTGTGTGTAAATCCCTGGAGGAGGGCAACATCTCACTCCACACTGAAGTCGGCCAGTCCCGCTGACTCCTTGCAGTTTGCTTTCCTGCGGGAGCGGTAGTAGTGTTGGTTTTCGGGTCAGGAGACTGACCTGGGAGAATGTCTGCGCTAATCCTCACAGCTGGAATCGGGAAAAGCCATGCGCTGCCTCACACTCTGTACCATGTGCTTTGGGCAGCTGTGAGTGTTGGTGGAGAAGGTGAGCTGCGACCTCATGTGCGTTCCATCTGTGTGGGTAAAGACATGACCCAGAATCCCTCCAGTTGCACCCTGGGTGAGATGAAGGTGACCTCTGCCAGGTGCCAGGTGTGTGGTGGAAAACGCCCCCGGAGCACAGCTGTCAAGAGGGAATCCCAGTGACTCCTTGCAGGGCCCACACCTCACACATGTTTCAGCTGTGCTCCTGTGAGCGGGTTCTGATTCGGTATGGTGGCTGTGCCAACTGATAGCGTCTCTCCTGATCCATCCTGGGAGGGTCACACCTGCTATCCAGACACATTGGTTTGCATCCGGGGATGCAGAATCGGCCCTTCAGTGGTTCTTGGTACCAGGACAATGCATTTGCTCCGTGCCTGAGCTAAGGAGCATCGGAATGTCGGTGACGCAGATCCACGGAGCTGGGTCTCACTAATTCATAGGGATCGTGCACCTCTCAGCACTTTTCCAGGTCCGCTGCTGAACTGCAGAAATTCCTGTCTCCTGAATGGTGTCTGTGGCCATGGTGAGCACTCGGCAGAGTAGAAGACTCCTTTTTCAGGGAGGGAATCGGATCGGGGTCAGGCGGGGGCTGGTGGGCAGCAGTTGGACCCACGAGGGGCTATTCTTCATCTTGGACACTGGGCTTCCCATTGCCCCTCATTTTGTTTGTGCTCAGTATACAGAAGGAGATTCTGTAGTTGTCATGGCGCGGAAGGGTGGTCCTGGACGTTGATGCCAGCCCATCTGTAATAGAACCTTTTATTAGTTTGGTATTAACTCTGCCAAGCCTTTGGGGCAGATTCCCTTCCTCTGTAGATTTGCAGACATATATTAACATGTGGTGACAGTAGTTTATCTCCATGGCATCTGTTCACCCCAGGCCATAGGTGGGACACAGGAGATAGGTAAGCTCTGGCACTGATGCTCCTGTCCTGGAATGTGGTGGTGGGGACGGTTTCAGGTGCTGAGACCTGTTTCTTTGGGTTTTAGCTTTTGTTGGTGGAGTTACTATTCTGTCTCATCTCAGCCTATAGTTTATTTTGTGTGTGTACATCTGTATGCATGCACAGGGGATTCGTCATTTCTTGGACCACCCTTAGGCCTTACCCCAGGGGTACCTACCTTACCACCATTCCTGTACTATGGGCCACGTTCACAGCCTGCACCCTGCTGGCCTCAGGAACCTCACAGACCACCTCCACCGCCTGCATTTGGCAAAGTGATCTGACGGTTTCAGGTGCTGAGACCTGTTTCTTTGGGTTTTAGCTTTTGTTGGTGGAGTTACTATTCTGTCTCATCTCAGCCTATAGTTTATTTTGTGTGTGTACATCTGTATGCATGCACAGGGGATTCGTCATTTCTTGGACCACCCTTAGGCCTTACCCCAGGGGTACCTACCTTACCACCATTCCTGTACTATGGGCCACGTTCACAGCCTGCACCCTGCTGGCCTCAGGAACCTCACAGACCACCTCCACCGCCTGCATTTGGCAAAGTGATCTGAACAGTAGGTCTTGACTTGCAAAGCATATCCATCTTTCTCCACGAGGAGACTTTGGAGAAGATGTAGAAGTGCTGCCCTAGGGCTTTGTATTGCAGGGATTCCGCTGGCTAAAGACATTCCAAGATTCATGAGTTTCTACACTATTATTACATTGTGGGGCTGTGTCATTTTTCCATTTTGATCTGGGTAGCAGGTGTCTCTTGTAGAGAGAGAAAGACATTTTACAGAAAGTTAGACATAACATTTTTCAGCCAGGCTATTTCCAGGGAGTATATTTTGGGCTGTTGAAGGATGAAGCACACTGCTCATTTCTTTTTTTTTATAAAGATTTTGTTTATTTATTTGACAGAGAAATAGAGAGCACAAGTAGGCAGAGCAGCAGGCAGAGGGAGAGGGAGAAGCAGGCTCTCCGTGGAGCAGGACGCCCGACGCAGGGCTCAATCCCAGGATCCTGGGATCATGACCTGAGTCAAAGGCAGACAATTAAGAGACTGAGCCACCCAGGCACCCCAGCTCAGTTCATTTTTAGCTGGTTGAGCCCGGATTTTTTTTTCCTTAGCTATGAAAACACCTGAAGGAAGGTGGGGGCTGTGGTCCCTTCTTTGAGGGGGAAGGACAGGTCTTCCCGTTGTATTGAGGCATCAGCAGAAACATGTGGGAGATGCTCTATGTCTGAGAAGGGACCCAAGAGTGGGAGAGAAGGGAATGTGATGGCAGCAGGTTTGGAGCATTAGTTTGAATTCTGCACAGTCAGTGCCGGTCTGCATCCACCTCCATCGGTTCTAGGCCTTGGTCTGACGCTCAAGCTGCTGGGGCTCCCATGAGGAACAGGGGCACTGAACCTCACAGAGGTCCAAGGATGGGCAAGGTACCTCTTTTGGCCTTTTCCAGGTGTTCCGCAAACTTACCTTACTGTACTGCACCCAGTCCTGGCCTTGTGTCTGTTGGGTGTGTCCTGCAGTTGGTCTGTGGTGTCGTTTACCTTTCAAAATGCAAGCAGTTCACTCAGGGGCTGACAGGTTTCTCCGTTACAGATCATCACCTTCAGTGGCACCTTCCAAAGCCACAGGTGCTTAGAGGTGCAGGATGGCAGGTCGCTCACTGTGGGTTCGTTTGTGTGTGTGTGTGTGTGTGTGTGTGTGTGTGTCCATCCACCCCTGCCCGCCCACAGTGCCCATGGGGGGAATTAACTCGAAGAGGATGACACCTCACTCCACAGTGAAGTCTCTGGCCGGCCTGACTCCCAGTCAGTAGGTTACGATCAGGTGCGATCGGGGTAGTGTTCATGTTGGGGTTAGATGATTAACCTGTGAAAAGGTCTGTGGTAATCCTCACAACTGGAAACTAGAGGAAACGCTTCTCCATTTTATAATGTCTGTTTGGCAGTTTGGAATGTTCTTAGATAGGGGAAGTTTCATAAGTCATCCATGTTTTACTTCTGCTGGTAAAAATGCTGTACAGAATCCCTCTGCTTGTTACCCTTTCTACAACTGTTTTTGAATTTTCAAAGCTGTTGGGTGGACTGGCACACACGTTCTGAAGGGGGGATGTCAGTGATTAGCTGCGTGACCAGTGTCTCACAAGCCCTTCCGTTGGGCTTCTAGGAGCAGGTCGTTTTGGCCCTATGTCACTGTGAGAGCTGGTTTCTTCTGTCATCACACACTCTGGAGTTGTCCATCAGAAGGCATATACATTTTTGTGAATTCTCTTATTTAGCCTTCCCATCTTAATTTGCCACTGGACAAAATTGCTCTGGAACTCAGTGTGCGGAAATTTCCGAAGAGTGTGTTTTAAGATAAACACAGCTGCTGCACATAAATAAGGGCTATTGGTATCATGTTCCTCTCAGAAAACCCTTTTCCAGGCCCCCTGTCAGACCACAGGCCCCTCATTCCTCCAGGGTCTTTGTGGCCTTGGACAGAAACTGCAGAGTGTAGAAGACCGCTTTGTCGGGAAGTGAGGCAGGTGGGGACAGTCAGGGGCTTGGCAGGCAAAGGATTTAACTCGAGTGGCTCGGATTCCTCGTGGAGAAAGGGTATTCAGTTTCATCACATTCTGTCTCTTCTTAACAAACCCAAATCTATGGTGGTTGAAGTGGAAAGATTAAGTGTTGCCCAGGATGTCGATGCCTCCGTGTCTGGAGTATGCTGTTTTACTCGTATCCAATGATCTCTTTTCACCTTCCAAGACACTACTTCTTGGTAGTGAACTTTGCAGACAGGGGTAGTGATGTTTGGTGACGGTAGGTTATTCCTGTAACATGTATTCCTCTGCTCCCTGCCTTATCATAGTTGGTACCAAATGAGAGGGATAAGTTTTCTAGCACGATGCGGCTCTTCTGGAATGTGGTATTGGAGAAGGAGGCAGATGCTGAGAGCTTGCTCTTTGGGTTTCATCACTTGGTGTTGCAACTTTTGGCTGTCTTAGCCGAATATTTTTTCCTCTGTTCTGCAGGTCGGTACAGATGTGAGAGGGTTTCCTCGTGCTCCATGCCCCCCCATATGCCCTACTAAACGGGGCAGTGTTTACCAGGCTTCACTGGCTATGGGCTACCTCAGCCTCCTCCACATGTGTGGACAGGGGGGCCTCACCCACAGCTCGTTCCTCCACCACATGGTAAGATGATCTGAATTGGATGACATGAGTTGTAATGTATATTCCTAGTTTAAGTAATTCTGTCAGTGGAGAAGATGTAGAGGAGGTACCACAAGGCTTTGCGATGGAAGGATAGACCTGAGTGAGGAGATACTAACATTCTTCAGCTTTCTGTGGGCGTCCATTTCATGGACTGCCTTGTTTCACCCTACAGAACTGGGCAGCAGGCGTCTGCCATGGAGACAAAAAGTGACATTTTGCAAAAGACAAACATGAAAGGATTGCCCAGGTGCATAGCCCAGACACATTGTTTTGGGCTCTGGGATGGATGGAGTGCAACCTTCCCATCACTCCTACTTGTGGAGGCCCCAGTTGTCCAGTGTTATTGATTAGTTATGAAAACTCTGTCCCTGGGTGAAATGGTCACCTCCTCAGGGGTGAGGGACTGGTCTCTCCTTTGTCCACAGGGCTGAAAGGAGACCTGTGAGAAACTCTCTGCATCTGGATGAGACGTGGGAGTGGGAGGGACTGGAATAGGGTGGGGCAGGTGTAGAGCGTTGGCTTACATCCTGCATAGTCAAGGCCATTCTGAATCCACCTCCATCTCTTCTAGGGTTTCAGTCATATTCAGAAACCTGTGGCGCTCAAGGGGACAACAGCGGCACCCCGCCCAAGAAGGTCCCGCAGAAAGACCAGGTAAATACTGTGGCTGTTTTTAGTTGTAATCATTTCTGGAATCCTGTTCGTGTCTGGGCAGCACCCTGTCCTGACCTTGTATCTGTTGGGTTTGTCCTGGGATCTGTGTGTGGTGTCATTTCCCTTTCAAAATGCTAAGTCTTCATTCAGAGCCTACAGTTTTCTGTGTTTCCAGATAATCACCTTAGGGTTCTGTCAGTGGAAGAAACACAGAGTTTTGCTGAAGCCTTGACATTACAAAGGGAATCCTGGCTGGGCACGTTTTAATATCCTGAAGATTCTCAAGACATACATGTGTTGTGCTTGGCTATTTCCATGCACTGAGCAGTGGGGGAGGTGCCGTTGTTGGGAAGGAAGTGTGTTTAATTCACAATGTAGACATATATTTCTTAACATCGCGCACATCCAGAGTCCACATTTGTTGTCTGAGACGGATGATACACACCTCTCAATTTGTTTGCAGCGTGTTGAGTTGAGCTGTCATTTCATTAGTTGTATAACCACTGAAGCAAGGCTATTGTCCCTTGATTAATCATTAGGGTAGGGTTCTGTCCCTTGTCCTTGGCAGTCAGTGGATACTTGTGGGAAACCCTCTTGTTCGGTAAGGGTGATGAGAATGAGAAACAGTCGCAGTTGTTCTGGGCAGGTGTAGACCGTTTGTTGGAATGTTCCTGAGTCACTTCCAATGGGCTGGTATTCTGTCTTTTCTCTGACGTGGGTCTGATGCAGATGCTGGGGCATCCTCCATAAGGAATAGCCGTCCTGAATGCAGGCCTCCCATGTTTTGGGAGAGTGAATGTTGCTAAGGACATGATAACTTTCTTCAGGTTGCTCAGGAGATACATCTGATGCACTTTGTCTTTCACTCATACTGAGGTGGTTGGCAGGTCCCTTTGTGGTGAAGCAGAGCCGCTCTTCTCCGAAAGCTGGGCACAGCGGGTATGCTCACGCACACTCTTCAGAGATGATATTCCGTGCTCCAGGAGGGATGACGCCTACTCTTTTTTCTTGTTATGTTAATCATCATACATGACATCATTAGTTTTGGATGTAGTGTTCCATGGTTCATCGTTTGTGCATAATACACAGTGCTCATTCGCAGAACATGCCCTCTTTAATACCCATGAACAGGCTAACCCATCCCCCCAACCCCCTCCCCTCTAGAACCCTCAGTTTGTTTTTCAGAGTCCATCAGGGATGACGCTTACTCTGAACGTTAGGAATTTAACGTGTCTGAGAACAGGGAGGGACACATTCGTTAAACAACATAGATGTTGTGTTCCATAAAAGGGAAGCACCAGCGATGGAGCTGAAGGACAAGAGAGCGAGCCATGAGTCACTAGAAACAGGAGGTTGTGGATGAGAAGGATGGAGGTGCTCAGGGGAGTGGACGGGCCTCTCTTGGTTAAAGCAGGGGCCGTTCCTGGCGGGCCAGCAGCTTGAGCAGTGAGTGTGAGGACAGTGTGAGATCCACACCGGGTTGCTGCCTGAGTCGCTCACACGGTGTGGATAATGCAGTTATTTGTACCAGAACGTCACTGTTGCCATAAAGCTGTTCGTTCATACTCTATAAAGATTGTTGTTTCCCCTGGATTTCTGAAGGTTCTGAACTGGGTGACAGAATGTGGTGGAGACTTGGGAACTTTAACTTGGTTCCTTTGGGGATTCTCGTCTGCCTGAGTTTGTGGGCCCCGGTGAGAAAAAGTGAAGATGGGACTGAGATCAGCAGAGTGGCTGCCTTGGCCTTCAGCCTGAGCCAGACTCTATGTGGGGAATTCAGGATTGACCAGGAACAACCCTAGCTGGATCCCTGTCACTACGCCTCTGCCTCTGAGTCACCACTCTTCCTGCTCTTTGTATCTCCCTGAACGTCCTCACAGGATCCTGTGATTTACCTATGTTCCTGATTTCTCAGCCCAAATGCCAGCTCTCAGTGGGGCCTACTTAGAGCCTCAGCTTTGTTATCTGTGAAACGGGAGCATATTGGTTTCTGAGGTAATTAGAAGAATAGGAGTTGAAGTACATAAAGAATCTGCAGGGGCCCCTGGATGGCTCAATGTGTTAAGCATCGGACTCTTGACTTCTGCTCAGGTCATGATCTCAAGGTTCTGAGATCGAGCCCCAAGTCATGCTCGGCATTGAGTGTGCAGCCTACCTAGGAGTTTCTCTCTCCCCCCGCCCTCCCCATTTGCGCACAACTTTGCCCTTTCTCTGTCTCTGTCTCTCTGTCGGAAAAAAAGAAAAAGAATATGTAAAATATCTGGGCTGTTGGCCACTCCCCCTTCTCACTGTTTAAATGAAAATAGCTCCATGCAGATGATCATGAAAAGATGTTCTTTTCAGTCCACACCATTACAGTGAGAGTATAACACCTCAGCCCAGAGATTGCCAATCTTCATTTCAAAAATAAGGCAAAGACCCCTTTTATTTTCTATTAAATTTTATGTCCTAGCTAAGAATGAAGTAAAAGATCATTACAAGAACCTGTACATTCAGATATTTATACCTGGGAATTGAAGACAATTGTTTTCTATTACATATAGACTCGTGGAAGCAGCCACACACTCAGGTGTTCATTCAAGGCCTCAGATATAGTATAGGAAGCAAATACATTTAGGAAATCATAAGGTCACAGTGTACTAACCCAAATCTATTTGCCTTACAGGACAGTACATTTGTAAATTGAAGACCTCCCTGAGAAATTACAACCAGGCGGTGTGTGTATGTATTTAGAAAACTGTCAGATGAGCCTAATGTCCTGAATGTTGTCCCTGCCCATCCTGTTCCCTGTGCTCTGTCTCTCCTGGTATCCCTCAAATAAACCTTTCACAGTTCTGTCTCTTTGTCAGCGTCTGCCTTCAGGAGGCCCTACAGTCACTCGCCTTCGAGTGCACAGTGTGAATCCCATACACAGAACAAACTGGCAGCAATGGTGGTGATGGAGGATATAGCAGGATTCCACGTTGTGGTATCTTTCCTGCAAGGGACGTAAGAAATCCTTCTGGGGAGGGGGACACATCTTGTATTTACGTCTGTTGGTGGTTGTATTAACTCAGGTGATACATACTCTTGAGCACATGGCACCTGCTAGTTTAGGCGGTGTGTGTCGATCGGCAGGACAGGGGTCTGTCCCCAGACAGCGGTCTGTTTTGACGGTGAGGAGTGAATGAAGCATCCCCTGTGGCCCTGGGACACTGGTGAGGAAGCCCTGCATTAATCCAGATTTTGTGCACTGGTTTCACATTACCAGCTGCCCCCCAACAGCAGGTGGGCTCTGAGCAGGGGCTGATGGTGTCAGTTTTCTTGGTAAGACCCTTGATGCCCCTAATCTTCCCACAGTGTCCTTGTTGGGGGATAGGAAGAGCAGCGGCCAATGACAGGAGACCCATTCCTCCCTCACCACACAGGAGGAGTTGGGTGTATGCCTCTGTTACTTTTTAGGTCGTTTACTCCAATCCATTCTGCCCCAGAACCCCATGATCTTGCAAAGCCCTCCTTCTTTCCAGGTTGTGGAAGCAGCCATCATCCAGTAGCTTTGGGGTCATGGCTGGGCCACTAAGGTGTCCAGGTTTTTCTGTCCAGGAGTGGCTGGTAACTGCACTGCTGCAGTCATGGTCAGCCGGAGCAGCCTTTGTAAATTAGATTGTCATGACCTGTGAACAGGGTCTGGGCCAAATGATGGCAGCAGAGAGGGGCAGACAGGAGAGGTGTTTCCCTGTGGTCTTGGACAGGGCTGACCATAGCAGAAGGCCTGAGGGCCTGGGGAGAGATAGGGAAAGAGACTGTCAGGGAGGGAGACACTGAATGAGTGGTGGGGGGAATGGGAAAGTCCTAGAAAGTGAGAGGAACAAAGAGAGAGATGGGGTAGAGAGAAGCAGAGACCAAGAGAAATTTCAAGGATGAAAAGAGGTTGCTGGTCTAGGTGTTGGAGGTGGACCATGGACCAGGGTGGAGGAGGTCGATGTAGGTGATCCGAATGTTGGGACCAGAGAAGGTGGGAAAGCAGGCGATCAGATTTCCCTGAGACCAAAGCTCCAACCTCGCTAGGGCTGAGCTTTGTAGAGGCCATTTCACTTGGGAAGATGGGCACACCTCCTTTTGCATGGGGTGGTGGGGCCAAGCCTCAGGATCTGTCATGGAGAGAGAGGGCTTGGCCGGACCTGAGCATGCTCTATCCCTCCAGCTGAGGGGCCATGGCTTTGAGCATTGTAGGGATTCCCAGGGCGGCCAGCAGAGGGCACCTGCGCACCTCCAACCCAGAGGGGGAGGTGTCTCTGCCTGTGCTGACCCAGGGCATCTCAGAGCAGGAAGGACTTCTGTAGTGGCCCAAGGATCCAGCCCCACTGTGGTTGCCCCAGGATAGAGAGCCAGAGCTGCGGATCCAGTAGGTTCTGCTGCCACCCTGTGGGAGACCGTGGGGGCTTTGCAGGAACTTGGTGCCTCCTGAGGTGCGACTGAGCAAAGCTACTTTGTTGGGTGAGTGCTGAGGAGGGGGCTCTGGGCGGCTCCCCCAGGACATGCTGGTAGGTGAGCAGCACAGTCGCTTGCATTTGGGGGGCTGTTCCCCTGGTTCATTCCTCCTTTTCCCTGAGTGTCTTTGAACAAGACCTCTTTTACTCAGGGATCCGTGGATTGAGGGGTCCTGCGACGTCACATCAGAGATGCTGTTTGGTTTGTTACAGTTGCAGGCTTGTTTCTGGGGAGAAATCCTGACTCCAGTTCAGAGAAATGGGAGCTGCATTCAGTTGGGACATGAATATAGGAACTGCTGTCAGAACCTTCTAGAATGAGGAGTTGAGATCCCACTTTCTGAGTTCTGCTGGAGCCAGAGCCCCAGGTAAGAGCACAGAGTGTCCTCCACTTAAACATGCTTTTATTAATTTGCAATCGTTATTTTTTTCCAACAATGTTACAGTAGTTGGAACTGACTGAAAACTTGACCGGTACTTGATGTCCTAAACCTTCCATGAGTTTACTGTTAAATTTACACCTGAAACATGATTTGTTATAATTATCCTTTCCTGTCTTCCTTGGAAGGAAACTCATCCATAATACCTTTCAAATGTACTCTTTATCTCATCTCCTTTTCTTTCTTCTTCTTCTTCTTCTTCTTCTTCTTCTTCTTCTTCCTTTTTTTTTTTTTAAGATTTTATGCCACCACCACGGTGGTGGGGCGGGGATGGCAGAGGGAGAATGTGACTCAACACTGAACAGGGACCCAGCATGGGACTCGATCTCAGGACCCTGAGATCAAGACCTGAGACAGACTCTTAAGTGACTGAGTCACCAAGGCGCCCCAGCTTATCTCTTTTCAACTGAGATTTGCCATGTTTTCTAATTTCTCATGAACCCTAACAATCTTCAATAGTTTTAAATTGGTTGCAGTTTACTAAAGCTCATTCACAGGATCCCACTGTGACTTCTTCTGTTGAAAGTGTCAACACCACTTCTAAATATATGGAAGATTATACTAACTAAGGAAAATTTGTGAATCATTGTTTGAAGGAAAAGCATGATGGTATATTTCTTTAAGATATTAAAATAGATGCTTACATCCACTGGTTCATGCACTTCCAACTTTTTTCTTTTATTTTCCTTTGTTGCTTATTTCTATTTCAGATATTATATTCCTGTATCTTCCTGAGTTTTACATCCCTCACATGGACTTTCAAGGATCCTTTCTGTCATTTGTAAGACAGAAGACAGACCAGGGGTGGAGCAAAATGGCGGAGGAGTAGGAGACCTGGATTTCGTCTGGTGTCAGGAATTCAGCTGAATAGGGATCAAACCATTCTGAACACCTACGAACTCAACGGGAGATCGAAGAAGAGACTAGCAAAAACTCTCTGAACAGAGAAGCAACCACGTACTAGAAAGTAGGACGTGAGGGGGCGGAGCAAGATGGCGGAGAAGTAGGAGACCTAGATTTCGTCTGGTCTCAAGAATTCAGCTGAATAGGGATCAAAACCATTCTGAACACCTACGAACTCAACAGGAGATCGAACAGGAGAGTAGCAACAACTCTCTGAACAGAGAAGCGACCACTTACTGGAAGGTAGGGCGTGTGGAGAAGTGAATCCGAGGCGATATTCGGGAGGATAGACAGCGGGGGAGGGGCCTCCGCCGGCCGCTTCTGGCAAGTGATAGAGCCGCGGAGCACAAAATCGGACCTTTTAGAAGTTGGCTCGGCGGAGGGACGTCGCTGCAGTGGCTAAGCGGGGGGTGGAGTCCTCCCGGGACAGTGTGGTCTCAGGACCCTTGGGGTCACAGAGAGACCAGGGGTGCCTGAGTGCACCAGAGCTCCCAGGTTCAGAGCGGGGAAGCCGGCTGCAGAGACGGAGCAGAGTCGCGGGCTTTCAGCTCGGGGTTGCGATAAACTGTGATCTGTGGCCCAGTCGGGGCACGGCTCCTCCAGCAGGGACCCAACAAGCAGCAGATCCGGGGAGACTCCCCTTACTTCCCGGGGAGGAGCGGTGCGGGAACGCACTGCAGGGATCTGCTGGGTTTGGAGACTCCGCGCAGGGTCGGGTGCCAGAGATAGCAACGCTCGATCACAGGCCAGGTGAGCACGGAGTGCGGCCGGAGATCGGGGACACGGAAGTGACTGCTTTTCTCTGGGGGCACGCTGAGGAGCGGGGCCCCGAGTTGTCAGCTCCTCCGGGTGGAGATTGGGAGGCCACCATTTCTGCCCTGGTCCTCCAAAGCTGTACCACGATCTTGCAGGGAACAAAAGCTCCTGAGAGCAAATCGGAGCACCTTCCTTAGCCCAGACCGACAAGGGCGGGGCAATTCTGCCTCCGGCAAAGACATTTGGAAACCACAGCAACAGGCCCCTCCCCCAGAAGATCAGCACAAAGAGCCAGCAAGCCAAGGCCAAGTTGATCGATCAAGGAGAATGGGAGAACTCCAGCGCTAGGGGAATCCTGCATATAGATTCATGGCTTTTTTTTTTTTTAACCATGATTCATTATTTCATCAAAGTTAATTTTTGTTGACTATTTTTTTTTATTTTTCTTTTTCCCTTTTTCAACCAACATCTTATCAATCCCCTTTAAAAAAAAAAAACATTTTTTATTTTTCATTTTTAGAGTCGTATTTTATCCCTTCATGGTAGTTACCCTCACTTTTGGCATATATATATAAGTTGTTCTCTCTTTTAAAATTTTGAGATACAGTTTCTTCTAACAGATAAAAATATACCCTAAATCACTAGTGTATGGTTCTGTTCTAGTCTCCTGCCTGATCACATTCTCTCCCTTTTTCTTTTTTCTTTTTTCTTAAATCTTCTTTCCTTTTTCAAACAACTTATCTTACCAAGTCCTTTTATAAAATCTTTTATAATTTTCATCTTTACAGTCATCTTCCATCCCTTCATTGTATCAACCCTTATTTGGTACATATATATCTTTCTTCCTTTAAAATTTTAGGAGGCACTTTTTTCTAACACACCAAAATACGGACAAAATTTAGTGTGTGGCACTGATCTATGCACTAGCCTGATCATATTTGATCATATTCTGCTTTTTTTGTATTGTTTTGTTTCTGTTTTTATCTTTTTTTTTCTTTTTTTTTTCTCTTTCTTTTTTCTTTCTTTCCCTTTCTTTTCCCCTGGTTTCAGGTCTTTTCTGATTTGTATACAGTATATTTCCTGGGGACGTTGTAAACCTGTTAGCATTTTGTTCTCTCATTCATCTATTCTCCTCTGGACAAAATGACAAGACGAAAGAAATCACCTCAGCAAAAAGAACAAGAGGTAGTACCGTCAGCCAGGGACCTACTCAATACGTACATTACTACGATGTCAGACCTAGAATTCAGAATCATGATTTTAAAGATATTAGCTGGGCTTGAAAAAAGCGTGGAAGTTATTAGAGAAACCCTTTCTGGAGAAATAAAAGAACTAAAATCTAACCAAATCGAAATCAAAAAGGCTATTGATGAGGTGCAATAAAAAATGGGGTCACTAACTGCTAGGATAAATGAGGCAGAAGAGAGAATCAGCGATATAGAAGACCAAATGATGGAAAATAAAGAGGCTGAGAAAAAGAGAGAGAAACAACTACAGGATCACGAGGGCAGAATTCGAGAGATAAGTGATACGATAAGACGAAACAACATTAGAATAATTGGGATCCCAGAAGAAGAAGAGAGAGAGAGAGGGGCAGAAGGTATATTGGAGCAAATTATAGCAGAGAACTTCCCTAATGTGAGGAAGGAAACAGGCATTAAAATCCAGGAGGCACAGAGAACCCCTCTCAAAATCAATAATAATAGGTCAACACCCCGACACCTAATAGTAAAACTCACGAGTCTCAGAGACAGAAAATCCTGAAAGCAGCTCGGGAGAAGAGATATGTAACCTACAATGGTAGAAACATTAGATTGGCAACAGACCTATCCACAGAGACCTGGCAGGCCAGAAAGGACTGGCAAGATATCTTCAGAGCACTAAACGAGAAAAATATGCAGCCAAGAATACTATACCCAGCTAGGCTATCATTGAAAATAGAAGGAGAGATAAAAAGCTTCCAGAACAAACAAAAACTAAAGGAATTTGCAAACACGAAACCAGCCCTCCAAGAAATATTGAAAGGGGTCCTCTAAGCAAAGAGAGAACCTAAAAGCAGCAAAGAGCAGAAACGAACACAGACAACAGACAGTTAACAGTCACCTTACAGGTAATACAGTGGCACTAAATTCATACCTTTCAATAGTTACCCTGAATGTAAATGGGCTAAATGCCCCAATCAAAAGACACAGGCTATCAGATTGGATTAAAAAACAAGACCCATCGATATGCTGTCTGTAAGAGACTCATTTTAGACCCAAAGACACCCCCAGATTGAAAGTGAGGGGGTGGAAAACCATTTACCATGCTAATGGACACCAAAAGAAAGCTGGGGTGGCAATCCTTATATCAGACAAACTAGATTTTAAAACAAAGACTGTAATAAGAGATGAAGAAGGGCACTATATCCCACTTAAAGGGTCTATCCAACAAGAAGATCTAACAATGGTAAATATCTATGCCCCGAACATGGGAGCAGCCAATTATATAAGGCGATTAATAACAAAAGCAAAGAAACACATTGACAACAATACAATAATAGTGGAGGACTTTAACACCCCCCTGACTGAAATGGACAGATCATCTAAGCAAAAGATCAGCAAGGAAATAAAGACTTTAAATGACACACTGGACCAAATGGACTTCACGGACATATTCAGAACATTCTATCCCAAAGCAACGGAATACACATTCTTCTCTAGTGCCCATGGAACATTCTCCAGAATTGATCACATCCTAGGTCACAAATCAGGTCTCAACCGGTACCAAAAGATTGGGATCATTCCCTGCATATTTTCAGACCACAATGCTTTGAAACTAGAACTCAACCATAAGAGGAAAGTCGGAAAGAACTCAAATACATGGAGGCTAAACAGCATCCTACTAAAGAATGAATGGGTCAACCAAGAAATTAAATAAGAATTTAAAAAATTCATGGAAACCAATGAAAATGAAAACACAACTGTTCAAAATCTTTGGAATACAGCAAAGGCCGTCCTGAGAGGAAAGTATATAGCAATACAAGCCTTTCTCAAGAAACAAGAAAGGTCTCAAATACACAAACTAACCCTACACCTAAAGGAGCTGGAGAAAGAACAGCAAATAAAGCCTAAACCTAGCAGGAGAAGAGAAATCATTAAGATCAGAGCAGAAATCAATGAACTAGAAACCGAAAGAACAGTAGAACAGATCAACGAAACTAGGAGCTGGTTCTTTGAAAGAATTGACAAGATTGATAAACCCCTGGCCAGACTGATCAAAAAGAAAAGAGAAATGACCCAAATCAACAAAATCATGAATGAAAGAGGAGAGATCACAACCAACACGAAAGAAATACAAACAATTATAAGAACATATTATGAGCAACTCTATGCCAGCAAATTAGATAACCTGGAAGAAATGGGTGCATTCCTAGAGATGTATCAACTACCAAAATTGAACCAGGAAGAAATAGAAAACCTGACCAGACCTATAACCACTAAGGAAATTGAAACAGTCATCAAAAATCTCCCAAGAAAGAAAAGCCCAGGGCCAGATGGCTTCCCAGGGGAATTCTATCAGACATTTCAAGAAGAATTAATACCTATTCTCCTGAAACTGTTCCAAAAAATAGAAATGGAAGGGAAACTTCCAAACTCATTTTATGAGGGCAGCATTACCTTGATCCCAAAACCAGACAAAGACCCCATCAAAAAAGAGAATTACAGACCAATATCCTTGATGAACATGGATGCAAAAATTCTCACCAAAATACTAGGCAATAGGATCCAACAGTACATTAAAAGGATTATTCACCATGACCAAGTGGGATTTATTCCTGGGCTGCAAGGCTGGTTCAACATCTGCAAATCAATCAACGTGATAAAATAGATTAACAAAGAAAGAACAAGAACCATATGATCCTCTCAATAGATGCAGAAAAAGCATTTGACAAAGTACAACATCCTTTCTTGATGAAAACTCTTCAGAGTATAGGGATAGAGGGTACATACCTCAATATCATAAAAGCCATCTATGAAAAACCTACAGCGAATATCATTTTCAATGAGGAAAGGCTGAGAGCTTTTCCCCTAAGGTCAGGAACGCGGCAGGGATGTCCACTCTCACCACTGCTATTCAACATAGTATTAGAAGTCCTAGCCACAGCAATCAGACAACAAAAAGAAATCAAAGGCATCCAAATCGGCAAAGAGGAAGTCAAACTCTCACTCTTTGCAGATGATATGATACTGTATGTGGAAAACCCAAAAGACTCCACCCCAAAACTGCTAGAACTCATACAGGAATTCAGTCAAGTAGCAGGATATAAAATCAATGCACAGAAATCAGTGGCATTCCTATACACCAACAACAAGACCGAAGAGAGACAAATCAAGGAGTCTATCCAATTTACAACTGCACCCAAAACCATTAGATACCTAGGAATAAATCTAACCAAAGAGGCAAAGGATCTGTACTCAGAAAACTATAAAATACTCATGAAAGAAATTGAAGAAGACACAAAGAAATGGAAAAACGTTCCATGCTCATGGATTGGGAGAATCAACATTGTGAAGATGTCAATGCTACCTAGAGCAATCTACACATTCAATGCAATCCCTATGAAAATACCATCCACTTTTTTCAAAGAAATGGAACAAATAATCCTAAAATTTGTATGGAACCAGAAGAGACCCCGAATAGCCAGAGGAATACTGAAAAAGAAAAGCAAAGCTGGCGGCATCACAATTCCGGACTTCCAGCTCTATTACAAAGCTGTCATCATCAAGACAGTATGGTACTGGCACAAAAACAGACACATCGATCAATGGAACAGAATCGAGAGCCCAGAAATGGACCCTCAACTCTATGGTCAACTTATCTTTGACAAAGCAGGAAAGAATGTCCAATGGCAAAAAGACAGTCTCTTCAACAAATGGTGTTGGGAAAATTGGACAGCCACATACAGAAGAATGAAACTGGACCATTTCCTTACACCACACACAAAAATAGACTCCAAATGGTTGAAAGACCTAAACGTGAGACAGGAGTCCATCAAAATCCTAAAGGAGAACACAGGTAGCAACCTTTTCGACCTTAGCCGCAGCAACTGCTTCCTAGAAACATCGCCAAAGGCACGGGAAGCCAGGGCAAAAATGAACTATTGGGATTTCATCAAGATAAAAAGCTTTTGCACAGCAAAAGAAACAGTCCACAAAACCAAAAGACAACCGACGGAATGGGAGAAAATATTTGCAAATGACATATCAGATAAAGGGCTAGTATCCAAAATCTATAAAGAACTTATCAAACTCAACACCCAAAGAACAAATAATCCAATCAAGAAATGGGCAGAAGACATGAACAGACATTTCTCCAAAGAAGACATCCAAATGGCCAACAGGCACATGAAAAAGTGCTCAACATCGCTCGGCATCAGGGAAATCCAAATCAAAACTTCAATGAGATACCACCTCACACCTGTCAGAATGGCTAAAATTAACAAGTCAGGGAACGACAGATGTTGGCGGGGATGTGGAGAAAGGGGAACCCTCCTACACTGTTGGTGGGAATGCAAGCTGGTGCAACCCCTCTGGAAAACAGTATGGAGGTTCCTCAAACAGTTGAAATTAGAGCGACCGTTCGATCCAGCAATTGCACTACTGGGTATTTACCACAAAGATACAAATGTAGGGACCCGAAGGGGTACGTGTACCCCAATGTTTATAGCAGCAATGTCCACAATAGCCAAACTGTGGAAAGAGCCAAGATGCCCATCGACAGATGAATGGATAAAGAAGAGGTGGTATATATACACAATGGAATATTATGCAGCCATCCAAAGGAATGAGATCTTGCCATTTGCAACGACATGGATGGAACTGGAGGGTGTTATGCTGAGTGAAATGTCAATCAGAGAAAGACAATTATCACATGACCTCACTGATATGAGGAATTCTTCATCTCAGGAAACAAACTGAGTGTTACTGGAGTGGTTGGGGGTGGGAGGGATGGGGTGGCTGGGTGATAGACATTGGGGAGGGTATGTGCTACGGTGAGCGCTGTGAATTGTGTAAGACTGTTGAATCACAGATCTCTACTTCTGAAACAAATAATGCAACATATTTTAAGAAAAAAGAAAAAGAAGAAGATAACAGGAGAAGAAGAAAAGGGGAGTATGTCAGAGGGGGAGACGAACCATGAGAGATGATGGACTCTGAAAAACAAACTGAGGGTTCTAGAGGGGAGGGGGTAGGGGGATGGGTTAGCCTGGTGATGGGTATTGAGGAGGGCACGTTCTGCATGGAGCAGTGGGTGTTATGAACAAACAATGAATCATGGAACACTGCATCAAAAACTAATGATGTAATATATGGTGATTAACATAACAATAAAAAAATAAAAAAAAAAAGAAACAGTCCAGAAAACCAAAAGACAACCGACAGAATGGAAGAAAATATTTGCAAATGACATATCAGATAAAGGGCTAGTATCCAAAATCTATAAAGAACTTATCAAACTCAACACCCAAAGAACAAATAATCCAATCAAGAAATGGGCAGAAGACATGAACAGACATTTTTCAAAAGAAGACATCCAAATGGCCAACAGACTCATGAAAAACTGCTCAACATCGCTCGGCATCAGGGAAATCCAAATCAAAACCTCAATGAGACACCACCTCACACCAGTCAGAATGGCTAGAATTAACAAGTCAGGAAATGACAGATGTTGGCGGGGATGCAGAGAAAGGGGAACCCTCCTACACTGTTGGTGGGAATGCAAGCTGGTGCAACCACTCTGGAAAACAGTATGGAGGTTCCTCAAACGGTTGAAAATAGAGCTACCATGCGATCCAGGAATTGCACTACGGGGTATTTACCACAAAGATACAAATGTAGGGATCCGAAGGGGTACGTGCACCCCGATGTTTATAGCAGCAATGTCCACAATAGCCAAACTGTGGAAAGAGCCAAGATGTCCATTGACAGATGAATGGATAAAAGGTGGTATATATACACAATGGAATATTATGCAGTCATCAAAAGGAATGAAATCTTGCCATTTGCAATGACATGGATGGAACTGGAGGGTGTTATGCTGAGTGAAATAAGTCAATCAGAGAAAGACATCTATCATATCACCTCAGTGATATGAGGAATTCTTAATCTCAGGAAAGGAACGGAGTGTTGCTGGAGTGGTGGGGAGTGGGAGGGATGGGGTGGCTGGGTGATAGGCATTGGGGAGGGTATGTGCTATGGTGGGTACTGTGAATTGTGCAAGACTGTTGAATCACAGATCTGTACTTCTGAAACAAATAATGCAACATTTGTTAAGAAAAAAGAAAAAGAAGATAGCAGGATGGGAAGAAAGAAGGGGAGTAAGTCGGAGGGGGAGACGAACCATGAGAGACGATGGACTCTGAAAAACAAACTGAGGGTTCTAGAGGGGAGGGGGTTGGAGGGATGGGTTAGCCTGGTGATGGGTATTAAAGAGGGCACGTTCGGGTGGCGGAGCAAGATGGTGGAGGAGTAGTAGACCTAGATTTCGTCTGGTCTCAGGAATTCAGCTGAATGGGGATCAAACCATTCTGAGCACCCACGAACTCAACAGGAGATCGAAGAGGAGAGTAGCAACAACTATCTGAACAGAGAAGCGACCACTTACTGAAAGAGTCATATTTTATCCCTTCATAGTAGTTACCCTTATTTTTGGCATATATATATAAGTTGTTCTCTCTTTAAAATTTTGAGATACAGTATCTTCTAACAGATAAAAATATACCCTAAATCACTAGTGTATGGTTCTGTTCTAGTCTCCTGCCTGATCACATTCTCTCCCTTTTTCTTTTCTTTTTTTTTCTTAAATCTTCTTTCCTTTTTCAAACAACTTATCTTACCAAGTCCTTTTATAAAATCTTTTATAATTTTCATCTTTACAGTCATCTTCCATCCCTTCATTGTATCAACCCTTATTTGGTACATATATGTCTTTCTTCCTTTAAAATTTTAGGAGGCACTTTTTTCTAACAGACCAAAATACGCCCAAAATCTAGTGTGTGGCGCTGATCTATGCACTAGCCTGATCATATTTGATCACATTCTGCTTTTTTTGTATTGTTCTGTTTTTGTTTTTATCTTTTTTTCTTTTCTTTTTTTTTTCTCTTTCTTTTTTCTTTCTTTCCCTTTCTTTTCCCCTGGTTTCAGGTCTTTTCTGATTTGTATACAGTATATTTGCTGGGGACATTGTAAACCTGTTAGCATTTTGTTCTCTCATTCATCTATTCTCCTCTGGACAAAATGACAAGACGAAAGAAATCACCTCAGCAAAAAGAACAAGAGGTAGTACCGTCAGCCAGGGACCTACTCAATACGGACATTAGTACGATGTCGGACCTAGAGTTCAGAATCATGACTTTAAAAATACTAGCTGGGCTTGAAAAAAGCGTGGAAGTTATTAGAGAAACCCTTTCTGGAGAAATAAAAGAACTAAAATCTAACCAAGTCGAAATCAAAAAGGCTATTGAGGAGGTGCAATCAAAATTGGGGGCACTAACTGCTAGGATAAATGAGGCAGAAGAGAGAATCAGCGATATAGAAGACCAAATGATGGAAAATAAAGAGGCTGAGAAAAAGAGGGAGAAACAACTACAGGATCACGAGGGCAGATTTCGAGAGATAAGTGATTCGATAAGACAAAACAACATTGGAATAATTGGGATCCCAGAAGAAGAAGAGAGAGAGAGGGGGGCAGAAGGTATATTGGAGCAAATGATAGCAGAGAACTTCCCTAGTGTGAGGAAGGAAACAGGCATCAAAATCCAGGAGGCACACAGAACCCCTCTCAAAATCAATAAAAATAGGTCAACACCCCGACATCTAATAGTAAAACTGACGAGTCTCAGAGACAGAAAATCCTGAAAGCAGCTCGGGAGAAGAGATATGTAACCTACAATGGTAGAAACATTAGATTGGCAACAGACCTATCCACAGAGACCTGGCAGGCCAGAAAGGACTGGCAAGATATCTTCAGAGCACTAAACGAGAAAAATATGCAGCCAAGAATACTATATCCAGCGAGGCTGTCATTGAAAATAGAAGGAGAGATAAAAAGCTTCCAGAACAAACAAACACTAAAGGAATTTGCAAACACGAAACCAGCCCTCCAAGAAATATTGAAAGGGGTCCTCTAAGCTAAGAGAGAGCCTAAAAGCACCAAAGATCAGAAAGGAACACAGACAACATACAAGTAACAGTCACCTTACAGGCAATACAATGGCACTAAATTCATATCTTTCAATAGTTACCCTGAATGTAAATGGGCTCAATACCCCAATCAAAAGATACAGGCTATCAGATTGGATTAAAAAACAAGACCCATCCATATGCTGTCTGCAAGAGACTCATTTTAGACCCAAAAACACCCCCAGATTGAAAGTGAGGGGGTGGAAAACCATTTACCATGCTAATGGACACCAAAAGAAAGCTGGGGTGGCAATCCTTATATCAGACAAACTAGATTTTAAAACAAAGACTGTAATAAGAGATGAGGAAGGACACTATATCCTACTTAAAGGGTCTATCCAACAAGAAGATCTAACAATTGTAAATATCTATGCCCCGAACATGGGAGCAGCCAATTATATAAGGCAATTAATCACAAAAGCAAAGAAACACATTGACAACAATACAATAATAGTGGGGGACTTTAACACCCCCCTGACTGAAATGGACAGATCATCTCAGCAAAAGATCAACAAGGAAATAAAGACTTTAAATGACACACCGGACCAAATGGACTTCACAGACATATTCAGAACATTCCATCCCAAAGCAACGGAATACACATTCTTCTCTAGTGCCCATGGAACATTCTCCAGAACTGATCACATCCTAGGTCACAAATCAGGTCTCAACCGGTACCAAAAGATTGGGATCATTCCCTGCATATTTTCAGACCACAATGCTTTGAAACTAGAACTCAATCACAAGAGGAAAGTCGGAAAAAACTCAAATACATGGAGGCTAAAGAGCATCCTACTAAAGAATGAATGGGTCAACCAGGAAATTAAAGAAGAATTAAACAAATTCATGGAAACCAATGAAAATGAAAACACAACTGTTCAAAATCTTTGGGATACAGCAAAGGCAGTCCTGAGAGGAAAGTATATAGCAATACAAGCCTTTCTCAAGAAACAAGAAAGGTCTCAAATACACAACCTATCCCTACACCTAAAGGAGCTGGAGAAAGAACAGCAAATAAAGCCTAACCCAGCAGGAGAAGAGAAATAATAAAGATCAGAGCAGAAATCAATGAACTAGAAACCAAAAGAACAGTAGAACAGATCAACGAAACTAGGAGCTGGTTCTTTGAAAGACTTTACAAGATTGATAAACCCCTGGCCAGACTGATCAAAAAGAAAAGAGAAATGACCCAAATCAACAAAATCATGAATGAAAGAGGAGAGATCACAACCAACACCAATAAAATACAAACAATTATAAGAACATAGTATGAGCAACTCTATGCCAGCAAATTAGATAACCTGGAAGAAATGGGTGCATTCCTAGAGATGTATCAACTACAAAAACTGAACCAGGAAGAAATAGAAAACCTGAACAGACCTATAACCACTAAGGAAATTGAAGCAGTCATGCAAAATCTCCCAACAAACAAAAGCCGAGGGCCAGATGGCTTCCAAGGGAAATTCTATCAGACATTTCAAGAAGAATTAATACCTATTCTCCTGAAACTGTTCCAAAAAAGAGAAATGGAAGGAAAACTTCCAAATTCATTTTATGAGGCCACCATTACCTTGATCCCAAAACCAGACAAAGATCCCATCAAAAAGGAGAATTACAGACCAATATCCTTGATGAACATGGATGCAAAAATTCTCACCAAAATACTAGCCAATAGGATCCAAAAGTACATTAAAAGGATTATTCACCACGACCAAGTGGGATTTATCCCTGGGCTGCAAGCCTGGTTCAACATCCGCAAATCAATCGACGTGATACAATACATTAACAAAAGAAAGAACAAGAATCATAGGATCCTCTCAATAGATGCAGAAAAAGCATTTGACAAAGTACAGCATCCTTTCTTGATCAAAACTCTTCAGAGTATAGGGATAGAGGGTACATACCTCAATATCATAAAAGCCATCTACGAAAAACCTACAGCGAATATCATTCTCAATGGGGAAAGCCTGAGAGCTTTTCCCCTAAGGTCAGGAACGCGGCAGGGATGTCCACTCTCACCACTGCCATTCAACATAGTATTAGAAGTCCTAGCCACAGCAATCAGAGAACAAAAAGAAATCAAAGGCATCCAAATGGGCAAAGAGGAAGTCAAACTCTCATCTTTGCAGATGGTATGATACTTTATGTTGAAAACCCAAAATACTCCACCCCAAAACTGCTAGAACTCATACAGGAATTCAGTCAAGTAGCAGGCTATAAAATCAATGCACAGAAATCAGTGGCATTCCTATACACCAACAACAAGACAGAAGAGAGACAAATCAAGGATTCGATCCCATTCACAATTGCACCCAAAACCATAAGATACCTAGGAATAAATTTAACCAAAGAGGCAAAGGATCTGTACTCAGAAAACTATAAAATACTCAGGAAAGAAATCGAAGAAGACACAAAGAAATGAAAAAAAGTTCCATGGTCTTGGATTGGAAGAACCAACATTGTGAAGATGTCAATGCTACCTAGAGCCATCTACACATTCAATGCAATCCCCATCAAAATACCATCCACTTTTTTTCAAAGAAATGGAACAAATAATCCTAAAATTTCTATGGAACCACAAGAGACCCCGAATAGCCAGAGGAATCTTGAAAAAGAAAAGCAAAGCTGGCGGCATCACAATTCCGGACTTCCAGCTCTATTACAAATCTGTCATCATCAAGACAGTATGGTACTGGCACAAAAACAGACACATAGATCAATGGAACAGAATCGAGGGCCCAGAAATGGACCCTCAACTCTATGGTCAACTTATCTTCGACAAAGCAGGAAAGAATGTCCAATGGAAAAAAGACAGTCTCTTCAATAAATAGCGTTGGGAAAATTGGACAGCCACATGCAGAAGAATGAAACTGGACCATTTCCTTACACCGCACACAAAAATAGACTCCAAATGGTTGAAAGACCTAAACGTGAGACAGGAGTCCATCCAAATCCTAAAGGAGAACACAGGTAGCAACCTCTTCGACCTCAGCCACAGCAACTTCTTCCTAGAAACATCGCCAAAGGCACGGGAAGCCAGGGCAAAAATGAACTATTGGGATTTCATCAAGATAAAACCTTTTGCACAGCAAAAGAAACAGTCCATGAAACCAAAAGACAACCGACAGAATGGAAGAAAATATTTGCAAATGACATATCAGATAAAGGGCTAGTATCCAAAATCTATAAAGAACTTATCAAACTCAACACCCAAAGAACAAATAATCCAATCAAGAAATGGGCAGAAGACATGAACAGACATTTTTCAAAAGAAGACATCCAAATGGCCAACAGACTCATGAAAAACTGCTCAACATCGCTCGGCATCAGGGAAATCCAAATCAAAACCTCAATGAGACACCACCTCACACCAGTCAGAATGGCTAGAATTAACAAGTCAGGAAATGACAGATGTTGGCGGGGATGCAGAGAAAGGGGAACCCTCCTACACTGTTGGTGGGAATGCAAGCTGGTGCAACCACTCTGGAAAACAGTATGGAGGTTCCTCAAACGGTTGAAAATAGAGCTACCATGCGATCCAGGAATTGCACTACGGGGTATTTACCACAAAGATACAAATGTAGGGATCCGAAGGGGTACGTGCACCCCGATGTTTATAGCAGCAATGTCCACAATAGCCAAACTGTGGAAAGAGCCAAGATGTCCATTGACAGATGAATGGATAAAAGGTGGTATATATACACAATGGAATATTATGCAGTCATCAAAAGGAATGAAATCTTGCCATTTGCAATGACATGGATGGAACTGGAGGGTGTTATGCTGAGTGAAATAAGTCAATCAGAGAAAGACATCTATCATATCACCTCAGTGATATGAGGAATTCTTAATCTCAGGAAAGGAACGGAGTGTTGCTGGAGTGGTGGGGAGTGGGAGGGATGGGGTGGCTGGGTGATAGGCATTGGGGAGGGTATGTGCTATGGTGGGTACTGTGAATTGTGCAAGACTGTTGAATCACAGATCTGTACTTCTGAAACAAATAATGCAACATTTGTTAAGAAAAAAGAAAAAGAAGATAGCAGGATGGGAAGAAAGAAGGGGAGTAAGTCGGAGGGGGAGACGAACCATGAGAGACGATGGACTCTGAAAAACAAACTGAGGGTTCTAGAGGGGAGGGGGTTGGAGGGATGGGTTAGCCTGGTGATGGGTATTAAAGAGGGCACGTTCGGGTGGCGGAGCAAGATGGTGGAGGAGTAGTAGACCTAGATTTCGTCTGGTCTCAGGAATTCAGCTGAATGGGGATCAAACCATTCTGAGCACCCACGAACTCAACAGGAGATCGAAGAGGAGAGTAGCAACAACTATCTGAACAGAGAAGCGACCACTTACTGAAAGAGTCATATTTTATCCCTTCATAGTAGTTACCCTTATTTTTGGCATATATATATAAGTTGTTCTCTCTTTAAAATTTTGAGATACAGTATCTTCTAACAGATAAAAATATACCCTAAATCACTAGTGTATGGTTCTGTTCTAGTCTCCTGCCTGATCACATTCTCTCCCTTTTTCTTTTCTTTTTTTTTCTTAAATCTTCTTTCCTTTTTCAAACAACTTATCTTACCAAGTCCTTTTATAAAATCTTTTATAATTTTCATCTTTACAGTCATCTTCCATCCCTTCATTGTATCAACCCTTATTTGGTACATATATGTCTTTCTTCCTTTAAAATTTTAGGAGGCACTTTTTTCTAACAGACCAAAATACGCCCAAAATCTAGTGTGTGGCGCTGATCTATGCACTAGCCTGATCATATTTGATCACATTCTGCTTTTTTTGTATTGTTCTGTTTTTGTTTTTATCTTTTTTTCTTTTCTTTTTTTTTCTCTTTCTTTTTTCTTTCTTTCCCTTTCTTTTCCCCTGGTTTCAGGTCTTTTCTGATTTGTATACAGTATATTTGCTGGGGACATTGTAAACCTGTTAGCATTTTGTTCTCTCATTCATCTATTCTCCTCTGGACAAAATGACAAGACGAAAGAAATCACCTCAGCAAAAAGAACAAGAGGTAGTACCGTCAGCCAGGGACCTACTCAATACGGACATTAGTACGATGTCGGACCTAGAGTTCAGAATCATGACTTTAAAAATACTAGCTGGGCTTGAAAAAAGCGTGGAAGTTATTAGAGAAACCCTTTCTGGAGAAATAAAAGAACTAAAATCTAACCAAGTCGAAATCAAAAAGGCTATTGAGGAGGTGCAATCAAAATTGGGGGCACTAACTGCTAGGATAAATGAGGCAGAAGAGAGAATCAGCGATATAGAAGACCAAATGATGGAAAATAAAGAGGCTGAGAAAAAGAGGGAGAAACAACTACAGGATCACGAGGGCAGATTTCGAGAGATAAGTGATTCGATAAGACAAAACAACATTGGAATAATTGGGATCCCAGAAGAAGAAGAGAGAGAGAGGGGGGCAGAAGGTATATTGGAGCAAATGATAGCAGAGAACTTCCCTAGTGTGAGGAAGGAAACAGGCATCAAAATCCAGGAGGCACACAGAACCCCTCTCAAAATCAATAAAAATAGGTCAACACCCCGACATCTAATAGTAAAACTGACGAGTCTCAGAGACAGAAAATCCTGAAAGCAGCTCGGGAGAAGAGATATGTAACCTACAATGGTAGAAACATTAGATTGGCAACAGACCTATCCACAGAGACCTGGCAGGCCAGAAAGGACTGGCAAGATATCTTCAGAGCACTAAACGAGAAAAATATGCAGCCAAGAATACTATATCCAGCGAGGCTGTCATTGAAAATAGAAGGAGAGATAAAAAGCTTCCAGAACAAACAAACACTAAAGGAATTTGCAAACACGAAACCAGCCCTCCAAGAAATATTGAAAGGGGTCCTCTAAGCTAAGAGAGAGCCTAAAAGCACCAAAGATCAGAAAGGAACACAGACAACATACAAGTAACAGTCACCTTACAGGCAATACAATGGCACTAAATTCATATCTTTCAATAGTTACCCTGAATGTAAATGGGCTCAATACCCCAATCAAAAGATACAGGCTATCAGATTGGATTAAAAAACAAGACCCATCCATATGCTGTCTGCAAGAGACTCATTTTAGACCCAAAAACACCCCCAGATTGAAAGTGAGGGGGTGGAAAACCATTTACCATGCTAATGGACACCAAAAGAAAGCTGGGGTGGCAATCCTTATATCAGACAAACTAGATTTTAAAACAAAGACTGTAATAAGAGATGAGGAAGGACACTATATCCTACTTAAAGGGTCTATCCAACAAGAAGATCTAACAATTGTAAATATCTATGCCCCGAACATGGGAGCAGCCAATTATATAAGGCAATTAATCACAAAAGCAAAGAAACACATTGACAACAATACAATAATAGTGGGGGACTTTAACACCCCCCTGACTGAAATGGACAGATCATCTCAGCAAAAGATCAACAAGGAAATAAAGACTTTAAATGACACACCGGACCAAATGGACTTCACAGACATATTCAGAACATTCCATCCCAAAGCAACGGAATACACATTCTTCTCTAGTGCCCATGGAACATTCTCCAGAACTGATCACATCCTAGGTCACAAATCAGGTCTCAACCGGTACCAAAAGATTGGGATCATTCCCTGCATATTTTCAGACCACAATGCTTTGAAACTAGAACTCAATCACAAGAGGAAAGTCGGAAAAAACTCAAATACATGGAGGCTAAAGAGCATCCTACTAAAGAATGAATGGGTCAACCAGGAAATTAAAGAAGAATTAAACAAATTCATGGAAACCAATGAAAATGAAAACACAACTGTTCAAAATCTTTGGGATACAGCAAAGGCAGTCCTGAGAGGAAAGTATATAGCAATACAAGCCTTTCTCAAGAAACAAGAAAGGTCTCAAATACACAACCTATCCCTACACCTAAAGGAGCTGGAGAAAGAACAGCAAATAAAGCCTAACCCAGCAGGAGAAGAGAAATAATAAAGATCAGAGCAGAAATCAATGAACTAGAAACCAAAAGAACAGTAGAACAGATCAACGAAACTAGGAGCTGGTTCTTTGAAAGACTTTACAAGATTGATAAACCCCTGGCCAGACTGATCAAAAAGAAAAGAGAAATGACCCAAATCAACAAAATCATGAATGAAAGAGGAGAGATCACAACCAACACCAATAAAATACAAACAATTATAAGAACATAGTATGAGCAACTCTATGCCAGCAAATTAGATAACCTGGAAGAAATGGGTGCATTCCTAGAGATGTATCAACTACAAAAACTGAACCAGGAAGAAATAGAAAACCTGAACAGACCTATAACCACTAAGGAAATTGAAGCAGTCATGCAAAATCTCCCAACAAACAAAAGCCGAGGGCCAGATGGCTTCCAAGGGAAATTCTATCAGACATTTCAAGAAGAATTAATACCTATTCTCCTGAAACTGTTCCAAAAAAGAGAAATGGAAGGAAAACTTCCAAATTCATTTTATGAGGCCACCATTACCTTGATCCCAAAACCAGACAAAGATCCCATCAAAAAGGAGAATTACAGACCAATATCCTTGATGAACATGGATGCAAAAATTCTCACCAAAATACTAGCCAATAGGATCCAAAAGTACATTAAAAGGATTATTCACCACGACCAAGTGGGATTTATCCCTGGGCTGCAAGCCTGGTTCAACATCCGCAAATCAATCGACGTGATACAATACATTAACAAAAGAAAGAACAAGAATCATAGGATCCTCTCAATAGATGCAGAAAAAGCATTTGACAAAGTACAGCATCCTTTCTTGATCAAAACTCTTCAGAGTATAGGGATAGAGGGTACATACCTCAATATCATAAAAGCCATCTACGAAAAACCTACAGCGAATATCATTCTCAATGGGGAAAGCCTGAGAGCTTTTCCCCTAAGGTCAGGAACGCGGCAGGGATGTCCACTCTCACCACTGCCATTCAACATAGTATTAGAAGTCCTAGCCACAGCAATCAGAGAACAAAAAGAAATCAAAGGCATCCAAATGGGCAAAGAGGAAGTCAAACTCTCATCTTTGCAGATGGTATGATACTTTATGTTGAAAACCCAAAATACTCCACCCCAAAACTGCTAGAACTCATACAGGAATTCAGTCAAGTAGCAGGCTATAAAATCAATGCACAGAAATCAGTGGCATTCCTATACACCAACAACAAGACAGAAGAGAGACAAATCAAGGATTCGATCCCATTCACAATTGCACCCAAAACCATAAGATACCTAGGAATAAATTTAACCAAAGAGGCAAAGGATCTGTACTCAGAAAACTATAAAATACTCAGGAAAGAAATCGAAGAAGACACAAAGAAATGAAAAAAAGTTCCATGGTCTTGGATTGGAAGAACCAACATTGTGAAGATGTCAATGCTACCTAGAGCCATCTACACATTCAATGCAATCCCCATCAAAATACCATCCACTTTTTTTCAAAGAAATGGAACAAATAATCCTAAAATTTCTATGGAACCACAAGAGACCCCGAATAGCCAGAGGAATCTTGAAAAAGAAAAGCAAAGCTGGCGGCATCACAATTCCGGACTTCCAGCTCTATTACAAATCTGTCATCATCAAGACAGTATGGTACTGGCACAAAAACAGACACATAGATCAATGGAACAGAATCGAGGGCCCAGAAATGGACCCTCAACTCTATGGTCAACTTATCTTCGACAAAGCAGGAAAGAATGTCCAATGGAAAAAAGACAGTCTCTTCAATAAATAGCGTTGGGAAAATTGGACAGCCACATGCAGAAGAATGAAACTGGACCATTTCCTTACACCGCACACAAAAATAGACTCCAAATGGTTGAAAGACCTAAACGTGAGACAGGAGTCCATCCAAATCCTAAAGGAGAACACAGGTAGCAACCTCTTCGACCTCAGCCACAGCAACTTCTTCCTAGAAACATCGCCAAAGGCACGGGAAGCCAGGGCAAAAATGAACTATTGGGATTTCATCAAGATAAAACCTTTTGCACAGCAAAAGAAACAGTCCATGAAACCAAAAGACAACCGACAGAATGGAAGAAAATATTTGCAAATGACATATCAGATAAAGGGCTAGTATCCAAAATCTATAAAGAACTTATCAAACTCAACACCCAAAGAACAAATAATCCAATCAAGAAATGGGCAGAAGACATGAATAGACATTTTTCCAAAGAAGACATCCAAATGGCCAACAGGCACATGAAAAAGTGCTCAACATCGCTCGGCATCAGGGAAATCCAAATCAAAACCTCAATGAGATACCACCTCACACCCGTCAGAATGGCTAAAATTAACAAGTCAGGGAACGACAGATGTTGGCGGGGATGTGGAGAAAGGGAAACCCTCCTACACTGTTGGTGGGAATGCAAGCTGGTCCAACCACTCTGGAAAACAGTATGGAGGTTCCTCAAACAGTTGAAATTAGAGCTACCATTCGATCCAGCAATTGCACTACTGGGTATTTACCCCAAAGATACAATTTTAGGGACCCGAAGGTGTACGTGCACCCCAATGTTTATAGCAGCAATGTCCACAATAGCCAAACTGTGGAAAGAGCCAAGATGTCCATCGACAGATGAATGGAGAAAGAAGAGGTGGTATATATACACAATGGGATATTATGCAGCCATCAAATGGAATGCGATCTTGCCATTTGCAACGACGTGGATGGAACTGGAGGGTGTTATGCTGAGTGAAATAAGTCAATCAGAGAAAGACATGTATCACATGACCTCACTGATATGAGGAATTCTTAATCTCAGGAACAAACTGAGGGTTGCTGGAGTGGTTGGGGGTGGGAGGGATGGGGTGGCTTGGTGATAGACATTGGGGGAGATATGTGCTACGGTGAGCGCTGTGAATTTTGTAAGACTGTTGAATCACAGATCTGTACTTCTGAAACAAATAACGCAACATATTTTAAGAAAAAAGAAAAAGAAAAGATAGCAGGAGAGAAAGAATGAAGGGGAGTAAGTCAGAGGGGGAGACGAACCAGGAGAGTTGATGGACTCTGAAAAACAAACTGAGGGTTCTAGAGGGGAGGAGGGTGGGGGGATGTGTTGGCCTGGTGATGGGTATTAAAGAGGGCACATTCTGCATGGAGCACTGTGTGTTATGAACAAACAATGAATCATGGAACACTACACCAAAACAAATGATGTAATATATGGTGATTAACATAACAATTAAAAAATAAAAAAAAAAAGAGGGCACGTTCTCCGTGGAGCACTGGGTGTTATGCACAAACAATGAATCATGGAACACTACATCAAAAACTAATGATGTATGGTGATTAAGATAACAATAAAAAATTTAAAAAAGAAAGAAGACAGACCTTTTTGTGACAATGCAGCTTTGTATAATTTCAAGATTTGTTGCTTAGGTTTTTAGAAACTTTTCCCGCCCATTTGAAAATATCATCCCACCTTGACTAGTTACATAAAAGTGTAATCTCCTTGTATCTGTATGATTTCATTTCATTATACTGTGTTTCTTCATTTGATATTTTATATTTATGTCTAAAACATGACAATATCTAGTAATTTTACTGAATGTGGAAAAAGTATGAAATTTTGCAGGTTTGCATATTTGAACTCATAAATGCCGATGATTTGCCTGTTAAATTAAGGCTATTTGCTGAGCAAGATGCAAGTGACATAATCGTTTTGGGGGAAGAAATAATGTCTTCTATTCTTTTACAAACATGCTACAGTTGTTTCATTATCATATATATGGATATGAGCAATTATTTTTTCTTTTCAATTTTTTATTTAAATTCTACTTAGTTAACATTCAGGGTATGGATATAAGCAATCTTATGACAGTATCGTTTTATAATGTATTAAGAAACTAAACATATCATTTTTTGCTCCATGATAAGAAAAATCTACAGACGTATCATCATTTCTTATGACACAATTCTTTGTTTTTAAGATACTATTTAATAATCTGTGAGAGGAAGGGAGATCATGAATGGAAGGGGAGAGGCAGAGTGTGAAGATGAGTCCCTGCTGAGCAGGAAGCCTGATGCGGGGCTCGATCTCAGGACCCTGAGAAATGACCTGAGCCAAAGGCAGCTGCTTAACCCACTGAGACACCCGGGTGCCCCTTTATGACGTTATTCTTAATATGACATCTCTTATAATTGAAGCTTTTCCTCATTGATGGGCTACATCTGTTTTACCATCAATAACCAAGAAGCATTTTCTCTGAATATTCTTAAGGTGTTTTAGGTCTAACATAACTTTGTAGAAGCCTTACAAATTCTTTTTGAATTTTATTACACAAATAAGACCAGATCTTATCTATCAATACCTTTATAGTTAGGCATATAGAAATTATAATAGTCTACAATACTCAAAATTCAGAATCTTTCTTTTTTTTTTCTTAAGATTTTATTTATTTGCCCAAGAGAGAACACAAGCAGGGAGCAGCGGCAGGCAGAGGGAGAAGCAGGCTCCCTGTTGAGCAAGGAGCCTCATATGGACTTGATCCCAGGCCCCTGGGGTCATGACCTGAGCTGAAGGCAGACTCTTAACTGACAGAGGCACGCAGGCGTCCCTAAATTCAGAATCTTTCTAGTGTTTGGGCTTTCAGTATTTTCTAGTGATCCCCTAAGATGTAAATTGTTTATTGTACAAAACGTGACATCGAAATCACTCCCAAAATATTCTTTCACTTTTAAATATTTTTTCACTTGCTGCAGAGCACAACAGAATAAATTATGTGTTTGAATAATTTTTGAACGCTTTGTTTAAAAAAACCCATCACAATGAAACATGATATGTTCATTGTAACTGATTCTTTTTCCCTTCTGTAATATCAGTGAGCCAGAGGTGGCTCACTGTTTATTGGCAGGCTGGTACCCATTAGCTCAAACCCCTGCTGCTGGTGCCAAACTCAGAATTGGTTTTTACACATCAGTCTTTTAAAAACATAACCCTGAAGAGCAGATTTTTAGGCACTGACTGCCTGCGTGATTTCCATATCCCGTGAAACTGTGTCCAGCGGTTCCTAATCATAAATAAGATCAGTGAGTAAATCAATCAAGATCAACCCTTCAGCTCTAAAAGACCCTGAACTGCTGTTGGCCTTTTAAGTCTCTGATCCAGAGACCACCCCCCCAGCCAGGCTGCAGAAACACATCACTTAGGCACATAAACAGCTTCTTCAATGTCTCCAGTATTGGAAGGGTTAATACTGTGATGGATCTCCCCTCTTGCAAACTTATCAGTCCCCCAAGAAAGGTTGTTTCATGTTATTGCCACCTCATGGTCACATCTTTTTCCTTCAGCCTGAAACTCATTGAAATCACTCTACATTCTTTCAGTCTTTGAATGTCTGTTTAAATTTGAAATACCTGATTGTTCTACTACTGCTGAGGAGGATGAAGGGGAAGAAGATAAAAATGAGGATTGCTGAGAACAATTGAGCCAGACACAATGAATCACTTGGCCATTTGTCCATTTTTTGAACAGGTTCAGCCATGGTGTGAAATACCATATCCTCTAAAATCCAAATATTGCCCGTGATCTAGGATGACCTGCTTTATGCTCAACTAATCAATGACATTCCTTCAAGACCACAAAACTACATATTTACATACTATACAATGGCATGTTATAGATATGTTATTATCTTAATATAAAATATGAGGTACAGATCTCTGTGAATTATATATTTTGCGGTATTCAGTTTTCTCTGACATGCGTGTTGTTATTTAAATAAAACAATTAGAAGAATAATAAGAATAATGGTCCATTATTAGTAGTCCTACTAGGGCTAATTATGCAATCACATGTGTTAGAAAAAATAAAACAGTTATCACTAATAAACTTTTCATTCAAAATAGGCTTAGACTTACCAAAGAAAGGAGTCCATAAATGAAGGAATATTTTCTATGCATAAGATACTTGCATTATGTAGATACCTAGGCCTTCAAGAGGTGATACATAACTTGCCACTCTTTGAGATGTGCCTATAGTGACTTCACCAGAGGAAATATACCTTATGGACAGAGAAGAAACTTGGCCAACACACCCCCAGCAAGGTGATCAAAGATAAACATCAACAGTGGTAAGCCATCTTGAGAGGAAACATTCTTGATGTGAAGTGATAAGGATATTCTGTCTCTGTGATCTCCCACCCCCAAATACATAACTCCCGTCTAGTCCTTTGAGAAAAACATTACACATAAACAAACTGAGGATCATTCTACAAAGTACATGAACTGTGCTCCTCGAAACTTTCCAGATGATGGAAAATATGGAAAGTCTGAGAACTGTCATGGCCAAGGGGAGTGACTGAGAGTGATGTGCCAGCTGGGATGAGCCTGGAACAGAAAGGGTTAAAACCTAACCAAATCTGAGTAAAACTATAGACTTTAGTTAATAATTATCTATTTTGAATAGTAGTTGTGAAGATATACCACTGATACGATGTGAGTATTTGGCAGAGTGCTTATTTGTTTGTTAAATTCACATGAGTGAAATCATCTGGTGTTTGTCTTTCTCTGACTTCTTTTGCTTAGCATTCTATTCTCTAGGTCTGTCCACGTTCTTGCAAATGGCAAGATTTCATTCCTTTTTCATGGCTGAGTAATATTCCATTGTATTTGTATGCCACATTTTTTGATCCATTCATCTGAAAATGGACACTTGGATGGATTCCATCATGTGGCTGTTAAAGTGAAAAAAGAGAGAGAGACAAACCAAGAAACGGGCTCTCTTTTTTCTTTCTTTTTTAAAATATAAATTCAAGTAACCAACTTAAAGGTACATCATTAGTTTCAGATATAGTGTTCAAAAATGATCAGTTGTGTGTAAGACCCAGTGCTCATCACATCATGTGCCCTCCTTAATGCTCATCGCCCAATTAACTCATCCCCCAACGCTTCTCCCCTCCAGCAACCCTCAGTTTGTTTCCTTTTTATTGTTATGTTAATCACCTCACATTACCTCAGTTTGTTTCCAATAATTAAGAGTTTCTGATAGATTTTCTCCCTCTCTGATAACTTTCCATTCTGTTTTCACTCCCTTCCCCTATGGTCCTCTGCCCCGTTTCTTATATTCCACATATGAGTGAAACCATATGATAATTGTTTTTCTCTGATTGACTTATTTCTCTTAGCATAATACCCTCCAGTTCCATTCATGTCAATGTAAATGGTAAGTATTCATCCTTTCTGAGGGCTGACTAATATTCCATTGTATATATATATCACATCTTCTTTATCCATTCATCTGTTGATGGACATCTGGGCTCTTTCCACGGTTTGGCTATTGTGGACATTGCTTCTATGAACATTGGGGTGCAGGTGCCTGTTCAGATCACTACATTTGCATCTTTGGGGTCAATACCTAGTAGTGCAATTGCTGGGTCATAGGGTAGCTGAAGTTTTAATTTTTTGAGGAACATACCATTTTCCAGAGTGCCTGCACCAGTTTGCATTCCCACCAACAGTGTAGGAGGGTTCCCCTTTCTCCACATCCTCGCCAATATCTGCTGTTTACTGCCTTGTTAATTATAGCCATTCTGACTGATGTGAAGTGGTATCTCATTGTGGTTTTGATTTATAAGTCCCTGATGCCAAGTGATATGGAGAATTTTTTCATGTGTTTGTTGACCATATGGATGTCTTCTTTGGAGAAATGTCTGTTCATATCGTCTGCCCATTTCTTGACTGGATTCTCTGTTTTTTGGGTGTTGAGTTTGATAAGTTCTTTATATATCTTGAATACTAGCCCTTTCTTTTAAAGATTTTATTGATTTATTTGACAGACAGAGACAGCGTGAGAGGGAACACAAACAGGGGGATTGGGAGAGGGAGAATCAGGCTTACCCCTGAGCAGGATCATGACCTGAGCTGAGGGCAGACACCGAACCACCCAGGCGTCCCAATACTGGCCATTTTTTAAAAAAAAAATTATTATGTTCAGTTAGCCAACATAGAGTATATCATTAGTTTTCTGTGTAGTGTTCAACGATTCATTAGTTGCATATAACAACCAAATGCTCATCACAACATGTACCCTCCTTAATACCCATCACCCAGCTAACCCATTCCTCCAAACCCCTCCTTTCTGCTTCAGTTTGTTTCCCGGAGTCCTGAGTCTTTCATGGTTTGTCTCCTTCTCTAATTTCTTCCCCTTCGGTTTTCCCTCCCTTCCCCTGTAATCCTCCGTGTTATTCCTTATGTCCCACATATGAGTGAAACCATGTGATAATAGTCTTTCTCTGCTTGACTTATTTCATTTACCATACTAGCCCTTTATCTGATATGTCATTTGCAAATATCTTTTCCCATTCTGTAGGTTGCCTTTTAGTTTTGTTGACTGTTTGCTTTGTTGTACAGAAGCCTTTGGTCTTGATGAAGTCCCAATAGTTCATTTTTGCTTTTCTTTCCCTTGCCTTTGGAGATGTGTCTGGGAAGGAGTTGCTGTGGCTGAGGTTGAAGAGGTTGCTGCCTCTGTTCTCCTCTAGGATTTTGATAGATTCCTGTCTCCCTTGGAGGTCTTTCATCCAGACTCTTAACTCTAGAGAACAAAGTGATGGTTACCAGAAGGGAGATGGTTGGGAGCATGGGTGAGATAGGTGATGGGGATTAAGGAGTGCACTTGTCCTGATGAGCCCTGGATAATGCATGGAAGTGTTGAATCGCTCTACTGTATACCAGAAACTAATAAAACACTGTATGTTGATTGTAGTGGAACTAAAATAAAAGAAAAATCGTTGGCCAACTGTGTTATGCATATGGAAATGCTCAATACTGTCTTTCCTATTTTTTTGTTGATAAATCTAAACCTATTATAAAGTGAAAAGTTTATTAGTCATCATTGCTTTTTATTTTTAACACATAATGTTGCATAATTAGTCCTACCATTTCTTACTAGTAATTGACACATATTCTGTTCTATTGTTTCATTTAAATAATAGAATTTATGTTACAGAAATTGAGTAATACACAACAATATAGAAATCACAGAATGATCTATTTTACACTAGTTTATGTTCAGATAAAACATATATAACATGTATTCTATCATAATGTAGTTGTCTAATCTATAATGGGTGTGTCATCACTTGGTGCTCTATAAAGTTGGTGCTTACCATTCTAGTGGCTAATTAATATTCATGGAGAGAAAAATCATGATTATAATAATAGAAAGATTAATGCCAACAAGGGCTGTATAGAGGTTATTGAGGGGATAAAAGTTGATATGGGGGTGCCTGGTTGGCTCAGTTGGTTTAGCGTCAGAGTCTTGATTTTGGCTCAAGTCGTGATCTCAGGGTCCTGAGACTAAGCCCCAAATCAGGCTCCACACTAAGCATGGAGTCGGCTTAAGAGTCTCCCTGTCTCTCTAGCCTTCCCTACCCATTCACACTCTTCTCTCTCTCTCTCTGAAAAAAGAAAAATGTATATATACATCAAAAACTAATGATGTAATATATGGTGATTAACATAACAATAAAAATTAAAAAATATATAGTTGATTTCTTTTTTAATTTTTTTAAAGATTTCATTTATTTATTTGACAGAGAGAGACAGCAAGAACAGGAACATAAGCAGGGGGAGCAGCAGAGGGAGAAGCAGGCTTCCCGCGGAGCAGGGAGCGCAACGCGGGCCTCGATCCCAGGACCCCTGTATCACGACCTGAGCCGAAGGCAGACACCCAACGCCTGAGCCACCCAGGCGCCCCTATATAGTTGATATCAAGGCACATAGATAATTGTTAATATTTATAGGAAAGAACATGATTAGATTTTTTCATTTTGTCACTAGTGCAACATACAATGAATTGCTGTTAAGATTGTAAAACTGCACTTGGTAACACTGATTTCAAGGACAGTGAACACTCTTAAGCTTCAGATCCCAGCCTTCTGAGACTCCAAGGAATGGGAATTTTTTCCTGGAGGAGGAAAGTGTTCACTGTTCTACACTCAAGTTGTAGACTTTAGGTAGTCCTCCATCCCTTGTTAAAGGTGTCTTTGTCCCTGGTAAGTTTTGAAGAGTGCTTATTAGAAAAGTTGCTTGAATTGAAACTTCTAGACTCAAATAGTGGAGTTTGGGTTTTCATGGGACAGAAGTTATTTGTTATTTAGGAAGTATCAGTGTTGGGACTATAAGTGATAATAAAAGGAAGGAACCATGCCATTTTGCATATGACGTGGAGCACTGCACTAAGTTCTCAATGTTTCAGATCCCAGGGGACATGATACTGAATATACGCATGTAAGGAGAGGGTTGGTGCCCTGCTGTCGTCACTGGCACCCCCGTCCTGCACACACAGTGACTGCCTACTGCAGTTGCCGGCAGCTCTTTGCCTGAGGGTGTCTGTTGACTTCCTAATGGCTTCTTTGGCTGGGACAGTGAGCTCTTCTGCCAGGTAATTCATGTCCATGAGAGCAGTACCCATTCCATGCAGGTCTTTTCATACACGGGCAGGATGACTCAGGGCTGTTCTGCACAGTCTTCTGGATGTTCCCTGCAGATGGAGATGGAGTTGCCCACAGCAGTGACCTCTAAACTAATACCTTGTCTTGTGTGTTGGCTCGACTCCTCACGTCTTAGCTCCTGTCATTGCTTCCTGAAGACCCTTCCAGAGAAACTACTTATACTCACATCCTTGTCTTAGAGTCACTTTCTGAGGCACCCAACCACTCATAACTCCTGGTGCTGCCAAGAATTGTGATATTGTCCCTCTGTGCCTCAGGAGAGAATCTACTTTTAAAAAAGACACACGTTCTTGGGAGATCTCAAAGCTCGGTCATGAGAATCAACTTACATTTTTCCCTTGTGTGTGAAAACTTAAAAGCCACCCATACAAGGTGGTAGAGTGACATAGATCATAGTGAGATGGTTCAACTTGTCACACAAAGTGGAATGCTCAGGCTGGAAGGAGACATTTGTTGTAGTTTCATTATCAGTGGCACTATTATTGAGTTCAAATATCCTATCCTTTGAAGGTCCTTTGACTCCTGTTTTGGCCATAAGGGTACTTCTTATCTATATGCCCCCTAGACACATCCCTAGTCCTTATCTTTGTCTCCAGTTCTAGACTCATTCTCATCCAAACCCACCTCCCCTGTTCCCACTTTCTGTGCCACTTCCTCATTTTCTGCTCCGCAAGGTTTCCCAAGATCCATCTTGTCTCCAGACTCTCACCCTTCAGATGTCAGAGGTTCCATGGGTCCTCCATCTCTCCTGATCCCCTCTGATTAGTAAGAGGGGATGTGAGTATGACTGAAGGTCCTGCTCTGCCTTTACTTAAGTCCTGGGACTGCACGAGGGAATGGGCCCCAGTCTGGAGTCCTGGATTGCCTGGATATTGACCTATAGCAAAGAAGTAATTGAATTCAACACAAATACATTGAACTCTAGGCTTTTGCCAGGCACTGGAAAGAGCACCAGCGTATTTTGGGGAAGGTGGAGGTTGGGAGATACAGTCAATGCTTACGCCTTGCCCTGAAAGATGGTCCAGATATAAAGCCAATAACTAAAAAATGTGAGGAAAGGAAAGGTAAGTAATAGGATGTCATGCTTATTGAGTGCTTTATGTCAGGTGTGCTTCAAACATATTTACTAATCATTCTTCTCTCAGGTGACAGTGCCCCACAGTACAAAATCTCATTGTCATCCCCATTTTGGAGATGAGCAAGCTGAAGCTCAGAGAAAGGCACACAGCTAGTGAGTGAAGGAGCTAAGATTCCAACCAATGGAGAGCCTTCCCTTCTACTCAACACTCTCTAAGTTCCTATAGAGCTACATGCCACTTGATTCTTTCTGGTAAAGGGAGTAGAGGGGTATTTAATTCCTAATAGAGCACTGGGTGTTATACGAAAACAGTGGATCACCACATCAAAAACTAATGATGTATTGTATGGTGACTAACATAACATAATAAAATAAAAAAAGATAAAAATAAATCCTAATAGAACTCAAAATACTTGCATGGAGAAGAGAAAATAGAATAAAAGCAGGCTCACCCAGGAAAGTAGATTCAGAGTGCCTGTCTTGGGGGAAGACTCAGCATTGTCCGCAGGCCAGTGGCTTCTTACTCCACCTCTGATGAGGTTACTTATCAACCAGAACCTTTTCAGATCCATCAGGTTGTTCCCCAAACTTACTGGACTCTGGTGTAGACTGAGAGATTTTCTTTATCAAGCAGATGTGAATCCTTTCTCAGGCTCCGGGTTTCCATGCCTGAACTTCTGAGGACTGAGAATGAGGACCTCTTCATGTGAAAATGATGCAGGAGCCAGCTTGAAAGGGTCACCATTGTCCAAATCAAGACAACCTGCAGTTCAAAATGAATCATCACAGGAACAATTTCCTAATACTGAATGATAATCCATGAGTCTACAGTTCTACTTAAGAAAAGCTTTAAAAATTGGGATTGGAGAGAAGGGAAAAATCCTTACAAGATTCCTCAAAAAAAAAAAAAAAAGTAGAAAGTGGAAAGAAGAAATCACCAAAAAAAAAAAATTGTAACAATTCAGCCACCAGTTATCAGTAGATTCTAACTAAGGTCTTTGGGTGAAATAATGTTGGGGCACAAGATACGGACTGTGGCAACCACGGTGAACTTAACACCACTTACTTATCGTGAAACTAGACTGTTTCCATGTGGCTCATGAGGCAGGATCAAAGTGAAGGGCATAATATCAGATAGTAATAGATTTTAAAAAGAGAAAAAAATAGAGAAGTCTGGACAAAAAGAATGCACATCATGAGGTGGCAAATGTAAAATGGAAGAGAAAAAGGTCCCATTGAATGCAAATGGACCAAAAGATAAAATCCACAACTTTCAGATAAAACAACTTTCCAGATAAAAACCCACAACTTTCTAAACCAACCAACCGACCAACAACTGTAAACCAGATAAAATCCCACAACTTTCTAAACCAACCAACCGACCAACAACTGTAAACCAGATAAAAACCCACAACTTTCTAAACCAATGAACCAACCATCAAGTGTAAACTTTTGGGATGCCTAGGTGGCTCATTTGGTTAAGCATCTGCCTTCAGCTCAGGTCATGATCCCAGAGCCCTGGGATTGAGCCCCACATCCAGCTCCCTGCTCAGCGGGAAGTCTGCTTCTCCCTCTGCCTCTCCCCCTGCTTGTCTTCCTTCTCTCGCTGTGTCTCTCTCTGTCAAATAAATAAATAAAATCTTTAAAAAAAACCCATAAACATTTGACATGATACTCATCTAACACATAAGGTCGTAGATATTTTGAAAATAAGCTACTGGAAAAACAATAAACCATACAAACACCAATCAAAGAAAAGCTGCTGTGATTATAGTAATATCAGGTAAAATACACATAAGGCCAAAAGCTTTACTAGATATAAAGAAAAGTTGCTACAAAATGATAAAAGGAAATAAAATTGTGGATCTTAATTACATGGATGCCAAACATATAAAGGAATGTTTGACAAGACTGCAAGTAGAGGGGCCCCTGCGAGGCTCAGTCTGTTAAGTGTATGCCTTCGGCTCACGTCATAATCCCAGGGACATGGAATTGAGCCCCACATCCAGCTCCCTGCTCAGCGGGAGTCTGCTGCTCCCTCACCCTCTGCCCCTCCCCCCACTCATGCTTTTTCTCTCTCTCTGCTCTCTCTTTCAAATAAATAAATAAAATCTTAAAAAAAAAACTGCAAGAAAAATAAAATCCTCGAGTGACAAATTTTCACAGCCCTCTCTCAGCAGCCCCCAAATTAGTAAGGATGCAGAAGATTTGGACAGTTAAAACATCTGAATGTAGAAGTAGATACATAATCATATAAAGTACATATCATATAGAAGGAGATACAAACTAAATACATAAAATATATGTATAATAATTATACATTTAGATATTAGATGAGATAAAATGTTAAAAAATAAAACTAAATATTCTACATTCGTATAAAATGAATATATAGATACAGAACTATGTATATATATTAATACATATATTTATACACAGAAATCTCTAGGTTCTATTACCAAACAGATAAAGGAGAGTCATTATTTTTAAGGACATATCATATGTTTATAAAATTTAACCATGAATTGGACAGAAAGCAAGTCTCAGTATATTTCAGAAGAGTGAAACCCACAAAGGATGTTCTTTGATCACATTCGCAAATGTGCTGGATCGTTGAAGAAATGATAAGTAGCATTTCCACATATGTTTGGTAATTAAATACCCTTTGGAACAAAACGACAGAAGGAAATCTCGAAGGAAAAATCAGTGTGAACTGAATGAACATGATACTGAACATATGGCCGTAAAATAGACCTCCTTCTGTCCTGGGAACTTGCCTTTGGATAGAAAGATTTTTGGTGTTCAAATCGTCCCATATTAACGGAGAAGCTGTTACACGTTAAACATTCCTAGAAATGCCACTTAACTCTGTCACCTCATTAGGTGTCAGTGTGGGGTTTAAATTATGCACATAAATGGAAAAATGCCAAGCTGAATCTCATGCTTGATCTGTGCGGGATCTGCATGATGCTTATTAATTTTAATTCATAAAGTTCATAAGCTTCTCTCTCAAGGGACTCCTGGACAACACCCAGGGAGTGTGGCACCACCAGGAACCTGAGAGAGGGTGAGGAAGAATCAGAGGGAGATAGGGGTAGGGAGAAGGGACAAAGAGGAATTGCAAGGAGGAAAGGGGGAGGTGGTCCAGGTGTTTGGAGGGGGAACCATGGGCCAGGGAGGCCCTCCTGTACCAGCGGGGCCTTGCTCAAGTTCCAAAACCAGGCCCCAGGTCCTGCAGCCTGGGACTGGCACAGATGCATTGCTGATCTCGACCCAGAGTACTCGAGAATAAGGTCCGTATTCTCCCTCTGGGGCTAGCAATGTGCAGCAGGATGGGGGGTTGCTATCCTCATGTCCACTGTGGATCCTGATGCAGGATGGTAGGTGGACAGTTTCAAACCCCTAGCATTCGGGGCGCCTAGGTGGTTCAGTCTTTAAATGTCTGCCTTTGGCTCAGGTGATCATGCCCCGCATCGGGCTCCCTGCTCAGCGGGAAGACTGCTTCTCCCTCTCCCTCTCCCCCTACTTGTGTTCCCTCTCTTGCTGTCTCTCTGTGTCAAATAAATAAAATCTTTACAAAGAATAAAATAAAATGAATTAAAAAAACCCAAGCATTCTCTTACATCCAAGCAGAAACATCATACTTCACCAAGCTTCTTTTAGTTGTAACCAGATGGCAATTAGTATTTGAAGGTAAAATTGGTTCCTTACCAGACTGATGGAAATGATTTCATCCATCTGCCATGTCTAAAGCATTTTTCATTGAAAATATTATCTAAGGAGCCATGCAGTAATTCATAACGCATGTGTAGCTCCCTCCAGGTTTGCATTTTGACCCTGTCACCTATGTGTCCCCAAACACTTGATTGGCAAAGTCAAAAATACGCTGTCATGATCAAGATCATGGTGCTAGATGATGTCTTGTATAAATGGAATTTCATATATCCTGAGCTGACCAGAAATTATTCTTTTCTTAAGAGGAAGAATGAAAGAAAAATTAAAATAGTGTAATGGGTGTCAATGTTTTCCGTACTACAAATATTTTGGTGGGTAAACACAGTTATCTGTTACTTCACATTAAGTTTGCAGTCTGTATTTCTAAGGGGAGTGGTGCAAGCACTACCAATTACCTAATGACATTGACAAAATCGATTTCATTCTTCAGTGACACAGAAAGGAGAAGGGAAAGATTTCTTTGTGTCTGAGGCACTGTCAAAGACCTGTCCCAGTCTAGAGAACAGGCTTGGCCGGACCCGAGCCCCCTCAGCGCCTGCACCTGAGCAGCCCTGGCTTTGAGAATTGTAGGAATTCCCAGGGCAGTCGGCAGAGGGCGCGCGCGCACCACCAACCGGGAGGGGCGGTTTCCCTGCGTGCTTAGCGACTGCGGGCTGTTAGAGGACGCCAGGGCGTTATCTGACCCAGGGTGCCTCAGGGCAGGAGAGGTTTCTGCCGTCCTCTGAGGACCCAGCGCCCCTCCGAGAGCCAGGGCCGCGTCTCCAGTATGTTCGGCAGCTGCCCTGGGGAGACCGTGGGGGCTTGGCAGCAACTTGGTGCCTCCTGAGGAGCGACGGAGAAGCTGCGTTGTTGCCTGAGTGCTGAGGAGGGGGCTCTGGGCGGCTTCTCCAGGATGCGCTGGTAGGTGAGCAGCACAGTGGCTTGCATTTTGGGGGCTGTTCCCCTGGTTCGGTCCTTATTTTCCCTGAGGGTATTTGAACAAGAGGTATTTTACTCAGGGATCCGTGGACTGAGGGGTCCCGCGACGCCACATCAGAGATGCTGTGGTTGGTTTGTTACAGAGGCAGACTTGTTTCTGAGGAGAAATCGTGACCCGAATTCAGAGGAAGGGGAGCCGCATTCATTTGGGACAGGAATACATGCACTGCTGACTCTCAGGATCTTCTAGAAGAATGAGCTGGGATCCCACTTTCTGATTTCTGCGGGAACCAGAGCCCCAGGTAAAAACAAAGTGCCGCCCACTTTGTAACCTTAAAGGTAGAAACTCTCAGGGAATTATCAGCAAATGTTGGGTTTGTTGAGAAGGAAGGAGAATTGAATGCAGGTCCAAGAAGTTCTGACTAAACTTCGGCACATTGGGGAACATCAGAGAGGCTCACTGTTTTCAGGAGAAAAGGGGGCAATTTGGAAGGCTCCTATGAACCAAATGTCCATTGGCGGCATCTGGTAGTTCAAAGTGTTGTAGCTCCTCATGGATGAGTCCTGTTGGAGGAGGTAGAGGGGGGATATAGAGATGAGAATAGAGTTCGGCTAGCTGGAATAGTGGAGTATCCATGTGTGAGGTCAAGTCCATGTCTTCCTGTTGGGTCCCCAATTTATTTGGAGTGGTAGTGTGTGAGAGCTCCCTCTGCCCAAACCACCTGCCTGTGTTTTGTGACATTTCCTGTTATGAGTTTTCAAATTTACCCCTTCTGATCAATATTTGCCTTGATGAGCAAAATAAGTCAGCCAGAGAAAGATAAATACTATATGATTTTACTCATCTGTGGAATTTATAAAACCAAATGAGCAAAGAGAAGAAAAAGAGGCAAACCAAGAAACACTCTTAACTATAGAGAACAGCCTGTTGGTTATCAGAGGGGAGGTGTTTGGGGGGATGGATTCAGTAGGTGATAGGGATTAATGCATGCACTTGTGCTGAGCACCAGGTGTTGCCTGGAAGTGTTGAATCGCTAGATTGTACACCTGAAATGAATATAATAGTGTATGTGGACTAATTGTAATGTAAATAAAAACTTTAAAAAAGTTTCCTTGGAAGAATTTCTTTTCTTTTTAGGATTTTATTTATTTGTATGTATGTATGAGAGAGAGAGACAGAGAAGCAGAGGGAGAAACAGGGCCCGCTGAGCAAGGAGCCCAATGTGGGACCCAATCCCAGGACCCTGGGACCATGACCTGAGCCACCCAGGCGTCCATGGAAGAATTTCTGATCAACAGTCAAGTTCTTTGTATTTAGTGGTTTTGTGTTTCAGTGCCAGTGAGGCCTTTTCTGGTTGGCATGTCTCATGTTGGAGGAAATATACGTCACAGTTGTAAACTACTCAAGTGACACTCGAGGAACAGGGAGGATTAGAAGGGAGAAACTCTCATGAACTTCCCATGTGAAGTCTGTATCTGCTCAAGATTGAGACCAGTGAGCCAGCATCACCTCACTGGGACAGTGTTTCTACAGAGGATTGAGAGACAGCAAATACAGAATCGAAAACAGGATGAGAATTCCAAACCGTATGTTGGTTCTAAACCAGGACCCTAGGTCTGAAAGGAGCCAGCTGAAAATATTATTTGCACTTGTTTGGACTGAAGGCAAACCCGGAGTCCTGTATGCCTCCTGGAAGTGTCTTCCTCAAGTGGCTATGAGCAAAATAGTGAAATACTGAAAGAAATCACCAAGCACATTTGGGAACATAGAGTACACTGAAGAACATGAAGCAATAGTTAGAGAACTTGTTGCAAGAACAGGAATACTAATGGGATATTTCAAAACAGTATTGTTATTTCAAAAGATTTGTTTCGAACTACATGGGCTATCAAAAATGGTCTATTATGTTGTAAATTCAGAAACAATGCTTTTGGATTAGAATCAGGATTCAGTTAGTTTTGGTAAAAGAAATATTTTTTTTAAAATATTTTATTGTGTTAGTCACCATACAATACATCATTAGTTTTTGATGTAATGATCCACGATACATTGTTTTCATATAATACCCAGTTCTCCATGGAGTACTTGCCTTAATACCCATCACTGGGCTAACCCATCCCCCCACCACCCTCCCCCCACCACCCTCCCCTCTAAAACCCTCAGTTTGTTTCTCAGGGTGCAAAGTCTCTCATGGTTCATTTCTCCCTCCGATTACCCCCTTCATTTTTCCCTTTCTTCTCCTAATGTCCTCCGTGCTATTCCTTCTGTTCCACAAATAAGTGAAACCATATGATAATTGACTTTCTCTGCTTGACTTATTTCACTTAGCATCATCTCCTCCAGTCCCATCCATGTTGATGGAAAAGTTGGGTCTTCGTCCTTTCTGATGGGTGAGTAATATTCCCTTGCATATATGGACCACATCTTCTTTATCCATTCATCTGTTGAAGCGCGTCTCGGCTCTTTCCACAGTTTGGCTATTGTGGACATGGTTGTTATGAACATTGGGGTGGATATGGACCTTCTTTTCACTACATCTGTGTCTTTGGGGTAAATACCCAGTAGTACAATTGCTGGGTCATAGGGTAGCTCTATTAATTTTCTGAAGACGTAAAAAGATGGAAAAATATTCCATGCTCATGGATCAGAAGAATAAACATTGTTAAAATGTCTATGTTACCCAGAGCAGTTTATACTTTCAATGCCATCCCAATCAAAATTCCCTATGACATTTTCAAAGTGCTCGAACAAACAATCCTAAAATTTGTATGGAATCAGAGAAGACTCTGAATCACCAAGGAAATGTTGAAAAAGAAAAACAAAGCTGGGTGCATCACGTTGCCCGATTTCAAGGTATATTACAAAGCAGCGATCACCAAGACAGCATGGTACTGGCACAAAAACAGACATATAGACCCATGGAACAGAATAGAGAGCCCAGATATGGACCCTCAACTCTATGGTCAAATAATCTTGGACAAAGCAGGAAAAACTATGCAATGGAAAAAAGTCTCTTCAATAAATGGTGCTGGGAAAATTGGACAGCCACATGCAGAAGAAAGAAACTTGAACATTCTCTAACACCATACACAAAGATAAACTCAAAATGGATGGAAGTCCTCAATGTGAAACAGAAATCCATCAAAATCCTAGAGGAGAACATAGGCAGTAACCTCTTTGACGTTGGCCACAGCAACTTTTTGAAGATATATCTCCAAAGGCTAGTGAAACAGAAGCAAAAATGAACTTTTGGGACTTCATCAAGATAAAAAGCTTCTGTACAGCAAAGGAAATGGCTTTTTTTTTTCTTTTAAAGATTTTACTTATTTATTTGACAGAGAGACACACAGCGAGAGAGGAAACACAAGCAGGGGGAGTGAGAGAGGGAGAAGCAGGCTTCCTGTGGAAAAGGGAGCCGGATGCGGGGTTGGATCCCAGGACCCTGGGACCATGACCTGAGCTGAAGGCAGATGTTTAACGACTGAGCCACCCCGGAACCCCAAAAAAGACTTGAATTCTGAATCTTCTAAACCTTTAGAAATGCTCACAAGATCAAAATGAGGCTATTTCTGGTAAGGTCATAATCCAAAGAAGTTTCCTCCTTTTGCAAGAGATTAGGATATGCAGAAAATGGCACATTCTGTGCACAAAAAAGGGAGAATAGCAACAGTGAGAAAAGGAATGCAGGCCTGATCCGGACATCTGGGGAAAGCTGTCTCACTAGATGTTTTTTATGTCAATTTGGGAAGTGTTTAGCTTCCTGTCACCAGATGGTGTACAGGTCCAGTCAGGTTTCAGTGCCTTGTTAAATGTGTCCTGTGGACTCGAGAGTCCATTCCCTGGGATTTGGCAGCACAAGGTTTGGTTAGCAGTATGTGATAAGGGCCTCTCAAGGGAGGCTGAAGAGAATCTCTGTGGAGGTGTCTTTTCCAATAGAGAGAATCTCCAGGTTGGAAGGTGTGATGGTCAAGGTAAGTGTCCCCTGGGAGTGGACTGTGAAAAGATGGCTCTGCTACAACATGGTTAGTTTTAATAGAAGCAACTAGATCTTTGCATTATTGAAATTATCCCCTTTTCCCACCTGTGGGTCAAAAGGGGCAGTGGTCGAATGCATGGATGTCCAGTGATTGTCTCCAAGGGTGAGAGTCTGAGTTCTAAAGGGGGTGGACTTGAGATTTAGAAGGTGTAACAGCGAGGGGGCAGAGCAAGACGGTGAGGAGTAGGAGACCTGGATTTCGTCTGGTCTCAGGAATTCAGCTGGATAGGGATCAAACCATTCTGAACACCTACGAACTCAACAGAATATTGAAGAAAAGAAGAGCCACAACACTCTGAACAGAAAAACAACCACTTTCTGGAAGGTAGGACGTGCGGAGAAATGAATCCGAGGCGATATTCGGGAGGAAAGCTGGTGGGGGAGGGGGCCTCTGTCGGCCTCTTCTGGCAAGTGATAGAGCCACGGAGCACAAAATCGGAACTTTTAGAAGTCGGCTCCGCTGAGGGACGTCACTCCAGTGGCTAAGCTGGGGGTGGAACCCTCGCGGGACAGTGTGGTCTCAGGACCCTCGGGGTCACAGGAAGACTGGGCTGCCTGAGTGTGGCAGAGCTCCCAGGGATCAGAGCAGAGAAGCTGGCTGCAGAGACAGAGCTGAGGCATGGGCTCTCAGCTCGGGGTTGCCATAAACCATGATCCGTGGCACAGTCGGGCCACTGCTCCTCCAGCAGGGACCCAACAAGTGGCAGATCCAGGGAGACTCCTCTTTCTCACCCAGGAGGAGTGACGTGGGAGCACACTGCAGGGATCTGCTGGGTTTGGAGACTCCACACGGGGTCGGGTGCCAGAGATAGAAACGCTGGGTCACAGGCCAGGTGAGCATGGAGTGTGGCCGGAGACCGGGGAGACGGGAGTGACTGCTTTTCTCTGGGGGCGCACTGAGGAGCGGGGCCCCTAATTCTTGGCTCCTCTGGGGTGGATATTGGGAGGCCGCGATTTTCACTCTCGTCCTCCAAAGCTGTACGGAAAGCTTGTAGGCAACAAAAGCTCCCGAGAGCAAACCCGAGCAGATTACTTAGCCTGAACCAGGCAAGGGTGGGGCAATTCCGCCTCGGGCAAAGACATTTGGGAACCACGGCAACAGGCCCCTCCCCCAGAAGATCAGCACAAACAGCCAGCCAAGACCAAGTTTACCGGTCAATGAGAACGGCAGAACTCCAGTGCTATGCGAATACTGCACATAGAATACATGGCTTTTTTACCATGATTCTTATTTAGTTTTTCAGAGTTAATTCTTTTTGAATTTTTCTTTTTCCCTTTTTCAACCAACATCTTATCAATCCCTTTTTTAAAAAACACTTTTATTTTTCATTTTTAGAGTCATATTGTATCCCTTCATAGTAGTTACCCTTAATTTTGGCACATATATGTAAGTTGTTTCCTTTTAAAATTTTGAGATACAGTTTCTTCTAAAAGATCAAAATATACCTTAAATCTCTAGTGTATGGCTTTGTTCTAGTCTCCTGCCTGATCACATTCTCTCCCCCTTTTTTTTCTTTTTTTTAAATCCTATTCTTTTTTCAAACAAATTCTTATCAATTCCTTTTATAAAATTTTTTATACTTTTCAACTTTACACTCATATTCCATCCCTTCATTGTATCAACCCTTATTTTTGTAGAAATATGTTTTTCTTTCTTTAAAATTTTGGGAGGCACTTTCTTCTAACAGACCAAAATACACCCAAAATCTAGTGTGTGGCCCTGATCTATTCACCAGCCTGATCATATTTGATCATATTCTGTTTTTTGTTTTGTTTTGTTCTGTTCTGTTCTGTTTTGTTTTTTTCTTTTTCTTTTTTCTTTCCTTCCATTTCTTTTCCCGGGTTTCAGGTCTTTTCTGATTTGTTGAGAGTGTATTTTCTGGGGACGTTGTTACCCTGTTAGCATTTTGTTCTCTCATTCATCTATTTTCCTCTGGACAAAATGACAAGATGGAAAAAAATCACCTCAACAAAAAGATCAGGAGGTAGTGCTGACTGCCAGGGACATACTCAATACGGACATTAGTACAATATCGGACGTAGAATTCAGAATGATGATTTTAAAAATACTAGCTGGTCTTGAAAAAAGCATGGAAGTTATTAGAGAAACCCTTTCTGGAGAAATAAAAGAACTAAAATCTAACCAAGGTGAAATCAAAAGGGCTATTAATGAGGTGCAATCAAAAATGGGGGCTCTAACTGCTAGGATAAATGAGGCAGAAGAGAGAATCAGTGATATAGAACACCAAATGATGGAAAATAAAGAAGCTGAGAAAAAGAGACATAAAGAACTACTGGATCACGAGGGAAGAATCTGAGAGATAAGCGATAAAATAAGACAAAACAACATTAGAATAATTGGGATCCCAGAAGAAGAAGAAAGAGAGAGAGGGGCAGAAGGTATATTGGAGCAAAGTATAGCAGAGAACTTCCCTAATTTGGGGAAGGAAACAGGCATCAAAACCTAGGAGGCACAGAGAACCCATCTCAAAATCCATAAAAATAGGTCAACACCCTGACATCTAATAGTAAAACTTAGGAGTCCCAGAGACAAAGAGAAAATATTGAAAGCAGCTCTGGAGAAGAGATATGTAACCTAGAATGGTAGAAACATTTTACTGGCAACAGACCTATCCACAGAGACCTGCAGGGCAGAAAGGACTGGCATGATAACTTCAGAGCACTAAACGAGAAAAATATGCAGCCAAGAATACATATCCACCTAGGCTGTCATTGAAAATAGAAGGAGAGATAAAAAGCTTCCAGGACAAACAAAAACTAAAGGAATTTGCAAACACGAAACCAGCCCTCCAAGAAATATTGAAAAGGGTCCTCTAAGCAAAGAGAGAGGCTAAAAGCAACATAGACCAGAAAGGAACACAGACAATATACAGTCACAGTCACCTAATAGGCAATACAGTGGCACTTAATTCCTATCTTTCAATAGTAACCCTGAATGTCAATGGGCTAAATGCCCAATCAAAAGACAGAGGATATCAGATTGGATTAAAAAACAAGACCCATTGATATGTTGTCTGCAAGAGACTCATTTCACTCTTCAGAGTATAGGGATAGAGGGTACATACCTCAATATCATAAAAGCCATCTATGAAAAACCTACAGCAAATATCATTCTCAATGGGGAAAGGCTGAGAGCCTTTCCCCTAAGGTCAGGAACGCGGCAGGGATGTCCACTCTCACCACTGCTATTCAACATAGTATTAGAAGTCCTAGCCACAGCAATCAGACAACAAAAAGCAATCAAAGGCATCCAAATCGGCAAAGAGGAAGTCAAACTCTCACTCTTTGCAGATGATATGATACTGTATGTGGAAAACCCAAAAGACTCCACCCAAAACTGCTAGAACTCATACAGGAATTCAGTCAAGTAGCAGGATATAAAATCAATGCACAGAAATCAGTGGCATTCCTATACACCAACAACAAGACCGAAGAGAGACAAATCAAGGAGTCGATCCCATTTACAATTGCACCCAAAACCATTAGATACCTAGGAATAAATCTAACCAAAGAGGCAAAGGATCTGTACTCAGAAAACTATAAAATACTCAGGAAAGAAATTGAAGAAGACACAAAGAAATGGAAAAACGTTCCATGCTCATGGATTGGGAGAATCAACATTGTGAAGATGTCAATGCTACCTAGAGCAATCTACACATTCAATGCAATCCCTATCAAAATACCATCCACTTTTTTCAAAGAAATGGAACAAATAATCCTAAAATTTGTATGGAACCAGAAGAGACCCCGAATAGCCAGAGGAATACTGAAAAAGAAAAGCAAAGCTGGCGGCATCACAATTCCGGACTTCCAGCTCTATTACAAAGCTGTCATCATCAAGACAGTATGGTACTGGCACAAAAACAGACACATCGATCAATGGAACAGAATCGAGAGCCCAGAAATGGACCCTCAACTCTATGGTCAACTTATCTTTGACAAAGCAGGAAAGAATGTCCAATGGCAAAAAGACAGTCTCTTCAACAAATGGTGTTGGGAAAATTGGACAGCCACATGCAGAAGAATGAAACTGGACCATTTCCTTACACCACACACAAAAATAGACTCCACATGGTTGAAAGACCTAAACGTGAGACAGGAGTCCATCCAAATCCTAAAGGAGAACACAGGTAGCAACCTTTTCGACCTTAGCCGCAGCAACTTCTTCCTAGAAACATCGCCAAAGGCACGGGAAGCCAGGGCAAAAATGAACTATTCGGATTTCATCAAGATAAAAAGCTTTTGCACAGCAAAAGAAACAGTCCACAAAACCAAAAGACAACCGACAGAATGGGAGAAAATATTTGCAAATGACACATCAGATAAAGGGCTAGTATCCAAAATCTATAAAGAACTTATCAAACTCAACACCCAAAGAACAAATAATCCAATCAAGAAATGGGCAGAAGACATGAACAGACATTTCTCCAAAGAAGACATCCAAATGGCCAACAGGCACATGAAAAAGTGCTCAACATCGCTTGGCATCAGGGAAATCCAAATCAAAACCTCAATGAGATACCACTTCACACCCGTCAGAATGGCTAAAATTAACAAGTCAGGGAACGACAGATGTTGGCGGGGATGTGGAGAAAGGGGAACCCTCCTACACTGTTGGTGGGAATGCAAGCTGGTGCAACCACTCTGGAAAACAGTATGGAGGTTCCTCAAAAAGTTGAAATTAGAGCTACCGTTCGATCCAGCAGTTGCACTACTGGGTATTTACCACAAAGATACAAATGTAGGGACCCGAAGGGGTACGTGTACCCCAATGTTTATAGCAGCAATGTCCACAATAGCCAAACTGTGGAAAGAGCCAAGATGCCCATCAACAGATGAATTGATAAAGAAGAGGTGGTATATATACACAATGGAATATTATGCAGCCATCAAAAGGAATGAGATCTTGCCATTTGCAACGACGTGGATGGAACTGGAGGGTGTTATGCTGAGTGAAATAAGTCAATCAGAGAAAGTCATGTATCACATGACCTCACTGATATGAGGAATTCTTAATCTCAGGAAACAAACTGAGTGTTACTGGAATGGTTGGGGGTGGGAGGGATGGGGTGGTTGGGTGATAGACATTGGGGAGGGTATGTGCTACGGTGAGCGCTGTGAATTGTGCAAGACTGTTGAATCACAGATCTGTACTTCTGAAACAAATAACGCAACATATTTTAAGAAAAAAGAAAAAGAAGAAGATAACAGGAGAGGAAGAAAAGGGGAGTATGTCAGAGGGGGAGACGAACCATGAGAGATGATGGACTCTGAAAAACAAACTGAGGGTTCTAGAGGGGAGGGGGGTAGGGGGATGGGTTAGCCTGGTGATGGGTATTGAGGAGGGCATGTTCTGCATGGAGCACTGGGTGTTATGAACAAACAATGAATCATGGAACACTGCATCAAAAACTAATGATGTAATATATGGTGAGTAACATAACAATAAAAAAATTTAAAAAAAAAAGAGACTCATTTCAGACCCAAAGACACCCCCACATAGAAAGTGAGGGGGTGGAAAACCATTGACCGTGCTAATGGACACCAAAAGAAAGCTGGGGTGGCAATCCTTATATCAGACAAACTAGATTTTAAACCAAAGACTGTAATAAGAGTTGAGGAAGGACCCTATATCCTACCTACAGGGTCTATCTACAAGAAGATCTAACAATTGTAAATATCTATGACCCTAACATGGGAGCAGCCAATTATATAAGGCAATTAATAACAAAAGCAAAGAAACACATTGACAACAATACAATAATAGTGGGGGACTTTAACACCCCCCTAACTGAAATGGACAGATCATCTAAGCAAAAGATCAACAAGGAAATAAAGACTTTAAATGACACACTGGACCAAATGGACTTTACAGACATATTCAGGACATTCCATCCCAAAGCAATGGAATACACATTCTTCTCTAGTGCCCATGGAACATTCTCCAGAATAGATCCCATCCTAGGTCACAAATCAGGTCTCAATCGGTACCAAAAGTTTGGGATCATTCCCTGCATATTTTCAGACCACAGTGCTTTGACACTAGAACTCAATCACAAGAGGAACGTCAGAAAGAACTCAAATACACGGAGGCTAAAGAGCATCCTACTAAAGAATGAATGGGTCAACCAGGAAACTAAAGAAGAATTAAACAAATTCATGGAAACCAATGAAAATGAAAACACAACTGTTCAAAATCTTTGGGATGCAGCCAAGGCAGTCCTTAGGGAAAAGAAGCCTTTCTCAAGAAACAAGACATGTCTCAAATACACATCCTAACCCTATACCTAAAGGAGGTAGATAAAAAAACAGCAAATAAAGCCTGAACCCAGCAGGAGAAGAGAAATAATAAAGATCAGAGCAGAAATCAAAGAAATAGAAACCAAAAGAACAGTAGAATAGATCAACGAAACTAGGAGCTGGTTCTTTGAAAGAATTAACAAGATTGGTAAACCCCTGGCCAGACTTACCAAAACGAAAAGAGAAATGACCCAAATCAACAAAATCATGAATGAAAGAGGAGACATCACAACCAACACCAAAGAAATACAAACAATTATAAGAACATATTATGAGCAACTCTATGCCAGCAAATTAGATAACCTGGAATAAATGGATGCATTCCTAGAGATGTATCACCTACCAAAACTGAACCAGGAAGAAATAGAAAGCCTGAACAGACCTATAACCACTAAGGCAATTGAAGCAGTCATCAAAAATCTCCCACCAAACAAGAGACCTATAACCACTAAGGAAATTGAAGCAGTCATCAAAAATCTCCCAACAAACAAAAGCCCAGGGCCAGATGGCTTCCCAGGGGAAATCTACCAAACATTTAAAGAAGAATTAATACCTATCCTTCTGAAACTGTTCCAAAAAATAGAAATGGAAGGAAAACTTCCAAACTCATTGTATGAGGCCACCATTACCTTGATCCCAGAACCAGACAAAGACCCCATCAAAAAGGAGAATTACAGACCAATATCCTTGATGAACATGGATGCAAAAATTCTCACCAAAATACTAGCCAATAGGATCCAACAGTACATTAAAAGGATTATTCACCACTACCAAGTGGGATTTATTCCTGGGTTGGATGGGTGGTTCAACATCCACAAATCCATCAACGTGATACACTACACTAATAAAAGACGAGAACCATATGATCGTCTAAGTAGATACAGAAAGAGCATTTGACAAAGTAGAGCATCCTTTCTTGCTTAAAACTTTCTACAGTTTAGGGATAGAGGGAACATATAACAAGATCATAAAAGCCATAAACAAAAAGCCCAGAGCAAATATCATTTTCAGGGGGGGGGAAATCTAATAGCCTTTCCCCTAAGGTCAGGAACATGACAGGTATGTCCACTCTCACCATAGTTGTTCAGCATAGTACTAGAAGTCCTAGCCTCAGCAGACAGCAAAAGGAAATAAAAGGCATCCATGTCAGCAAGGAAGTCAAATTCTCATTCTTCACAGATGACATGACACTCGATGTGGAAAACCCAAAAGACTCCACCCCAAAATTGCTAGGACTCATACAGGAATTCAGCAAAGTGGCAGGATATAAAATCAATACACAGAAATCAGATGCATTTCTATACACTAACGATGAGACAGAAGAAGGAGAAATTGAGGAATCCATCCTATATACAATTGCACCAAAAACCATAAGATACCTAGGAATAAAGTTAGCCAAAGAGGTGAAGGATCTGTACTATAAAAACTACAGAACATTTATGAAAGAAATTGAGGAAGAAATGGACATGGATAAACATTCCATGCTCATGGATTGGAAGAACAAACATTGTTAAAATGTCTATGCTACCCAAAGCAATCTACATATTCAATGCAATCCGTATCAAGATACCATCAACAGTTTTCACAGAGCTAGAACAAATAATCCCAAAATTTGTATAGAACCACAAAAGACCATGAATGGCCAGAGGAATGTTGAAAATGAAAACCAAAGCTAGTGGCTTCCTAATTCCAGAGTTCAAACTAAATTACAAAGCTGTAATCACCAAGACAGTATGGTACTGGCACAAAAACAGACACACAGACCAATGGAACAGAATAGAGAACCCAGAAATGGACCCTCAAGCCTATGGTCAACAAATTTTTGACAAAGATGGAAAGAATATCCAATGGGAAAAGGAGTCTCTTTATCAAATGGTGTTTGGAAAATTGGACAGCTACATGTAGGAAAATGAAACTGCACCACTTTCTTACACCGTACACAAAAATAAACTCAAAATGGACGAAATATCTAAATGCGAGACAGGGATCCCTCACAATCCTAGAAAGGACACAGGCAGTAACCTCCTTGACCTCAGTCACAACAACTTCTTGCTAGACACGTCTCCAAAGGAAAGGGAAACCATGGCAAAAATGAACTATTGGGACTTCAAAAAGATAAAAAGCACAGATCCGTGAAGGAAACAGTCAACAAAACCAAAAGACAACTGTGAGAATGGGAAAAGATATTTGTAAATGTCTTATCAGATGAAGGACTAGTATCCAAGATCTATAAAAACTTAACACACTCAACACCCAAAAGGCAAATAATCCACTCAAGAAATGGGCAGAAGACATGAACAGACACTTCTCCAAAGAAGACATACAAATGGCCCATAGACAGATGAAAAAATGCTCCATATCCCTTGGCATCAGGGAAACACAAATCAAAACCACAATGAGATAGTACCTCACACCCGTCCGAATGGGTAAAATTTACAAGTGAGGAAAGGACAGATGTTGGCGAGGATGCAGAGAAAGGGGAACCCTCTTACACTGTTGGTGGGAATGCAGGCTGGTGCAGCCACTCTGGAAAACAGTATGGAGTTTCCTCAAAAAGTTGAAAATAGAGCTCCCCTGTGACCCAGCAATTGCACTACTGGGTATTTACCCGAAGAATACAAACATAGTGATCCAAAGGGGCACCTACACCCAAATGTTTATAGCAGCAATGTCCACAATACCCAAACTATAGAAAGAGTCCAGATGTCCATCGACAGATGAATGGATAAAGAAGATGTGTGTGTGTGTGTGTGTGTGTGTGTGTGTGTGTGTGTGTGTATAAAATGGAATATTAGACATCAAAAATGAAATCTTACCATTTGCAATGACATGAATGGAATTTGAGGGCATTATCCTAAGTGAAATAAGTCAATCAGAGAAAGACAATTATCCTATGATTTCATTTATATGTGGAATTTAAGAAACAAAACAGGGGATTATAGTGGAAGGGAGAGAAAAGGAAAATAAGACAAATCAGAGATGAAGACAAACCATAAGAGACTCTTAAATGTAGGAAACAAGCTGAGGGTTGCTGGAGAGGCAGTGGATGACATGACGGAGTAACTGCATGACGGACCTTAAGGAGGGCATGTGATGTAATGAGCACTGGGTGTTATATGCAACTAATGAATCACTGAGCTCTACTTCTGAAACTAATAATACATCATATGTTAATATATTGAATTTAATAAAATAAAGCTGTAAAAGAAGGTTGGCTGTTCAGATTTAACATGATGTGGCTTGGGAGGCTTTTTGTTCTTTGGGTGAGGTGAGTGCAGCATATTCGCTTGCTGTTTACCACAGTAGAGAAGGGGGCATCTAGGAACTGAAACTCCTACTGAACAGTAAGCGGGCATTTCACTTAGGACCACTACATGAAGTTTGCTATTTCAAGGACTAAGAAGTATGGTTTATTTTCACAACTAGGTAATTATCACATAATTCAGCACTACCTTCCTAGATCTGTAGAATATCCACAAGATACTTGAGGGATGAAGGGTAATACTAGCCCAATTGTACAGCCCCTTCCTCTCTTAATGCCAAACAGAGCATTTTCAATGTGAATAGGGATGGATATATATGTGTGTGTGCGGGGGTGCACTCACATTGTTCTGTGATCATGAGTTCTTGAATGTCTTTTCTCATATCTGTCTTAAAGGTCCAAGATGCATTCGAGGATTGAGAGCAGAGAGCCTTGAGGTACAAAAAATGTGTACTGGAAGGTATGTTAATTTGGGGGAAGAAATCCCCATATGGTGGCAATGAGTTTGCATTGGGAAGGGAAAGGATGCCTTTCTGCCTTGAAGGTCTTGCCCTTCTCCTTTCCCCATCAAAACCAAGTGCACACACAAACAAAAGAAAATGCATCCTTTACAGAATGTAAAAAGTTCCTGGGAGAAAAGTGCAGTGCATTCAGTTCCAGGGCGGGGGCGGGGGGGAGCACTTAAGGATGCAGAATTGAAACAGCTGATGAAGAAAGTGGATATCGTGGTTGATTTCTCTGAACTAAGAAAATTGGCTGCAGAAGAGTAAGTGATTCCTGCATTAATTGTCACAAATACTGTTGTATGAATTTTTGTGGCGGCCAGTGTAGATAATTGTATTTCTTTTAAAATTGGATCTAGAGTATTTGTGCCAAATGCATTCTGGAGAATTGTGCCTGCCCTTCCTACCTTGACTTGTGTCACCTGCATTTTCCTTTCTGTTCTAACTGCTTGTCACACGTTGTTGTGTGATTCATTGGGGTAGAAAAGGAAAGGTAGCGGCGTTGACCACTTTGATAACTGGATCCCCTCTGGGTCTGTCTACGTTGTCTTTTCTGTTTCAGCCTCATCACATGTTCTTATTAGCCCTGAATTCGGTCAGGTTGTTCAGTATGACACTTGGGTGAAGAATATGTAGAGCAAAATGGAATTCTCTTGCTGCAGAAACAATGAGAGTTTCTTTGTGGAAAGTGGGTTGGGGCTCCAGCAATACTGGAACCATTCATCCAGTGTACAAATGAAATCACTCAGTGCAGTGCAGTCCCTAAGAACGCTGGAGGATTTCCTGTGCACCTGATTTTTTTAGGAGTAACACTCCTGGGTCCCAACCAAAGCGTGCAGTTTCACTAGGGCTCACCTTTGGTGGCAGATCCTGAACTTCACTTGTTTCCTTCAAAGCCCATGCTCATAAAGTTGTTCAGTTTTTTTGCAGTTCACTTGCCTGTTCCAGAATGTATTGATGTGTCCTGGGGAGATTGGCTCCCACTGCCAGGCTGCCTTTCTCCTAGGCTTCCTCCTTCTCCATCTGGTTCTTGTGTTTCTTCATGTGCTCTTTAGAAATTGGGTGCATTCACTCACGAGGTTGCTCTTTTGTCCAGTATCTCCTTTATTTTCTCAGGAGGAGATCAGGACCTTAGAGTCCCTCATTCACGTGGAAAAGCAAAGCTGTTCCCTGTCTTCCCTGGAGGCTCAGCTTTGTGTTATTCCGTCCCACACCCGGGGTGGGGGCTGCTCTGTGTCATTGGCATCTTGGTTCTGTTCATTGGTAAGTTCTTTTGGGGGTGGGTACAGTGTCCTGACCACCTTTCTGTCTTCTACACCTTATACCTGAGCCACTCCATTACAGCCGCTTCAGAAAGCATTTGCTGAAGAATTGCCTGAGAGACCAGAAGCAAATGCATGTGTCTTTCTATGTCTAGAGCTTTTGACTCAGTTTCTAAGAATCTTTTTGCATGTGATCTTGAGTAAATCAGGTGTCCTGTTGAAACTCTTTAAATCAACAGCATGAAGAAAAGAGTCTGAGGGCAACATAGCAAACCAGCTTTTCTAAGCATCCCCCTTTACTGCCTTCACTATCAGTGAACTCAGTCTTGTTAAAGACAGTTGACTCCATGCAGCTGATAATTTTCCATCTGAAATCTGTTGCATGGAGATAACACCCTGACTATGTGACAGTTCACAGCATTTTACACTTCAGGACATATTCCAGGCACTAAGATTGGCCTCTTCAAAGGAGGAGGCAGGGGTTGTAGTTGTAGACCGAGAGATGTCTGGGAGTGAGTTGCCATGCTGATGAAGCCATATTCTGGAAGGCTTCCTTTCAGTTTGTGTCAGGCACAGACTTGGTCTGGAGATCAGGGCTCCCCATGGAGGTGTGAGACTAAGGATGTTCCCCTCCTTCCTCCTAATGGGTATAGTTGGTCAGGCATGGGTTTTCGCTTTGAACTGAGAGGAGCCTTCACAGTTTCAGACAAAAGACCAACTCTGAGATGGCACGAAGTGCAATATTATCTGGGGGCTTGATGATGAATGAATTGAAGTAGAGAAGTATAAAGACAACTCTGATTGCCAGAGACTTGGCAGCATCCAGAGTTTGATTTTTCTTTAATCCTAAATGGGGCCTTCAGTTCATTTCCCTCATTATGTTGTCAGTGTGTGCATTTATGGGGGTCCTTCGAATCTAGGCCATCAACTGTGTTGGGAAGAAAAACGGCAGAATTTTGGGACCCTGGCTACTGGGATATGTATATACCTTTCCAATCTTAGGAAGCTGGAAACGTACACTATTTACTGGAGGCAAAGAAGAATCAGCTGTCAGCTACAGAGGAAAATTTGAATGTAAGCACAGAAGAAATAGACAAGCGTAAGTGAGTTCAGACACTAAATACTAGGGGCCCCTGAAATCCCTGTTCACTTTGTATTTTTAATGTCTGTACATGGTTTAGACTCAATAAGTAATATAAACAAAAATTCAGAGGCATTTCCAGAGAGAATTAACAGACAGAAAAAGATACGTTTTAGAAAGATCAGAACAATTATGTTACTAAACATGTCCTAATCCCCAGCACTGGCCTGACTCTGTGGAAAGTTGCTCCACGCCATCATCCCTGGGCATGGTGTCAGTTGTCCTAATCTTGAGGAAAGCAGTTTGTCATAGGATGAATCCGACCCATAAACCCGGTAGTGCCGTTTGATGGTGATGGTCTTTGCAACTCTTGGAACCATGCTGGAGGGAGAGGGAGAAGCAGGATCCCCGCTGAGCAAGGAGCCCGATGTGGGGCTTGATCCCAGGACGCTGGGATCATGATCAGAGCCGAAGGCAGCTGCTTAACTGACTGAGCCACCCAGGCGCCCCTATTTTTAATTTTTTGAGGCACCTCCACACTGTTATCCAGAGTAGCTCACCAACTTGCATTTCCACCATCAATGTAAGAGGGTTCCCCTTTCTCCACAACCTCTCCAACATTCGTTGTTTCTTGCCTTTTCAATGTTTGCCATTCCAACTGGTGTAAGGTGGTATCTCAGTGGGGTTTTGATTTGAATTTCCCTGATGGCTAATGATGATGAACATATTTTCATGTGCCTGTTAGCCATTTATGTCTTCTTTGGAGAAGTGTCTGTTCACATCTTCTGCCCTTTTTGACATGATTTTTTGTTTTTTGGGTGTTGAGTTTGAGAAGTTCTTTATAGTTCTTGGATATCAGCTCTTTATCTGTAGTGCCATTTGCAAATATCTTCTCTCATTCTATGGATTGCCTTTTTGTTTTGTTGACTGTTTCCTTTGCTGTGCAGAAGCTTTTTATCTTGGTGAAGTCCGAAAAGTTCATTTTTGCTTTGTTTCACTAGTCTTTGGAGATGTATCTTGAAAGAAATTGCTGTGACCAGTGCCAGAGAGGTTACTGCCTATGTTCTCCTCTAGGATTTTGATGGATTCCTGTCTCACATTGACGTCATTCATCCATTTTGAGTTTATCTTTGTGTATGGTATTAGAGAATGGTTGAATTTCATTCTTCTGTCCAATTTTCCCGGCACAATTTATTGAAGAGATGGTCTTTTTTCCATTGCATATTTTTTCCTGCTTTGTTGAAGATTATTTGACCATAGAGTTGAGGGTCGATATCTGGGCTCTCTGTTCTGTTCCATTGGTCTATATGTCTGTTTTTATGCCAGTACCATGCTGTCTTGGTGATCACTACTTTGTATTATAACTTAAATCGGGCAATGTGATGTCCCCAGCTTTGTTTTTCTTTCTCAACATTTCCGTGCTGATTCAGGGTCTTTTCTGGTTCCATACAAATTTTAGGATTGTTTGTTCGAGCACTTTGAAAAATGTCACTGGAATTTTGATCAGGATGGCATTGAAGGTATAGATTGCTCTGGGGAGCCTAGACCTTTTAAGAATGTTTATTCTTCCGATCCATGAGCATGGAATGTTTTTCCATCTTTTTATGTCTTCTTCAATTTCGTTCATGAGTGTTCTGTAGTTCCTAGAGTATAGATCCTTTATCTCTTTGGTTAGCTTTCTTCCGAGGTATCTTATGGTTTTCAGGGCTATTTTAAATGGAATCGTTTCTCTGTTTTCTCTTTCTACAGTTGCATTGTTAGTGTGTAAGAAAGCAACTGATTTCTGTGCATTGATTTTGTATCCTGCCACATTACTGAATTGCTGTATGGGCTCTAGTAATTTGGAGGTGGAGTCTTTTGGCTTTTCCACATAAAGTGTCGTGTCATTTGTGAAGCGAGAGAGTTTGACTTCTTCTTTGCCAAGTTGAATATCTTTTATTTCTTTTTGTTGTCTGATTGCTGTTGCTAGGACTTCTAGTACTATGTTGAACAATAGTGGTGAGAGTGGACATTCTTGGTGTGTTCCCTATCTTAAGGGAAAGGCTCTGAACTTTTGCCCATTGAGGGTGATATTCACTGTGGGTTTTTCACAGATGGATTTTATGAACTTGAAGAATGTTCCCTCTATCCCTATGCTCTGAAGAGTTTTAATCAGGAAAGGATGGTGTGTTTTGTCAGATGCTTTTTCTTCATCAGTCGAGAGGACTATTTGGTTCTTCTCTCTCCTCTTATTAATGTGTTCTATCACATTGATCGATTTATGAACGTTGAAGCACCCTCGCATTCCAGGGACAAATCCCATTTGGTCGTGGTGGATGATCCTTTTAATGTATTGTTTGATTGTATTAGCTAGGATTTTGTTGAGAATTTTGGAATCCATATTCATCAGGGATATTGGTTTGAAATTCTCCTTTTTGATGGTGTCTTTGTCTGGTTTGGGGATCAAGGTAATTGTGGCCTCATAAAATGAGTCTGGAAGCTTTCCTTCTGTTTGTATTTTTTGAAACAGCTTCAGGAAAGTAAGTATTCTTTCTTCGTTGAATGGTTTGTAGAATTTCCCAGGGAATCCATCGGGCCCTGGACTCTTGTTTTTTGGGAGGTTTTTGATCACTGCTTCAAACTCGTTACTGGTTATTGGCCTATTCAAGTAGTCAAATCCTGTTTCAGACTTGGCAGTTTATAGGTTTCCAGGAAGGCATCCATTTCATCCAGATTGCTCAGTTTGTTGACATATAGTTGTTGATAATAATTTCTAATAATTGTTTCTATTTCTTTGGTATTAGTCGTGATCTCTCCCCTTCCATTCATAATTGTATTAATTTGGGTCCTTTCTCTTTTCTTTTGGATAAGTCTGGCCAGGGGTTTATCGATCTTATTAATTCTTTCCAAGAACCAGCTTTTAGTTTTGTTGATCTGATCTACTGTGTGTCTGGATTCTAATTCATTGATCACTGGTCTAATCTTAATTATTTGTCTTCCAATGCTTGGCTTAGGCATCATTTGGTGCTTTTTCTCTCATTCTTTTTTTTTTAATTTTTTATTGTTATGTTAATCACCATATATTACATCATTAGTTTTTGGTGCAGTGTTCCATGATTCATTGTTTGTTCATAACACCCAGTGCTCCATGCAGAACGTGCCCTCCTCAATACCCATCACCAGGCTAACCCATCCCCCTACACCCCTCCCCTCTAGAACCCTCAGTTTGTTTTTCAGAGTCCATCATCTCTCATGGTTCGTCTCCCCCTCTGACATACTCCCCTTTTCTTCCTCTCCTGTTATCTTCTTCTTTTTCTTTTTTCTTAAAATATGTTGCGTTATTTGTTTCAGAAGTACAGAACTGTGATTCAACAGTCTTGCACAATTCACAGCGCTCACCGTAGCACATACCCTCCCCAATGTCTATCACCCAGCCACCCCATCCCTCCCACGCCCAACCACTCCAGTAGGAGAGAAACCCTCAGTTTCTTTCCTGAGATTAAGAATTCCTCATATCCGTGAGGTCATGTGATACATGTCTTTCTCTGATTGACTTATTTCACTCAGCATAACACCCTCCAGTTCCATCCACGTCGTTGCAAATGGCAAGATCTCATTCCTTTTGATGGCTGCATAATATTCCATTGTGTATATATACCACTTCTTCTTTATCCATTCATCTGTCGATGGGCATCTTGGCTCTTTCCACAGTTTGGCTATGGTGGACATTGCTGCTATAAACATTGGGGTACACGTACCCCTTCGGGTCCCTACATTTGTATCTTTGTGGTAAATACCCCGTAGTGCAATTGCTGGATCGAACGGTAGCTCTAATTTCAACTGTTTGAGGAACCTCCATACTGTTTTCCAGAGGGGTTGCACCAGCTTGCATTCCCACCAACAGTGTAGGAGGGTTCCCCTTTCTCCACATCCCCGCCAACATCTGTCGTTCCCTGACTTGTTAATTTTAGCCATTCTGACGGGTGTGAGGTGGTATCTCATTGAGGTTTTGATTTGGATTTCCCTGATGCCGAGCGATGTTGAGCACTTTTTCATGTGCCTGTTGGCCATTTGGATGTCTTCTTTGGAGAAATGTCTGTTCATGTCTTCTGCCCATTTCTTGATTGGATTATTTGTTCTTTGGGTGTTGAGTTTGATAAGTTCTTTATAGATTTTGGATACTAGCCCTTTATCTGATATGTCATTTGCAAATATTTTCTCCCATTCCGTCGGTTGCCTTTTGGTTTTGTGGACTGTTTCTTTTGCTGTGCAAAAGCTTTTTATCTTGATGAAATCCCAATAGTTCATTTTTGCCCTGGCTTCCCGTGCCTTTGGCGATGTTTCTAGGAAGAAGTTGCTGCGGCTAAGGTCGAAAAGGTTGCTACCTGTGTTCCCCTTTAGGATTTTGATGGACTCCTGTCTCACGTTTAGGTCTTTCAACCATTTGGAGTCTATTTTTGTGTGTGGTGTAAGGAAATGGTCCAGTTTCATTCTTCTGCATGTGGCTGTCCAATTTTCCCAACACCATTTGTTGAAGAGACTGTCTCTTTTCCATTGGACATTCTTTCCTGCTTTGTCAAAGATAAGTTGACCATAGAGTTGAGGGTCCATTTCTGGGCTCTCGATTCTGTTCCATTGATCTATGTGTCTGTTTTTGTGCCAGTACCATACTGTCTTGATGATGACAGCTTTATAATAGAGCTGGAAGTCCGGAATTGTGATGCCGCCAGCTTTGCTTTTCTTTTTCAAGATTCCTCTGGCTATTCTGGGTCTCTTCTGGTTCCATACAAATTTTAGGATTATTTGTTCCATTTCTTTGAAAAAAGTGGATGGTATTTTGATGGGTATTGCATTGAATGTGTAGATTGCTCTAGGTAGCATTGACATCTTCACAAGGTTGATTCTCCCAATCCATGAGCATGGAACGTTTTTCCATTTCTTTGTGTCTTCTTCAAATTCTTTCCTGAGTATTTTATAGTTTTCTGAGTACAGATCCTTTGCCTCTTTGGTTAGATTTATTCCTAGGTATCTAATGGTTTTGGGTGCAATTGTAAATGGGATCGACTCCTTGATTTGTCTCTCTTCGGTCTTGTTGTTGGTGTATAGGAATGCCACTGATTTCTGTGCATTGATTTTATATCCTGCTACTTTACTGAATTCCTGTATGAGTTCTAGCAGTTTTGGGGTGGAGTCTTTTGGGTTTTCCACTTACAGTATCATATCATCTGCAAAGAGTGAGAGTTTGACTTCCTCCTTGCCGATTTGGATGCCTTTGATTTCTTTTTGTTGTCTGATTGCTGTGGCTAGGACTTCTAATACTATGTTGAATAGCAGTGGTGAGAGTGGACATCCCTGCCGCGTTCCTGACCTTAGGGGAAAAGCTCCCAGCCTTTCCCCATTGAGAATGATATTCGCTGTAGGTTTTTCATAGATGGCTTTTATGATATTGAGGTATGTACCCTCTATCCCTATACTCTGAAGAGTTTTCATCAAGAAAGGATGTTGTACTTTGTCAAATGCTTTTTCTGCATCTATTGAGAGGATCATATGATTCTTGTTCTTTCTTTTGTTAATGTATTGTATCACGTTGATTGATTTGCGGATGTTGAACCAGCCTTGCAGCCCAGGGATAAATCCCACTTGGTCGTGGTAAATAATCTTTTTAATGTACTGTTGGATCCTATTGGCTAGTATTTTGGTGAGAATTTTTGCATCCATGTTCATCAAGGATATTGGTCTGTAATTCTCCTTTTTGATGGGGTCTTTGTCTGGTTTTGGGATCAAGGTAATGCTGGCCTCATAAAATGAGTTTGGAAGTTTCCCTTCCATTTCTATTTTTTGGAACAGTTTCAGGAGAATAGGTATTAATTCTTCTTGAAATGTCTGATAGAATTCCCCTGCGAAGCCATCTGGCCCTCGGCTTTTGTTTCTTGGGAGATTTTTGATGACTGTTTCAATTTCCTTAGTGGTTATAGGTCTGTTCAGGTTTTCTATTTCTTCCTGGTTCAGTTTTGGTAGTTGATACATCTCTAGGAATGCACTCATTTCTTCCAGGTTATCTAATTTGCTGGCATAGAGTTGCTCATAATATGTTCTTATAATTGTTTGTATTTATTTGGTGTTGGTTGTGATCTCTCCTCTTTCATTCATGATTTTGTTGATTTGGGTCATTTCTCTTTTCTTTTTGATCAGTCTGGCCAGGGGTTTATCAATCTTGTTAATTCTTTCAAAGAACCAGCTCCTAGTTTCGTTGATCTGTTCTACTGTTCTTTTGGTTTCTAGTTCATTGATTTCTGCTCTGATCTTTATGATTTCTCTTCTCCTGCTGGGTTTAGGCTTTATTTGCTGTTCTTTCTCCAGCTCCTTTAGGTGTAGGGTTAGGCTGTGTATTTGAGACCTTTCTTGTTTCTTGAGAAAGGCTTGTATTGCTATATACTTTCCTCTCAGGACTGCCTTTGCTGTATCCCAAAGATTTTGAACAGTTGTGTTTTCATTTTCATTGGTTTCCATGAATTTTTTAAATTCTTCTTTAATTTCTTGGTTGACCCATTCATTCTTTAGTAGGATGCTCTTTAGCCTCCATGTATTTGAGTTCTTTCCGACTTTCCTCTTATGGTTGAGTTCTAGTTTCAAAGCATTGTGGTCTGAAAATATGCAGGGAATGATCCCAATCTTTTGGTACCGGTTGAGACCTGATTTGTGACCTAGGATGTGATCAATTCTGGAGAATGTTCCATGGGCACTAGAGAAGAATGTGTATTCCGTTGCTTTGGGATAGAATGTTCTGAATATATCTGTGAAGTCCATTTGGTCCAGTGTGTCACTTAAAGTCTTTATTTCCTTGTTGATCTTTTGCTTAGATGATCTGTCCATTTCAGTCAGGGGGGTGTTAAAGTCCCCCACTCTTATTGTATTGTTGTCAATGTGTTTCTTTGCTTTTGTTATTAATTGCCGTATATAATTGGGTGCTCCCATGTTCGGGGCATAGATATTTACAATTGTTAGATCTTCTTGTTGGATAGACCCTTTAAGTAGGATATAGTGTCCTTCCTCATCTCTTGTTACAGTCTTTGTTTTAAAATCTAGTTTGTCTGATATAAGTATTGCCACCCCAGCTTTGTTTTGGTGTCCATTAGCATGGTAAATGGTTTTCCACCCCCTCACTTTCAATCTGGGGGTGTCTTTGGGTCTAAAATGAGTCTCTTGCAGACAGCATATCGATGGGTCTTGTTTTTTAATCCAATCTGATAGCCTGTGTCTTTTGATTGGGGCATTTAGCCCATTTACATTCAGGGTAACTATTGAAAGGTATGAATTTAGTGCCATTGTATTACCTGTAAGGTGACTGTTAACTGTCTGTTGTCTGTGTTCGTTTCTGCTCTTTGCTGCTTTTAGGTTCTCTCTTTGCTTAGAGGACCCCTCTCAATATTTCTTGGAGGGCTGGTTTCGTGTTTGCAAATTCCTTTAGTTTTTGTTTGTTCTGGAAGCTTTTTATCTCTCCTTCTATTTTCAATGATAGCCTAGCTGGGTATAGTATTCTTGGCTGCATATTTTTCTCGTTTAGTGCTCTGAAGATATCTTGCCAGTCCTTTCTGGCCTGCCAGGTCTCTGTGGATAGGTCTGTTGCCAATCTAATGTTTCTACCATTGTAGGTTACATATCTCTTCTTCCGAGCTGCTTTCAGGATTTTCTCTTTGTCTCTGAGACTCGTAAGTTTTACTATTAGATGTCGGGGTGTTGACCTATTATTATTGATTTTGAGAGGGGTTCTCTGTGCCTCCTGGATTTTAATGCCTGTTTCCTTCCTCACATTAGGGAAGTTCTCTGCTATAATTTGCTCCAATATACCTTCTGCCCCTCTCTCTCTCTCTTCTTCTTCTGGGATCCCAATTATTCTAATGTTGTTTCGTCTTATCATATCACTTATCTCTCGAATTCTGCCCTCGTGATCCTGTAGTTGTTTCTCTCTCTTTTTCTCAGCCTCTTTATTTTCCATCATTTGGTCTTCTATATCGCTGATTCTCTCTTCTGCCTCATTTATCCTAGCAGTTAGTGCCCCCATTTTTGATTGCACCTCATCAATAGCCTTTTTGATTTCGATTTGGTTAGATTTTAGTTCTTTTATTTCTCCAGAAAGGGTTTCTCTAATAACTTCCACGCTTTTTTCAAGCCCAGCTAGTATCTTTAAAGTCATGATTCTGAACTCTAGGTCCGACATCCTACTAATGTCCGTATTGAGTAGGTCCCTGGCTGACGGTACTACCTCTTGTTCTTTTTGCTGAGGTGATTTCTTTCGTCTTGTCATTTTGTCCAGAGGAGAATAGATGAATGAGAGAACAAAATGCTAACAGGTTTACAACGTCCCCAGCAAATATACTGTATACAAATCAGAAAAGACCTGAAACCAGGGGAAAAGAAAGGGAAAGAAAGAAAAAAGAAAGAGAAAAAGAAAAAAGAGATAAAAACAAAAACAAAACAATACAAAAAAGGCAGAATATGATCAAATATGATCAGGCTAGTGCATAGATCAGTGCCACACACTAGATTTTGGGCGTATTTTGGTCTGTTAGAAAAAAGTGCCTCCTAAAATTTTAAAGGAAGCAAGACATATATGTACAAAATAAGGGTTGATACAATGAAGGGATGGAAGATGACTGTAAAGATGAAAATTATAAAAGATTTTATAAAAGGACTTGGTAAGATAAGTTGTTTGAAAAAAGAAAGGAGATTTAAGGAAAAAAAAAGGAAAAAGGGTGAGAATGTGATCAGGCAGGAGACTAGAACAAAGCCATACACTAGTGATTTAGGGTATATTTTGATCTGTTAGAAGAAACTGTACCTCAAAATTTTAAAGAGAGAACAATTTATATATATATGCCAAAAATAAGGGTAACTACTATGAAGGGATAAAATATGACTATAAAAATGAAAAACAAAAAATGTTTTTTTTTTTAAAGGGATTTATAAGATGTTGGTTGAAAAAGGGAAAAAGAAAAAAAAAAACAGTCAACAAAAATTAACTTTGATGAAATAATGAATCATGGTAAAAAAAAAAAAAAAAAAGCCATGAATCTATGTGCAGTATTCCCCTAGCGCTGGAGTTCTCCTATTCTCCTTGATCGATCAACTTGGTCTTGGCTTGCTGGCTGTTTGTGCTGATCTTCTGGGGGAGGGGCCTGTTGCTGTGGTTTCCAAATATCTTTGCCGGAGGCGGAATTGCCCCGCCCTTGTCGGTCAGGGCTAAGGAAGCTGCTCCGGTTTGCTCTCAGGAGCTTTTGTTCCCTGCAAGCTCTCGGTACAGCTTTGGAGGACCAGGACAAAAATGTTGGCCTCCCAATCTCCACTCGGAGGAGCTGAGAACTCGGGGCCCTGCTTCTCAGTGTGCCCCCAGAGAAAAGCAGTCACTTCTGTGTCCCCGATCTCCGGCCGCACTCCGTGCTCACCCGGCCTGTGATCGAGCGTTGCTATCTCTGGCACCCGACCCCGTGCGGAGTCTCCAAACCCAGCAGATCTCTGCAGTGCGTTCCCGCACCGCTCCTCCCTGGGAAGGAAGGGGAGTCTCCCCGGATCTGCTGCTTGTTGGGTCCCTGCTGGGGGAGCCGTGCCCCGACTGGGCCGCAGATCACAGTTTATGGCAACCCCGAGCTGAGAGACCGCAACTCTGCTCCGTATCTGCAGCCGACTTCCCTGCTCTGATACCTGGGAGCTCTGGCGCACTCAGCACCCCCGGTCTCTCTGTGACCCCAAGGGTCCTGAGACCACACTGTCCCGGGAGGATTCCATCCCCCGCTTAGCCACTGCAGCGACGTCCCTCCGCCGAGCCAACTTCTAAAAGGTCCGATTTTGTGCTCCGCGGCTCTATCACTTGCCAGAAGCGGCCGGCGGAGGCCCCTCCCCCGCCGTCTATCCTCCCAAATATCGCCTCGGATTCACTTCTCCGCACGCCCTACCTTCCAGGAAGTGGTCGCTTCTCTGTTCAGTGAGTTGTTGCTACTCTCCTGTTCGATCTCCTGTTGAGTTCGTAGGTGTTCAGAATGTTTTGATCCCTATTCAGCTGAATTCTTGAGACCAGACGAAATCTAGGTCTCCTATTCCTCCGCCATCTTGCTCCCTTTTTCTCTCATTCTTTAAGGTGTAGATTTAGTTGATGAATTTGGGATTTTTCTGTTTTTTTTTTTTTTTTTTTTTTTTGAGTGAGGCTTGGATGGCTGTGTATTTCCCCCTTAGGACCGCCTTTGCAGTGTCCTATAGGTTTTGGACCGATGTGTTTTTTTTCTCATTGGTTTTCGTGAATTGTTTAAGTTCTTTGATTTCCCGGTTGACCCGAACATTCTTGAACAGAGTGGTCTTTAGCTTCCAAGTGTTTGAATTTCTGCCAAATTTTTTCTTGTGATTGAGTTCCAGTTTTAAAGCATTATGGTCTGAGAATGTGCAGGGAATCATCTCAGTCTTTTGGTATCGGTTGAGACCTGATTTGTGACCCACTGTGTAGTCTATTCTGGAGAAAGTTCCATGTGCGCTTGAGAAGAATGAGTATTATGTTGTTTTAGGGTGGAATGTTCTGTATATATCTATGAAGTCCATCTGGTCCAGTGTATCATTCAAAGCTCTTGTTTCTTTTTTGAGTTTCTGCTTAGATGATCTGTCCATTGCTGAGAGTGGGTATTGAGGTCTCCTAAAATAAACGTACTGTTATCAATATGACTCTCTTTTGGTTAACAGTTGGCTAATGGAGATGGCTGCTCCCATGTTGGGGGCATAGATATTTACAATTGTTAGATCATCTTGTTGGATAGACCCTTTAAGAATGATATAGTGTCCTTCTGTGTCTCTAAAGTACAATCTTTAGCTTAAAATCTACTTTGTCTGACAAAAGAGTTGCTACTCCAGCTTTGTTTTGAGTCCCGTTGGCATGGAAGATGGATCTCCATCCCTTCCCTTTCAGTCTGGATGTATCTTTAGGTTCAAAACGAGTCTCTTGTAGACAGCATAAGGATGGATCCTGTCTTTTTATCCAGTCTGCCACCCTCTGCCATTCTCTGGGAGCAGTTAGGCCGTTCACATTGAGAGTGATTATTGAAAGATATGAATTTATTGTTTTCACGTTTCCTATGAAGACCTTGTTTCTATAGATTGTCTCTGTAAATATCTGTTCTCTATCACTCTGGGTGCCTTTCTCCTTTTATTGAACCCCCCTTAATATTTCCTGCAGGGCCAGCTTAGTGGTTACATATTCCTTCAGTTTGTACCGGTCTTGGAAGCTCTGCATGTCTCCATCCATTCAAAATGGCAGCCTTGCAGATAGAGTATTCTTGGCTGCATGTTCTTCTCGTTTAGTAACCTGACTATGGCTTGCCAGCCCTTTCTGGCTTGCCAGGTCTCTGTGGATAGGTCTAATGTTATTCTGATATTCCTCCCTCTGTATGTAAGGGATCTCTTCCCCCTAACTTCCCTTGAGATGGTTTCCTTGGTTCTAAGATTTTTGAGTTTTACTATTATATGCCAGGGCGTGGGCATGTTTTCCTTGTTCTTGGTTGGGTCCTCTCTGCCTCTGGGACACGAATATTTGTTTCATTTCCCAGATTAGGGAATTTCTCAGCTATGATTTGTTCAAATATATCTTTTAGTCCTCTCTCTCTCTCCACCCCCTCAAGGATCCCAATAATTCTGTCATTGGAACGTTTCATGGGGTCTCTTATTTCTCTGACTCTATTTTCTTGGTCTTTGAGTCTTTTTTCCCTGCCCTCCTCTTTTTCCTTTTTTCTATCAACTGTTCTTCTAGATCGCTAATTCGTTCTTCTGCCTTGCTTACCCTAGTTTTTCGATTATCCAGATTAGATTGGATCACATTGTTAGCATTTTTAAGTTCTGCCAGTTCAGCTTTCATTTCTGCCCTTGGAGACTCTATGTTGCCATTAATCGATTTCTCAATTCTGGCTATTGTCTTCACAGTTGCTAACCCTGAATTCCATTTCTGACATCTTGGTTATATCTGAATCCATTTGTAAATCTGTGGTAGAAATCACTGTCTCTGAGTCTTTTCTATTTGGGGGGTTCCTCCTCCTAGTCTTTCTTTTGAGGGGTGGTTGAGGGAATGTACAGAGTCCAATTTATTGACCACAACCCAAGCAAGGTGCATCTGACTTATAGGGACCTTATGGTTGTTGGCCTCTGCTTCTCCCAGCCTGTCTTCTGGGGGAGGGTCCTACCGTGCTGTTTCCTTGTTTGGGCAGAGTTTCCCTGCCCCCTGTGTGTGTGGGGGGGCATGGGCTCAGTGAAAACCAGTTTTCTGGGGCTTTTGTCCTCTGGTGGCTTTCCCTGGCAGCTTTCCACATCTCTTTTGAGAGTCAGAGCAGAAGACACCGTTTCCAACCCTCTGACTCAGAGCAGAGAGATCGCAGTCTGTTCTTCAGTAAGCTCTCCAGGTTACACTATCTCTGTTTTTGTCTGTGCTGCTATAAACTGCAGTGTCCTGGGTTGTGTGCCGCTCAGCATGGCTCCCAGTCATCGCCTCCAGTTTGGGGCACATCTCTGCCCTTTGTGCTTCTAAAATTGCCACCCGCCCCTAGTTTGCATGTGTAGCCCCGCTGCTCCAGGTTTCGGTCTGGGGGCTGCCTTAATGTCCTTTCCCTGCCGCTACCGGTCTGCGAGTCTGTGCCCCATCCCCAGCATGGGAGGCTCTTGCTCTCTGGTGGTGCCGGATCTGCACGGCTCCCTCCCCCTTCCATTTATCTTTGGATATGTGCCCACGGAATCACAGCTCCCCATTTCATACCTCGAAACCAACTGCCTACGATATTCTGTTTGTGGAGATCCAGATATATCTTCTTACCCCTCAGGCTGATTTCGTGGGTGTTCAGAGTGGTCTGGTAGATATCCAGCTCAATTCTGGGGACTGGTTGGAATAGGGTCCCCTACTCCTCCGCCATCTTTCTTGTCCTGTATAAGGTCCTTATATATTTTAGGTATTAACTTCTTATCAGACACATCATTTGCAAATATCCTCTCACATTCCGTATGTTGTTGTCGTGTTTTGTTGGTAGTTTCCATCACTGAACAAAAGTTTATATTTCGTTGTCCCAGTGTATTAGTTTTGCTTTTGTGTCCCTTGCCAGAGGTGACTTATCTAGAAAAATATTTCCGTGGCTGATGTCCAAGAAATTGCTGCCTATATTGTTTTAGGAATTTTATGGTTTCAGGTCTCACATGTGGGTCTTTAATCCATTTTGAGTGTATTTTTGTGCGTGGTGTAAGACAGTGGTTGGGGTTTCCTTGTTTTGTGGGTGGCTATCCAGTTTTCTCTGTACCATTTGTTGAAGAGACAAGTCTTTTCCCCATTGTGTATTCTGGTTTCCTTTGTCATGGATGAATCGACCATAGAAGAATGGGGTTATTTCTGGCCTGTCTGTTCTGTTCCATTGATCTATGTATTCATTTTTGTGCCAGATCATATTGTTTTGATTCCTACAGTGATATAAGATATCTTGAAATCTGGAAGTGTGATACCTCCAGTTTTGTTGTTGTTTCTCAAAACTGCTTTGGCCATTCAGGGTCTTTTGTGTTCCCTATGAATTTTAGGATTCTTTGTTCTAGTTGAGTTGAGAACTGCTGTTGATATTTTGATAGGGATTGCATTAGGTCTGTAGGTTCCTTTAAGTGGCAGGGACATTTTAATATTGGTTCTCCCAATTGATGAACATGGAATTGGTTCATGGATTTGTTTCTGTCATCTTCCATTTCTTTCACCAGTGTTGGATAGCTTTCAGAATAGTGCCGTTTCACCTCTTTGGTTCAGTGGATTGTTATGTATTTTCAACTTTTTGGTGCAACTGTCAACAGGACTGTTTTCTTAATTTCTCTTTCTACAACTTCATTAGGAGCATATAGAAACGCAACAGATTTCTGTATATTAATTTTGTATCCTGAAACTTAACTGAATTCATTGCTTACTTCTAACAGTTATTTCGTAGAGTCTTTAGGGTCTTCTCTCTATAGTCACATGTCATAGTCTCATGTCATCTACAGATAGTGAAAATTTGTTTTTTTCATTACCAATATGGGTACCTTTTATTTCTTCTTGTCTGATCTCTGTGGCTAGGACTCATAGTACTATGTTGAGTAAACGTGCTGAGAGTGGACATCCTTGTTTTGCTCCTGAACTCAGAGTGAACGCTCTCAGTTTTCCAGCACTGAGTGTGATGTTAGCCATGGGTATTTTATAGATGACCTTTATTCTGTTGAGGTATGCTTCCTCTATTCCTACTTTGTTGGGCATGTTTTTAATGAATAGATATTGTCCTTGTTAAAAGATTTTCTCCACCTGTTGACATGATCGTATAATTTTTACACTGTCTCTTGTTATTGCGTTCTATTGCCTTGATTGGTGCATATCGACCCGCCCTTGCATCCCTGGAGGAAATCCCACTTGATCGGGGTGATTTTTTTTTTTCCAATGCCTTGTTGTTTTTGGTTTGCTAAAATTTTGTTCAGAATCTTTGCATCTAAGTTCATCAGAGATATTAGCCTTTAGTTTCCTATTTTGTACTGTTTTTTTCTGGTTTGAGCATCAGGGTCATGCTGGCCTCATAGAATGAATTTGGAAGCTTTTCCTTCCCTTCTGTATTTTGGAATAGTTTGAGAAGAAGAGGCATTAAATGTTCCTTAATTGTTGGGTGGAATTCAGTTGTGAAACCATCTGGTCCTCATCTTTGGATGGGAGGTTTTTGATTATGGATTCAATTACATTGCTAGTAATTGGTCTCTTCAAATTTTCTCTTTCTTTCTCATTCCATTTGATAAGTTTATATTTTTTAGGAATTGATCCATTTCTCAAAGGTTGTCCTATTTGTGGGCAGATAATTTTTTTAATATTCTTATAATTCTATGTGTTGTTGTGATGTTGATTGTTAATTCACCTCTGACATATCTGATTTTATTTATTTTTGTCCTCTTCTTTTTTAAAACACTTTTTAATTTCAATTCACTTAATTAACATAGAATGTATTATTGGTTTCAGAGGTACAGGTCTGTCATTCATCAGTCTTCTATAACATCCAGTGCTCATTACATCCCTTGCCATCCTGAATGTCCATCACCCAGTTACCCCATCCCTCCACCCTCCTCCCTTCCAGCAAACCTCAGTCTGCTTCCTATGATGAAGTCTCTTATGGTTTGTCTCCCTCTGTGGTTTCATCTTATCTTATTCTTTCCTCTCTTCCCCTTTGATCCTCTGTGTTGTTTCTTAAATTCCACACATCAGGGAGATCACCTGATAATTGTCTTTCTCTGATGGACTTATTTCACGTAGCATAATAACTTCTAGTTCTATCCACGTTACTGCAAATGGCAAGATTTCGTTTTTTTGATGGCTATGTAATAATCTATTATATATATACAGCACATCATCTTTATCCATTCATCGGTCAATGAACATCTGGAGTCTTTCCATAGATAGGCGATTGTGGACATTGCTGGTATAAACATTGGGGTTCAGCTACCCCTTCAGATTACTACATTTGTATCTTTGGGGTAAATACCCATTAGTGCAATGGCTGGGTCATAGGGTACCTCTATTTTCAACTTTTTGAGGATCCTCCATACTATTTTCCAGAGTTGGCTGCACCAGCTTGCATTCCCACCGACAGTGTAAACGGGTTCCCCTTTCTCTGCATCCTCACCAACAACTGTCGTGTCCTGACTTGTTAATTTTAGCCATTCTGACGCGTGTGAGGTGGTATCACATTGTGGTTTGGATTTGTATTTCCCTGATTTGGAACATCTTTTCATGTGTCTCTTGGCTGTTTGGATGTCTTCTTTGGAGAAATTTCTGTTCATGTCTTCTGCCTATTTCTCGTTTGTATTATTTGTTCTTGGGGGGTTGAGTTTGATGAGATCATTATAGATCTTGGATACTAGCCCTTTACCTGAAATGACATTTGCAAATATCTTCTCCCATTCTGTCAGTTGTCTTTTGGTTTTGTCGACCTCTCTTTCCTTTTTTGATGACTCTGGTGAACGGTGTATCCGATTTTTTTTTAATCTTTTCAAACAACCAACTCTGTGTTTCATGGTATGTTCTAATTATTTTTGGTTACTATTTATTTCTGTTCTAATTTTTATTGTTTCCTTCCTTGTACAGTTTTTAGGCTTAATTCTTCCTTTCATAGCTCCTTTATACTGAAGGTCAGATGTTGTATCTCAGTTTTTCTTACTTCTTGAGGTGTGCCAGGATTGCTGTAATCCCCTTTTGTAGATTAGCTTTTGTTGCTTCCCAAAGACTTTGGACTCTTGTGTTTCCTTTTTTTTTTTTTTTTTTTTTGGTCTCCCCGTGTTTTTTATTTTCTCTTTAATTGAATAGTTGTTTCACCCAATGTTTAAGGGCATATTTTTTTTAGCCTCATTCCCTGATTCTTTCCTTGTGATTGATCTCTGGTTTCATACCATTGTGGTCAGAAGAGATGCATGATATGCTTTCAGTCTTGTTAAATTTCTTGAGACTTATTTTCTAGCCTAACAGTTGATCTCTTCAGGAGAATGTTCCATGTGCACTTGAAAAAAAATATGTGTTTTGCTCTTTTCAGGCGGAATGTTCTTCATATATTTGTTAGATCCATCTGGTCATGTATGTCATTTAAAGCCACAGTTTCCTTGTTGATCTTCTGTCTGGATGACTTACTCATTTATGTAAGTGGGGTGTGAAAATACTATGCTTCTATTACTCTTGATTTCTTCCTTTATGTCTGTTAATAGTTGCTTTCTGTATTTGGGTGCATAAATGTTTACAATTGTTCTATCTTCTTGTGGGATTGTTCCCCTCATTATTTAGTGTCAATCATTGTCTCTTTCTGCGGTCTTTGTTTTAATGCCTCTTTTGTCTGCTTTGGGTATTGCTACCCCGCTTTCTTGTCACGTCTATTTGCCCGATGCAGGTGTTTCCATCCCTTCACTTTCAATCTGCCTGTGACTTTAGGTCTGAAATGAGATGCTTGTAGGCAGGATATAGATCAGTCATGCTTTTTTATTCATGCCGGTACCCCGTGTCTTTTGACTGGGGTATTTATTCAGGTTTACTTTCAAGGTCATTATGGATAGGTGTGTACTTATTGCCATTTTGTTACTTGTTTTATGGTTCTTTTTGTAGTTCTCTGTTGCTTTCTTCTCTTGCTGTCTTCTGTTGTGTTTGGCTTTGTTTAGTGATGTGTTTGGAGTCCCTTCTCTTTATTCTTTGCATATGTATTGAAGGTTTTTTATTTGTGGTTACCCTTCGACTGATATATAAGATCCTATATCTCAAGCAGTATACATTTAGCTGATGGTCGCTTACCTCTGTACGCATTCTAAGGCCCTTATGTATACCACTCCCCCCACATATGCAAATGATGTCCTACTTTACATCCTTTCATTTTGTGAATCCTCTGACCAGTATTTGAAGATATAATTGATTTTACTATTTTTCTGCTTTAAGCTCCCACTGGTTTTATAAGTGATTATTCTACTACCTTTATTATGTTTCTATTTACCTGTGAAGTTTTTGCCTTTACTAATGTTCTTACTCCTGATTATGGCCTTTTCTTTCCAGTCAGAGAATTTCCTTTATCATCATCTGTTGTAAGGCTGTTGTAGTAGTGCTGAAGTCCTTTAAATTTTGTTTGTCTAGAAGCTCTTCATCTCTCCTCTGTTCTGAAAGGTAGCCTTGCGGGCTAGGGCATTCACGGTTGGAGGTTTTTTTTCTTGTCAGCACTTGGAAGGCTCATGCCACTCCCTTCAGGCCTCCAGAATACAGCTGTTAGCCTTATGGGGTTTTCTTGTATGTAACTGTTTCCGTCTGTCTTACTGATTTTAAAAATCTCTTTCTCACTCCTCTCGGTCCTTTAAAATATTATGTGTCTTGGTGTGGACCTCCGTGGCTTGATTTTGGGAGGGCGTTTCTATGCCTTCTAAATCTGGATATTTGTTTCCTTGACTCAGGTTTTCTAAATTCAGGTATTATTTTTTCAGATAAATTTTCTGCCCCCTTTTCTCTGTCTCTTCTTTTTCTGGGATCCCTATAATGCGAATGTTCTTACGATAGAGGATGTCCCTGAGTTCCCACAGCCTGTTCTGATATTGATTTTTCCGTCTCTGTGTATCGTTCACATTGGTTGCTTTCCACTCCTCTGTCTTCCAGCTCACTGATCCATTCTTTTTCTTCCCCTGGTCAATTGTTGATTCCCTCTAGTGTATTTTTCATTTCAGTTACTGAGTTCTTAATCTCAGATTCGTTGTTTTTAATTTTTTTCTCTCATTGTTAAAGGTGTCCCTCCGACCCTCCACTCTTTTCTCAAGTTCAGTGAGTACTTCTGTGACCATGAGTTTGAATTCTGTGCCAGGCATAATGCTTATCTCTGTTCCGTTTAGCTCTCTTGCTTTGATTTTGTCCTGTTCTTTCATTTGGGACCTATTATCCTGTCTCCTCATTTTACCTAACTGTCTGTTTTTTCTATATATTAGTAAAGTTGGTGATGTCTCTTGATCTTGCACGTAAGAGCCTTATGAAGAAGAGGTCCTGTAGTGCCCTGTACTGTGATGTCCCTTTTTCACCAGAACATACACTTGCAGGGTGTTTCCTGTGTGTGGTACATGCAAGTTCTGGTTGTGGCTGAGTGGTGTTTGCTTTCAGCCCAGTCAGCTGCAGTGGTCCGCTTTGCCTGTTTGGGGCAGGGTTTGGTCCCTGTGGCAGGAAGGGGCCAGTCTAGCACTGCCTTGGGCTTGTAGTTGGGTCTGACCAGGTGCCTGCTCTCAGTCTATTTGCTGGGATTATGGTCAGCCCTAACTGAAGAGTGCCCCCACTGCCCCGAGAGGCTTCATTTCAATAGGGTCTGTATTCAGACCAGATGTCTCCCACCTGTGTGTGTATTGGGGTTGCAGTCCAAATACAGCGCTCTCTCCTTGTGCAGCCCCTGTGAGGTTTTTGTTGGTTGACAAGGCTGGCATGCAGATCAGATGTCTGCCCCTCACCCACTGCTGATGTATGTGGTTATCTTCCCCTCTCCTCATGGCAGGCCAGGCTGTCAGGGCTGCTTGCGGAAAGAGACATGTCCCGAGCGGCTTTGAAGGGACTCATTGCTGCGTAGGGTGGGATTGGATGGTGCAGTCCCCAGAATGCAGTGCAGGGCTCAGGGTTTTAGCAAGGTAGGTGAGGAGTGGTCACACTGTTTTCAGGAAGTGCCTGGATATCTAGGTTTGGGAGGGTAGAGAAATGGACCCACCAGTTCTTTTATTCCTGGAGAAGTCAGCTAGAGAGCCCTGCCCCCGGTTGGCATGTTCTGAGATTAGTAAATAAATCTTCTTCCAGTAAACCTCAGGTGTTTTTCAAAGTGCTGCTTCTAGCCTGTATCTAGGCCCAGGTATTTGTTCTGCTGGCTCCTTAAGGGTGGCTTTCCAGCTCTCTCAGAGCTAAACCCTTTGATTTTTCATGTACCTCTGGTAAGGCCCGCTGATCACATAAACTCATGAATTTCAGCCCCAACCCCATGGTTTTCAACACCAGTTGTTATGGGGAGTCATCTTCCCAGTGCAGGTTCCCAGTGTCTGGGGTGCCTGGTGTGGGGTCTGTTTCTATCCCTTCTCTGTGGTTGTGGTATCCCTCCCATTTGTGTCTGGTCTCCCTGGAAATGTGGTACCAGACTGCATCTCCACCCCCAGGCCTTCACTGTAGCCTCCTCTGAAGGAAGAAGTGTGGAGAGTCTGCTCTGCCGCTCTGAGGTTGTTTTCTGGGTTAGTTGCACTGATTGTGAATGTTTTCTGGATGCATCTGTGAGAGGAGGGGAGCTTAGGACCCGGCTACTCTGCCGTCTTCGTGGGGTTCCTTCCTATAGTCCTTCACAAGTGTGTCTTTTACAAATATTTTCTCCAAGTCTGTGGCTTCTCTTTTTGATCTTGGGATGAGGATGACTTCTTGTTGGATTTCACTCTTAAATATTTGATAGGAAACTTTGGTGTTCAACACTTCATACTGTGGTTTGAGAAAGGGAAGCAAAAGTCCTTTGAGAATTTGCCCTGAAAACATCTGAGGTACCTAAATTTACCTTGTGTTTAATAACAATGAGGCTCTGGTTGCAACTATGTGCTCATTCCTGGCAGAAACACATAGTGAGTCAAATGTTGATGGCGGGGAGTTTGGATGTAACTTCTCTGACAAAATTGTATGTGCAATAGACTCATGTTTTACAATCCATTCCTAATTGTACAGCACCATCATAAACATGGTTCTTTTTTAAATGAAAAATATGTGAGGACTTCAAACATGTTCCCAGGATGGTGATTCTCTTCATTATCCTTTTTTCTCAAAGGGCCTGTCACATCACTCCTCCTGTTCATTTTCCGTCCTTCAAATGTTTCTGGTCTCTCTGATGTCTTCCGTTTTCATTTTATGGATGATTGTAATTCTTCCCAGTGTCACCTTTCTTAGCATCTTGGAACTGTATGCCTCACAGACCATTGACAACAGAGACCAACATCAGGACTGTTGTAATGAGGGAGAGGAATAGCCACCTGATGGAGGCAGAGAGGGATCCTTGAGAACATCCCCCAAGAACAAACCTTTCTAATGAGTTTCCAGTTGTACAAGGGATGTTGGATCCCGGGGGATGTGTGACTTTGTCATTGCATTGAGGCGGAGGTTACATGTGGGTTCAGGAAATATGTGTGGTGCCCTGCTGACAATGACAAAGACTCACAGTGATCAGTGATCGGAGATGCAAGTGGCAGGTTCCTTAGGAGACATCACTGTGTTATTGGCCAGTGCCAGTTCCTTCCGCATCATCCTACCCATGGAGGGTGGGGTAATGAGGATCCCAAAGATCCCTTCCCCACAGTTCAGTCTGAACCAACCGAGTCTTTCAGAGCCAGGATGAAGTCTTCAAGCCCCCACACCACCAGAGCTGTGAGAGTGGCTGCTGCCATCCTTTCCAAGATGGACGAGGTTTCTTAGGACCTTTCTGCTCAGCTCTAAGGAGGAAGCTTGTTCTGGGAGTAAGGGAGGATCTGGTGAGCCCTCTTTGCTTATAACCTGTGGGATCAACACCCGACCCTTCTAAGGCATTGCCTTTCTGTTCCCTACTGAGGAGCTTTAAGAATGGTTAGTGGATATTCTGGGGGGCACACCAAGTAGGAGAGGGCATGGAGAGCCAGCTAGGCAGCGGGAGGTGTCCTCAGCATCTTGATGTGGTAGGTGGTTCCACAGACAACTGCACATGTCAAAATCTTATTGAGCTGTTTAAAAATATGTGTGCATTTTCAATTGTGTATTTTATAAACTCAATTAAAAATATAATTTTAGGGGCGCCTGAGTGGCTCAGTCATTAAGCTTCTGCCTTTGGCTCAGGTCATGATCCCAGGGTCCTGGGATCGAGCCCCACATCGGGCTCCCTTCTAGGCAGGAAGCCTGCTTTTCCCTCTCCCGCTCCCCCTGTTTGTGATCCCTCTCTCCCTGTGTGTCTCTTTGTGAAATAAATAAATAAAATCTTATATAATTCTAAAATAATTTCTCTAAGAATGCGGTTAGGCCATAATAGATAGTGCTTAAAAGTGTTTCCAGTGGTGATGGTCGTGCAACCTTTTGAATACAATAAAATCCTCCTATTACACACTTAAAATGGTATATTTCACCTGTGTGCACATGTCTCTTTTTCTTTTCTAAAAGTATTTAATTGAACTATAACATATGTACATAAAAGTGCTTAGTGAGTTATCCCGGAGTGTGTAAATATCACAAATAGAAAATCCAAATCAGAGTGAGTTTGTGATCGTTGCAGCTTCTGCAGCTTCTCTGAGCCTAGAATATTCATCCTAGAGTCAGCTTGTTGTCTTACTGTGACAGAGAAGGGGGAATGGATTTTGGATGACCATTAGCAACTTGCCTCTAAATGGCCTGGAAGGTCTGGACCAAGCCCACCTGTCCAGTGACTCCTGACATCCTAGCCTCAGCCCTGTGTAGTGTGTGCATGACCCTTCTGAGAGTTCCTCTAGTGTGACCTGCTCCCTCCCTCCCAGGATGCCCCCTCACCTGTTGAAGGTCTCAGTCATCCTTTAGATGTCAGGGCAAGGTGGACTTTTTAGGGAAGGTATCCTTGATCCCCTCACATAGGTAATTTCCTTCTACAGTAGATCTTCACAGTCTTACCCATGTCCTTCCCTTCATAGCACCTATTTCAGTTTGTGCTCATATTGTTATTAGATGAAATCTTTTTGCTCTGCTATATCTAACCCCCATGAGGCTGGGCTGTGTGTTCTGGCTCACCATGCTGACCTTTGCTTAGAAGTGTCTAGGCTTTCCATCAGTATTCGTGGACTAAATGAGCGAATGAGCGAATGAGTCAGAAACCTGGACACAGACAGGGAAGCCAAGGTCATTTTTTCACGATCTTCCAGCTGTTCTTTAGCTCACTTGGAAACGGGGTCTTGTGATTTCGAGTTCAGAGTGTCTCTGATTGACATTTAAACTATTTCAAAACCTAAGAGATGTTCACCTCGTGTGTCACCTGACTGCACATTAGAGTGAGGTGTATTAATGAAGGAGAAAATTCATAAGATGGGGCAGTAATACATAGGACACAGAGGAGGTGGTCTTCAACTTCAGATCAGAAAAGGATCCTCTGACAATCTCACTGATTTTGTTAAAATGACAGCTCCTGTGCCTGAAAACATACAGCCTGACTGATAGAAGGAAACAAGCGTTAATTCAACAGTGAGGTTGAAGCCAAGGGTAGTTTGTGATGTTGGGCAAATTACTTCACCTTTAGACTGTGTGTTCCATTAGAGAAACTGGGAAAAAATTAAGTAACTGTGTACTTTCTAATCCTGTTACGACGTGTAAGTGTAAGAATGTGTAGAAATGACTCTGGACCATGCTTGCACACAGTACCAGCTTCATCCCTGGTAATCCTTCTTATCGCCATGAGAATGTAAGTTACCTGGGAGCAGGGACCCAAAGTTTTGATTCTCTGCTGTCCCTAAGACCTAGAATCCTGTCTGGCATGTAGCAGGCACTTAACGTTCATTGACCAAATATTCGGCAGTCCTGGAGGAAAGGCAGAGAGAGGGATGGGACACATCTAAAAAACAAAATGACTTTCCTAAAAATGGTTCACATTATTCTACGGTACCCCATTTCCATGTATATTTAGGCAATTGAGAGTCTTTTCTTATTTTTCCAAAATATGTTGTTCTAATGGGGAATAGGATGCAGAATTTACCCGAGGTTCATATGAGCCCCAGAACTTGGGGAGGACTAACATTCACCCTCCTCCCTGACCAGAGTCACATTTACATTTTAGACTACACATCTTTTTTAATTTTTTATTGTTATGTTAATCACCATATATTACATCATTAGTTCTTGATGTAGTGTTCCATGATTCATTGATTGTGCATAACACCCAGTGCTCCACGCAGAATGTGCCCTCTTTAACACCCATCACCAGGCTAACCCATCCCCCCACCCCCTCCCCTCTAGAACCCTCAGTTTGTATTTCAGAGTTCATCATCTCTCATGGCTCATCTCCCCCTCCGACTTACTCCCGTTCATTCTTCCCCTCCTGCTATCTTCTTCCTTTTCTTTTTTCTTAACATATGTTGCTTTATTTGTTTCAGAAGTACAGATCTGTGATTCAACACTCTTGCACAATTCACAGTGCTCACCATAGCACATACCCTCTCCAATGTCTATCACCCAGCCACCCCATCCCTCCCACCCCCCACCACTACAGCAACACTCAGTTTCTTCCCTGAGATTAAGAATTCCTCATATCAGTGAGGTCATATGATACATGTCTTTCTCTGATTGACTGATGTCACTCAGCATAACACCCTCCAGTTCCATCCACGTCATTGCAAATGGCAAGATCTCATTCCTTTGGATGGCTGCATAATATTCCATTGTGTATATAGACCACCTCTTCTTTATCCATTCATCTGTCGGTGGACATCTTGGCTCTTTCCACAGTTTGGCTATTGTGGACATTGCTGCTATAAAGATCGGGGTGCACGTACCCCTTCGAATCCCTACATTTGTATCTTTGTGGTAAATACCTAGGAGTGCAATGGCTGGATCGTATGGTAGCTCAATATTCAACTGTTTGAGGAACCTCCATACTGTTTTCCAGAGTGGTTCACCAGCTTGCATTCCCACCAACAGTGTAGGAGGGTTCCCCTTTCTCTGCATCCCTGCCAACATCTGTCGTTTCCTGACTTGTTAATTTTAGCCATTCTGACTGGTGTGAGGTGTTATCTCATCGAGGTTTTGATTTGGATTTCCCTGATGCTGAGCGATGTTGAGCACTTTCTCATGTGTCTGTTAGACATTTGGATGTCTTCTTTGGAAAAATGTCTGTTCATGATTTAGACTACACATTTGATTGCCACTGCCCCTGAGCCTCCACTCTGGTTCTGTGCTGCAGGTGTTGAAGGTATTTATTGTCCTGACCGTGGAATTCGTCTCCAATATCGGGGACAAGCTCATGGATGGGATTTGATCCCCTCCTATGGGCCCTGGGCTCTGCTGCCCCAAATCTCGTAAGGTGGCTGGGGTGGAGCCTATGTAGCCCATGGAGTGAGCATTTTTCTCTATTGAAGAAGCATTCAACTTAGGGATTTTGGGGGGCTCCAATTCAATCAGAGGGAACCTCTATCCTGTGTCAGAAAACAAAATGGGATCCGTGGCTCACAAATCAACCTACAGAAAAAAATCAGATAAGTGTCTAGAAATATCCAGAAAGTCTATTTGTAATCTTTTGTTCCTTTTTTAAAAGATACATTTATTTATTTTTGAGAGGGAGAGAGTGACAGGAGATGGAAAAATTGAGAGGGAGAGAGCGAATCTCAGGTAAGACTCTCTATGGAGCATGGACCCTAATGCAGGGCTTGATCTCATGACCCTGAGATCAACTTGAACCAAAATCAAGAGTCGGACGCTTAAGTCAGCCAGGCGCCCCTGAAGGCTATTTGTCATCTTTCAAAATTTGAAAAAGAAAAGCCATCAGGGAAATTCAAATCAAAACCCCATTAAGATACCACCTTACAGTTATAAGGTCATAAATTAACAAGGCAAGAAACAACAAATGTTGGAGAAGTTGTGGAGAAATGGGAACCCTCCTACACTGGTGGTGCGAATGAAATTGGTGCAGTCACGTTGGAAAACAGTATGGAGGTTCCTCAAAAAGTTACAAATAGAGCTACCCTATGCCACAGCTATTGCACTACTTGGTATTTACTCCAAAGACACAGATGTAGTGAAAAGAAGGGGCACACGCATCCCAATGTTCATAGCAGCAATGTCCATACTAGCCAAACTGAGGAAGGCGCCGAGATACTCTTCAACAGACAAAGGGATTAAAAAGATGTGGTCCATAAATACACTGGAATATTACTCAGCCATCTGAAAGGATGAATACATTTGTATCGACGTGGATGGAACTGGAGGGGATTATGCTAAGTGAAACAAGTCAAACAGAGAAAGACAGTTATCGTATGGGTTCACTTATTTGTGGAACATAAGGAATAGCATGGAGGACATTAGGAGAAGGAAGGAAAAAATGAAAGGGGGGAATCAGAGAGGAAGATGAACCACGAGAGGCTATGGGCAAAGAAACAAAACAAAACAAAAAGACAAAGCAACAACTGCCACACATTTTTCAAACCATTAGTCATAGTAAGAAATACATTTTCGTTTTTCTTTTTTAGGTTTCTATTAATGTAAATTCAGTTATTCAATATATAATGTATTATTGGTGTCAGAGGTAGAGGTCAGTGATATCAGTCTTATAGAACACCCAGTGCTCATTACATCATGTGCTCTCCTTAACGCCCGGCACCCAGACACCCCATCCTCCACCCACCTCCCCTTCAGCAGCCCTCAGTCTCCTTTCTATGATTAAGGAGTCCTTATGTTTGTCTAACTCTCTGATTTCACTTTGGTTTATCTCTCCCTCTTTTTCCCTATGATCCTCTGTTTGGTTTTTTAAATTCCGTATACTAGTGATATCATATAATCATTCTCTTTTATTTTAAAGATTTTATTTATTTTATTTGAGAGAGAGAAAGACAGAGAGAGAAAGCATGAGAGGGGAGAGGGTCAGAGGGAGAAGCAGACTCCCCGCTGAGCAGGGAGCCCAATGTGGGACTCAAACCCGGGACTCCAGGATCATGACCTGAGCCGAAGGCAGTCGCTTAACCAACTGAGCCACCCGGGCGCCCTAACTTTTTCTGATTAACTTATTTTGCTCAGCATAATACCCACTAAACATCCACAATATTGCAAATGACAGGATTTCATTTGTTTGATGGCTGTCGAATATTCCATTGTGTTTATATACCACATCTTATCCATTCATCTCTCCATGGGTATCAGGGCTCTTTCCATAGTTTGGCTATTGTGGACATTGCTGCTATGAACATTGGGGTGCAGGGGCCCCTTCAGATCACTACATTTGCATCATTTGGGTAAATACCCAGTAGTGCAATTGCCGGGTAGTAGGGTAGCTCTCTTTGCAACTTCATGGGGAACCTCGATACTGTTTTCCAGTGTGGCTGCAGCAGCTTGCATTCCACCAACAGTGTAAGCGGTTCCCCTTTCTTCACATCCTCGCCAACATCTGTCATGTCCTGACTTAGTAATTTTAGCCATTCTGACTGGTGTGAGGTGGTATCTCATTGTGCTTTTGATTTGTATTTCCCTGATGCCAAGTGATGTGGTGCATTTCTAAATGTTTCTGTTGGCTATTTGGATGTCTTCCTTGGAGAGATATCTATTCATAACTTCTGCCTATTTCTTGACTGGATTATTTGTTCTTTGGGTGTTGAGTTTGATAAGATCTTTACAGATCTTGGATACTAGCCCTTTATTTGTAATGTCATTTACCATATCTTCACCCATTCTCTCAGTTGTCTTTCAGTTTTGTTGACTGTTTCCTTTGTTGTGCAAGGGCTTTTGGTCTTGATGAAGTCCCAATAGTTCATTTTTGCCTTTGGGGACATATCTAGCAAGAAGTTGCTCTGGCCGAGGTCATAGATTACGTGGTCTGTGTCCTCCTGTAGGATTTTGTTGGTTTCCTCTCTTACATTTAGGTCTTTCATCCATTTTGAGTATGGTGTAAGGAAATGGCCCACTTTTGTTCTTCTGCATGTGGCTGTCCAATTTTCCCAACACCATTTCTTGAAGAGACTGTTTTTTACCCATTGAATATGCTTTCCTGCTTTGTCAAAAATTAGTGGACCGTAGACAGTAGGGTCCATTTCTGGGCTCTCATTCTGTCCCATTGATCTGTGGGTCAGTTTTTGTGCCAGTACCATACTGTCTTGATGACTACAGCTTTGTAATAGAGCTTGAAGTCTGGAATTGTGATGCCACCAGCTTTGGTTTTCTTTTTCAACATTCCTTTGGCTCTTTGGAGTCTTTTCTTGTTCTGTACAAATTTTAGGATTATTTCTTCCAGCTCTCTGAATAAAGCGGATCGTATTTGATAGGGATTGCATTGAAGGTACAATTTGCTCTAGGTAGCATAGATATTTTACCAATATTTGTTCTTCCAGTCTATGATCATATAACGTTTTTCCACTTCTTTGTGTCTTTCTCAATTTCCTTCTTGAGTGTTCTGTAGTTTTCAGAGGACCGGTCCTTTGTATTTTGGTTAGGTTTATTCCTTGGTGTCTTCTGATTGTAAGTTCAGTTGTATATGGGATCGACTCCTTAATTACTCTGTCTTCTTTGGCATTGTTTGTGTATAGAAATGCAATTGATTTCTGTGCATTGATTTTATAGCCTGCCACATTGCTGAATTCCTGTAAGAGTCTAGCAGTTTTGGGGTGTGGTCTTTTGGGTTTTCCATATAGAGTATTTTGTCATCTGCAGAGAGTGAGAGTTTGCCGCCTTCTTTGCTGATTCAGATGCCTTTTATTTCTTTTTGTCATCTGACTGCTGAGGCTAGGACTGTGTTGAACAGCTGTGGTGATAGTGGACATCCCTGTCATGTTCCTGTCCTTAGGGGAAAAGCTGTCAGTGTTTCCCCATTAGGAATGAATGGGCTTTTCATAGATGGCTTTTATGATATTGAGGCATGTGCCATCTATCCCTACACTGAAGAGTTTTAATCAAGAAAGGATGCTGTACTTTTCCAATGCTTTTTCTGCATCTATTGACAAGATCATATATTTCTTGTCCTTTCTTTTATTAATGTTGTGTATGCCACTGATTGATTTGTACACGTTGAACCATCCTTGCAGTCCAGGATTAAGGTCGACTTTGTCGAGGTGAATAATCCTTTTAATGGACTGTTGGACCCTATTGGCTAGTAATATGGTGAGAATTTTTGCATCCATGTTCATCAGGGTTATTGGTCTATAATTCTCCTTTTTTGGGGGGGTCATTGTCTGGTTTTGGGATTGAGGTAATGCTGTCCTCATAGAAAGAGTTTGGAAGTGTTCCTTCCATTTCTGTGTTTTGACACCACTTTAGAAGAATGGGTATTAATTCTGCTTTAAATGTTTGGTAGCCTTCCCCTGGGAAGGCGTCTGGCCCTGGGCTCTTGTTTGTTTGGAGATCTTTGATTACTGACTGCTTTAGTTTCCTTGCTCGTTATGGGTCTCTTCAGGTTCTTTATGTCTTCCTAGTTCAGTTTTGGTAGTTTAGACGTCTCTAGGAATGCATCCATTTCTTCCAGATTGCCTAATTTGTGGGCATTAATTTCTCTTAATACGTTCTTTTAATTGTTTGCATCTTTTGGTGTTAGTTTTGATCTCTCCTCTTTCATTCAGGATTTTAGTTATTTGGGTCCTTTCTCTTTTCTTTTTGATAAGTCTGGGCAGGGTTTTCTCCATCTTATTAATTCTTCCAAAGAACCAGCTCCTAGGTTCGTTGATCTGTTCTACTGTCCTTTGGTTCCTATTTCCTTGATTTCTGCCCTAATCTTATTTCTCTTATCCTGCTTGGTGCAGGCTTTATTTGAGGTTCTTTCTGCAGCTTCTTTAGGCATAATGTTAGTTTTGTGTTTTGAGACTTTCCTTGTTCATTGAGAAAGGCTTGTAGTGGTATATCTTTCCCTGTTTGGACTGCCTTTGCTGCATCCCAAAGGTCTTCAGTAGTTATGTTTTCATTTTCATTTGTTTCCGTGAGCATATAAGTTCTTCCTTAATTTCCTGGTTGTCCCATTCATTCTTTAGCAAGATGCTCTTTAGTCTCCATGTATTTGAGTTCTTTCCAAATTCCCTTGGTGATTGAATTGTAATTTCAAAGGATTGTGGTCCAGAAATATGCAGGCACTGATCCCCTCTTTTGTTACCGATTTGTGAGCCAGGATGTGATCAATTCTGGAGAATGTTCCATGTGCACTTGCGAAGAAGGTGTATTCTGTTGCTTTAGGGTGGAATGTTTTGAATATACCTGTGAAGTCCATCTGGTCCACTGTGTCATTCAAAACCCTTGTTTCCTTGTTGATTTTCTGCTTAGATGATCTGTCCATTGCAGTGAGTGGGGTGTTAACGTCCCCTACTATCCTTGTATTATTACCGATGTGATTCTTTAAATTTGTTGCTAACTGCCTGCCCCCATGTTCAGGGCATACATATTTACAATTGTTAGATCTTCTTGTTGGATGGACCCTTTAATGATGATGCAGTGTCCTTCCTCATCTCTTATCTAAAATCTTTGATTTTAAATCTAATATAGGGATTGCCACCCCAGCTTTCTTTGGATGTCCTTTAGCATGATAAATGGTTTTTCAGCCCCTCACTTTCATTCTGGAGGTGTCTTTGTGTCTGAAATGAGTCTCTTTCAGACGGCATATGGATGGGTCTTGTTTTCTCGTCCAATCTGATCCTCTCTGTCTTTTGATTGGGGCATTTGGCCCATTTACATTCAGAGAAACTATTGGAAGATACGAATTTAGTGCTATTGCATTACCTGTAAAGTCACTGTTTCTGTATGCTGTCTCTGTTCCTTTCTTGTCTGTGTTTCTTTGGGGCTCTCTCTTTGCTTCATGGATCCCTTTTAGTATTTCTTGTAGGGCTGGTTTGGTAATCAGAAGTTCTTTTCATTTCTGTTTGTCCTGGAAGCTGTTTATCTCTCCTTGTATTTTGATGGACAGCCTAGCTAGCTAAAGTAATCGTGGCTGCCTGTCTTAGGTGTCTCCCATTGTAGGTTAAGGACCTTTTGGCCTGAGCTTGCTCTCAAGAGTTTCTCTTTGTCTCTGAGATTTGCATGTTTCACTATTATACGTTAGGGTGTTGAACTATTTTTATTGATTTTGAGGGGGATTCTCTGTGCCTCTTGGTCTTGGATGCCTGTTTCATCTTCCAGATTAGGGAAGTTCTCTGCTATAATTTGCTCCAACCTGCCTTCTGCCCCTGTCTCTCCCCTCTTCTTGTGGGATACCAATTATTCTATTATTGTCTCACTTTATGGTATCAGTTATCTCCCGAATTCTCCCCACATGATCCAGTAGTTGTTTATCTCTCTTTTCCTCAGCTTCTTTATTCTGCATCATTTTGTCTTCTATATCCCTAATTCTCTGTTCTGCCTCATTTATCCTAGGGGTTAGAGCCTCCATTTTTGATTGCATCTCATTAATAGCCTTTTTGATTTTGACTTGATTAGATTTTAGTTCTTTTGTTTCTCTAGGAAGGGATTCTCTAGTGTCTCCTATGCTTTTTTCAAACCCAGCTAGTTATCTCTCTAATCATTTTTCTGAACTCAAGTTCCAACATCTTACTTATGTCCATACTGATGAGATCCCTACAATCAGTAGTGTGTTTTGTTCTCTTTTTTGAGGTGAGTTTTTCCATCTTATTCTGTCCGGTGAAGGATTGATGAATGAGAGAACAAAATACTAAAATGCCAACAATGACCTGAGAGAAATATATAGTAAACACAATACTGAATCCTGTGTGGATTTTGGTCTGTTTGTTAGAAAACGAGATCCCAAAATTGTAAAGAAAGAAAAAACTTATATATGTACAAAAATAAAGTTGAAGACAATGTAAAATCTAAAATTGAACGTAAGTATAAAACTGAAAATTAAGGGTGCCTGGGTGGCTCAGTTGGTTAAGTGACTGCCTTCGGCTCAGGTCATGATCCTGCAGTCCCGGGACTGAGTCCCACATCAGGCTCCCTGCTCAGCAGGGCGTCTGCTTCTCCCTCTGACCCTCTTCCCTCTCGTGCTCTCTATTTCTCATTCTCTCTCTCTCAAATAAATAAATAAAATTAAAAAAAATGAAAATTAAATGAAAAAAACAAAGAGAACAAAAAAATATACACACAGGTGAACAGAACAGAGTCAGGAACTCTATCCTGAGTGTATTTTTTTTTTTTTTTTTAGTTTGTTAGAGGAAACTACATCTCAAAATTTTAAAGAGAGAAAAACATATATACAAAAATAAATTTTTTTATTATGTTCCATTAGCCACTGTATAGTACATAATTAGTCCTTGATGCAGTGTTCAGTGATTCATTAGTTAAGTATAACACCCAGTGCTCATCATACCACATGCCCTCCTCAATACCCATCACCCTCTTACACCCTCCTCCCACCGTCGTCCGCTCTCAAACCCCCAGATTGTTTCTTGGGGTCCATAGTTTCTCATTGTTCATCTCCCTCTCTGATTTTGCTCCCTTTGGATTTCCTTCCTTTCCCCTATGTCGTCTGTGCTACCGCTTATGTTCTACATGAGTGAAACCGTATGAGAATTGTCTTTCTCCGTTTGACTTACTTCACTTAACATAAACCTCTCCAATTCCATCCATGACGATGCAAATGGTGGGTATTCATTGTTTCTGATGGCTGAATAATAAATTAAATACATTGAAAAGATTGTATCTGTAACGATGAAAATTTTCCAACTTTAAGAAATCAGAACAAAAAACCCCTCAAAAAACAAACCGAAAGAAGAAGAAGAGGGGGCAATAAAAGAGAATATGATCAGATAGGTGAAGAGAACGTTAGCCATACATTAGGTTCTGGGTGTATTTGGTCTGTTAGAGGAAACTGCATCCCAACACTGTAAGGAAAGAAATACATAAATATTTCCAAATCAAAATTAAATGCAGTGGAAGGATAGAAGGTAACCGTACAAATGAAAATTTAAAAAGATTTTAAGAAAAGAGTGGATATGGGGCAACTGGGTGGCTCAGTTGGTTAAGCGAATGCCTTCGGCTCAGGTCATAATCTCAGGGTCCTGGGATCTAGCCCCGCATCGGGCTCCCTGCTTGGGAGGAAGCCTGCTTCTCCCTCTCCCACTCCCCCTGCTTGTGTTCCCTCTCTCACTGTCACTTTCTCTCTCTGTCAATTAAATAAATAAATAAAATCTTTAAAAAAAAACAAAAGAGTTGATAAAATAAGAAATTGGTTGAAAAATGAAAGAGCAAAGAAATTAAAATAGAAAGACTCAAGAATCCTGGGGAAAAAAACATGAATCGTACATGGTATATTTCCCTAGCACTGGAGTCTTGCAGTTCTCAATGATCGGTATACTTGTTCTTGGATGGATGTTCTTGCTGATCTTGGGGAGGGGCTTGTTGCATTCATTTTCAAGTGTCTTTGCCAGCACGGAATTGTACCGCCCTTGCTAGAGGGCCAGGCTAAGTAACCTGGTCTGGTTTGCTCTGTGTGGCTTTTGTTCCCTGAAGGCTTTCCCTGATGCTTTAGAGGATGAGAATGAAAATGGCAGCCTCCCAAACTCCAACACTGGAGCCAAGAGCTCGAGGCCCCACTCCTCAGTGCTCCCTCAGGGAAAAGCAGTCAGTCACTCTTGCCTCCCTGGTCTCCGTCCGCTGTCTCTGTTCACCCAGCCTGTGACTGAGCATTTTATCTCAGGCTGGGACCTTGTTTGAGTCTAGAAACCCTGCAGACTCCTGTGGTGAACACCCTGAGCCTTAGCTCCCCAGAGGAGGATGGGGGTGGGGTGGGACCTCCCTGGTTCTGCTGCTTGCTGGGCCCCTGCTTGGAGAGCAGTCACATTAGCATGCTGTGTTTCATGGTATATGGCATCACTGAGCCGAGCGCCCACTCCTGGGCTCACTGATTCTAGCTGGCATCCCCCGCTTCCACATCTGGGTGCTCTGCCCCACTCAGGCACCCCTGTTATGTCTGTGATCCTGGGGATTCTGAGGCCACGCTGTCCCACCTAGGATTCTGCCCTCTTTTGCCACCTGGGTACTTTTCAGGCAGGGACATCCTCATTGGACCTGACTTCTAAAAGTTCTGACTTTGCATTCTGCTACTATGTCACTTTCCGGTAGCCAGCTTATGGAGGTTCCCTCCCCCTGTAGTTTATCTGCCGACATATGGCCTCGCGTTCATTTTTTCGCACCTCCTACCTTGCAGAAGGTAGTCACTTTTGTATTTGTAGAGCTGCAGCTTCTCTTCCATTCCATTCTGGTTGAGTTCACAGGTATTCACAATGGTTTGATAGGCATCTAGCTGAATTCCTGGGAGCAGATGAAATGAAGGTCTCCTAATCCTCCACCACCTTAGAATCTCTCCAGGAACGCATTTTAAATTGCAACCCAATACCTATAGAGATACATCACAAACAAAGGTTAACAAAATAATATTTACTCAGGCCTGTAATACATTATGATAGACTTTATTCTATTTCATTTGTGTTTGATCGTGTGCAACCTATGAAAGAGTCCAACATTAGAGAAATGATTGACTTATTCATGGTATTTAATATTATATATCTTAAAACATGATGCAGATATTTATTTGGAACCTAAAAAGAGCACAGTATCTTGTTGGGAGGAAAAAGGCTGTGAAGGAATGTAAATATCATGCTGTTTGTTGAAAAACAAAGTTTGAGGGGCTACACAGGCCCCAAAGTTAACGTGTCTTTGTTTTGTACTATTACATTGCTGTGCTTTCTGAGTGTTTACCTTTGAGACATAAAGGTAGAGAGCTAATATTTATTGAACATTTACTCTGTGTGCCTGCCGTGGGACTCAAAACTTTCCATGAATTATGATTTCATTTAATCCCTCCCCAAACCTGGGATGGTATAATCATCCATTTGACAGAATGGAAACAGGGGAGACTCAGAGACTCACAACAACTTGCCTGAGGTTGGAGTGAAGAAAAGGGCAGAGCTGAACTCAAACCCACGTGTATCTGATGACAGAGTCCATGCTTCGCACGTAAGGCTCTGCTGCCTGCTAGAGAGTAGACTGGAGGATGCATGCCAGTTAGGAGGGGCTGATGTTACTGTGAGTAACTAGACTCTCCTCGTCTTAGTGGCTCCTACTAGGGAAGTATCTTTTTTGCTCCTGCCACATGTCCGCATTGTCTTCCTGGGAGAAGGATGAAAGAGCAACCAACATAGGTAACTGCCAGGTGCTAGAGGAGATGGACAGAGGGGGTGCCAGATCCAGTTCTCCCAAGTGATCTGTTCGAGGTGGCACGCCTCACTCCCACTCACATCTCACTGGTCAGAGCACGTCAGAGGGCTGCATCCACCTTCCAGGGTCAGGGGACACTCTGACATGCCTTCGTGGAACCTACTGGGGCCACCACATGGTGCCAGCCCATCTGGGGGACTGTGCAGGGGCAGAGGAGTAGCCTGGGGCATTGGTAAGAATTGACAGCAGGACTGAGTCGGGATGGGTTTGCTTTATCCTCAACCAGGTAAGATTTGTACGTCTCGGTCTATTAGGTTTGATTTTCAGACGATACAATATTCTCACACCAGGATTCCAGGATATTCCCAGCCAAAGACATTTTTGATTTCAATTTTATCATGCTCATATCATTAAGTTCCAATGTAGTACATTTTCTTTTGGATTTCTTTACACCTGTATCATTTTAGAGGTGCTTTAAAAATAAATTTTTTAAAGATATATATATTTGACAGAGACAAACACAGTGAGTGCGGGAACATAAGCAGGGATAGTGGAAGAGGGAAAAGCAGGCTTTCTTCGGAGCAGGGAGCCCGATGTGGGACTCGATCCCACCACCCTGGGATCATGACACGAGCCAAAGCAGATGCTTAAGGACTGAGCCACCCAGGCACCCCGAGGTACTTCTCAATTTCTAAACATATGGGAATTTCTAGTTAGCTTTTTATCCATGATTTCTAGCACATTATATTACCACAACATGCTCTGTGTGATTCCATGCCTCTGAAATATGCTGAAATTTCCCTTTTGGCCAAAATAGATCAGGTGCATTTTTGTAAGTGTATCCTATATGCCTAAACTTAATGTGTCCTCCACTGTGGCATATGGATGTGGACAGACATACGGAGATAGCTGTGGGATTGAGATGATTTGCTATCAAGGTCTACATGTTATGGATATTCCGTCTGCTTTGAGTCACTGAGAGAGGGTTGAAACCTCCCACTCTGCTTGTGTATTTGCTCATTGTTGTAGTTCTGTCCTGCTTTGCTTTCTATGTTGTTCAGCCAATGGCTCTAAGACAGGAGTTCTGGAAGCAAGGAGAGCGTGCCCAGAAGAGGGGAACAGGCACTTGGGTTGGGAGGGAGCAGAAACAAGAAGGACGGCCACAGTTCCAGAGAGGACCTGTTATTGGGATGGCGCGGTGGTGGGGCACCAGATGGGAAGAGGTTATTTAAATATGAGGTCACACGGGGTGTCCATTATGATCTACCAGGGGCAAAGGCAGCTGATTGTTTGAGAGAGTATAAAGCCTCTGGGTTGCTAAGGAATGGTTCAACCAGGGGAAGGCTTGGAGATCGGTGGATCCTCCTCCAATCCCTTAACCTGCTACTGTTTCGTGCTGACCTAGTGATTTCCTGACCTAGTGATTTACTCTCCTGATGACCTACTCCCCTTCCTGAACCCCCACTCAAGTACTTAATCTGACCCTGACACTGTCCTTGACCCCTTCTCCTGACAAACGCCTTCCCCAATCCCACCCTCTATTTCTACCCTCCTCCCATCCCTCCTTAAAAGCCTGTCCCCTTCCCACCCCTCCCTACCCACCCACCCCTCCCTCCACTCCACACCCCATCTCCACCTCCTCCCCATCACCCCAGCGCCCCTTGAACGGACCAAGACATGAAGGTGCAGAGGCTGTTGTTCTGGCTGCTCTTGCTCTGGTGTCCCAGTTCCCCAAACCCAAATGTGAGTAAACGTGGCACTTCACTGGTGTCTTCCATTGAAAGAGAGAGGGCACAGGTGTGAGTGGAAGGGCACAGGGGGGAGGGGGAGAGAGAAAACCCCAAGGCAGCTGCGCAGTGAGTCCAGAGCCTGAAGAGGGTCTCAGCCTCAGGACCATGGATCATGACTTGATCCAAACCAAGACGTCGTTACTTAACTGACTGAGCCACCCGGTGACTCAAAGCTGCTGGTGATGTCTTCCTTCCTAATGGGTTCTTTCACACACTGGTTAAATAATAGCTTTTTCAGGGGGTTCTTGGTGGGCACTCCAGAAGAACTGCACTTCTTCCTGAAGAGCGAGCACCACAGGGCAGGTTTCTCGGTCAGCCTGAGGGGGTTGTGGCCACAGCCGTCCACATCACATTCTGGGTCCTGTCTCTGCTGCTTGGTCCAAAAAGAGCAGCTTTGGCAGGATGGAAATCTGAGCATACTAGGTTTATGGTGTCAAGAAGGAAGGATTTGAGAAGATACAAAACGCCTTTGAGTACTTTGTCTTAAAGAAGGTGCTTGCATGATAGGTCTTAAAAGTGTCAGGAACTCCATAGGAGCTGTGGGTATTAGACTGGCATCTGGAAGCCCAGTGAAGATCCTGCCTCAAGCCTTGTAGGTTTAGGGTCCATCTTCTATGTAGTTTGTTTTCCTATCAGCACATTGTTCATATTTATGAAGTTTGGCAGCCCTGGGAAAAGTGACATCTTACGCCTTGGTTTTGGGACTCGAGTGTTAACAAGTGAAATGTCCTTTGTGCTCTGTGCTTCCTGGTTGGTTGACTTTGAACAACTTCGGAGTCAGCTCTTTCCTTCTGGCCTTGGAGGCTGTCCCTGGGGACTCTGTGTCCCACCAGGTTCGTGGGAGCCCCGAGAAGCCCAGCGGACCCTAAGTGACCGCATCTTGCTGGGACATTTGTCACAGGAAAATCTGATGGAGTGATGTGATCAGGAAGTGAATGAGTTGTTATCCTTTCTTTAGCCCAGTATGTACAGAGTATTGATTTCCCCAAAGTAAAAAGCTCCTGAGTGTCCTTAGGAATGTCCAAAGATAAAAGAAATACACGGTTCCTAGTGTGAATATTTCACTCCTTAAAAAATAAAACCTTACCCCCAGGAGAGAGAGACAGACAGGCAACACCCTAGAAATAAGCAGACTTCTTTAGATCAGCCTACACCAGGTTCTTAGAGAGGGATCTGCAAAATGGGAGTAGTCAGGAAGGACCCTTGTGTTGAGCCTGACTCATCCCACATGAATACCTCCAGTCAAAATAGACTCGATTCCGTTTCTTTGAGTCTTCAAAGGAGGGAATTTCTTGGTAGTCTTTATTGGAAATATTCCCATCTACCTAGGCTGCATCTCATAGATCAGTTCAGATTTCTCACCCTCCCTCATCTCTGAGCTCTTGCATAAACTAACTGGTCTTGCAGTTCCTTCCTCCACCTGCTCATGGCCATTGTCTGTGAGAATCTAGTGTTATTGGCCCCATTGGATGTCATCTAGTTAAGAGTCAGCTACTGGTCAGCATCCAGACAGATGTACCAAGTGGCCACGACCGGGGGTGTTTTCCATTTGTGACAAGATGGCTTCTGTGTTTTGGGCATTTGATCCCCATGATCAACCATTGTGCAGATAGGTAATGTCCTCTTTCAGACAGCGGCTGATCAAGGACCGTGTATGTTTCCCAACAGCACACGTGTTTGTGACCTCAGCTGTGAGGGCTGAAGATGAAAATGTTATCGATTTCAAGGGTACTTTCTAGAGAATTGTGTTTGCACAACATTAAAGCTTCATGTGAATTAGTATGAATTGCATTGTGAGCGTCTTTTCTCCTACAATACTTGGAACTCCAGTTTTTGTAAAATGAGATGCGTTCTTTGTTTTGGCGTCCATATCCAAGAATTTTGTATTCTTTTAGAAATGAAATTTCATGGTCACCTGGAAGGCTCAGTCAGTTGAGCTTCTGCCTTAGCCTTGGGTCATGATTCCAGGGTCTTGGGATTGAGCCCTGCTTGTGCTCCGTGCTCAGCCGGCAGTCTTCTCTGTCTCCCTCTACCCCTTCCCCTGCTTGGTGTTTCACATAAATAAACAAAATCTTTTAAGAAATTAAATTTTAGTGTTGCTATTGACTGATTTGGTTACAATAATAAGAAATAGCATGAATGCCTTTCACTGGCTGTTTGGAAATAGGTGTTCAAGTAACTGAAAATGTCACAGGTATCATCCAAATAAACACGGTCACCTGATTATGAAAATCTTTATGGACTCCTGAAATCTGACAGTTTGGGCTGTGATTCTGAAGCAAAGTGGGCATTGAAAGAAAACATCACTGGTTTCAGAAACTAAACAATAATTCTATTTGATTTTTGTTGGAATGATAATCCCATATTATTCTAATAGAAGCCTCCTGTCTCTCTCTCACTCATGTCCGTATCTATAAGCATCTCCATCCATAGAACATTCTCATTTATATGTCTAGGTCATTTTTTATTCTTCCTTTCTCTCATCCTTCCATAAACTTGGGGCATGTTTTTGGAAATGTTCCAGAGCAGTTTATCCAGGTCCTTCGTGGATGTACAATAGAAGTCAGTGACTTCTTACCTACTGTAAGTTTACATTTACTTAGTTTGTCTATTTTATGTTGGCTTAAAAATTCTTCAGTTCTGTTAGGTATAGAAGATGTATTTGCCACGTGTTTGTAGTCAAAATAAAATCTCTTAAGATGTGCCTATTAGATTTTTCCTACAGCTTCGTTGTGATATAATGTATATATGATCACAACATCTTTTTCAAGAATACAGTTTGTTGGGGGGCGCCTGGGTGGCTCAGTTGGTTAAGCGACTGCCTTAGGCTCAGGTCATGATCCTGGAGTCCTGGGATTGAGTCCCACATCGGGCTCCCTGGTCGGCAGGGAGCCTGCTTCTCCCTCTGACCCTCTCCCTTCTCATGCTGTTTTTTTCTCTCTCTCTCAAATAAATAAAAAAGAATCTTAAAAAAAACGAATACAGTTTGTTGGTATTTGACATAGGTAAACACAGTGAAATTATCGGCACAGTAAGGTAGTAAACACACTCATCACTCCCAAAAGTTTGCCCTTGCTCCTTTGTAATCCCTCTGTGCTCCTTCTCCTCCATGGGGAAGCAGTTAAGAGGTGTGCTTACCTGGGAGAGGCTGGTTGAGGGTTTGTAAAGTTGATTGTTTGGGACAGAGACATTGTAAATCTTTGAGATTTCCTCATCGTCTCACGTGTTATTTCAGCTTGTCCGTGTTGTGCCTGACCAATTCCCTCTTGGCCCTGATGGGTTTGGAGTTCTATGGAAACTTCCCGTTATCACTGCCTCCTTGGGAATTTGTCTGTTTCTCCTTTATATCTGGAGAACCTTCCTCGCTGTGAGTATACTAAAGTAGCTTATATATACTGTTCTTCATAAATAAGCAGAAAATTGTATAGTCCCTGGACCTTTTCTATCCATCCAGTAACATAAATTTCCCTCTAATACATCAATTTTGATGATCACCTAGATTGAAATACATTTAAATTTGTGTTGCAGTGCCTTCTGTGATCCATGTTATTTTTTTTATAGTTCGAACATAATTGGCCAACAGTGTAGTATGAGTTTCAGGTGTACAACATGATTCAGCAATTCTATACATTTCTCAGTGCTCATCACAGTAAGTGTACTCTTAATCCCCTTCACCTCTTTCATCCATCCATCCACCCACAACCCATGTGTTCTTTAGAAGTGTGTTGTGTACTCTCTATTTTTTGGGCATTCTCCAGCTATCTTTCAGTAGTTGATGTTTAGTTTGCCTCATTTCTGGTCTGAGAACATACTTCCTGTTGATTGATTTCTTTTCCTTTGGTTTTTCAGATGTATCTTATGGCCCTGAATATGGCCCCTCTTAGGGAATGTTCCATGGGAGTATGAGAGGAATGTCCATACTTCTGTTGTTGAATGAAGTATTCTGCAGATGTTAATGGATCCAGTTGATTGGTGATGCTCTTCAGTTCACCTGGGTTCTCATGGACTTCCTGTATCTGTTGGATCTGTCAATGTCTGATACAAGATTCTGAATTCTCTGGCTGTGATAGGGATTCGTCTATTTCCATTAGCAATTCTTTCGGTTTCTGCCTGATGTACTTTGACACTCTGTTGTTAATGCATGCACATGAGAAATTATTACGTCTTTTTTGGAGAATTGACCCCTTTAACGTTGAAGTAATGCCCGTCATTTTCCCTGACAGTTTTCCTTGCTCTGTAATGTGTTTTGAAGGATCGTTTCACTGGCCGAGGGTTTCTAGTTTGATGTTTCTTTTAACACTTTAAATATTTCATCCTTCTTGATGGCAAGGTTTCTGAAAAGAAGTGTGATGCAGTCCTTATCCTTATTCCTCTTGGGTAAGGTTACTGCTCTCCTCCCCCCTTCCACCACCCACCCCCATGCCTGGGTCCAGATTTCCAGAATTGTTTCTTTGTCTTTAATTACCTGTAACTGAACATTCTGGATTAGGCATTGTTGGTGTTTTTTGTTTGTTAGTTTGTGTGTTTGTTTTGGTATTCATCCTGCTTTCCATGTTTTGAGCTTCCTGGATCTGTGATTTGGTGGCTATGTTAATTTAGGAAAATCCTGTCATTATTGCTTCAACTACCTCTCTGTCCATTCTCCTGGTGTTCCTATTATGTGTGTGTTACACGATTTGTAATTGTCCAACTGGTCTTAGATTTTCTGTAATGTCTTTTGAATTTTTGTCTTTGTTTTTCTTTTTGGAAGTTTCTTTATGGTGTTAGTTATTCTTTAGGCGCAATGATTCTTTCCTCCGGTATGTTGAGTCTCTTAACGAAACCATCAAAGTCATTCTTGAGTTCTGTTATGGTGTTTTTGTCTAGAATCCCAGTAAAATCCGAGCATTTCATCTCTCTGCTTACATTCACCATCTCTTCTTCCTACTGCCCCCTTTTTGCTTAGATCCAATATCAGATATGGAAGGGACTTGAAATTCCCAGCCAGCCAATGCCATCATCTCTGCCTTAGAAAGTGTGATTCTAGTGCTTGTTGTCGTGGTTTTTACCTTTCGTATGCTTTGTAAGGTTGTGTTGAAAGCTAGATCTCCTGTCCTGGTAAAGGAACTGAGGTAAAAAGGATGTTAGGGTGACGTTGTCTACTCATCTGTCTGGGGTTAGACTGAGTTTCCTCCCACGTGAGACAGGGAGGAGTTTGCATTGAAGTTGAGTCTTTCCCCCTCACCTCTATTGTTTAGTCTTTGGGAAAGCCCCAGTTAGGCTCTAGAAAAGGCTTCTAGGCCCTTGTCTTTCCCCTAGAACCTAGGGGACATAGTTTCACTTGAAGGCACATCTTTCTAAGAAGAACAGAAAACTTCCGAGTTTAGTTCTAAAGGGAATCTCCCCCCTCTCCCTGCCAATGGAGAAACCTTCCCTTCAAAAGGAAAACAAAACTATGATGTCTTTGGTGTGCTCATCTGTCTTTTCAATTCCCCTGCCTATAGGGCTGGGTGACAAGGGCCAGAGCAGCTCTGAGGTTCCTAAGCAACATGTGAAGTGACAACAATCAGTGTGGTTTTCTGTTTGCCCTCCACTGATGGACTTTCCCCTAACAACATTATTATGACTGGCTTATTGATAGCGTGGTGATATTCCAATATCCTGGCAAGATTTGGGGACTGGCCTCAGCCTCTCCTATTCTGTAAAAAGTTTGAATGGGGAAATATGTTAATGGTGTCAAAATGGGGTCTTGCCTAGAGTTTATTGAGTTATAATTTATCAGGGTGACTCGATCTGGAGAGCCTGGTTCCCCTTTTTGGAAACATCCATTGTCATTTCTATTGTTGCTAATGCTTCATCTCTTGCCACGTGCCACTCTTTTTCTCATCCGATGATTTTTCTTTCTTTTTGATGACCCTCTGTTTGTAGCAGTCTGGGAAGCTTCATAGCACCTGATGTGCCATAACTGTGTGTGAATTCAGCAAACAGCCAACGCTTAGTGAGAGTTCAGAGAAGCTTTCTGGACAAGGAAAAAGGCATAATTTTGTCAGAGTTTTAGTCACCTGCCAGCCTTCCTTCCTCCATTCCTTCCTCCATTCCTTCCATTTCCTTTCTTTCAGGATTTTATAACAATCCCAGTTTCTGAACTTCAGTATGGATATCAGGTTGCAGTAAAGTTCCGGAAATGATGAATTAATGAATATTTTTTAAATGTCTGCATGATCCACTGTCAAAATTGAACAGGCTGAACGTTCATTACATAGAATGTGAATAGATACTGGGGTCAAAAATACGTTATATATCTTTGTGCTCTTTATCAGAAATGGACTGTGAACTATGATGACTTAATCAGGAAATTCCCATTTTGTCTTCTTTTTTACTCCTGTGAAGTCATTCTTCTAAACAAAATGATTATTGTAATTTTATTGGATGACTTTTCCGGAATTTGACCTGAACTAGAGATTTTTACTAGTAATACGTTTTGACATCAAACTTAATTTTGTTTCTTCCTCTCTTAGATAAAGCCTCGACAATATGACAGTAAGTATTTTGGCCTTGGTTTTCTTTATCCTAAATTCTCAGTACCGGTGTTTGATGTGGGTATAATTAGACGAGGGGTAAATATGGTGACTTCTGATGTCTAATTGACTTGTTCACTCCTGAAAATCATTCTCTTCCCCATGTGGAGTCTAAATGACAACGTGGAGGGTGTTGCCATAACTTCTGAGACCAGGGGGAGGAACACCTCATGGGAGGAGAGAGAATAAAAGGAATAATTGTTCAGAGATCTGTTTAGGAGGCAAGAGATGATAGGAACCTGAGGTCTGGAGTGAGTACTTTGCCATGACCTGGCTCTTGGTGAAATGTCGAGATGAGAAAACACTCTGAGTCTAGCAAGCAGGCCACACTTAGAGAAGAAGCCACCTATTGCCAGGCAGAGCGTGTGTCACAAGAGAGGTTGAAACCATGGTTTTGAGTCTGAGGTGGAGGGAGCCTTTCCTGCCAGGGGAGAATGAGTAGAAAGGAACGTGTGCCAGTGGGGGTGACGTGTTGTGTCCGTGCCTCAGAGGTTGTGGTGATTCCGCGGTGCTGTCTGTTGATGGCCACGGTGGCTGCCTGGCACTTAGCAAACCCTCAAATGCTGGTGTTCGTCCCTGGGAGTGCAGCAGTGGGGGTGGTGAGAAGAGAGATCTCAGGGCACGGGAGTGCTCACGTTGGGCCAATAGAAGAGAAGTTTGCACTTTGAGGTAAGATGAGAGAAGTATTATTTTTTAAAAGATTCTGTTTAGTCATTTGACAGAGAGAGAGAGGCCAAGCAGACCGAGTGGCTGGCAGAGGGAGATGGAGAAGCGTGTACACCACTGAGCTGAGAATCAGATGTGGGATCCCAGGACCCGAGGTGGGATCATTACCCGAGCTGAAGGCAGACACTTAACTGACTGAGCCACCCAGGTATCCCAGGATGAGAGAATTAAGTGCCACTTAGAGGAGTCTGTGTTCTCGACCTTCGATGTGTTATCCATCTGTGATGGGGCGCTTCATGAGTGTTGTTTTCCTGTCAGGGTGGAGGGTAACCTTCTCATGTTGGGATGAGAAAAGCTGGTGTTCCAGGGAATGTGAGTTATCCAGGCCCTCCCGAGACGGTGTAACGTGGAGTTTGTCCCCAAATGTGTTTGATTCCAAAGATCTTGTCTTCCAGAGCACCCACCTAGATTTCATGACAGGCAATCTGTGAACAGCAGGAAGTCACTGAAGGCCATGGAGTTGTCACTCAATTGCCATTTTGAGCCTTCTTGTGTGGAATTCCAAGGAGGACCTGGAAATGGACGTGGTTCTGAGCAGGAGCAAAGGATGGTTTTGTTCATTTTGGGTGGTTTGCAGGGACCTATTTTTGCACCTTAATCATTGGAGGAGAGAAATTTTAGTTGACAGCATGCTTGTTTTTTCTGTTACATATCTGGGGATGACATCAGCATTTGCAGTGGTTGCATTTTCCAAGAATGGTGCTTATAGATGGGAGAAAACCTAGAAGACATTTGATTGTGTTTCTCTATTTTTTTAAATTTTTTATTGTTATGTTAATCACCATATATTACATCATTAGTTTTTGGTGCAGTGTTCCATGATTCATTGTTTGTTCATAACACCCAGTGCTCCATGCAGAACGTGCCCTCCTCAATACCCATCACCAGGCTAACCCATCCTCCTACCCCCTCCCCTCTAGAACCCTCAGTTTGTTTTTCAGAGTCCATCATCTCTCATGGTTCGTCTCCCCCTCTGACATACTCCCCTTTTCTTCCTCTCCTGTTATCTTCTTCTTTTTTTTTCCTTAAAATATGTTGCGTTATTTGTTTCAGAAGTACAGATCTGTGATTCAACAGTCTTGCACAATTCACAGCGCTCACCGTAGCACATACCCTCCCCAATGTCTATCACCCAGCCACCCCATCCCTCCCACCCCCAACCACTCCAGTAACACTCAGTTTGTTTCCTGAGATTAAGAATTCCTCATATCCGTGAGGTCATGTGATACATGTCTTTCTCTGATTGACTTATTTCACTCAGCATAACACCCTCCAGTTCCAACCACGTCGTTGCAAATGGCAAGATCTCATTCCTTTTGATGACTGCATAATATTCCATTGTGTATATATACCACCTCTTCTTTATCCATTCATCTGTCGATGGGCATCTTGGCTCTTTCCACAGTTTGGCTATTGTGGACATTGCTGCTATAAACATTGGGGTACACGTACCCTTTCGGGTCCCTACATTTGTATCTTTGGGGTAAATACCCCGTAGTGCAATTGCTGGATCGAACGGTAGCTCTAATTTCAACTGTTTGAGGAACCTCCATACTGTTTTCCAGAGGGGTTGCACCAGCTTGCATTCCCACCAACAGTGTAGGAGGGTTCCCCTTTCTCCACATCCCCGCCAACATCTGTCGTTCCCTGACTTGTTAATTTTAGCCATTCTGACGGGTGTGAGGTGGTATCTCATTGAGGTTTTGATTTGGATTTCCCTGATGCCGAGCGATGTTGAGCACTTTTTCATGTGCCTGTTGGCCATTTGGGTGTTTTCTTTGGAGAAATGTCTGTTCATGTCTTCTTCCCATTTCTTGATTGGATTATTTGTTCTTTGGGTGTTGAGTTTGATAAGTTCTTTATAGATTTTGGATACTAGCCCTTTATCTGATATGTCATTTGCAAATATTTTCTCCCATTCTGTCGGTTGTCTTTTGGTTTTGTGAACTGTTTCTTTTGCTGTGCAAAAGCTTTTTATCTTGATGAAATCCCAATAGTTCATTTTTGCCCTGGCTTCCCGTGCCTTTGGCGATGTTTCTAGGAAGAAGTTGCTGCGGCTAAGTTCGAAAAGGTTGCTACCTGTGTTCCCCTTTAGGATTTTGATGGACTCCTGTCTCACGTTTAGGTCTTTCAACCATTTGGAGTCTATTTTTGTGTGTGGTGTAAGGAAATGGTCCAGTTTCATTCTTCTGCATGTGGCTGTCCAATTTTCCCAACACCATTTGTTGAAGAGACTGTCTCTTTTCCATTGGACATTCTTTCCTGCTTTGTCAAAGATAAGTTGACCATAGAGTTGAGGGTCCATTTCTGGGCTCTCGATTCTGTTCCATTGATCTATGTGTCTGTTTTTGTGCCACTACCATACTGTCTTGATGATGACAGCTTTGTAATAGAGCTGGAAGTCCGGAATTGTGATGCCGCCAGCTTTGCTTTTCTTTTTCAAGATTCCTCTGGCTATTCGGGGTCTCTTCTGGCTCCATACAAATTTTAGGATTATTTGTTCCATTTCTTTGAAAAAAGTGGATGGTATTTTGATGGGTATTGCATTGAATGTGTAGATGGCTCTAGGTAGCATTGACATCTTCACAATGTTGGTTCTTCCAATCCATGAACATGGAACGTTTTTCCATTTCTTTGTGTCTTCTTCAATTTCTTTCCTGAGTATTTTATAGTTTTCTGAGTACAGATCCTTTGCCTCTTTGGTTAGATTTATTCCTAGGCATCTTATAGTTTTGGGTGCAATTGTGAATGGGATCGACTCCTTGATTTGTCTCTCTTCGGTCTTGTTGTTGGTGTATAGGAATGCCACTGATTTCTGTGCATTGATTTTATATCCTGCTACTTGACTGAATTCCTGTATGAGTTCTAGCAGTTTTGGGGTGGGGTCTTTTGGGTTTTCCACATAAAGTATCATATCATCTGCACAGAGTGAGAGTTTGACTTCCTCTTTGCTGATTTGGATGCCTTTGATTTCTTTTTGTTGTGTGATTGCTGTGGCTAGGACTTCTAATACTATGTTGAATAGCAGTGGTGAGAGTGGACATCCCTGCTGCATTCCTGACCTTAGGGGAAAAGCTCTCAGCTTTTCCCCATTGAGAATGATATTCGCTGTGGTTTTTTCGTAGATGCCTTTTATGATATTGAGGTATGTACCCTCTATCTCTATACTCTGAAGAGTTTTGATCAAGAAAGGATGCTGTACTTTGTCACATAATTTTTCTGCATCTATTGAGAGGATCATATGATTCTTGTTCTTTCTTTTGTTAATGTATTGTATCACGTTGATTGATTTGCGGATGTTGAACCAGGCTTGCAGCCCAGGGATAAATCCCACTTGGTCATGGTGAATAATCCTTTTAATGTACTTTTGGATCCTATTGGCTAGTATTTTGGTGAGAATTTTTGCATCCATGTACATCAAGGATATTGGTCTGTAATTCTTTTTGATGGGGTCTTTTTCTGGTTTTGGGGTCAAGGTAATGGTGGCCTCGTAAAATGAATTTGGAAGTTTCCCTTCCATTTCTATTTTTTGGAACAGTTTCAGGAGAATAGGTATTAATTCTTTAAATGTCTGATAGAATTCCCCTGGGAAGCCATCTGGCCCTGGGCTTTTGTTTCCTGGGAGATTTTTGATGACTGCTTCAATTTCCTTAGTGGTTATAGGTCTGTTCACGTTTTCTATTTCTTCCTGGTTCAGTTTTGGTAGTTGAAACATCTCTAGGAATGCACCCATTTCTTCCAGGTTATCTAATTTGCTGGCATAGAGTTGCTCATAATATGTTCTTATAATTGTTTGTATTTCTTTGGTGTTGGTTGTGATCTCTCCTCTTTCATTCATGATTTTGTTGATTTGGGTCATTTCTATTTTCTTTTGGATCAGTCTGGCCAGGGGTTTATCAATCTTGTCAATTCTTTCAAAGAACCAGCTCCTAGTTTCGTTGATCTGTTCTACTGTTCTTTCGGTTTCTAGTTCATTGATTTCTGCTCTGATCTTTATTATTTCTCTTCTCCTGGTGGGTTTAGGCTTTATTTGCTATTCTTTCTCCAGCTCCTTTAGGTGTAGGGTTAGATTGTGTATTTGAGACCTTTCTTGTTTCTTGAGAAAGGCTTGTATTGCTATATACTTTCCTCTCAGGACTGCCTTTGCTGTATCCCAAAGATTTTGGACAGTTGTGTTTTCATTTTCATTGGTTTCCATGAATTTTTTTAATTCTTTAATTTCCTGGTTGACCCATTCATTCTTTAGTAGGATGCTCTTTAGCCTCCATGTATTTGAGTTTTTTCCGACTTTCCTCTTGTGATTGAGTTCTAGTTTCAAAGCATTGTGGTCTGAAAATATGCAGGGAATGATCCCAATCTTTTCGTACCAGTTGAGACCTGATTTGTGACCTAGGATGTGATCTATTCTGGAGAATGTTCCATGGGCACTAGAGAAGAATGTGTATTCCGTTGCTTTGGGATGGAATGTTCTGAATGTGTCTGTGAAGTCCATTTGGTCCAGTGTTTCATTTAAAGTCTTTATTTCCTTGTTGATCTTTTGCGTAGATGATCTGTCCATTTCAGTCAGGGGGGTGTTAACGTCCCCCACTATTATTGTATTGTTGTCAATGTGTTTCTTTACTTTTGTTATTAATTGCCTTATATAATTGTCTGCTCCCATGTTTGGGGCATAGATATTTACAATTGTTAGATCTTCTTGTTGCATAGACCCTTTAAGTAAGATATAGTGTCCTTCTTCATCTCTTATTACAGTCTTTGTTTTAAAATCTAGTTTGTCTGATATAAGGATTGCCACCCCAGCTTTCTTTTGGTGTCCATTAGCATGGTAAATGGTTTTCTACCCCCTCACTTTCAAACTGGGGGTGTCTTTGGTTCTAAAATGAGTGTCTTGCAGACAGCATATGGATGGGTCTTGTTTTTTAATCCAATCTGATAGCCTGTGTCTTTTGATTGGGGCATTGAGCCCATTTACTTTCAGGGTAACTATTGAAAGATATGAATTTAGTGCCATTGTATTGCCTGTAAGGTGACTGTTACTGTATGTTGTCTGTGTTCCTTTCTGATCTTTGCTGCTCTTAGGCTCTCTCTTTGCTTAGAGGACCCCTTTCAATATTTCTTGGAGGGCTGGTTTCATGTTTGCAAATTCCTTTAGTTTTTGTTTGTTCTGGAAGCTTTTTATCTCCCCTTCTATTTTCAATGATAGCCTAGCTGGATATAGTATTCTTGGCTGCATATTTTTCTCGTTTAGTGCTCTGAAGATATCTTGCCAGTCCTTTCTGGCCTGCCAGGTCTCTGTGGATAGATCTGTTGCCAATCTAATATTTTTACCATTGTAGGTTACATATCTCTTCTCCCGAGCTGCTTTCGGGATTTTCTCTTTGTCTCTGAGACTCGTAAGTTTTACTATTAGATGTCGTGGTGTTGACCTAGTTTTATTGATTTTGAGAGGGGTTCTCTGTGCCTCCTGGATTTTGATGCCTGTTTCCTTCCTCACATTAGGGAAGTTCTCTGCTATTATTTGCTCCAATATAGCTTTTGCCCCTCTCTCTCTTTCTTCTTCTTCTGGGATCCCAATTATTCTAATGTTGTTTCATCTTATCGAATCACTTATCTCTCGAATTCTGCCCTCGTGATCCTGTAGTTGTTTCTCCCTCTTTTTCTCAGCCTCTTTACTTTCCATCATTTGGTCTTCTATATCACTGATTCTCTCTTCTGCCTCATTTATCCTAGCAGTTAGTGCCCCCATTTTTTATTGCACCTCATCAATAGCCTTTTTGATTTCGACTTGGTTAGATTTTAGTTCTTTTATTTCTCCAGAAAGGGTTTCTCTAATAACTTCCACGCTTTTTTCAAGCCCAGCTAGTATCTTTAAAGTCATGATTCTGAACTCTAGGTCCGAGATCGTACTGATGTCCGTATTGAGTAGGTCCCTGGCTGACGGTACTACCTCTTGTTCTTTTTGCTGAGGTGATTTCTTTCATCTTGTCATTTTGTCCAGAGGAGAATAGATGAATGAGAGAACAAAATGCTAACAGGTTTACAACGTCCCCAGCAAATATACTGTATACAAATCAGAAAAGACCTGAAACCAGGGGAAAAGAAAGTGAAAGAAAGAAAAAAGAAAGAGAAAAAAAAAAAGATAAAAACAAAAACAGAACAATACAAAAAAAGCAGAATGTGATCAAATATGATCAGGCTAGTGCATAGATCAGTGCCACACACTAGATTTTGGGCATATTTTGGTCTGTTAGAAAAAAGTGCCTCCTAAAATTTTAAAGGAAGAAAGACATATATGTACAAAATAAGGGTTGATACAATGAAGGGATAGAAGATGACTGAAAGATGAAAATTATAAAAGATTTTATAAAAGGACTTGATAAGATAAGAAGTTGTTTGAAAAAAGAAAGAAGATTTAAAAGAGAAAAGAAAAAAGGGAGAGAATGTGATCAGGCAGGAGACTAGAACAGAACCATACACTAGTGATTTAGGGTATATTTTTATCTGTTAGAAGAAACTGTATCTCAAAATTTTAAAGAGAGAACAACTTATATATATATGCGAAAAATAAGGGTAACTACTATGAAGGGATAAAATATGACTCTAAAAATGAAAAATAAAAAAAATTTTTTTTTTTTAAAAAGAGATTGATAAGATGTTGGTTGAAAAAGGGAAAAAGAAAAAGAAGAAAAAAAAAAAACAGTTAACCAAAATTAACTTTGATGAACTAATGAATCATGGTAAAAAAAAAGCCATGAATTCTATGTGCAGTATTCCCCTAGCGCTGGAGTTCTCCCGTTCTCCTTGATCGGTAAACTTGGTCTTGGCTTGCTGGCTGTTCGTGCTGATCTTCTGGGGGAGGGGCCTGTTGCTGTGGTTTCCAAATGTATTTGCCGGAGGCTGAATTGCCCCGCCCTTGTCGGTCCGGGCTAAGCAAGCTGCTTGGGTTTGATCTCAGGAGGTTTTTTCCCTGCAAGCTCTCCGTACAGCCTTGGAGGACCAGGGCAAAAATGGTGACCTCCAATCTGCACCCGGAGGAGCTGAGAACTCGGGGCCCTATTCCTCAGTGCACCCCCAGAGAAAAGCAGTCACTCCCTTGTCCCTGGTCTCCGGCCGCACTCCGTGCTCACCCGGCCTGTGACCGAGTGTTTGTATCTGTGGCACCCGACCCCGTGTGGAGTCTCCAAACCCCGCAGATCCCTGCGGTGCGCTCCCGCGCCGCTCCTCCCCAGGAAGGAAGGGGAGTCTCCCCGGATCTGCCGCCTGTTGGGTCCCTGCTGCAGGAGCAGTGGCCCGACTGGGCCGCGGATCACAGTTTATGGCAACTCCGAGCTGAGAGCCCGCGCCTCGGCTCCGTCTCTGCAGCCTGCTTCCCCGCTCTGATACCTGGGAGCTCTGGCGCACTCAGGCTCCCCCGGTCTTTCTGTGACCCCAAGGGTCCTGAGACCGCACTGTCCTGCGAGGGTTCCACCCCCGCTTAGCCACTGGAGCGACGTCCCTCAGCGGAGCCGACTTCTAAAATGTCCGATTTTGTGCTCCGTGGCTCTAGCACTTGCCAGAAGCGGCCGGGGGAGGCCCCTCCCCCGCCGTCTATCCTCCCGAATATCGCCTCGGATTCACTTCTCCGCACGTCCTACCTTCCAGTAAGTGGTCACTTCTCTGTTCAGAGAGTTGTTGCTACTCTCCTGTTTGATCTCCTGTTGAGTTCGTAGGTGTTCAGAATGGTTTGATCCCTATTCAGCTGAATTCCTGAGACCAGACGAAATCTAGGTCTCCTGCTCCTCCGCCATCTTGCTCTCGGGATTTTGATTTTTAACCTCTGTTTTTAAATTAATTGCACTGATTTATTTATTTGATAATGGAGGACAGAATATAAGGAAATAGGGTACTTGATTTTTCTCCATTTCTCTGCTGGTGATGACAGCAATTTGAACTGTTCATATATTCTAAGATGAGTGTTGCTTAATGATGGGATATTAGGCTAAAAGCTTTTATTGTGTTTCCCCAAAGATTAACCTCATTGAAATGAGGTTCATATTTTCATATTTGTTTCCAACATTTAATGCTGCTAACTGAAACGTGCTTTCTTCACAGACCACAGTAATGCTCAAATGTTACATGCGCCCATTGTGCGGGATCACACACCTTTTCTGTTGATGCAGTGGGTAATTTGATTTTATTGGTTTTGGTACTCATATTAGAGATCGTCTTTTTATCTTTTTGATTAATTTAGATCAAATTTCTGAGAAGATTAAGAATTGCATGAAGGAAAATGTAGAACTTGCAGAAACAATATGCATTTTTAACAGAAGGTACAATCATCCCCCCATTTTTTTTCATTTTTATGGTTTCACGTGGACTGGTGTCCACTTCCAGTTCACTGATTTTGCCATCTCCTCTTTCATCCTAGTGCCCCTTTCATTCCATTCTATACCAGGCTGATTTTAAAGCAAGCATCACATATGTAAAGTATTGCTTCCTTTATTTCCATAATGACTTACCCACGGGAGATCGGTTTTGCTGTCACCATAATTAATTTTTTTGAATTCTGAATCCTCTGTTATATATTTGTGTAGATCAATGAAGCAAAGAAATGTACTCAAGATACCATGTGGCCAAAGAAGCTTCCCTCTTATGGAGCCCGTAGACTTAAGGTAAAAAAAAAAAAATCTTTCTTTGTCCTGGATTACACTCTCAAAACAGAGGTAAAAGTAACGAGTATGTGTTCCTGATGTCTGTATGTTCTGTTGAAGAATGACCTGGACACACTTGAGAGCGCTAATGCAATCCTTAGTGACATCACTCAAACTGTGCATGCTCAGTTGTAATGTGAGAGAGATCAAAATGTCATAGTCTCATGACTGCCATATGTCTATCATTGTGAAACTCTAGATATTGGGTAGGAAATATCTGGAGAAAAACTGAGGTGCACCCTGATGGTATCTTTCTGCAGACAAGATGGGAGTTAATGGCTGGCAGGTGACTGTGGGGTGCCAGCAGTCGCAAATCCTGTGAAGTCAGTTTTCCTTCCTTTCCTTCTTTTCTTTTCTCTTCTCTTCCCCGCCCCCTCCCTTACCTTTCCCTTTCCTTCCTTCCTCCCCACCTCCCAGCTAAAATCCTTTTCCAGGATACAATATCCTGACAGTGGAGCAATTCAGATCATTGTTTTTGTTGTTCAGCATGGTTTGCATTGTTCTCAACTAGTGTCTTTGAGGTAGGTGGCATGAGTTTCCTCGGGAACTGTAGGAAATGTCCAGTAGTTAATAGCACAGGGTTAATGACACCATGTCCCGGAGAGGTGTCTCTATGACAGTGTCATGGCCCAAGGCTTGAACTGAAAATTCAGGGCTCTCAAGAGAACCTAGACAAGTCAGGAAGCCCTGCTTCATCCGTATGCGTTTAGTAGTGATGAGGAGGTCAGGCCTGGTTTCCTACATTGTAATGAAATACGCTTATGCCATTCCAATCACCAGGGCCTGGGCGGACACATAATGCATCTCATATGTGCTTTTTATATTTATTTGATTTATTGATGAGTAGCAATAGGGAGCTGTGAAGTGCAGCTCAGAGCTGCTGAAGACTTGCCAGCAGGCTGACGTTTGAGTGGTTTTAGTCCCTTATTGGGGGCCGGGGGCATCAATTTGTCCCTGCGATTGGGTTTGTGGATGTTGCGTTTATGGGGAAGGTATGTGGGGACATTGGAGTCCTGCCTCTCAGATTCCTGGGAAGGAAGAAAGGCAGAATTCCACATGGGCTACGAGGTATAGATGTTTCCATTCCCTCTTAGGAAGCTGGGACTGAAAGAATGTGAGCAGGGGGCAGGGGAGAAACTGAAATTTGTTGCAGAAAACATAGGGAACCACAAGGGAGTTCAGCTCCTAACCCCAGCGGTGAACGTGGTGGATGATTCTGAAACTGGGTATGGTGTTTCGTCCAAGCTCACACACAAATAACCACCACTGTTCAGAAGACACTTACAGAGAGATTTTACATGTGAAAAAACATTTTCCAGATGTTCAGTTGAAAATATTCAACAGTTAAGTTACCAAAGGTTACCTGATCCCCAATGCTGGCCAGACTATGTGGAACTGTGATTCCCAGACATGCTTCTGGAGGTGGTGTAAATGATTATAAACCTTAAGATGCAGTTTGGTGTAGGACAAATCACATCAACAAAAAGGACCGTGCCATTTTAGAGACCCACTTGTTGTAGCCCAGAGAAACACGAGAAGGATATGAGGAAAAGGAGAATCAAATTTATGATGAAAGATACTCATTGCAGGATAAACTAGGGAGCTGTCATGACTGGTAAGGAGACCTCATCAGCTCAGATCCCCACAAGCATTAAATAGTGAATACAAAATGACTTAGCAACAGCTTCAAGCCTACCGTATTTTGATAATTATGTGAAATATGTCTTACATGATTGCAAAATATATATGAGAGTTCAGTTCTCATAACAGGAACCTGGGCAGACTAAAAAGCCCTACTCCACGTTGTGCTCCACCTGATGAAAGCATTTGTCACTCGCAGGAACACAAAAGAAGAGATGTAAGAACAGCTGCAGCAGCAAGAGCTCCCCCTTTCAGACACCAGGGAGCCCACAAGGTCTGCCCAGTGTTTTCTGAATCCTTAGGCACCTAATGCAGATGATCAAAGGCCCATTGAATCTCTGCGCATGGGTTTTTGATGGATGTGCTAACTCTTTCAGATCACTCTTCAGGAGAAGGTGGCTCGGGACAACTGGGTAAGAATGTTTTTCTCTCCTCCTCTTGTACGCGCTCTGCCCCAGCTGAACGTGGGTGTGTTTCTCTCCCACATCTCTAGGCTCCTGATCTGGATGGGGTGATGGCGGGGTGGAACAGAGCAGGGAGGTTGCCCACTTGAAACACCAGTACAGGAGTTTGACATACTTCGGTGAAGGGCACTGTGAGGTTTCTAAGGAGAAGCATTTTCTTGTCCAGGGGAGGCCTGTGTGTGGTAATTTTTAGTGAAATTGATTCATCTCCATCTTCCAAGACCGGAAGAAATCCAAAGACAGAGGCCACCAGAGGAATCGAGGAGGCAGAAACCAGTGCCAGGAGAATGTGACAAGGACATCCCTCCGTGGACAGGCAAGGAGCACGATGTGGAATGCAGCAGTTTAATTTCTGCTGCAAAATCCCCTCGATTGGCTTCTTGTTCCAGTGGCCAATCGCTGTGTCTCCTGGATATAATCACAAGAGGTTACTAGAGGAAACAGGTTGTCTCGCAGAGGTGACAGGACTCTGGTTCCTCAGAAGCCCCAAGGTAGCAGGGCTCTTTGGGTCTGTCCCTTGTGAGTGGTGGAGCTCATGCCCAGCTGCTGACTGCCACCCCCCTGCAAACAACCTCTCTGTTACACTTAACTTGAGAGTGGGTGTGAGAACAGACATGGTTCAGGGCCCCTTCCACCTTGACACAATGTTGAAGGCTGTGTTTTTCTTTGATTTGAGAAAAATAACATGAATATAATTAGAGATGAGAGGCTGTATGTCCTGGTAAGCTTTCTTGATTTGTCTTTGCGGATAAATATTCCATAGATAATCTGCTTTAAGAAAGCAGACATTTCTTTCCTCTTTATGGAGATCCCTTTTCCTTTTCCAAAAAATTTTTGTGTTGTCAACTACAGTTCCCCAATAGGGAAATGAATCCTTGTGTAATTTCAGTCCTCTACTGTTATTTTATTAGGTAGTGTGGTGCTAAAACTTTATAAGAAATTCCACGTAGAGACTAATATATTAGTAATGAGGAAAGATGAATTCTTTGAGGTAATTTCTGGTCACGAATACTTACATTTCCCCTCTCAGATACATAGAGCAGATAATATACAGTAAAACACCTGAATAAGACACCCACAGCTTGTAGAAAGGACAGGTGCTTTTTGTGCTGATGACTTACTGCCTGAGGCATGGGTAATTTTTAATCTGATAAATTTTCATTTCCTGTGTTGTATATCAGGAAACCTTTGTTTCATTGTTGATTTCCAACTAGTTGATCTCTGACCTCTCCACAGTTGATTATCAAATATCTAACCAAGGCCTTCGAGAGCGTTCCTTAAGACTGAGGGAACAGGTCTCCCTGTAGTCCAAAGGGGTCACCTGAGTCATGTGGAAACCCTCTGTCTCTCGCAAGGGAACTGAGTGTAGGAAGCAGTGTTAAGATGGTGAAAGCCATGGAGGGTTTTTGTCTTTTTCCACCCAGTCTATGCAAATCAGAATAAACCTCCATCCCTTCTCTGGCTGCTATCAAATGCAGGACCTGGTGCAGCTTCCACGGGAAACAATGTTCGGTCCTTAGTATGGACACAGAGAGGGTCAAGGTAAATGCTGTGACAATTTTACGTTGTAACTATTTCAGGAAACTTTAATCTCTTTATACAGTGCTCTCTCCTGGCCTCGTCTCTAGTTTGTGTATTCTAGGATGTATCTAATGTATTACTTAGAGTAATTAATTACTTACAGGGACATCCTGATGGGCTAATGACTAATCAGCTGATGATCACACATAACTGTGCTGTCATACATTTGGTACCTTTTAATTTTTAGGGCGGAAAGGTGGTATCAGTCAGCCAGGACCATAAGGTCTCACACAGTCAAATAACTTGTAGCTGGGCTTGAGTTGGACTTTACTTAGCAACATCACGTAACCATAAGGTGTCATAAGTGGTCACAAGATAGAATTTTAGAGTAGCACGCATACGTACTTGTAACCATATACAACAGATAAAAAGTAGCTTAACCAGCCCCCTCCCCCATAACCTTAAAAGGTACACAAATACTTACTGTTGTCCTGCCAAATCGCAAAAACACAACTAAGTATATGGAACAGATATAAGGTTAAACATCTCAAATTTTACATGTTTGACTACATAATCCCAATCACTCATAACACCAGCATACTATTTTAGTTGAGAATCTATCTATAGATAGACAACCTTTAACTCTAAATCCCCCCTGTTGCATAATCTTACCATGATAGGCCTAAACGACCAATGCTTAAATTTCACAACATAATACTACAAGCCATGACAGATCTTCACAAGGGACACCTGTTACTGTAGCTTAATACAGAAAGCAAGGCACTGAAAATGCTTATGTGAGTCATTAGACTCCATAAGCACAAAGGTACGGTCCTGGCCTTGCCATGAATTCTTCATAAGATCACACATGCCAGCCTCTGCCTCCCAGTGAAAATGCCCTCCAAATCACAAATGTTTAAAAGGAGCAGGGATCAAGAACACTATACAAGTAGCTCGCAATGCCTTGCTCAAGCACACCACCACGGGATACAGCAGTGATAAATTAGGCCATGAATGAAAGTTCAACTAAGCTCTCTTAAAATAGGTTTGGTAAATTTTGTGCCAGCCACCGCAGTCATTTGATTAACCCAAATTAATAGGTCTGTGGTGTAAAACGTGTTAAAGATATTTCCATAGAAAAGTTAAGACTTAACTAAGCCGTAAGAAGCTACAATGACCACAAAAAGAAGCTACGGAAGTGACTTCAATCCTTTTGACTACACAATAACTAAAACCCAAACTGGGATTAGATACCCCACTATGCTTAGCCCTACACATGAATAATTTGCTTAAAAAAATCATTCGCCAGAGAACTACTAGCAACAGCGACAACTCAATGGACTTGGTGGTGCTTTACACCCCTTTAGAGTAGCCTGTTCTATAATTGATACACCCCGATAAACCTCACCACCCCTTGCTAATTCAGTCTATATACTGCCATCTTCAGCAAACCCTTAAAAGGGAAAAAAAGTAAGCACAAACATTACACAGGAAGAAGTTAGGTCAAGGTGTAACCCATGGGGTGGGAAGAAATGGGCTACATTTTCTACTTAAGAACACAACACCCAGGAAAGTTTTTATGAAACTAAAAACCAAAGGAGGATTTAGTAGTAAATTAAGAATAGAGAGCTTAATTGAATTGGGCCAGGAAGCACACACACACAGCCCATCACCCTCCTCAAGTCATAGAATCTAAATATCACATATTAAAAGCACTAAAACACAAGAGGAGACAAGTCTTAACAAGGTTAGCATACTGGAAAGTGTGCTTGGGTAAACCCAAGTGAAGCTTAAATACAGCATCTGGCTTATACCCAGAAGAGTTCATAATAAAGACGAATACTTTGAACCAGAGCTAGCCCAAACAACTATAAATTACCACAAGACAAACAGTTATAAAAATATAGGAGAAATTTTAATTGGAGCTATAGAGAAAGGACCATAAGGGAATGATGAAAGAAAAATTAAAAGTACTAAATAGCAAAGATTAACACTTTTACCTTTTGCATAATCAATTAGCTAGACTAACTTAAAGAGAATTGAAGCTAAGCCCCTACCCCCCCCCCCAAAAGCAGAGGAGCTGCCTATGAATAATCTACCGGGTTGAACTCATCTATGTTGCAAAATAGTGAGAATATAGAGGTGAAAAACCTAACGAGCCTGGTGATAGCTGGGTACCCAGTATAGAATATCAGTTCAAGTTTAAACTTTACGTAAAAAACCTAAAAATTGTACTGTAAGTTTAAAATATAGTCTAAAAAGGGGCACCTGGGTGGCTCAGTCTTTAAGCGTCTGCCTTTGGCTCAGGTCATGATCCCAGTTTCCTGGGATTGAGCCCCTCATCGGGCTCCCTGCTCAGCGGGAAGCCTGCTTCTCCCTCTCCCACTCCTCCTGCTTGTGTTCCCTCTCTCACTGTGTCTCTCTCAAATAAATAAAATCTTAAAAAAATAAAATATTATCTTAAAAGCTACAGCTTTTCAGAAAAAGGATACAACCCTGTTTAGAGTGAATAAATACACCCATATAGGCTTAAAAGCCATCATTAAGAAAGTGTTCAAGCTCAATAAAGTTAATACCAAAAATATTTAACTCCTTATCTAACACTCAGTTAATCTATTAATGTGGAAGCAATAATGTTAACAGGAGTAACAAGAATTCTTTCTCCTTGCATAAGCTTACATCAGAGCAGATAACCACTGAGAGTTAACAAAATAAAACGTATCTAACAAATCACTTAATCAAACTAACTATTAATACAACACAGGCATGCAATTAAGGAAAGATTAAAAGAAGAAAAAGGAACTCGGCAAACACAAACCCTGCCTGTTTACCAAAAACATCACCTCAAGCATTTCCAGTACTGGAGGCAATGCTGGCCACTGACATTCATTAAATGGCCACAGGATCCTGACCTTGCAAAGGAGAGCGTAATTATTTGTTCTCTAAATCAGGCCTTGTATGATCGGCCACAGGAGGGGTTAACTGTCCCTTCCTTCCATTCAGTGAAATTGACCTTCCTGTGAAGAGGCAGGGATTAAAAAAAAATAGACCAGAAGACCCTTTGGAGCTTGAATTAACTAGCCCAAAGAAATTCTTCAATCTAACTGACCAGCAATAATAAACTTCTATATGGTTTTGCAGTTTAGGTTGGGGTGACCTCAGAGAACAAAATAAACTTCAAGTGATAGAAACCTAGACTCGCCAGTCAAAATATTATTTTTTGATCCAAAAAATTTTGATCAATGGAACAAGTTACCCTGGGGACAACAGCACAATCCTATTTGAGAGTTCATATTGATATTGGATCAGGACAACCTAATGGTGCAGCAGCTGTTAAGGGTTCGTTTATTCAACAGTTAAAGTCCTATGGGATCTGAGTTCAGACTGGAGTCATCCAGGTCAGTTTCTATCTATTAAATAATTTCTCCCAGTTCGAAAGGACAAGAGAAATAAGGACTAATTATTGAAGCGTCTTCGACTACTAGATGATACTATCTTAATCTAACCAGTTGACTGTATACTCTGGTTTCTCTTCAGATCGTATAGATCTTTTGCCTTTAACCAGTTGACTTTAAATCACACCCAAGAAGCCTGGGTGGCTCAGTCGTTAAGCATCTGCCTTTGGCTCAGGTCCTGACCCCAGGATCCCAGGGTCCTGGGATCGAGCCCCTCATCGGGCTCCCTGCTCCGCGGGAAGCCTGCTTCTCCCCCTCCCATTCCCCCTGCTTGTGTTCCTTCTCTCGCCTTGTCTGTCTCTGTCGAATAAATGAATAAAATCTTAAAAAAAATAAAAAGTCACGCCTAAGAGAAGGGCTTGTTAGGGTGACAGAGCCTGGTAATTACATAAAACTTTAGCCTTTATTCCCAGAGTTTCAATTGATCTCCCTAACATAATGTGTGTGTAATCAGCATTCTCTCGCTAATCATTCCTAGCCTTCTCACTGTGACCTCCTGAACCGTAGTAGAACGAAAAGTACGAGGGTATATACAACTAAAAAGTACGAGGTATATACAATATAAGACCAAATACTGGAGGCCCGTGTGGCCTTCTACAACCCATTGCCGATGCCGTAAAACTTGTCACTCGACAATCGCTAGAACCACTCCTTTATATCCATATTTATTACGGCACCCATTTTAGCCCTAACACTTGCTTTAGCTCTATGAATTCCCCTACCCACACCATACCCACTGAATATGAACTGAGGTGTGCCATTCATATTAGCTGTATCAAGCCCCCGTGGTATACTCCATCCTGTGATCGGGATGAGCCTCAAACTCAAAATAGAACTCAACTGGAGCTCTTCCAGCCACAGCTCAAACAATCTCATGTGAAGGAACACTAGCAATTATCCTTTCATCAGCCCTAAAATAAATGGATCTCTCACACTATCAACACTAATCATTGCCCAAGAACACCTATGATTCATCTTCCCCACATGACCATTGGCCATAATAGGATTCATCTCAACCTTAGCAGAAACAAACCAAGCCCCATGTGACCTAACAGAAGGAGAATCCAAACTAGGATCTGGGTTCAACCCTGAATATGGAGCAGGCCCATTTGCCCTATTCTCCCTAGCTGAATATGCCAACATCATCATCATAAATATTCTCAGAACAATTTTATTCTTTGGCACATTCCACAGCCCGTACATACCAGAACTGTTTTATACCGTTAATTTCACCATCAAAACTCTGCTCCTAACAATCCCCTTCCTATAAATTCGAGCATCCTACCCATGATTCCAATTATGATCAACTAATACACCTACTATGAAAACATTTTCTACCCCTCACACTAGCCTTATGCAGGTGACATGTATCCCTACCCATCACTACAGCAAGTATTCCAGCTCAAACGTAAGAAATATGTCTGACAGAAGATTTACTTGGATGGCATAAATAAGAGAGGTTTAAATCCTCTTATTTCTAGAATGATAGGAATCAAATTTCATCTTAAGGAAAAAAATGTCAAAAATCTGTGCTACCCATTTACACCATATTCTACAGTAAATTCAGCTAAATAAGCTATTGGGCCCATACCTTGAAAAGGTTGGTGCCTATCCTTCCTACGATAATAAAACCTAATAAAACTTATTCTCATTACCATTATAGCAACCTTTATCTCAGGAACTGTCCTTGTAATATTAAGTTCTCAATGACTCATAGTCTAAATCGGTTCTGAAATAAAGATATTAGGGATTATCCCTATTCTTATAAAAGAATTTACAAGCCACTGAAGCATCTACAAAATATTTAACACAGGCCACCGCATCTGTGCTCCTAATAGCAATTGTTATTAACCTATTTTTCTCTGGACAATGAACATTCTCAAAAATTCCTAACCCTGTTATATCAACCAGAATAACTATTGCCCTAACAGTAAAACTCGGATTGTCCCCATTCCACTTGAGTTCCGGAAGTAACACAAGGAATTTTATCATCTTCAGGCCTAATCTTGCTAACGTGACAAAAACATCACACCACTAGCCATTCTATGTGAATCTCAGCATACATCCACTCCAACCTATTAATAGCAATAGCCATTACATCCATACTACTAGGAGGTTGACGAGGACTTCACCAAACTCAAATATGAAAAATCTTAGCCTACTCATCAATCGCCCATAGGATGAATAGCAGCCATTAGAGTGTATAACCCTATGATGATCCTTAACTTGACAGTTGACATCATAAAAACACTCACTACATTCATATTATTTATATAAAATGCATCCACAACAACACTACCATTATCCCACACATGAAGTAAACTACCACGTATTACCTCACTAACCTTCATATTAATACTATCACTGGGAGGCCTCCCCCCACGTTCAGGTTTCATCCCCAAATGAATAATCATTCAAGAAATAAAAAATGATAGAATTATTATCCCAGCACTAAGAGCTATTACAGTATCACTGAACCTGTTTCTACATTCAAATAACCTACACTACAGCACTAACTATATTCCCTTCGACGAGCAATAAAAAACGACAATTTGAAAATAGAAAAAAGATAACCTTCTTACCGCCACTGATTGTAATCTCAACCATATTGCTCCTACTAACCCTACTAGTATCAATTCTGGACTAGAGGTTTAGGCTAAGAAGACCAAGGGCCTTCAAAGCGCTAAGTATTATCAAACTCCCGAACTCAAATTTAAGGACTGCAAGAATCTATCTTACATCAGTGGAATGCAGATTAAACACTTTAATTGAGCTAAGTCCTTACTAGATCGGTGGGCTTCCATCCCGTGAAATCTTAGTTAACAGGTAAATACCCTAATCAACTGGCTTCAATCTACTTCTCCCACCACGTAGGGGAAAAATGACGGAAGAAACCCCAGCGGAATTGAAGCTGCTGCTTTGATTCACTGTGATATTACACCACAGAGCTTGGCAGGAAGAGGGCTAAACTTCTGTTCTTAGATTTGCAGTCTAATGCTTTTCTAGCCATTTTATCGATGTTCATATATCGTTGATTACATTCCACAAACCATAACCTTGGCACTCTTTAAGTCTTATCTGGTGTGTGGGCTGGCATGGGAGGTGCCACTCTTAGTCTCCTGATCCGTGCTGAATTAGTTCAGCCCCATGCTCTACTAGGAGATGACCAAGTTTATCATGGAATCTAACTGCCCATGCACACGAAATAATTTTCTTTGTAGTTCTACTGATTGGTGGTTTTGGAAATCGACTAGGCCCTCGAATAACTGGCACTCCAGATGTAGTATTCATCAAATAAGATAACCTTCTGTTTACTCCCACCATCTTTTCTGCTATTACTTGCCTCTTCTATTTGGAAGCAGGTGCCAGAACTGGATGAAATATCTACCCTCCTCTGGCCGGCCATCTAGCTCACACAGGAGCACCCGTGGATCTAACAAGCATCTCACTATATCTAACAGGTGTGTCCTCAATTCTAGGCACTATTAATTTTATTACTACTATTATTAATATAGCACTCCCCCCCTGCAATCCCAATACCTAACCCCCTTATTCACAGGATTCATCCCAATGACAGCAGTTTTGCTGCTCCTATCACTACCATATTGGCACCTGGAATTGCTATACTATTAACAGATTGAAACCTTAATACTACATGCTTTGTCGCAGCCAGAGGAGGGGACCCCAGTGTTTATCGGCATCTATTCTGAATCTTTGGACACCACGAAGTAGGTGTCCTCATTTGACAAGGTTTCAGGATAATCTCACCTACTATTCATGCAAAAAAGAGCCCTTCAGGTACGTGGGAATAGTCTGAGCCATAATATCTATTGGTTTCTTTGGCTTTATCATATGGCCCATCATAAGTTTACTGTAGGGATAGACGGTGAAACACGAGCATACTTTACATCAGTTACTGTAATTATTACTATACCAACAGGAGTCAATGTATTCAGCTGACTTGCCACCCTTCATGGATGAAATACCAAGTTATCTCTTGATATCTTATGAGCCCTAGGCTTTCTTTTCCGATTTACTATAGGAGCCCTAACAGGCATTGCATGAGCTAACTCATCCCTAGACATTGTCCTCCATGACACATATTATTGTAGTAGCACATTTTCAATATGTTCTACCAATAGGACTGCTATTTGCTATCATGGGCAGGTTCATTCACGGATTCCCTTCATTCTCAGACTATACTCTTAATAGCACCTGAGCAAAAATTCACTTCATGATCATATTTGTTGGCATCAACAGAACATTCTTTCCTCAACATTTTCTTGGGCATTCCGGAAAGCCTTAATGCTATTCTGATTACCCAGATGCATACACAACATTAAATATGGTCTCCCCTGTGGGCTCATTTAGTTCATTAACAGTGGTAATATTAATGATCTTTATCTTTTGAGATGCCTTCACATCCAAATGAGAAATAGCAAGAGTAGAACTTACTACAACAAATTTTGAAAGACTACATGGAAGTCCTCCTTTCAAGAGGCCAATCTTAGTGCCGGCAATATGTCCTGAAGTATAAAATGCTGTGAACTGTCACATACTCACAGTGTTATCCACATGAAACAGATTTAAGATGGAAAACTATCAACTGCATGGAGTCAATAGACTTTAACAAGACTGAGTTCACTGAAATGAAAGCAGCAAAGGAGGATGCTTAGAAAGGGTGGTTTGCTGTGTTGCCCTCAGACTCTTTTGTTCATGGTGTTGATTTAAAGTGTTTCAACAGGACACCTGATTTCCTCAAGAACACATGCAAAAAGACGGTTAGAAACTGAGTCAAAAGCTCTAGACAGAGAAAGACACATGTACTTGCTTCTGGTCTCTCAGGCAATCATTCAGCAAATGCCTTCTGGAGCGGCTGTGATGGAGTGGCTCAGGTGGAAGGTGTAGAAGACGGAAAGGTGGTCAGGACACTGTACCCACCCACAAAATAACTTACCAATGAACAGAATCAAGATGCCAATGACACAGAGCAGCCCCCACCCCCTGGTGTGGGATGGAATAACACAAAACTGAGTCTCAAGGGAAGACAGGGACAGTTTTACTTTTCCACGTGAATGAGGGACTCTAAGGTCCTGATCTCCTCCTGAGAAAATAAAGGAAACACTGGACAAAAGAGCCAACTCGTATGAGTGAATGCACCCAATTTCTAAGGAGCACATGAAGAAACATGAGAACCACATGGAGAAGAAGGAAGCTTAGGAGAAAGGCAGCCTGACAGTGGGAGCCAATCTCCCCAGGACACATCAATACATTCTGGAAGACGCAAGTGAACGATAAAGAGGCTGAACAACTTTATGGGCATGGGCTTAGAAGGAAACAAGTGAAGTTCAGGGTCACCCAGGAAAGGTGAGCCCTAGTGAAACCATGGGCTTTGGCTGGGACCCAAGAGAGTTACACCTAAAAAGTCAGGTGGAGGGGAAATACCCGGGCCTTTTAAGGACTGGGCTACAGTGAGGGATGTCAGTTGTACACTGAATAAAGGAATCCAGGACTGCTGAAGCCCCAACCCACTTTCCACAAAGAAACTCCCAGTGTTTCTGCAGCAAGACAATTGCATTTTTCTATCCACATTATTGACCCAAGACCCATACTGAACCAAAAGTGACTGAATTCAGGGCTGATGAGAACATATGATGACACTGAAACCTAAAGGACAATGTAGACAGACCCAGAGGTGATCCAGGTATCAAAGTTTGTAATGATGGTACCTTCCCTCTTCTACTCCAAGGAGTCACACAACAAGCAGGACAAGCAATTAGAACAGAAAGGGAAATGCAGGTTACACACATCCAGGCAGGAAGGGCAGGCACAATTCTACAGAATGCATTTGGCAAAAATACTCGAGATCTAATTCTAAAAGAAATACAAGTATCTAGACAGGCCGTCACATAACTTCACACAACAGTATTTGTGAGAATTCACACAGGAATAGCTTACTCTTCTGCAGCCACTTGTCTTTGTTTAGAGAAATCCACCACAATATCCACTTTCTTCCTTAGCATTTTTAATTTGGCTTCTTGAGTTGTTTTCAAAGACCTCAGGGCATTGTAGTGGTGGTTCAATAATTCTTCACATTCTGGAAAGGAATGTGTGTGTATGTGCACATGACCTGAGAACTTGGGTTTGATGGGGAAAGGAGAAGGGCAAGTCCTTGAAGGCAGGAAGGCATTATTTCCCTTCCCAATGCAAACTCATTGCCACCGTATGGGGATTTCTTGGCCCTTTAGGACAGATATGAGAAAAGACATTCAAGAAATCATGATCACAGAACAATGTGAGGATGCCTAAGAGGCAGGATCATGCAGTGCAACAAAGAAAGCCCTTAAGGCTAAGAGAATAAGGAGAAAGTAAGCAAAGTGGAAAATAGTTCAAGTCAAAGAACTCACAAATGCCTTTCTTAGTGGCTTTCCTTCATATATATATATCCCCATACATACATGTATATACATCTTCCCCTCTTCACATTGAAAATTCTCTGTTTGGACTTAAGAGGAAGGCACTGTACAGTTGGGCCAGTCATCGCCCTTCATCATCCGAGTGTCTTGTGGGGATTTTCTACAGATATTGGAGGTCAGGGCTGAATGATGGGTTCATTACCTCGCTGTGAAATCATCCATACTTCCTAGTCCTTGAAAGAGCAATCCTCATCATGGTGGTTCTAAGTGAAATCCCAGCTCCCTGCTCCGTAGGACTTTCAGTGCCCAGATGCCCACTCTCTACTGTGGTAAACAGCAAGTGAAGATGCTGCAGTCACGTCACCCAGTGAACCAAAAGGCTCCCGGAGCCACATTAAGGAAAAACTCAACAGCCAACTCCTACCACATCCTGATCCTTGACCTTCTTCTCTCTCTCAGCTTGCAAGTGAGCCAGTGCCCAACGAAGGGTGTCATTTAACTTTTCATTAACTGCCTCAACCTTTTTGATGTTCTCCTTCAACAAAACATTTTGAGTGAGTAATAATAATGCATTCCTTGGGGCACATGGGTGGCATCTGGGTGGCACCATCGGTGGAGTGTCTGACTGCTTTCGTTTTGGCTCAAGGCCTGATCCCAGTGTTATGGGATTGACCCCTGCATCAGGCTACAAACTCAGCATGGAGTCTGCTTGGGATTCTCTCTCTCCCTCTGCCCCCCACCACTCACTCTTTCTCTCTCTCTCAAATCAATCAATCAATTAATCTTTAAGGTGATGATGATGATGATGATGATGATGATAACTCACTAATTTTATTTCTGTTGTTAGGACACAATTCAGACAAAGAAGGGATTCTTACCTTCAATTTCAGAACATCCTCAGTGAGAAACTCATGTTTATGCAGAGTTACTGCAAGATGTTTCTTGCCTTCCCTGATCTATAAAACATATGAAATCAGGAATCAGAATTCAAAAATAGCATCGTGTAAGACAAACCTATCTACTAATGTGTGACTCCTTTCAAAATAGAGAGGCAGTGCTCTGCATTTGTGAAGCTTCTCTCAAATCGGGACCGTTTGTAGACCACATGAAATAGGTCGGTAGGATGAACTACAAGAGGTGGAGGTAAAGAAAATGAAATCACAAAAAGTATTTGAAAGGGTCTTGATACCTTCAGCTTCCAAAGGGATATTTCCTTAGCAAGCTCCCTCTTTCCTTGTCTAAGTCAATGGATCTTCCTATTTATTTGCTGTAAGGTAAATAAAAGGAGAACAAAGAATCTCTAAGATAATTAGCAAAACCAGTGACATTGAATATCCCAGGGTATGAGCTCCAGAGACACATTCTCTGACACTTGGGTGAAACTAACTTGTTAGCATTCTCATTGTACCCAAAGGAAGCAAGCTTTACCAGCATTTGAAACCTAAGACAACCTATTTCGGGGCGATTCCTACTTAAAATTGTTTTCAAAAATAGAGAAAAGCCATCAAATGTCTTCTAAGTTTTCTCCCATCTCTAAGCACCATTCCTGGAAAATGCAACCACTGCAAATGCTGATGTCATCCCCAGATATGTAACAGAAAAAACAAGCATGCTGTCAGCTAACATTTCTCTCCTCCAATGATTAAGGTGCAAAAATAGGTCCCTGCAAACCACCCAAAATGAACAAAACCATCCTTTGCTCCTGCTCAGCGCCACGTCCATTTCCAGGTCCTCCTTGGAATTCCACACAAGGAAAGCTCAAAATGGCAATTGAGTGACAACTCCATGGCCTTCAGTGACTTCCTGCTGTTCACAGATTGCCTGTCATGAAATCTAGGTGGGTGCTCTGGAAGACAAGATCTTTGGAATCAAACACAGTTGGGGACAATCTCCACGTTACACCATCTCGGGAGGACCTGGATAATTCACACTCCCTGGAACACAAGCTTTTCTCTTCCCAACATGAGACGGTTACTATCCACCCTGACAGGAAAACAAAACTCATGAAGCACCCCATCACAGATGGATAACACATCGGAGGTCGAGAACACAGACTCCTCTAACTGGCCCTTAATTCTCTCATCCTGGGGCACCTGTGTGGCTCAGTCGGTTAAGTGTCTGCCTTCAGCTCGGGTCATGATCCCACATCGGATCATGATCCCACCTCGGGCCCTGAGATCCCACAACTGGTTCTTGGCTCAGTGGGGTACACGCTTCTCCCCCTCCCTCTGCCAGCCTATCATCGCTTGCCTCCTAAACATCTCTCTGAAAAATTACTCTTTCTATTCTCCCCCCTCCCATGAGGTTTTCCTCCCCCTGGTCTCAGAAGTTATGGCAACACCCTCCACGTTGTCATTTAGACTCCACATGAGGAAGAGAATGATTTTCAGGAGTGAACAAGACAATTAGACATCAGAAGTCACCATATTTACCACTCGTCTAATTATACCCTCGTCAAACACTGGTACTGAGAATTTAAGACAAAGAAAACCAAAGCCAAAACACTTACCATCATATTGTCGAGGCTTTATCTAAGAGAGGAAGAAACAAAATTATGTTTGATGTCAAAACATATTACTATTAAAAATATCTAGTTCAGGTCAATACCGGAAAAGTCATCCAATAAAATTACAATAATCATTTTGTTTAGAAGAATGACTTCACAGGAGTAAAAAAGAAGACAAAATGGGAATTTCCTGATTAAGTCATCATAGTTCACAATCCATTTCTGATAAAGAGCACAAAGGTATATAACTTATTTTTGACCCCAAAGTCTATTCTCATTCTGGGAAATGAACGCTCAGCCTGTTCAATTTCGACAGTGTATCATGCAGACATTTACAAAATATTAATTCATCATTTCTGGAACTTTACTGCAACCCGATATCCACACTGAATTTCAGAAACTGGGATTATTATAAAATCCCGAAAGTAAGGAAATGGAAGGAAGGGAGGAAGGAATGTAGGAAGGAAGCCTGGCAGGTGACTAAAACTCTGACAAAATTATGCCTTTTTCCTTGTCCAGAAAGCTTCTCTGAGCTCTCACTAAGGGTTGGCTGTTTGCTGAATTCACACACAGTTACGGCACATCAGGTGCTATGATTGCCGGCCCATCTGTAATAGACCCTTTCATTAGTTTGGTATTACCTGTGCCAAGACTTTGGGGCAGATTCCGTGCCTCTGTAGAGTTGCAGACATATATTAACATGTGGTGACAGTAGTTTATCCCCATGGCATCTGTTCACCCCAGGGCAAAGGTGGGACGCAGGACACAGGTAACCTCTGGCAGTTATGCTCCTGTCTTGGAACGTGGTGGTGGAGGTTTCACGTGCTGAGACCTGTTTCTTTGGGTTTCAGCTTTTGTTGGTGTTGTTACTTTTCTGTCTCATCTCAGCCAATAGTTTATTTTGTGTGTGTACGTCTGTATGGATGCACAGGGGCTTCGTCATTTCCCGAGACCACCCTGTAGGCCTTACCCCAGGGGTCCTACCTCATCACCGTTCCTGTACTATGGGCCACGTTCACAGCCTGCACCCTGCTGGCCTCATGAACCTCACCGACCACCTCCACCTCCTGCATTTGGCAATGTGATCTGAACAGTAGGTCCTGACTTGCAAAGCATATCCATCTTTCTCCACGAGGAGACTTTGGAGAAGATGTAGAAGTGGTGCCCTAGGGCTTTGTATTGCAGGGCTTCCCCTGGCTAAAGACATTCCAAGATTCATCAGTTTCTACGCTATAACTACATTGTGGGGCTGAGTCGTTTATCCATTTTGATCTGGGTAACAGTTGTCTCTTGTAGAGAGAGAAAGACATTTTACAGAATGTCTGACATAACATTTTTCAGCCAGGCTATTTCCCACATTTTGGGCTGTTGAGGGATGAAGCACAGTGCTCAGTTCATTTCTTTAAAAAGATTTTATTTATTTATTTGACAGGGAAATAGAGAGCAGAAGTAGGCAGAGCAGCAGGCAGAGGGAGAGGGAGAAGCAGGCTCTCCGTGGAGCAGGGCGCCCGATGCACGGCTCAATATCAGGATCCCGGGATCATGACCTGAGTCAAAGACAGACACTTAACGGACTGAGCTACCCAGGCGCCCCAGCTCAGTTCATTTTTAGCTGCTTGAGCCTGGACTGTTTTTCCTTAGCTATGAAAACACCTGAAGGAAGGTGGGGGGCTGTGGTCTCTTCTTTGAGGGGGAAGGACAGGTCTTCCCCTTGTATTCAGGTGTCAGCGGAAACGTGGGAAATGCTCTATGTCTGAGAAGGGACCCGAGAGTGGGAGCGAAGGAAATGTGATGACAGCAGGTTTGGAGCTTCTGTTTGAATTCTGCACAGTCAATGCCGGTCTGAATCCAATTCCATCGGTTCTAGGGCTTTGGTCTGATGCTGAAGCTGCTGGGGCTCCCATGAGGAACAGGGGCACCGAGCCTTATAGAGGTCCAGGGATGGGCAAGATAACTACTTTGGCCTCTACCAGGTGTTCCAGAAACTTCCCTTAGTGAACCACATCCAGTCCTGGCCTTGTGTCTGTTGGGTGGGTCCTGTAGTTTGTCTGTGGTGTCGTTTACCTTTCAAAATGCAAGCAATTCACCCAGGGGCTGACAGGCTTCTTCATTACAAATCATCACCTTCGGTGGCACCTTCCAAATCCACAGGTGCTAGGAGGTGAAGGATGGCGGGGCGATCACTGTGTGTGCGTTTGTGTGTGTGCATGTGTGTGGGTCCATCCACCCCTGCCTGCCCACAATGACCGTGAGGGGAATTAACTTCAGAAGGATGACACCTCACTGCAAGGTGAAGTCTCTGGCCGATCTGACTCCCAGTCAGTAGGTGCGATTGGTGTAGTGTTCATGTTGGGGTTAGATGATTAAACTGTGACAAGGTCTGTGGTACTCCTCACGACTGAAAACTAGGGGAACCTCTATTCCATTTTATAGTGTTTGTTTTGCAGTTTGGAATGTTCTTAGGGCAAGTTTCATAAGTCATCCATGTTTTACTTCTGCTGGTAAAAATGCTGTACAGAATGCCTCTACTTGTTACCCTTTCTACAACTGTTTTGAATTTTCAAAGCTGTTGGGTGGACTGGCACACACGTTCTGAAGGGGGGATGTCAGTGATTAGCTGTGTGACAAGTGCCTCACAAGCCGTTCCATTGGGCTATTAGGAGCAGTTCGTTTTGGTCCTATGTCACTGTGAGAGCTGGTTTCTTCTGTCATCACACGCTCTGCAGTTGTCCATCAGAAAGCATATACATTTTTGTGAATTCTCTTATTTAGCTTTCCCATCTTAATTTCCCACTGGACAAAATTGCTCTGGAATTCAGTGTGCGGAAATTTCCAAAGAGTGTGTTTTAAGATAAACACAGCTGCTGCACATGAATAAGGGCTATTGGTATCATATTCCTCTCAGAAAACCCTTTTCCAGACCCCCTGTCAGACCACAGGCCCCTCATTTCTCCAGGGTCTTTGTGGCCTTGGACAGAAACTTCAGAGAGTAGAAGACCGCTTTGTCGGGAAGTGAGGCAGGTGGGGACAGTCAGGGGCTTGGCAGGCAAAGGATTCAGCTCGAGTGGCTCGGATTCGTTGTGGAGAAAGGGCATTCAGTTTCATCACATTCTTTCTCTTCTTAACAAACCCAAAACTACGGTGGTTGAAGAGGAACGATGAAGTGTTACCCAGGATGTTGATGCCTCCATGTCTGGAGTATGCTGCTTTACTCGTATCCAGTGATCCCTTTTCACCTTTTAAGACACTACTTCTTGGTAGTGAATGTTGGCAGACAGGGGTAGTGATGTTTGGTGACAGTAGGTTATTCCTGTAACATCTATTCCTCTGCTCCCTGCCTTATTATAGTTGGTACCAAATGAGAGGGATAACGTTTTCTAGCACGATGCGGCTCTTCTGGAACGTAGTATTGGAGAAAGAGCCAGATGCTGAGAGCTTGCTCTTTGGTTTTCATCTCTTGGTGTTGCAACTTTTGGCTGTCTTAGCCGAATATTTTGTCCTCTGTTCTGCAGTTCAGTACAGATGTGAGAGGGTTTCCTCGTGCTCCAAGGCCCCCCCATATGCCCTACCCCACAGGGTGGTGTTTACCAGGCTTCACTGGCTATGGGCTACCTAAGCTTCCTCCACGTGGGTGGACAGGGGGGCCTCACTCACTGCTTGTTCCTTCACCACATGCTAAGATGATCTGAATTGGATGACATGAGTTGTAATGCATATTCCTAGTTTAAGTACTTCTGTCAGTGGAGAAGATGTAGAAGAGGTACCACAAGGCTTTGCGATGCAAGAATAGACCTGAGTGAGGACATAGTAACATTCCTCAGCTTTCTGTGGACGTCCATTTCATGGACTGTCTTCTTTCACCCTACAGAACTGGGCAGCAGGTGTCTGCCATGGAGACAAAAAGTGACGTTTTGCAAAAGACAAACATGAAAGCATTGCCCAGGTGCATAGCACAGACACAATGTTTTGGGCTCTGGGATGGATGGAGTGCAACGTTCTCATCACTCTTCCTTGTGGAGGCCCCCGTTGTCCAGGGTTATTGATTAGTTATGAAAACATCTGTCCCTGGGTGGAGTGGTCACATCCTCAGGAGTGAGGGACTGGTCTCTCCTTTGCCCACAGGGGTGAGAGGAGACCTGTGAGAAACTCTCTGCATCTGGATGAGACGTGGGAGTGGGAGAGAGTGGAATAGGGTGGGGCAGGTGTAGAGGGTTGGCTTACATCCTGCATGATCAAGGCCAATCTGAATATACCTCCGTCCCTTCTAGGGCTTCATTCATATTCAGAAACCTGTGGCGCTCAAGGGGACAACAGCGGCACCCCACCCAAGAAGGTCCCAGAGAAGGACCAGGTAAATACTGTGGCTGTTTTTAGTTTTAATCATTTCTGGAATCCTGTTCCTGTCTGAGCAGCACCCTGTCCTGGCCTTGTATCTATTGGGTTTGTCCTGGGATCTGTGTGTGGTGTCATTTACTTTTCAAAATGGTAAGTCTTCATTCAGAGCCTACAGGCTTCTCTGTTTCCAGATCATCACCTTAGGGTTGTGTCGGTGGAAGAAACACAGAATTTTGGTGAAGCCTTGACATTACAAGGGGAATCCTGGCTGGGCATGTTTTAACATCCTGAAGATTCTCAGTACATACATGTGTTGTGCTTGGCTATTTCCACGCACTGAGCAGTGGGGGAGGTGCTGTTGTTGGGAAGGAAATGTCTTTATTGCACAATGGAGATGAATATTTCTTACCATTGTGCACGTCCAGAGTCCACATTTGTTGTCTGGGAGGGATGATGCACACTTCTCACTTTGTTTGCAGCGTGTTGAGTTTGAGCTGTCATTCCATTAGTTATATAAACACCCGAAGCAAGGCTATTGTCCCTTGATTAATGATTAAGGTAGGGTTCTGTCCCTTGTCCTCGGCAGTCAGTGGATACTTGTGGGAAACCCTCTTGTCCGGTAAGGGTGATGAGAATGAGTAACAGTGGCAGATGCTCTAGGCAGGTGTAGACGGTGTGTTGGAATGTTGCTGAGTCACTTCTAATGGGATGCTTTTCTGTCTTTTCTCTGACCTGTGTCAGATACAGATGCTGGGGTATCATCCTCCATGAGGAATAGCAGTCCTGCATGCAGGCCTCCCATGTTATGGGAGAGTGAATGTTGCTAAGGTCATGATAACTTTCTTAAGGTTGCTCAGGAGATACATTTGATGCACTTTGTCTTTCACTCATACTGATGTGGTTGGCAGGTCCCTTTGTGGTGAAGGAGAGCCACTCTTCTCCGAAAGCTGGGCACCGCGGGTATGCGCACGCACACTCTACAGAGGCAATATTCCGTGCGCCGGAACAGATGACGCCTACTCTTTTTTTTTTTAATTGTTATATTAATCACCATACATGACATCATTAGTTTTGGGTGTAGTGTTCCATGGTTCATTGTTTGTGCATCATACCCAGTGCTCCACGCAGAACGTGCCCTCCTTAATACCCATCACCAGGCTGACCTATCCCTCCACCCTCCTCCCCTCTAGAACCCTCAGTTTGTATTTCAGAGTCCATCGGGGATGACGCCTACTCTCAACGTTAGGGATTTAACGTGTCTGAGAGCAGGGAGGGACACATTTGTTAAATGATATAGATGTTGTGTTCTGTAAAAGGGAAGCACCAGCGATGGATCTGAAGGACAAGAGAGGGAGCCATGAGTCACTAGAAACAGGAGGTTGTGGATGAGAAGAATGGAGGTGCTCAGGGGAGTGGATGGGCCTCTCTAGGGTAGAGCAGGGGCCGTTCCTGGTGGGCCAGCGGCTAGAGCAGTGAGTGTGAGGACACCGTGAGATCCATACAGAGTTGCTGCCTGTGTCCGTCACACGGTGTGGATAATGCAGTTATTTGTATCAGAACGTCACTGATGCCATAAAGCTGTTCGTTCATACTCTATAAAGATTGTTGTTTCCGATGGATTTCTGAAGGTTCTGAACTGGGTGACAGAATGTGGTGGAGATTTGTGAACTTTAACTTGGTTCCTTTGGGGATTCTCGTCTGCCTCAGTTTGTGGGCTGCGGTGAGAAAAAGTGAAGACGGGACCGAGATCAGCAGAGTGGCTGCCTTGGCCTTCAGCCTGAGCCAGACTCTTCGTGGGGAATTCAGGATTGACCAGGATCCACCCTAGCTGGATCCCTGTCACTACGCCTCTGCCTCTGATTGACCACTCTGGCTGCACTTTGCATGTCCCTGAACGTCGTCAAAGGATCCTGCGGATTTACCTGTGTTCCTGATTTCTCAGCCTGAATGCCAGCTCTCAGTGGGGCCTACTTAGAGCCTCAGGTTTGTTATCTGTGAAAGGGGAGCATATTGTTTTCTGAGGTGATTAGAAGAATAGGAGTTGAAGTACATAAAGAATCTGCATGGGCCGTTTGCGCACATCGTTGCCCATTCTCTGTCTCTGTCTCTGTGTCGAAAAAAAGAAAAAGAATATGTAAAATATCTGGGCTGTTGTCCACTCCCCCTTCTCACTGTTTAAATGAAAATAGCTCCATGCAGATGAGCGTGAAAAGATGTTCATTTCAGTCCACACCATTATAGTGAGAGTATAACACCTCAGCCCAGAGTTTGCCAATTCTCATTTCAAAAATAAGGCAAGGACCCCTTTTTATTTTCTATTAAATTTTAGGTCCTAGCTAAGAATGAAGTAAAAGATCATTACAAGAACCTGTACATTCAGAGATTTATACCTGAGATGTGAAGACAATTGTTTTCTATTACATATAGACTCTTGGAGGCAGCCACACACTCAGGTGTCCATTCAAGGCCTCAGATAGAGTATAGGAAGCAAATGCATTTAGGAAATCATAAGGTCACAGTGTACTAACCCAAATCTATTTGCCGTACAGGACACTACATTTGAAATTTGAAGACCTCCCTGAGCAATTACAACCAGGCAGTGTGTGTATATATTTAGAAAATTGTCAGATCAGCCTAATGTCCTGAATGTTGTCCCTGCCCATCCAGTCCCCTGTGATCTGTCTCTCCTGGTATCCCCCAAATAAACCTTTGTAGTTCTGGCTCTGTGTCAGCGTCTGCATTCAGGAGGCCCTACAGTCACTCGCCTTCGAGTGCACAGTGTGAATCCCCTACACAGAACAAACTGGCAGCAATGGTGGTGATGGAGGATATAGCACGATTCCCCATTGTGGTATCTTTCCTGCAGGGGGCGTAAGAAATCCTTCTGGGGAGGCGGACACATCTTGTATTTAGGTCTGTTGGTGGTTGTATTAACACAGGTGATAGATACTTTTGAGCACATGGCACTTGCTAGTTTAGGGTGTGTGTGTCGATCTGCAGGACAGGGGTCTGTCCCCAGACAGCGGTCTGTTGTGATGGTGAGGAATGAATGAAGCATCCCTAGGGGCCCTGGGAGACCAGTGAGGAGGCGCTGCATTAATCCAGATTTTGTTAACTCGTTTCACCTTACCAGATGCCCCCCAACAGCAGGTGGCCTCTGGGGGGGGCTGATGGTGGCAGTTTTCTTGGGAAGACCCATGATGCGCATAATCCTCCCACAGTGTCCGTGTTGGGGGATGGGCAGAGCAGAAGCTAATGACAGGAGTCCCATTCCTCCCTGACCACACAGGAGGAGTTGGGTGTATGCCTCTCTCACTTTTTAGGTTGTTTACTCCAATCCATTCTGCACCAGAGCTCCTGGATCATGAAAAGGCCTCCTTCTTTCCAGATTGTGGAAGCAGCCAACCTCCAGTAGCTTTGGGGTCATGGCTGGGCCATTAAGGTGACCAGGTTTTTCTGTCCAGATGTGGCTGGTAACTGCACTGCTGCAGTCAAGGACTTGTGAGCAGGGCCTGGGCCAAATGATGGCAGCAGAGAAGGGCAGACAGGAGAGGTGGTTCCCTGTGGTCTTGGACAGGGCTGCACAGAGCAGAAGGCCTGAGGGCCTGGGGAGAGATAGGGAAAGAGACTGTCAGGGAGAGAGACACTGAATGAGTGGTGAGGGGATTGGGCAAGTCCTAGACAGTGAGAGGAACAAAGAGAGCGATGCGGTAGAGAGAAGCAGAGACCAAGAGGAATTTCAAGGATGAAAAGATGTTGCCGGTCTAGGTGTTGGAGTTGGACCATGGACCAAGGTGGAGGAGGTTGATGTAGGTGATCCGAATGTTGGGACCAGAGAAGGTGGGAAAGCAGGCGATCAGATTTCCTTGAGACCAAAGCTCCAACCTCCTTAGGGCTGAGCTTTGTAGAAGACATTTCACTTGGGAAGATGGGCATACCTCCTTTTGCATGGGGTTTTGTGGCCAAGCCTCAGGATCTGTCATGGAGAGGGAGGGCGTGGCTGGACCTGAGCATGCTCTGTCCCTCCAGCTCAGGGGCCATGGCTTTGAGCGTTGTAGGGATTCCCAGGGCGGCCAGCAGAGGGCACCTGCGCACCTCCAACCGGGAGGGGGAGGTGTCTTTGCCTGTGCTGACCCAGGGTATCTCAGAGCTGGAAGGACTTCTGTAGCAGCCCAAGGATCCAGCCCCACTGTGGCTGCCCCAGGATAGAGAGCCAGAGCTGCGGTTCCAGTAGGTTCTGCTGCCACCCTGTGGGAGACCCTGGGGGCTTTGCAGGCACTTGGTGCCTCCTGAGGTGCTACTGATAAAAGCTGCTTTCTTGGGTGAGTGCTGAGGAGGGGGCTCTGGACAGCTTCCCCAGGACATGCTGGTAGTTGAGCAGCACAGTCGTTTGCATTTGGGGGGCTGTTTCCCTGGTTCATTCCTCCTTTTCCCTGAGGGTATTTGAACAAGACCTGTTTTACTCAGGGATCCGTGGATTGAGGGATCCTGCGACGTCACATCGGAGATGCTGTGGTTGGTTTGTTACAGATACAGGCTTGTATCTGGGGAGAAATCCTGACTCCAATTCAGAGAAATGGGAGCTGCATTCAGTTGGGACATGAATACAGGAGCTGCTCTCAGAACCTTCTAGAAGGAGGAGCTGAGATCCCACTTTCTGTGTTCTGCTGGAGCCAGAGCCCCAGGTAAAAGCACAGAGTGTCCTCCACTTAAACATGCTTTTATTAATTTTCAATCGTTATTTTTTGCCGACAATGTTACAGTAGTTGGAAATGACTGAAAACTTGACCGGTACTTGATGTCCTAAAACTCTCATTATTTTAATGTTAAATTTACACCTGAAATATGGTTTGTTATAATTATCATTTCCTGTCTTCCTTGGAAGGAAACTCATCCATAATACCTTTCAAATGTACTCATTATCTCATCTCCTTTTCTTTCTTTCTTCTTCTTCTTCTTCCTTTTTTTTTTTTTTAAGATTTTATGCCAGCACCACGGGTGTGGGGTGGGGGATGGCAGAGGGAGAAGGTGACTCAACACTGAGCAGGGAGCCCAGCATGGGACTCGATCTCTGGAACCCTGAGATCAAGACCTGAGACAGACGCTTAAGTGACTGAATCACCCAGGCGCCCCAGCTCATCTCATTTCAACTGAGATTTGCCATGTTTTCTAATTTCTCATGAACCCGTAACAATCTTCAAAATATTTAAATTGGTTGCAGTTTACTAAAGCTCATTCACAGGATCCCACTGTGATTTCTTCTGTTCAAAGCGTCAAGACCACTTCTAAATATATGGAAGATTATACTAAGCAAAATTTGTGAATCACTGTTTGAAGAAAAAGCATGATGGTATTTTTTTTTAAGATATTAAAATAGATGCTTACATCCACTGGTTCATGCACTTCCAAATTTTTCTTCTATTTTCCTTTGTTTCTTATTTCTATTTCAGATATTATATTCCTGTATCTTCCCGAGTTTTACATTCCTCACATGTACTTTCAAGGATCCTTTCTGTCATTTGTCAGAAAGAAGACAGACCTTTTTGTGACAATGCAGCTTTGCATAATTTCAAGATTTGTTGTTTAGGTTTTTAGAAACTTTTCCCGCCCATTTGAAAATATCATCCCACCTTGACAAGTTACATAAAAAGTGTAATCTCCTTGTATCAGTATGATTTCATTTCATTATACTGTTTCTTCATTTGATATTTTATATTTATGTCTAAAACTTGAGAATATCTCATAAGTTCACTGAATGTGCAAAAAGTATGAAATTTTGAACGTTTGCATATTTGAACTCATAAATGCAGAGATTTGCCTGTTAAATTAAGGCTATTTGCTGAGAAAGATGCAAGTGACATAATCATTTTGGGGGACGAAATAATGTCTTCTATTGTTTTACAAACATGCTACAGTTGTTTCATTATCATATATCTGGATATGAGCAATTATTTTTTATTTTCAATTTTTTATTTAATTCTACTTAGTTAACATTCAGGATATGGATATGAGCAATCTTATGACAGTATCTTCTTATAATTTATTAATTTAAGAAACTAAATATATCATTTTTTTCTCCATGATAAGAAAAATCTACAGAAGTATCATCATTTCTTATGACACAATTCTTTTAAAATTCTATTTAATAATTTGTGAGAGGAAGAGAGCTCATGATGGAAGGGGTGAGGAAGAGTTTGAAGATGACTCCCTGCTGAGCAGGGAGCCAGATGCCAGGCTCGATCCCAGGACCCTGAGAAATGACGTGAGCCAAAGACAGCTGCTTAACCCACTGAGACACCCAGATGCCCCTTTATGACGTTATTCTTAATATGACATCTCTTATAATTGAAGGTTTTCCTCCTTGATGGGCTACATCTCTTTTACCATCAATAACCAAGAAGAAGCATTTTCTCTGAGTATTCTTTTTTTATAAATTATTTTTAATTTTTTTATTTTAATTCAATTAGCCAATGGAATAGCCATCAATTAAACTAAGGATTAGCCATCATTAGATTCAGAGGTAGAGTTCAGTGATTCTTCAGTTGCATATAACACTCAGTGCTCATCCCATCATGTGCCCTCCTTAATACCCATCACCCAGTTACCCCATCCCCCTCACCCACCTCCCCTCCAGCAACCTTCACTTTGTTTCCTATGGTTAAGAGTCTCTTACAGTTTGTCTCCCTCTTTGTTTGCATCTTTTTTTAAATTTTGTATTCTTATGTCAATCACCATATATTACATCATTAGTTTTAGGTGTACTGGTCCATGATTCATTATTTGTGCATAACACCCAGTGCTCCATGCAGAATGTGCCCTCTTTAATACCCATCACCAGGCTAACCCATCCCCCACCCCCCTCCCCTCTAGAACCCTCAGTTTGTTTTTCAGAGTCCATCGTCTTTCATGGTTCGTCTCCCCCTCAGACTTATTCCCCTTTATTATTCCCCTCCTGCTATCTTCTTTTTCTTTTCTCTTAACATATGTTCCATTATTTGTTTCAGAAGTACAGATCTTTGATTCAACAGTCTTGAACAATTCACAATGCTCACCATAGCACATACCCTCCCCAATGCCTATCACCCAGTCACCCCTTCCCTCCCACTCCCCACCACTCCAGCAACACTCAGTTTCTTTCCTGAGATTAAGAATTCCTCATATCAGTGAGGTCATTTCCTACGTCTTTCTCTGATTGAATTGTGTCGCTCAGCATAACACCCCCTCTTTCATCCACGTTGTTGCAAATCGCAAGATCTCATTCCTTTGGATGGCTGCATAATATTCCATTGTGTATATATACCACCTCTTCTTTATCCATTCATCTGTCGATGGACATCTTGGCTCTTTCCACAGTTTGGCTATTGTGGACATTGCTGCTATAAATATCGGGGTGCACATACCCCTTCGGATCCCTACATTTGTATCTTTGTGGTAAATACCCAGTAGTGCAATTGCTGGATCGTATGGTAGCTCTATTTTCAACTGTTTGAGGAACCTCCATACTGTTTTCCAGAGGGGTTGCACCAGCTTCCATTCCCACCAACAGTGTAGGAGGGTTCCCCTTTCTCTGCAATCCCACCAACATTTGTCATTTCCTGACTAGATAATTTTAGCCATTCTGACATGTGTGAGGTGGTATCTCATCGAAGTTTTGATTCGGATTTCCCTGATGCCAAGCGATGTTGAGAACTTTCTACTGTGTCTGTTGGCCATTTGGATGTCTCCTTTGGAAAAATGTCTGTTCATGATTTACACTACACATTTGATTGCCACTGCCCCTGAGCCTCCTCTCTGGTACTGCACTGCAGGTGTTGAAGGCATTTATTGTCCTGACAGTGGAATTCGTCTCCCATGTCAGGGACCAGCTCATGGAGGAGCTGCAGCGGCATGTGAAGTCAGTGACAGCCCCACATAAGTACCCCAGGAAGGTGAGACAGGCAGAGGGATGGCATTTGGTCCCCTCCAGTGGGCCGTGGGCTCTGCTGCCCCAAATCTCGTAGGGTGGCTGGGGTGGAGCTTATGTAGCCCATGGAGTGAGCATTTTTCTCTACTGAAGAAGCATTCAACTTAGGGATTTAGGGGGCTCCAATTCAATCAGCTGGAACCTCTATCCTGTGCCAGAAAACGAAAAGGGACGCGTGGCTCACAAGTCAACCTACAGAAAAAAATCAGATACGTATCTAGAAATATCCAGAAAGTCTATTTGTAATCTTTCTTTCGTTTTTTAAAAGATATATTTATTTATTTTTGAGAGGGAGAGAGTGAGAGGAGAAGGATATAATGGGAGGGAGAGAGCGAATCTCAGGTAAGACTCTCTATGGAGCATGGACCCTAACACAGGGATTGATCTCATGACCCTGAGATCAACTTGAACCAAAATCAAGAGTCGGACGCTTAAGTCAGCCAGGCGCCCCTGAAGGCTATTTGTCATCTTTCAAAATTTGAGAAAGAAAAGCCATCAGGGAAATTCAAATCAAAACCCCTTAAGATACCACCTTACAGTTAGAAGGGCATAAATTAAGAAGGCAGGAAACAACAGATGTTGGAGAAGTTGTGGAGAAATGGGAACCCTCTTACACTGGTGGTGGGAATGAAATTGGTGCAGCCACTTTGGAAAACAGTGTGGAGGTTCCTCAAAAAGTTACAAATAGAGCTACCCTATGACCCACCAATTGCATTACTGGGTATTTACCGCAAAGACACAGATGTAGTGAAAAGAAGGGGCACAAGCACCCCAATGTTCATAGCAGCAATGTCCACACTAGCCAAACTGTGGAAGGAGCCGAGATGCTCTTCAACAGACAAAGGGATAAAGAAGATGTGGTCCATAAATACAGTGGAATATTACTCAGCCATCAGAAAGGATGAATACATTTGTATTGACGTGGATGGAACTGGAGGGGATTATGCTAAGTGAAATAAGTCAAGCAGAGAAAGACAGTTATCGTATGGGTTCACTTATTTGTGGAACATAAGGAATAGCATGGAGGACATTAGGAGAAGAAAGGAAAAAATGAAAGGGGGGAATCAGAGAGGAAGATGAACCACGAGAGGCTATGGGCAAAGAAACACAACAAAAGAAAAAATACAAATCAACAACTGCCACACATTTTTCAAACCATTAGTCATAGTAAGGAATACATTTTCTTTTTTTTCTTTTTTCTTTTTTAGGTTTGTATTAATGTAAATTCAGTTATTCAACATATAATATAGTATTGGTTTCAGAGGTAGAGGTCAGTGATATCAGTCTTATAGAACACTCAGTGCTCCATACATCATGTGCCCTCCTTAACGCCCGGCACCCAGACACCCCATCCTCCACCCTCCTCCCCTTCAGCAGCCCTCAGTCTCCTTTCTATGACTAAAGAGTCCTTATGTTTGTCTACCTCTCTGATTTCGCCTTGGTTTATTTTTCCCTCTTTTTCCCTATGATCCTGTGTTTTGTTTCTTAAATTCCGTATACTAGTGAGATCATATAATCATTGTCTTTTTCTTTTTTTTAAAGATTTTATTTATTTTATTTGAGAGAGTGAATGAGAGAGAGAGAGAGAGCATGAGAGGGGAGAGGGTCAGAGGGAGAAGCAGACTCCCGGCTGAGCAGGGAGCCCGATGCGGGACTCGATCCCGGGACTCCAGGATCATGACCTGAGCTGAAGGCAGTCGCTTAAACAACTGAGCAACCCGGGCACCATATATTTTTCTGATTAACTTATTTTGCTCAGCATAATACCCTCTAAACATCCACATTATTGCAAGTGACAGGATTTCATTTGTTTGATGGCTGTGGAATATTCCATTGTGTATATATACCACATCTTATCCATTCATCTGTCCATGGGTCTCTGGGCTCTTTCCATAGTTTGGCTATTGTGGACATTGCTGCTATGAACATTGGGGTGCAGATGCCCCTTCAGATCACTACATTTGCATCTTTTGGGTAAATACCCAGTAGTGAAATTGCTGGGTAGTAGGGTATCTCTCTTTGCAACTTCATGGGGAACCTCGATACTCTTTTCCAGTGTGGCTGCAGCAGCTTGCATTCCCACCAACATTGTAAGCGGTTCCCCTTTCTTCACATCCTCGCCAACATCTGTCATGTCCTGACTTAGTAATTTCAGCCATTCTGTGTGGTGTGAGATGGTATCTCATTGTGCTTTTGATTTGTATTTCCCTGAAACCAAGTGAGGTGGGAGCATCTTTAAATGTGTCTGTTGGCCATTTGGATGTCTTCTTTGGAGAGATGTCTATTCATATCTTCTGCCTATTTCTTGACTGGATTATTTTTCTTTGGGTGTGGATTTTGATAAGACCTTTACAGATCTTGGATACTAGCCCTTTATTTGTAATGTCATTTACCATATCTTCACCCATTCTCTCAGTTGTCTTTCAGTTTTGTCGACTGTTTCCTTTGTTGTGCAAGGGCTTCTTGTCTTGATGAAGTCCCAATAGTTCATTTTTGCCTTTGGGGACGTATCTAGCAAGAAGTTGCTCTGGCCGAGGTCATAGATGTCATGGCCTGTGTCCTCCTCTAGGATTTTGTTGGTTTCCTCTCTTACATTTAGGTCTTTCATCCATTTTGAGTATGGTGTAAGGAAATGGTCCACTTTTATTCTTCTGCATGTGGCTGTCCAATTTTCCCAACATCATTTCTTGAAGGGACTATTTTTTACCCATTGGATATGATTTCCTGCTTTGTCAAAAATTAGTTGGCCATAGACTTGAGGGTCCATTTCTGCGCTCTCGTTCTGTCCCATTGAACTGTGGGTCAGTTTTTGTGCCATACCATACTGTCTTGATGACTACAGCTTTGTAATAGAGCTTGAAGTCTGGAATTGTGATGTCACCAGCTTTGGTTATCTTTTTCAACATTCCTTTGGCTATTTGAGGTCTTTTCTTGTTCTGTACAAATTTTAGGATTATTTCTCCCAGCTCTCTGAAAAAAGCAGATCGTATTTGATAGGGATTGCATTGAAGGTAGAATTTGCTCTAGGTAGCATAGATATTTTACTAATATTTGTTCTTCCAGTCTATGATCATGGAATGTTTTTCCATTTCTTTGTGTCTTTCTCAATTTCTTTCATGAGTGTTCTGTAGTTTTCAGAGGACCGGTCCTTTGTTTCTTTGTTCAGTTTTATTCCTTGGTGTCTTCTGATTGTAAGTTCAGTTGTATACGGGATCGACTCCTTAATTACTCTTTCTTCTTTGGCATTGTTTGTGTATAGAAATGCAATTGATTTCTGTGCATTGATTTTATAGCCTGCCACATTGCTGAATTCCTGTATGTATCTAGCAGTTTTGGGGTGTGGTCTTCTTGGTTTTCCATATAGAGTATCGTGTCATCTGCAGAGAGTGAAAGTTCGCTTTCTTCTTTGCTGATTCAGATGCCTTTTATTTCTTTTTCTTATCTGACTGCTGAGGCTAGGAGTATGTTGAACAGCTGTGGTGATAGTGGACATCCCTGTCATGTTCCTGTCCTTAGGGGAAAAGCTGTCAGTGTTTCCCCATTGAGAATGAATGGGCTTTTCATAGATGGCTTTTATGATATTGATGCATGTGCCATCTACCCCTACACTGTGAAGAGTTTTAATCAAGAAAGGATGCTGTACTTGTCCTGTGCTTTTTCTGCATCTATTGACAGGATCCTATGTTTCTTGTCCTTTCTTTTATTAATGTTGTGTATCCCACTGATTGATTTGCACAGGTTGAACCATCCTTGCAAAACAGGAATACGGTCCACTTTGTCGTGGTGAATAATCCTTTTAATGGACTGTTGGATCCTATTGGCTAGTATTTTGGTGAGAATTATTGCATCCAGGTTCATCAGGTGTATTGGTCTATAATTGTCCTTTTTGAAGGGGTCTTTGTCTGGTTTTAGGATTGAGGAAATGCTGTCCTCATAGAAGGAGTTTGGAAGTGTTCCTTCCATTTCTGTTTTTTGACACCATTTTAGAAGAATGGGTATTAATTCTGCTTTAAATGTTTGGTAGCATTCCCCTGGGAAGGCGTCTGGCCCTGGGCTCTTGTTTGTTGGGAGATCTTTGATTACTGACTGCTTCAGTTTCCTTGCTGGTTATGGGTCTCTTCAGGTTCTTTATGTCTTCCTAGTTCAGTTTTGGTAGTTCAGACGTCTCTATGAATGCATCCATTTCTTCCAGATTGCCTAATTTGTTGGCATTTAGTTTCTCTTAATACGTTCTTATAATTGTTTGCATCTTTTGGTGTTAGTTTTGATCTCTCCTCTTTCATTCAGGATTTTACTTATTTGGGTCCTTTCTCTTTTCTTTTTGATAAGTCTGGGCAGGGTTTTCTCCATCTTATTAATTCTTCCAAAGAACCAGCTCCTAGTTTCGTTGATCTGTTCTACTGTTCCTTTGGTTTCTATTTCCTTGATTTCTGCCCTAATCTTATGTCTCTTCTCCTGCTTGTTTCAGGCTTTAATTGAGGTTCTATCTCCAGCTTCGTTAGGCGTAATGTTAAGTTCGTGTTTTGAGACATTCCTTGTTTTTTGAGAAAGGCTTGTAGTGGTATCACTTTCCCTGTTAGGACTCCCTTTGCTGCATCCCAAAGGTCTTCAGTAGTTGTGTTTTCATTTTCATTTGTTTCCATGAGTTTTTAAGTTCTTCCTTAATTTCCTGGTTGTCCCATTCATTCTTTAGCAAGATGCTCTTTAGTCTCCAAGTATTTGAGTTCTTTCCAAATTCCCTCTGCTGATTGAATTCCAATTTCAAAGGATTGTGGTCCAAAAATACGCAGGGACTTATCCCCTCTTTTGTTACCGATTTGTGAGCCAGTATGTGATCAATTCTGGAGAATGTTCCATGTGCACTTGCGAAGAAGGTGTATTCTGTTGCTTTAGGGTGGAATGTTTTGAATATAACTGGGAAGTCCATCTGGTCCAGTGTGTCATTCAAAACCCTTGTTTCCTTGTTGATTTTCTGCTTAGATGATCTGTCCATTGCAGTGAGTGGGGTGTTAACATCCCCTACTATCCTTGTATTATTACCGATGTGATTCTTTAATTTTGTTACTAACTGGCTGCCCCCATGTTCAGGGCATACATATTTACAATTGTTAGATCTTCTTGTCGGATGGACCCTTTAATGATGATGCAGTGTCCTTCCTCATCTCTTCTTACAGTCTTTGATTTTAAACCTAATATAGGGATTGCCACCCCAGTTTTCTTTGGATGTCCATTAGCATGATAAATGGTTTTCCACCCCCTCACTTTCAATCTGGAAGTGTCTTTGTGTCTGAAATGAGTCTCTTTCAGACGGCATATGGATGAGTCTTGTTTTATCGTTCAATCTGATCCTCTGTGTCTATTGATTGGGGCATTTAGCCCATTTACGTTCAGAGTAACTATTGGAAGATACGAATTTAGTGCCATTGGATTACCTGTAAAGTCACTGTTTCTGTATACTGTCTCTGTTCCTTTCTGTTCTGTGTTACTTTGGGGCTCTCTCTTTGCTTCATGGATCCTTTTAGTATTTATTGTAGGGCTGGTTTGGTAATCAGAAGTTCTTTTCATTTCTGTTTGTCCTGGAAGGTGTTTATCTCTCCTTGCATTTTGATGGACATCCTAGCTAGCTAAAGTAATCGTGGCTGCCAGTATTAGGTGTCTCCCATTGTAGGTTAAGGACCTCTTGGCCTGAGCTTGCTCTCAAGAGTTTCTCTTTGTCTCTGAGATTTGCAAGTTTCACTATTATCCGTTAGGGTGTTGACCTATTTTCATTGATTTTCAGGGAGAATTATCTGTGCCTCTTGGAATTGGATGCCTGTTTTGTCTTCCAGATTAGGGAAGTTCTCTGCTACAATTTGCTCCAACCTGCCTTCTGCCCCTGTCTCTCTCCTCTTCTTCTGGGATCCCAATTATTCTATTATTGTCTCACTTTATGGTATCAGTTATCTCCTAAATTCTCCCCACATGATCCAGTAGTTCTTTATCTCTCTTTTCCTCAGCTTCTTTATTCTCCATCATTTTGTCTTCTTTATCCCTAATTCTCTGTTCTGCCTCATTTATCCTAGGGGTTAGAGCCTCCATTTTTGATTGCATCTCATTAATAGCCTCTTTGATTTTGACTTGATTAGATTTTAGTTCTTTTGTTTCTCTAGGAAGGGACTCTCTAGTGTCGCCTAAGCTTTTTTCAAGCCCAGCTAGTTATCTCTCTAATCATTATTCTGAACTCAAGTTCCAACATCTTACTTGTGTCCATACCGATGAGGTCCCTGACAATCAGTACTGTGTCTTGTTCTCTTTTTTTGAGGTGAGTTTTTCCATGTTAATCTGTCCAGCGAAGCATTGATGAATGAGAGAACAAAATACTAAAATGCCAACAATGACCCGAGAGAAATATATAGTAAAGAGTGTACTGGATCCTGTGTGGATTTTGGTCTCTTTGTTTGAAAACGAGATCCCAAAGTTGTAAAGAAAATAAAAACTTATATATATACAAAAATTAAGTTGAAGACAATGTAAAAACTAAAATTGAACATAACTATAAAAATGAAAATTAAATGACAAAAAACAAAGAGAATAAAATAATATACTGACAGGTGAACATAATCATAAACTCTATCCTGAGTGTATTTTGTTTAGTTTGTTAGAGGAAACTACATCTCAAAATGGTAAAGAAAGAAAAACTTATATATACAAAAATATTTTTTTATTATGTTCCGTTAGCCACTGTATAGTACATAATTAGTCCTTGATGCAGTGTTCAGTGATTCATTAGTTAAGTATAACACCCAGTGCTCATCACACCCCATGCCCTCCTCAATACCCATCACCCTGTTACCCCCTCCTCCCACTGTTCTCCCCTCTCAAACCTCCAAAATGTTTCTTGGGGTCCATAGTTTCTTATGGTTCATCTCCCTCACTGATTTTGCTCCCTTTGGGTTTCCTTCCTTTCCCCTATGTCGTCTGTGCTACCGCTTATGTTCCACCTATGAGAGAAACCGTATGAGAATTGTCTTTCTCTGTTTGACTTATTTCACTTAACATAATCCCCTCCAGTTCCATCCATGTCGATGCAAGTGGTGGGTATTCATCGTTTCTGATGGCTGAATAATAAATTAAATACATTGAAAAGATTGAATCTCTCTGTAAAGATGAAAATTTTCCAATTTAAGAAAACAAAACAAAAACCCCCCCACAAGAAACAAACCGAAAGAAGAGGGGGCAATGAAGAGAACGTTAGCCATACGTTAGGTTCTGGGTATATTTGGTCTCTTAGAGGAAACTACATCCCAACACTGTAAGGAAAGAAATATGCAAATATTTCCAAAAACAAAATTAAATGCAGTGGAAGGATAGAAGGTAACCGTACACATGAAAATTTAAAAAGATTTTAAGAAAAGAGTGGATATGGGGCACCTGGGTGGCTCAGTTGGTTAAGCGACTGCCTTCGGCTCAGGTCATGATCCCAGGGTCCTGGGATCTAGCCCCGCATCGGGCTCCCTTCTCGGCAGGAAGCCTGCTTCTCCCTCTCCCACTCCCCTGCTTGTGTTCCCTCTCTGACTGTCGCTTTCTCTCTCTGTCAATTAAATAAATAAATAAAATCTTCAAAAAAAAAGAAAAGAGTTGATAAAATAAGAAATTGGTGGAAAAATGGAAGAGCAAAGGAATTAAAATAGAAAGACTCAAGAATCCTGGGGAAAAAAACAAGAATCCTACATGTACCCTAGCATTGGATTCTTGCAGTTCTCAATGATTGGTATAATTGGATGGATGTTCTTGCTGATCTTGGGGAGGGGCTTGTTGTATTGATTTTCAACTGTCTTTGCCAGTGCGGAATTGTACTGCCCTTGCCAGAGGGCCAGGCTAAGTAACCCGGTCTGGTTTGCTCTGTGTGGCTCCAACCCCGGAGCCACGAGCTCGAGGCCCCACTCCTCAGTGCTCCCTCAGGTAAAAGCAGTCAGTCACTTTTGTCTCCCTGATCTCCGTCCGCTGTCTCCATTCACCCAGTCTGTGACTGAGGATTTGTATCTCAGGCCGGGATCCCGTTTGAGTCTCCAAACCCTGCAGACTCCTGTGGTGAACACCCTGAGCCTTTATCCCCAGAGGAGGATTGGGGGGGACCTCCCTGGTTCTGCTGCTTGCTGGGCCCCTGCTTGGAGAGCTGTCACCTGAGCATGCTGTGGTTCATGGTATATGGAATCCCTGAGCCGAGAGCCCACTCCTGGGCTCACTGATTCCAGCCAGCTTCTCTTGCCTCCACATCTGGGAGCTCTGCCCCACTAAGGCAACCGTGTTATGTCTGTGATCCTGGGGATTCTGAGGCCATGCGGTCCCACCTAGGATTCTGCCCTCTTTTGCCACCTGGGTACTTTTAAGGCAGGGACATCCCTCACTGGAGCTGATTTCTCAAAGGTCTGACTTAGCATTCTGCTGCTATGTCACTTTCCGGTAGCCAGTTACGGAGGTTCCCTCCCCCTGCAGTTTGTCTGCCCACATATGGCCTCACATTCACTTTTTCGCACCTCCTACCTTGCAGAAAGTAGTCACTTTTGTATTTGTAGATTTGCAGCTTCTCTTCCATTCCATGGTGGTTGAGTTCATAGGTATTCACAATGGTTTGATAAGCATCTAGCTGAATTCCTGGGAGAAGATGAAATTAAGGTCTCCTAATCCTCCACCAACTTAGACTCTCTCCAGGAACGCATTTTAAATTGCAACCCAATACCTATAGAGATACATCACAAACAAAGGTAACAAAATAATATTTACTCAGGCCTGTAATACATTATGATAGACTTTATTCTATTTCATTTGTGTTTGATCCTGTGCAACCTATGAAAGTGTCCAACATTAGAGAAATGATTGACTTATATATGGTATTTAATATTTTGTTTTCACTTTTTTATTGTTATGTTAATCACCATATATTACATCATTAGTTTTTGGTGCAGTGTTCCATGATTCATTGTTTGTTCATAACACCCAGTGCTCCATGAAGAACGTGCCCTCCTCAATACCCATCACCAGGCTAACCCATCCCCCTACCCCCCGCCCCTCTAGAACCCTCAGTTTGTTTTTCAGAGTCCATCATCTCTCATGGTTCGTCTCCCCCTCTGACATACTCCCTTTTTCTTCCTCTCCTGTTATCTTCTTCTTTTTTTTTTTCTTAAAATATGTTGCGTTATTTGTTTCAGAAGTACAGAACTGTGATTCAACAGTCTTGCACAATTCACAGCGCTCACCGTAGCACATACCCTCCCCAATGTCTATCACCCAGCCACCCCATCCCTCCCACCCCCAACCACTCCAGTAACACTCAGTTTCTATCCTGAGATTAAGAATTCCTCATATCAGTGAGGTCAAGTGATACATGTCTTTCTCTGATTGACTTATTTCACTCAGCATAACACCCTCCAGTTCCATCCACGTCGTTGCAAATGGCAAGATCTCATTCCTTTTGATGGCTGCATAATATTCCATTGTGTATATATACCACCTCTTCTTTATCCATTCATCTGTCGATGGGCATCTTGGCTCTTTCCACAGTTTGGCTATGGTGGACATTGCTGCTATAACATTGGGGTACACGTACCCCTTCAGGTCCCTACATTTGTATCTTTGTGGTAAATACCCAGTAGTGCAATTGCTGGATCGAACGGTAGCTCTAATTTCAACTGTTTCAGGAACCTCCATACTGTTTTCCAGAGGGGTTGCACCAGCTTGCATTCCCACCAACAGTGTAGGAGGGTTCCCCTTTCTCCACATCCCCGCCAACATCTGTCGTTCCCTGACTTGTTAATTTTAGCCATTCTGACAGGTGTGAGGTGGTATCTCATTGAAGTTTTGATTTGGATTTCCCTGATGCCGAGCGATGTTGAGCACTTTTTCATGTGCCTGTTGGCCATTTGGATGTCTTCTTTGGAGAAATGTCTGTTCATGTCTTCTGCCCATTTCTTGATTGGATTATTTGTTCTTTGGGTGTTGAGTTTGAGAAGTTCTTTATAGATTTTGGATACTAGCCCTTTATCTGATATGTCATTTGCAAATATTTTCTCCCATTCCGTCGGTTGTCTTTTGGTTTTGTGGACTGTTTCTTTTGCTGTGCAAAAGCTTTTTATCTTGATGAAATCCCAATAGTTCATTTTTGCCCTGGCTTCCCGTGCCTTTGGCGATGTTTCTAGGAAGCAGTTGCTGCGGCTAAGGTCGAAAAGGTTGCTACCTGTGTTCTCCTTTAGGATTTTGATGGACTCCTGTCTCACGTTTAGGTCTTTCAAACATTTGGAGTCTATTTTTGTGTGTGGTGTAAGGAAATGGTCCAGTTTCATTCTTCTGCATGTGGCTGTCCAATTTTCCCAACACCATTTGTTGAAGAGACTGTCTTTTTGCCATTGGACATTCTTTCCTGCTTTGTCAAAAATAAGTTGACCATAGTGTTGAGGGTCCATTTCTGGGCTCTCGATTCTGTTCCATTGATCTATGTGTCTGTTTTTGTGCCAGTACCATACTGTCTTGATGATGACAGCTTTGTAATAGAGCTGGAAGTCCGGAATTGTGATGCCGCCAGCTTTGCTTTTCTTTTTCAGTATTCCTCTGGCTATTCTGGGTCTCTTCTGGTTCCATACAAATTTTAGGATTATTTGTTCCATTTCTTTGAAAAAAGTGGATGGTATTTTGATGGGTATTGCATTGAATGTGTAGATTGCTCTAGGTAGCATTGACATCTTCACAATGTTGAGTCTCCCAATCCATGAGCATGGAACGTTTTTCCATTTATTTGTGTCTTCTTCAATTTCTTTCATGAGTATTTTATAGTTTTCTGGGTACAGATCCTTTGCCTCTTTGGTTAGATTTATTCCTAGGTATCTAATGGTTTTGGGTGCAATTGTAAATGGGATAGACTCCTTGATTTGTCTCTCTTCGGTCTTGTTGTTGTTGTATAGGAATGCCACTGATTTCTGTGCATTGATTTTATATCCTGCTACTTTACTGAATTCCTGTATGAGTTCTAGCAGTTTTGGGGTGGAGTCTTTTGGGTTTTCCACATAGAGTATCCTATCATCTGCAAAGAGTGAGAGTTTGACTTCCTCTTTGCCGATTTGGATGCCTTTGATTTCTTTTTGTTGTGTGATTGCTGTGGCTAGGACTTCTAATACTATGTTGAATAGCAGTGGTGAGAGTGGACATCCCTGCTGCGTTCCTGACCTTAGGGGAAAAGCTCTCAGCCTTTCCCCATTGAGAATGATATTCGCTGTAGGTTTTTCATAGATGGCTTTTATGATATTGAGGTATGTACCCTCTATCCCTATACTCTGAAGAGTTTTGATCAAGAAAGGATGTTGTACTTTGTCAAATGCTTTTTCTGCATCTATTGAGAGGATCCTATGATTCTTGTTCTTTCTTTTGTTAATCTATTGTATCACGTTGATTGATTTGCAGATGTTGAACCAGCCTTGCAGCCCAGGAATAAATCCCACTTGGTCATGGTGAATAATCCTTTTAATGTACTGTTGGATCCTATTGGCTAGTATTTTGGTGAGAACTTTTGCATCCATGTTCATCAAGGATATTGGTCTGTAATTCTCTTTTTTGATGGGGTCTTTGTCTGGTTTTGGGATCAAGGTAATGCTGGCCTCATAAAATGAGTTTGGAAGTTTCCCTTCCATTTCTATTTTTTGGAACAGTTTTAGGAGAATAGGTATTAATTCTTCTTGAAATGTCTGATAGAATTCCCCTGGGAAGCCATCTGGCCCTGGGCTTTTGTTTCTTGGGAGATTTTTGATGACTGTTTCAATTTCCTTAGTGGTTATAGGTCTGTTCAGGTTTTCTATTTCTTCCTGGTTCAATTTTGGTAGTTGATACCTCTCTAGGAATGCACCCATTTCTTCCAGGTTATCTAATTTGCTGGCATAGAGTTGCTCATAATATGTTCTTATCATTGTTTGTATTTCTTTGGTGTTGGTTGTGATCTCTCCTCTTTCATTCATGATTTTGTTGATTTGGGTCATTTCTCTTTTCTTTTGGATCAGTCTGGCCAGGGGTTTATCAATCTTGTTAATTCTTTCAAAGAACCAGCTCCTAGTTTCGTTGATCTGTTCTACTGTTCTTTCGGTTTCTAGTTCATTGATTTCTGCTCTGATCTTAATGATTTCTCTTCTCCTGCTAGGTTTAGGCTTTATTTGCTGTTCTTTCTCCAGCTCCTTTAGGTGTAGGGTTAGTTTGTGTATTTGAGACCTTTCTTGTTTCTTGAGAAAGGCTTGTATTGCTATATACTTTCCTCTCAGGACTGCCTTTGCTGTATCCCAAAGATTTTGAACAGTTGTGTTTTCATTTGCATTGGTTTCCATGAATTCTTTAAATTCTTCTTTAATTTCTTGGTTGACCCATTCATTCTTTAGTAGGATGCTCTTTAGCCTCCATGTATTTGAGTTCTTTCCGGCTTTCCTCTTGTGGTTGAGTTCTAGTTTCAAAGCATTGTGGTCTGAAAATATGCAGGGAATGATCCCAATCTTTTGGTACCGGTTGAGACCTGATTTGTGACCTAGGATGTGATCAATTCTGGAGAATGTTCCATGGGCACTAGAGAAGAATGTGTATTCCGTTGCTTTGGGATGGAATGTTCTGAATATGTCTGTGAAGTCCATTTGGTCCAGTGTGTCGTTTAAAGTCTTTATTTCCTTGTTGATGTTTTGCTTAGATGATCTGTCCATTTCAGTCAGGGGGGTATTAAAGTCCCCCACTATTATTGTATTGTTGTCAATGTGTTTCTTTGCTTTTGTTATTAATTGCCTTATATAATTGGCTGCTCCCAATGTCGGGGCATAGATATTTACAATTGTTAGATCTTCTTGTTGGATAGACCCTTTAAGTAGGATATAGTGTCCTTCCTCATCTCTTATTACAGTCTTTGTTTTAAAATCTAGTTTGTCTGATATAAGGATTGCCACCCCAGCTATCTTTTGGTGTCCATTAGCATGGTAAATGGTTTTCCACCCCCTCACTTTCAATCTGGGGGTGTCTTTGGTTCTAAAATGAGTCTCTTGCAGACAGCATATCGATGGGTCTTATTTTTTAATCCAATCTGATAGCCTGTGTCTTTTGATTGGGGCATTGAGCCCATTTACATTCAGGGTAACTATTGAAAGGTATGAATTTAGTGCCATTGTATTACCTGTAAGGTGACTGTTAACTGTCTGTTGTCTGTGTTCGTTTCTGCTCTTTGCTGCTTTTAGGTTCTCTCTTTGCTTAGAGGACCCCTCTCAATATTTCTTGGAGGGCTGGTTTCGTGTTTGCAAATTCCTTTAGTGTTTGTTTGTTCTGGAATCTTTTTATCTCTCCTTCTATTTTCAATGATAGCCTAGCTGGTTATAGTATTCTTGGCTGCATATTTTTCTCGTTTAGTGCTCTGAAGATATCTTGCCAGTCCTTTTTGGCCTGCCAGGTCTCTGTGGATAGGTCTGTTGCCAATCTAATGTTTCTACCATTGTAGGTTACATATCTCTTCTCCCGAGCTGCTTTCGGGATTTTCTCTTTGTCTCTGAGACTCGTCAGTTTTACTATTAGATGTCGGGGTGTTGACCTATTATTATTGATTTTGAGAGGGGTTCTCTGTGCCTCCTGGATTTTAATGCCTGTTTCCTTCCTCACATTAGGGAAGTTCTCTGCTATAATTTGCTCCAATATACATTCTGCCCCCCTCTCTCTCTCTTCTTCTTCTGGGATCCCAAGTATTCTAATGTTGTTTCGTCTTATCCTATCACTTATCTCTCGAATTCTGCCCTCGTGATCCTGTAGTTGTTTCTCTCTCTTTTTCTCAGCCTCTTTATTTTCCATCATTTGGTCTTCTATATCGCTGATTCTCTCTTCTGCCTCATTTATCCTAGCATTTAGTGCCCCCATTTTTGATTGCACCTCATCAATAGCCTTTTTGATTTCGATTTGGTTAGATTTTAGTTCTTTTATTTCTCCAGAAAGGGTTTCTCTAATAACTTCCACGCTTTTTTCAAGCCCAGCTAGTATCTTTAAAGTCATGATTCTGAACTCTAGGTCCGACATCGTACTGATGTCCGTATTGAGTAGGTCCCTGGCTGACGGTACTACCTCTTGTTCTTTTTGCTGAGGTGATTTCTTTCGTCTTGTCATTTTGTCCAGAGGAGAATAGATGAATGAGAGAACAAAAGGCTAACAGGTTTACAACGTCCCCAGCAAATATACTGTATACAAATCAGAAAAGACCTGAAACCAGGGGAAAAGAAAGGGAAAGAAAGAAAAAAGAAAGAGAAAAAGAAAGAAAAAAGATAAAAACAAAAACAAAACAATACAAAAAAGGCAGAATATGATCAAATATGATCAGGCTAGTGCATAGATCAGTGCCACACACTAGATTTTGGGCGTATTTTGGTCTGTTAGAAAAAAGTGCCTCCTAAAATTTTAAAGGAAGAAAGACATATATGTACAAAATAAGGGTTGATACAATGAAGGGATGGAAGATGACTGTAAAGATGAAAATTATAAAGATTCTATAAAAGGACTTGGTAAGATAAGTTGTTTGAAAAAAGAAAGAAGATTTAAGAAAAAAAAAAAGAAAGAAAAAGGGAGAGAATGTGATCAGGCAGGAGACTAGAACAAAGCCATACACTAGTGTTTTAGGGTATATTTTGATCTGTTAGAAGAAACTGTACCTCAAAATTTTAAAGAGAGAACAACTTATATATATATGCCAAAAATAAGGGTAACTACTATGAAGGGATAAAATATGACTCTAAAAATGAAAAATAAAAAATGTTTTTTTTTTTAAAAAAGGGATTTATGAGATGTTGGTTGAAAAAGGGAAAAAGAAAAATAAAAAAAACAGTCAACAAAAATTAACTTTGATGAAATAATGAATCATGGTAAAAAAAAAAAAAAAAAGCCATGAATCTATGTGTAGTATTCCCCTAGCGCTGGAGTTCTCCTATTCTCCTTGATCGATCAACTTGGTCTTGGCTTGCTGGCTGTTTGTGTCGATCTTCTGGGGGAGGGGCCTGTGCTGTGGTTTCGAAATGTCTTTGCCGGAGGCGGAATTGCCCCGCCCTTGTCGGTCCGGGCTAAGGAAGCTGCTCCGGTTTGCTCTCAGGAGCTTTTGTTCCCTGCAAGCTCTCGGCACAGCCTTCGAGGGCCAGGGCAGAAATGGTGGCCTCCCAATCTCCACTCGGAGGAGCTGAGAACTCGGGGCCCCGCTCCTCAGCATGCCCCCAGAGAAAGCAGTCACTTCCGTGTCCCCGATCTCTGGCCACACTCCGTGCTCACCCGGCCTGTGATCGAGCGTTGCTATCTCTGGCACCCGACCCCGCGCGGAGTCTCCAAACCCAGCAGATCCCTGCAGTGCGTTCCCGCACCGCTCCTCCCCGGGAAGGAAGGGGAGTCTCCCCGGATCTGCTGCTTGTTGGGTCACTGCTGGGGGAGCCGTGCCCTGACTGGGCCGCAGATCACAGTTTATGGCTACCCCGAGCTGAGAGCCCGCGACTCTGCTCTATATCTGCAGCCGGCTTCCCTGTTCTGATACCTGGGAGCTCTGGCGCACTCAGGCACCCCCGGTCTCTCTGTGACCCCAAGGGTCCTGAGACCACACTGTCCCGGGAGGATTCCACCCCCCGCTTAGCCACTGCAGCGACGTCCCTCCACCGAGCCAACTTCTAAAAGGTCCGATTTTGTGCTCGCGGCTCTATCACTTGCCAGAAGCGGCCGGCGGAGGCCCCTCCCCCGCCGTCTATCCTCCCGAATATTGCCTCGGATTCACTTCTCCGCACGCCCTACCTTCCAGTAAGTGGTCGCTTCTCTGTTCAGAGAGTTGTTGCTACTCTCCTGTTCGATCTCCTGTTGAGTTCGTAGGTGTTCAGAATGGTTTGATCCCTATTCAGCTGAATTCCTGAGACCAGACGAAATCTAGGTATCTTACTCCTCCGCCATCTTGCTCCGCCTCCGGTATTTAATATTATATCTCTTAAAACATGATGCAGATATTTATTTGGAACCTAAATAGAGTACAGTATCTTGTTGAGAGGAAAAAGGCTGTGAAGGAATGTAAATATCATGCTGTTTGTTGAAAAACGAAGTTTGAGGGGCTACACAGGCTCCAAGGTTAACGTGTCTTTGTTTTGTACTATTACATTGCTGTGCTTTCTGAGTGTTTACCTTTGAGACATAAAGGTAGAGAGCTAATATTTTTTGAACATTTACTATATGTGCCTGGCGCAGGACTGAAAGCTTTCCATAAATTATGATTTCATTTAATCCCTCCCCCATCCTGAGATGGTATAACCATCCATATGACAGAATGGAAACAGGGGAGGCTCAGAGACTCAGAGCAACTTGCCTGAGGTTGGAGTGAAGAAAAAGGCAGAGCTGAACTCAAACCCACGTGTATCTGGTGACAGGGTCCATGCTTCGCATGTAAGGCTCTCCTGCCTGCCAGAGAGCGGACTGGAGGATGCATGCCAGTTAGGAGGGCTGATGTTACTGTGAGTCACTAGACGCCCCTCGTCTTAGTGGCTCCTACTAGGGAAGTATCATTTTTTCTCTTGCCACATGTCCGCATGGTCTTTCTGGGAGTAGGATAAAAGAGCACCCACCATAGGTAACAGCCAGGTGCTAGAGGAGATGGACAGAGGGGGTGCCAGATCCAGTTCTCCCAAGTGTTCTGTTCGAGGTGGCACGCCTCACTCCCAGTCACACCTCACTGGTCAGAGCATGTCAGAGGGATGTATCAAACTTCCTGGGTCAGGGGACACTCTGGCATGCCTTCGTGGAGCCTACTGGGGCCACCACATGGTGCCAGCCTGTCTGGGGGACTGTGCAGTGGCAGAGGAGAAGTCTGGAGCATGGGTAAGAAATGACAGCAGGACTACGTCGGGATGGGTTTGCTTTATCCTCAACCAGGTAAGATTTGTACATCTCGGTCTATTAGGTTTGATTTTCAGACCATACAGTCTTCTCACACCAAGATTCCAGGATATTCCCAGCAAAAGACATTTTTGATTACAATTTTATCATGCTCATATCATTCAGTTCCAATATAGCGCATTTTCTTTTGGATTTCTTTACTCCTATTTCATTTTAGAGGTACTTCAAAAATAAATTGTTTTTAAGATATATTTATTTGACAGAGAGAAACACAGCGAGAATGGGAACACAAGCAGGGGGAGTGGGAGAGGGAAAAGCAAGCTTTCTGCAGAGCAGGGAGCCTGATGTGGGGCTCGATCCCACCACCCTGGGATCATGACCCGAGCCAAAAGCAGACGCTTAAGGACTGAACCACCCAGGTGCCCCGAGGTACTTCTCAATTTCTAAACATATGGGAATTTCTAGTTAGCTTTTTATCCATGATTTCTAGCACATTATATTACCACAACATGCTCTGTGTGATTTCATGTCTCTGAAACATGCTGAAATTTCCCTTTTGGCCAAAATAGATTGGGTACATTTTTGTAAGTGTATCCTATATGCCTAAAGTTAATGTGTACTCCACCGTGGCATATGGTTGTGGACAGACATACGGAGATACCTGTGGGATTCAGATGATTTGCTATCAAGGTCTACAAGTTATGGATATTCCGTCTGCTTTGAGTCACTGAGAGAGGGTTGAAACCTCCCCCTCTGCTTGTGTATTTGCTCGTTGTTGCAGTTCTGTCCTGCTTTGCTTTCTATGTTGTTCAGCCAATGGCTCTAAGACAGGAGTTCTGGAAGCAAGGAGAGCGTGCCCAGAAGAGGGGAACAGGCACTTGGGTTGGGAGGGAGCAGAAACAAAAAGGACGGCCACAGTTCCAGAGAGGACCTGTTATTGGGATGGCGTGGTGGTGGGGCACCAGGTGGGAAGAGGCTATTTAAATATGAGGTCCCGCGGGGTGTCCATTATGATCTACCAGGGGCAAAGGCAGCTGATTGGTTGAGAGAGTATAAAGCCTCTGGGTTGCTAAGGAATGGTTCAACCAGGGGAAGGCTTGGAGATCGGTGGATCCTCCTCCAATCCCTTAACCTGCTACTGTTTCGTGCTGACCTAGTGATTCCCTGACCTAGTGATTTACTCACCTGCTGACCGACTCCCCTTCCTGAACCTCCCCTTGAGTACTTAATCTGACCCTGACACTGTCCTTGACCCCTTCTCCTGACAAACGCCTTCCCAAATCCCACCCTCTATTTCTAACCTGCTCCCATCCCTCCTTAAAAGCCTGTTCCCTTCCCACTACTCCCTACCCATCCACCCCTCCCTCCACTACACCCCCCATCTCCACCTCCTCCCCGGCACCCCAGCGCCCCTTGAAAGGACCAAGACATGAAGGTGCAGAGGCTGTTGTTCTGGCTGCTCTTGCTCCAGTGTCCCAGTTCCCCAAACCCAAATGTGAGTAAACGTGGCACTTCACTGGTGTCTCCCATTGAAAGAGAGAGGGCACAGGTGTGGGGGGAAGGGCAGAGGGGGAGGGAGAGAGAGAAAACCCCAAGGCAGCTGTGCAGTGATTCCAGAGCCTGAAGAGTGGCTCAGCCTCAGGACCATGGATCATGATTTGATCCAAACCAAGACATCGTTACTTAAATGAATGAGTCACCCGGTGACTCAAAGCTGCTGGTGATGTCTTCCTTCCTACTGGGTTCTTTCACACACTGGTTAAATAATAGCTTTTTCAGGGGGTTCTTGATGGGCACTGCAGAACAACTGCAGTTCTTCCTGAAGAGCGAGCACCACAGGGCAGGTTTCTCGGTCAGCCTGAAGGTTTTGTGGCCACAGCCATCCACATCAAATTCTGGGTCCTGTCTGTGCTGCTTGGTCCAAAAAGAGCAGCTTTGGCGGGATGGAAACCGGAGCATAGTAGGTTTATGGTGTAAAGAAGGAAGGATTTGAGAAGATACAAAAAGCCATTGAGTACTTTGTCTTCAATAAGGGGCTTGCGTGATAGGTCTTTAAAAATGTCAGGAACTCCATAGGACCTGTGGGTATTAGACTCGCATCTGGAAGCCCAGTGAAGATCCTGCCTCAAGCCTTGCAGGTTTAGGGTCCATCTTCTATGTAGTTTGTTTTCCTATCAGCACATTGTTCATATTTTTGAAGTTTGGCAGCCCTGGGAACAGTGGCATCTTACACCTTGGCGTTGGGACTCGAGTGTTAACAAGTGAAATGTCCTTTGTGCTCTGTGCTTCCTGGTTGGTTGATTTTGAACAACTTCGGAGTCAGCTCTTTCCTTCTGGCCTTGGAGGCTGTCCGCGGGGACTCTGTGTCCTACTAGGTTCGTGGGAGCCCCGAGAAGCCCAGCGGACACTAAGTGACCGCATCTTGCTTGGACTTTTGTCACAGGAGAATCTGATGGAGTGATGTGATCAGGAAGTGAGTGAGTTGTTATTCTTTCTTTAGCCCAGTATGTACAGAGTATTGATTTTCCCAAAGTAAAAAGCTCCTGAATGTCCTTAGGAATGTCCAAAGATAAAAGAAATACCCGGTTCCTATTGTGACTATTTCACTCCTTAAAAAATGAAACTCTTACCCCCAGGAGAGAGAGACAGACAGGCAACACCCTAGAAATAAGCAGACTTCTTTAGATCAGCCTACACCGGATTCTTTGAGAGGGATCTGCAAAATGGGAGTAGTCAGGAAGGACCCTTGTGTTGAGGCCGACTCATCCCACATGAATACCTCCAGTCAAAATAGACTCGATTCTGTTTCTTTTGAGTCCTCAAAGGAGGGAAAATCTTGGTAGTCTTTATTGGAAATATTTCCGACTTCCTAGGCTGCATCTCATAGATCAGTTCAGCTTTCTCACCCTCCCTCATCTCTGAGCTCTTGCATAAACTAACTGGTCTTGCATTTCCCTCCTCCACCTGCTCATGGCCATTGTCTGTGAGAACCTAGTGTTATTGGCCCCATTGGATGTCATCTAGTTGAGAGTCAGCTACTGGTCAGCATCCACACAGCTGCCAGATGTACCAAGTGGCCACGACTGGGGGCGTTTTCCATTTGTGACAAGATGGCTTCTGTCTTTTGCGCAATTGATCCCCATGATCAACCATTGTGTAGATAGGTAATGTCCTCTTTCAGACAGCGGTGGATCAAAGACCGTGTATGTTTCCCACCAGCACCCATGTTTGTGACCTCAGCTGTGAGGGCTGAAGATGAAAATGTTATCGATTTCAGGGTTACTTTCTAGAGAGTTGTGTTTGCACAACATTCACGATTCGTGTGAATTAGTATGAATTGCACTGTGAGCGTCTTGTCTCCTACCATACTTGGAACTCCAGTTTTTGTAAAAGGAGATGCGTTCTTTGTTTTGGTGTCCATATGCAGGGATTTTGTATTCTTTTAGAAATGAAATTTCATGGTCACCTGGGTGGCTCAGTCAGTTGAGCTTCTGCCTTAGCCTTGGGTCTTGATTCCAGGGTCCTGGGATTGAGCCCTGCTTGGGCTCCATGCTCAGCCGTCAGTCTTCTCTGTCTCCCTCTACCCCTTCCCCTGTGTCGTGTTTCACATAAATAAATAAAATCTTGTAAGAAATTAAATTTTAGAGTTGCTATTGACTGATTTAGTTACAATACTAAGAAATAGGAGCATGAATGCCTTTCACTGGCTGTTTGGAAATAGGTGTTCAAGGAACTGAAAATGTCACAGGTATCATCCAAATAAACAAGATCACCAGATTATGAAAATCTTTATGGACTCCTGAAATCTGACAGTTTGGGCTGTGATTCTGAAGCAAAGTGGGCATTGAAAGAAAACATCACTGTTTTCAGAAACTAAACAATAATTCTATTTGATTTTTGTTGGAATAATAATCCCATAATATTCTAATAGAAGGCTCCTGTCTCTCTCTCACTCATGTCCTTATCTATAAACATCTCCGTCCATAGAACATTCTCATTTATATGTCTAGGACATTTTTTATTCTTCCTTTCTCTCATCCTTCCATAAACTTGGGGCATGTTTTTGGAGACGTTCCAGAGCAGTTTATCCAGGTCCTTCATGGATGTACAATAGAAGTCAGTGACTTCTTACCTACTGTACGTTTACATTTACTTACCTGTCTATTTTATGTTGGCTTATAAATTCTTCAGTTCTGTTAGCTATAGAAGATATATTTGCGACGTGTTTGTAGTCAAAATAAAACCTCTTAAGATGTGCCTATTAGATTTTTCCTACAGCTTCGGTGTTATATATTGTATATATGATCACAACATCTTTTTCAAGAATACAGTTTGTTGGGGGGCGCGTGCGTGGCTCAGTTGGTTAAGCGACTGCCTTAGGCTCAGGTCATGATCCCGGAGTCCTGGGATCGAGTCCCACATCGGGCTCCCAGATCGGCAGGGAGCCTGCTTCTCCCTCTGACCCTCTCCCTTCTCATGCTGTTTCTCTCTCTCTCAAATAAATAAAAAAAATCTTAAAAAAAAGAATACAGTTTGTTGGTATTTGACATAGGTAAACACAGTGAAACCATCAGCACAGTAAGGTAGTAAACACACTCATCACTCCCAAAAGTTTGCCCTTGCTCCTTTGTAATCCCTCTGTGCTCCTTCTCCTCCATGGGGAGGCAGATAAGAGGTGTGCTTACCTGGGGGAGGCTGGTTGAGGGCTTGTAAAGTTGATTGTTTGGGACAGAGACATTTTAAATCTTTGAAATTCCTCATCATCTCACGTGTTATTTCAGCTTGTCCGTGTTGTGCCTGACTATTTCCCTCTTGGCCCTGATGGGGTTGGATTTCTATGGAAACTTCCCATTATCACTGCCTCCTTGGGAATTGGTCTGTTTCTCCTTTATATCCGGAGAACCATCCTCGCTGTGAGTATACTAAAGTAGCTTGTATATACTGTTCTTCATAAATAAGCAGAAAATTGTATAGTCACTGGACCTTTTCTATCCATTCAGTAATATAAATTTCCCTCTAATACATCAAATTTGATGATCACCTAGATTGAAATACATTTAAATTTGTGTTGCAGTGCCTTCTGTGATCCATATGTTCTTTTTTTTTAAAGTTCAAACATAATTGGCCAACAGTGTAATATGAGTTTCAGGTGTACAACATGATTCAGAAATTCAATACATTTCTCAGTGCTCATCACAGTATGTGTACTGTTAATCCCCTTCACCTCTTTCATCCATCCATCCACCCGCAACCCATGAGTTCTTTAGAAGTGTGTTGTGTACTCTCCATTTTTTGGTCATTCTCCAGCTATCTTTCAGTACTTGATGTTTAGTTTTGTCATTTGTGGTCTGAGAACATACATCCTGTTGATTTCTTAAAGATTAACTGATAGATTTGAGAGAGAGAGAGAGAGAGAGAGTGAGTGATGGGGTCAGAGGGAGAGAGAGAATCCCAAGCCGACTCCATGCTGAGTTTGTAGCCTGATGCAGGGGTCCATCCCATAACCCCGAGATCAGGCCTTGAGCCAAAACGAAAGCAGTCAGACACTCCACCGACGGTGCTACCCAGATGCCACTCATGTGCCCCAAGGAATGCATTATTATTACTCACTCAAAATATTTTGTTGAAGGAGAACATCAAAAAGGTTGAGGCATTTTATGAAAAGTTAAATGACACCCTTTGCTGGGCACTGGCTCCCTTGCAAGCTGAGAGAGAGAAGAAGGTCAAGGATCAGGACGTGGTAGGAGTTGGCTGTTGAGTTTTACCTTTGTGTGGCTCCAGGAGGCTTTTGGTTCACTGGGTGAGGTGAGTGGAGCATCCTCGCCTGCTGTTTAACACAGTAGAGAGTGGGGATTTGGGCCCTGAAACTTCTAGAGAGCAGTGAGCTGGGATTCCACTTAGAACCACCATGATGAGGATTGCTCTTTCAAGGACTAGGAAGTATGGTTGAATTTATGGCGAGGTAATGAACCCCTCATTCAGCCCTGCCCTCCAAGATCTGTAGAAAGTCCCCACAAGATACTTGGGCGATGAAGGGCGATGGCTGGCCCAATTGTACAGTGCCTTCCTCTTAATGCCAATCAGAGCATTTTCAATGTGAGGAGGGGAAGATTTGTATATATGTATGTATGTGGATATATATATGAATGAAAGCCCCAAAGAAAGCCATTTGTGAGTTCTTTAACTTGAACGATTTTCCACTTTGCTTACCTTCTCCTGATTCTCTTATGCCTTAAGGGCTTTCTTTGTTACACTGCATGACCCTGTCCTGTTAGGCACCCCCACATTGTTCTGTGATCATGATTTCTTGAATGTCTTTACTCATATCTGTCTTAAAGGGCCAAGAAGAATTGGAGGATACAGAGCAGAGAGCCTTGAGGGCCAAAAAACGAGCACTGCATGGTATGTTATTTTGGGGGAAGAAATCCCCTTACGGTGGCAATGAGTTTGCATTGGGAAGGAAAAGAATGCCTTCCTGCCTTCAAGGGCTTGCCCTTCTACTTTCCCCGTCAAACCCAAGTTCTCAGGTCATGTGCACATACATACACATTCCTTTCCAGAATATGAGGAGTTATTGGAAGGCTACTACAATGCCCTGAGTTCTTTGAAAACAACTCAAGAAGCCGAATTGAACATGCTGAGGAGGAAAGTGGGTATTGTGGTGGATTTCTCTAAACACAGACAAGTGGCTGCAGAAGGGTAAGCTATTCCTGTGTGAATTGTCACAAATACTGTTGTATGAAATTATGTGACGGCCTGTCTAGATACTTGTATTTCTTTTAGAATTAGATCTCGAGTATTTTTGCCAAATGCATTCTGTAGAATTGTGCCTGCCCTTCCTGCCTGGATGTGTGTAACCTGCATTTCCCTTTCTGTTCTAACTGCTTGTCGCGCTTGTTGTGTGACTCCTTGGAGTAGAAGGGGGAAGGTACCATCATTACAAACTTTGATACCTGGATCCCCTCTGGGTCTGTCTGCATTGTCCTTTTGGTTTCAGTGTCATCACATGTTCTTATCAGCCCTGAATTCAGTCACTTTTGGTTCAGTATGAGACTTGGGTCAATAATGTGGATAGAAAAATGCAATTGTCTTGCTGCAGAAACACTGGGAGTTTCTTTGTGGAAAGTGGGTTGGGGCTCCAGCAGTCCCGGATCCCTTCATCCAGTGTACAACTGACATCTCTCACTGTAGCCCAGTCCCTAAGAAGGCCAGGGTATTTCCCATCCACCTGATTTTTTTAGGTGTAACTCTCTTGGGTCCCAGCCAAAGCCCGCGGTTTCACTAGGGCTCTCCTTTGCTGGCTGACCCTGAACTTCACTCGTTTCCTTCTAAGCCCATGCCCATAAAGTTGTTCAGCTTCTTTATAGTTCACTTCCCTGTTCCAGAATGTATTGATGTGTCCTGGGGAGATTGGCTCCCACTGCCAGGCTGCCTTTCTCCTAAACTTCCTTCTTCTCCATATGGTTCTCATGTTCTTTATGTGCTCCTTAGAGATTGGGTGCATTCACTCATATGAGTTGGCTCTTTTGTCCAGTGTTTCCTTTATTTCTTAGGAGGAGATCAGGACCTTAGAGTCCCTCATTCACGTGGAAAAGTAAAACTGTTCCTGGTCTTCCCTAGAGACTCAGCTTTGTGTTATTCCATCCCACACCGGGGGTGGGGGCTGCTCTGTGTCATTGGCATCTTGGTTCTGTTCATTGGTAAGTTCTTTTGGGCAGAGGTACAGTGTCCTGACTATCTTTCTGTCTTCTACACCTTCCACTTGAGCCACTCCATCACAGTCGCTCCAGAAGGCATTAGCTGAAGAATTGCCTGAGGGACCAGAAGCAATTGCATGTGTATTTCTCTGTCTAGAGCTTTTGACTCAGTTTCTAAGAGTCTTTTTGTATTTGTTCTTGAGTAAATCCGGTGTCCTGTTGAAAGTGGTTAAACCAACACCATGAACAAAAGAGTCTGAGGGCAGCACAGCAAACCAGCCTTTCTAAGCATCCTCCTTTGCTGCTTTCACTATCAGTGAACTCAGTCTTGTTAAAGTCGGTTGACTCCATGCAGTTGATAGTTTTCCATCTGAAATCTGTTGCGTGGGGATAACACCCTGACTATGTGACAGTTCACAGAGTTTTATACTTCAGGACATATTCCCGGCACTACGATTGGCCTTTTCCTCCTCCAGGATCTTCGAAGGAGGCGGCAGGGTTGTACTTCTAGATCCTAGAAATGTCTGGGAGTGATTTGCCATGCCAATGAAGCCATATTCTGGAAGGCTTCCTTTCAGGTTGATTGTCAGCCTTGGTCTGAGGATCACGGTGCCCCATGGAGGTGTAAGACTAAGGATCGTCCCCTGCTTCATCCTAATGGGTATAGTTGGTCAAGCATGGTTTTTTGCTTTGACATGAATGGAATCCTCACCGTCTCAGACAAAAGACCAACTCTGAGATGGCACGAAGTGTAATGTTATTTGGGGCTTGATGATGAATGAATTGAAGTAGAGAAGTATAAAGACAACTCTGATTGCCGGAGACTTGGCAGCTTCCAGAGTTTGATTTTTCTTTAACCCTAAATGGGGCCTTCAGTTTCTTTCCCTCATTGTGTTGTCAGTCTGTGCATTTATGGGGGTCATTTGAATCTAGGCCATCAGGTGTGTTGGGAGGAAAAACGGCAGAAATTCAGGACCTTGGCTACTGGACTGTGTATATACCTTTCCCATCTTAGGAAGCTGGAAAATACACACTGTGAATTGAAGGCACAGAAGAGTCAACTGGCAGCTGCTGAGGAAAATTTGAAACTGGTTACCGAAGAAATAGACAAGTATAAGTGAGTTCAGACACTAAATATTAGCGGCTCCTGAAATCCCTGTTCACTTCGTATTTTTAATCTTTGTACATGGTTTAGACTCAATTAACAAGTAATATAAACAGAAATTCAGAGGCCATATCCAGAGAGAATTAACAGACACAAAGAGACAAGTTTTAGAACGAACAAAACAATTATGTTACTAAACATGTCCTGATCCCCAGCGCTGGCCTGACTCTGTGGAAAATTCCGTCACGCCATTCCACCCCCCAGGGGTGGTGTCAGTGGTCCTAATCTTGAGGAAAGCAGATTGTCGTAGGATAAATCCTGCCCATGAACCCGGTAGTGCCATCAGATGGCGCAGTCTTTGCAACCCTGGGAACCGTGGTGAGCTTAGAAGTTGAAGGACAATAGAGCTTCATGGTAAAAGCTTCTTGTCATGTGATAAATGAGGGAAAGATTAATATCAGGTAAGGAAATTATGTCAACTCTGAACCCTGCAGGTGTGGAAAAACGAGTAAGGATAGGATGTAACAATAGCTTTGATCCTACTGTACATTTATTATTATGTGCAAGTGTTTCCTGTGTCAGGATAAATCGTATGAGGGGACAGATCAGAGGAGGATGGCCACATGGGCAGGTGATTTAAAATCACACCCAAGGGGTGCCTGGGTGGCTGTGGTTAAGCATCTGCCTTCGGCTCAGGTCATGGTCCCGGAGTCCTGGGATCTAGCCCTGCATCGGGCTCCTGCTCTGCGGGAATCCTGCTTCTCCCTCTCCCACTCCCTCTGCTTGCGTTCCTTCTCTCACTGTGTCCCTCTCTGTCAAATAAATAAATAAAATCTTTAAAAAAAGTTAAAATCACAGCCAATATTGGGCTTTACCTGACAAAAGCATTTATAACTCACAGACAAGAAATTGGAGAAATGCAAGATCAGTTGCAGAAGGCAGAGCTCACCTTCAAACACAAGGTAACCTGAGTTCTGCCCCAACATACTGGCCCGTTCGTGCCTCCTGTAGGTGATGGAAGTGGCCCTTAGATCCCTGAACATGGGCTCTTGGTGAATTGAATTTTTCAGGTCGCAGCTCATGAGAGAAGTGCTCTAGATAATTGGGTAAGTGTTTTCTTTTTCCTCCTCTTCGTTTGGGGCATAGTCCGGCACAACTGAGGGTGGATGTGTTTTTCTCCCCCAGGTTAAGGCTCGGTTTTGGGAGAGGAAGATAGTGCAGCAGAGCAGGGAGAAGGCCTACATGAAACACAGGTGTGCGAGTTTGACGTGCCTTTTTATGGGTGTCTTGAGGGGTCAAGGCTAAGCTGTTTAGTGTCTGGTAGAAGACATGGTGTTGTAATTCTTATAGACGTCCATTCTTTTTCTGTATTCAAGACTGCACATGATGAGGAGAGACACGCCTCCTGAGGGATCCATGAGGCAGGAAACGATGCTGGGAAGATCCGAGATATGGAACCATGTGAAGAGAGGTAGAGAGCATGCTGTGAATTGCAGCAGCCTGATTTCTGCTGGGAAACACTTGATGTCCTCCCCGTTCTTGTGGGTGATCGTTGTGTGTACTAGAGAGAATAACAGGCACTACCTAAGTACAACAGGTTGTCTGAAGGCGTGACGGGAGGGTGCTTTCCTCAGGTGCCTACCGGCAGTAGGGCACCTGTCCCTGTGACAGGTGGAGCTCACACTCCTCCCCTGACTGCAGACCCCCACCCCCACCCCCTCCACCATCCCCCTACTGAAGAGCTGAGCCTGGAGGAGTTGTGAGCCTGAGCTCCCTTCCCACCTTGACGCAATGGTGAAACAATTTGAAAAAAAAAATAAGACTGTTTGAGAAAAATGACATTTACCCCTTATGGAGATTTTTTTATTTTTGTTTTATTTGTAATCTACAGTACTATATTCATCAATGAAATTCGTGCATTTTACTCCTCTACTATTATCGGTATAATGCCACAGCTTTACTTCTCAATTCGCCTGTTTTTTTCTTTGCTCCTGACTGTACGATTAGTCTACTCCAATTCTTCTCTTCAATATTTACGTAATAGCCAGTCACACATGCTAAGCCTCATCTAGAGACCAAAAGATTGCACCATTAACTGGCGGCCTGAGGAAAGAATGCATGCCATTCGTGTTGCGGGTTTGTTGATATCACCCACTCAAGGCTATTCTCACTTAGATCTTTAATCTATGAACAAAAAGTGATTTTTGGGGGTGTGTATTAAGCACCCCAATTTCAGTATTAATTTCCAGCCAGTTGTACACCAATCTGTCCACTGTTGATTGATTACTTATGGAAACACTGGAACCAGGGTCCTGGAGTGTCTCCCACAAGAGTCAGGTGACTGGTATCTCTCTTAGCAAAGAAGTCGCTTGAGTCATATGGAGGAACCCTCTCTTCAGATCAGGGACCCGAGTGTGGGAAAGAGTGTGGGATGGAGGAGGAAGGCACGGAGGGTATTCAAACCACAATAAACCTCCATCCTTTGTCCCATCCAGAATCTAGACCGGTTCCCAGGATGAACAGCAGCACCAGCCCGAAGAAGGACCCGGAGATGGCTACGGTGAATGCTACGGGCGTTTTCAGTTGTGCCTGTTTCTGGAAGTTACTCCTGTAGGGACAGCACCCTGTTCTGGCCTTGTGGCTGTTGGGTGTGTTCGGTGATCTATCTGAGGCATCCTTCCCCTTTCAGAATGCAAGCTGTTTACCCAGGAGCCTCCAGGCTTCCCCATTAGAGATCCTCAGCTTACGTTCTTCCTCCCGAAGTTGCAGATGCTTAGAGGCAAATGATGGTAGGATGCTCACCCCAAATTTGTGTGTGTGTGTGTGTGTGTGTGTGTGTGTGTGTGTGTGTGTGTGTGTGTAAACCCCTGGAGGAGGGCAACATCTCACTCCACACTGAAGTCGGCCAGTCCCGCTGACTCCTTGCAGTTTACTTTCCCGCATGGGCAGTAGTGGTGTTGGTTTTTGGGTCAGGAGACTGACCTGGGAGAATGTCTGCGGTAATCCTCACAGCTGGCAGCGGGAAAAGCCATGCCCTGCCTCACACTCTGTACCATGTGCTTTGGGCAGCTGTGAGTGTTGGTCGAGAAGGTGAGGTGCGACCTCATGTGCGTTCCATCTGTGTGGGTAAAGACATGACCCAGAATCCCTCCAGTTGCACCCTGGGTGAGATGAAGGTGAACTCTGCCAGGTGCCAGGTGCCAGGTGTGTGGTGGAAAATGCCCCCGGAGCACAGCTGTCAAGAGGGAATCCCAGTGACTCCTTGCAGGGCCCACACCTCACACATGTTTCAGCTGTGCTCCTGTGAGCGGGTTCTGATGCGGTTTGGTGGCTGTGCCAACTGATAGCGTCTCTCCTGATCCATCCTGGGAGGGTCACACCTGCTATGCACACACATTGGTTTGCATCCGGGGATGCAGAATCGGCCCTTCAGTGGTTCTTGGCACCAAGGATGATGCATTTGCTCTGTGCCTGAGCTAAGGAGCATCGGAATGTCAGTGACACAGATCCACAGAGCTGAGTCTCACTAATTCATAGGGATCGTGCACCTCTCAGCACTTTTCCAGGTCCGCTGCTGAACTGCAGAAATTCCTGTCTCCTGAGCAGTGTCTGTGGCCATGGACACACTTGGGATAGTAGAAGACTCCTTTGTCATGAGGGAATCGTTGCGGGATCAGGCGGGGGTTGGTGGGCAGCAGTTGGACCCACGATATGCACTGATCTTCCATCTTGGACACTGGGCTTCCCATTGCCCCTCATACTGTCTGTGCTCAGTATACAGGAGATTCTGTAGTTGTCACGGCGGGTAAAGTGTGGTCCTGGACGTTGATGCCAGCCCATCTCTAATAGACCCTTTCATTAGTTTGGTATTAACTCTGCCAAGCCTTTGGGGCAGATTCCATGCCTCTGTAGATTTGCAGACATATATTAATATGTGGTGACAGTAGTTTATCTGCATGGCATCTGTTCACCCCAGGCCATAGGTGGGACATAGGAGATAGGTAACCTCTGGCACAGATGTTCCTGTCCTGGAATGTGGTGGTGGGGAAGGTTTCAGGTGCTGAGACCTGTTTCTTTGGGTTTCAGCTTTTGTTGGTGGTGTTACTTTTGTGTCTTATCTCAGCCTATAGTTTATTTTGTGTGTGTATGTCTGTATGGATGCACAGGGGCTTTGTCATTTCCTAGGACCACCCTGCGGGCCTTGCCCCGGGGATCCTACCTCATCACCGTTCCTGTACTATGGGCCACGTTCACAGCCTGCACCCTGCTGGCCTCATGAACCTCACCGACCACCTCCACCTCCTGCATTTGGTAAAGTGATCTGAACAGCAGGTCTTGACTTGCAAAGCATATCCATCTTTCTCCACGAGGAGACTTTGGAGAAGATGTAGAATTGCTGCCCTAGGGCTTTGTATTGCCGGGGTTCCCCTGGCTAAAGACAGTCCAAGATTCATCAGTTTCTACACTATTCTTACATTCTGGGGGTTTGTAATTTTTCCATTTTGATCTGGGTAGCAGGTGTCTCTTGTAGAGAGAGAAAGACATTTTACAGAATGTCAGACATAACCTTTTTCAGCCAGGCTATTTCCACGGACCACATTTTGGGCTTTTGAAGGATGAAGCATACTGCTCATTTCATTTTTTTTAAAAGATTTTGTTTATTTATTTGACAGAGAACTAGAGAGAGAGCACAGGTAGGCAGAGTAGCAGGCAGAGGGAGAGGGAGAAGCAGGCTCTCTGAGGAGCAGGGTGCCTGACACAGGGCTCAATCCCAGGATCCCGGGATCTTGACCTGAGTCAAAGGCAGACACTTAACGGACTGAGCCAACCAGTACGCCAGCCCAGTTCATTTTTAGCTGGTTGAGCCCGGACTATTTTTTCCTTAGCTATGAAAACAGCTGAAGCAATATGGAGGGCTGTGGTCCCTTCTTTGAGGGGGAAGGACACGGCTTCCCCTTGAATGCAGGCTCCAGCAGAAATGTGGGAAATGCTCTATGTCTGAGAAGGGACATGAGAGTGGGAGAGAATGGAATGTGATCGCAGCAGGTTTGGAGCATTGGTTTGAATTCTGCACAGTCAATGCTGGTCTGCATCCACCTCCATCAGTTCTAGGCCTTGGTCTGACGCTGAAGCTGCTGATGCTCCCATGAGGAACAGGGGCACTGAGCCTCACAGAGGTCCAGGGATGGGCAAGGTACCTCTTTTGGCCTTTTCCAGGTGTTCCACAAACTTCCCTTACTGAACTGCACCCAGTCCTGGCCTTGTGTCTGTTGGGTGTGTCCTGCAGTTGGTCTGTGGTGTCGTTTACCTTTCAAAATGCAAGGAGTTCACTCAGGGGCTGACAGGCTTCTCCATTACAGATCATCACCTTCAGTGGCACCCTCCAAAGCCACAGGTGCTTAGAGTTGCAGGATGGCAGGGCGCTCAGTGTGGGTGTTTTTGTGTGTGTGTCTGTGTCCATCCGCCCTGCCCGCCCACAATGCCCATGGAGGGAGTTAACTCGAGGAGGATGACACCTCACTCCAAGGTGAAGTCTCTGGCTGTCCTGACTCCGAGTAAGTAGTTTACGATCAGGTGCGATTGTGGTAGTGTTCATGTTGGGGTTAGACGATTAACCTGTGACAAGGTCTCTGGTAATCCTCACAACTGGAAACTAGGGGAAACGCTTCTCCATTTTATAATGTCTGTTTGGCAGGTTGGAATGTTCTTAGATAGGGCAAGTTTCATAAGTCATCCATGTTTTACTTCTGCTGGTAAAAATGCTGTACAGAAACCCTCGCCTTGTTACCCTTTCTACAACTGTTTTTGAATTTTCTAAACTGTTGGGTGGACTGGCACACACGTTCTGAAGGGGAGATCTCAGTGATTAGCTGCGTGACCAGTGCCTCACAAGCCCTTCCTTTGGGCTTCTAGGAACAGGTCGTTTTGGTCCTATGTCACTGTGAGAGCTGGTTCCATCTCTCATCACACGCTCTGGAGTTGTCCATCAGAAGGCATATACATTTTTGTGAATTCTCTCATTTAGCCTTCCCATCTTAATTTGCCACTGGACAAAATTGCTCTGGAACTCAGTGTGCGGAAATTTCCGAAGAGTGTGTTTTAAGATAAACACAGCTGCTGCACATAAATAAGGGCTATTGTTATCATGTTCCTCTCAGAAAACCCTTTTCCAGGCCCCCTGTCAGACCACAGGCCCCTCATTCCTCCAGGGTCTTTGTGGCCTTGGACAGAATCTGCAGAGTGTAGAAGACCGCTTTGTCGGGAAGTGAGGCAGGTGGGGACAGTCAGGGACTTGGCAGGCAAAGGATTCAGCTCGAGTGGCTCAGATTCCTTGTGGAGAAAGGGCATTCAGTTTCATCACATTCTGTCTCTTCTTAACAAACCCAGATCTACGGTGGCTGAAGACGAATGATGAAGTGTTGCCCAGGATGTCGAAGCCTCCTTGTCTGGAGTATGCTGCTTTACTCGTATCCAATGATCCCTTTTCACCTTTTAAGACACTACTTCTTGGTAGTGAACATTGGCAGACAGGGGTAGTGATGTTTGGTGACAGTAGGTTATTCCTGTAACATCTATTCCTCTACTCCCTGCCTTATTATAGTTGGTTCCAACTGAGAGGGATAAAGTTTTCTAGCACGATGCGGCTTTTCTGGAACGTGGTATTGGAGAAGGAGCCAGATGCTGAGAGCTTGCTCTTTGGGTTTCATTTCTTGGTGTTGCAAGTTTTGGCTGTCTTAGCCGAATATTTTGTCCTCTGTTCTGCAGGTCGGTATGGATGTGAGAGGGTTTCCTCGTTCTCCGAGGCCCCCCCATATGTCCTACCACACGGAGCGGTGTTTAGCAGGCTTCACTGGCTATGGGCTACCTCAGCCTCCTCCACATGGGCGGACTGTGGGGCCTCACCCACAGCTCATTCCTCCACCACATGGTAAGATGATCTGAATTGGATGACATGAGTTGCAAAGTATATTCCTAGTTTAAGTACTTCTGTCAGGGGAGAAGATTTAGAGGAGGTACCACAAGGCTTTGCAATGCAAGGATAGACCTCAGTGAGGACATAGTAACATTCCTCATCTTTCTGTGGACGTGCATTTCATGGACTGTCTTGTTTCACCCTACAGAACTCGGCAGCAGGTGTCTGCCATGGAGTCGAAAAGTGACATTTTGCAAAAGACAAACATGAAAGCATTGCCCAGGTGCATAGCACAGACACAATGTTTTGGGCTCTGGGATGGATGGAGTGTAACCTTCCCATCACTCTTTCTTGTGGAGGCCTCAGTTGTCCAGTGTTATTGATTAGTTATGAAAACATCTGTCCCTGGGTGGAGTGGTCATATCCTCAGTGGTGAGGGACTGGTCTTCTCCTTTGTCCACCGGGGTAAGAGGAGACCTGTGAGAAACTCTCTGCATCTGGATGAGATGTGGGAGTGGGAGAGAGTGGAATAGGGTGGGGCAGGTGTAGAGGTTTGGCTTACATCCTGCATGGTCCAGGCCAGTCTGAATCCACCTCCATCCTTCTAGGGCTTCAGTCATATTCAGAAACCTGTGGCGCTCAAGGGGACAACAGCGGCACCCCGCCCAAGAAGGTCCCGCAGAAGGACCAGTTAAATACTGTGGCTGTTTTTAGTTGTAATCAAGTCTGGAATCCTGTTCCTGTCTGGGCAGCACCCTGTCCTGACCTTGTATCTGTTGGGTTTGTCCTGAGGTCTGTGTGTGGTGTCATTTACCTTTCAAAATGCTAAGTCTTCATTCAGAGCCTACAGGCTTCTCTATTTCCAGATCATCACCTTAGGGATGTGTCGGTGGAAGAAACACAGAGTTTTGCTGAAGCCTTGACATTACAAGGGGAATCCTGGCTGGGCATGTTTTAACATCCTGAAGTTTCTCAGGACATACATGTGTTGTGCTTGGCTATTTCCATGCACTGAGCAGTGGGGGAGGTGCCGTTGTTGGGAAGGAAGTGTCTTTCTTACACAATGGAGACATATATTTCTTACCATCGTGCACGTCCAGAGTCCACATTTGTTGTCTGGGAGGGATGATACACACCTCTCACTTTGTTTGCAGCGTGTTGAGCTTGAGCTGTCATTTCTTTAGTTATATAAACACCCGAAGCAAGGCTATTGTCCCTTGATTAATCATTAGGGTAGGGGTCTGTCCCTTGTCCTCGGCAGTCAGCGGATACTTGTGGGAAACCCTCTTGTTCGGTAAGGGTGATGAGAATGACAAACAGTGGCAGATGCTCTAGGCAGGTGTAGACGGTATGTTGGAATGTTGCTGACTCACTTCCAATGGAATGTTCTTCTGTCTTTTCTCTGACGTGGGTCAGATACAGACGCTGGGCCATCCTCCATAAGGAATAGCAGTCCTGCATGCAGGCCTCTCATATTATGGGAGAGTGAACATGATAACATTCTTCAGGTTGCTCAGGAGATACATTTGATGCACTTTGTCTTTTACTCATAACTGAGGAGGTTGGCAGGTCCCTTTGTTGTGAAGGAGAGCCACTCTTCTCCAAAATCTGGGCACAGCGGTTATGCGCATGCACACTCTACAGAGACGATAGTGCGTGCTACGGGAGGGATGATGCCTACTCTTTTTTTTCTTAAATTTTTATTGTTATGTTAATCACCATACATGACATCATTAATTTTGGATGTAGTGTTCCATGGTTCATTGTTTGTGCATCATACCCGGTGGTCCACGCAGAACGTGCCCTCCTTAATACCCTCAGCAGGCTGACCCATCCCTCCACCACCCTCCTCTCTAGAACCCTCAGTTTCTTTTTCAGAGTCCATCGGGGATGACTCCTACTCTGAATGTTAGAAATTTAATGTGTCTGAGAGCAGGGAGGGGCACATTCGTTAAACGACATAGATGTTGTGTTCCTTAAAAGGGAAGCACCAGCGATGGGTCTGAAGGATAAGAGAGGGAACCATGAGTCTCTAGAAACAGGAGGTTGTGGAGGAGAACGATGGAGGTGCTCAGGGGAGTGGATGGGCCTCTCTAGGGTAGAGCGGGGGCGGTTCCTGGCAGGCCAGCAGCCTGAGAAGTGAGTGTGAGGACACCGTGAGATCCACACAGAGTTGCTGCCTGTGTCCATCACACAGTGTGGATAATGCAGTTATTTGTACCAGAATGTCACTGTTGCCATAAGCTGTTCCTTTAAACTCTATAAAGATTGTTGTTTATGCTGGATTTCTGAAGGTTCTGAACTGGGTGACAATGTGGTGGAGATTTGGGAAATTTAACTTGGTTCCTTTGGGGATTCTTCTCTGCCTGAGTTTGTGGGCCCCGGTGACAAAAAGTGAAGACGGGACTGAGATCAGCAGAGTGGCTGCCTTGGCCTTCAGCCTGAGCCATACTCTTCGTGGGGAATTCAGGATTGACCAGGATCCACCCTAGCTGGATCCCTGTCACTACGCCTCTGCCTCTGAGTCACCACTCTGCCTGCACTTTGCATCTCCCTGACCTTCGTCACAGCACCCTGCGGATTTACCCGTGTTCCTGATTTCTCAGCCCAGATGCCAGCTCTCAGTGCAGCCTACTTAGAGCCTCAGCTTTGTTATCTGTGAAAGGGGAGCATATTGGTTTCTGAGGTGATTAGAAGAATAGGAGTTGAAGTACAGAAAGAATCTGCAGGGTTCCCTGGATGGCTCAGTGGGTTAAGCATCGGACTCTTGTTTTCTGCTCAGGTCAGGAACTCAAGTTTCTGAGATCGAGCCCAAGTCATGCTCGGCGTTGAGTGTGGAGCCTCTCTAGGAGTTTCTCTCTCCCGCCACCCTCCCCGTTCGCGCACACCATTGCCCTTTCTCTGTCTCTGTCTCTCTTTCGGAAAAAAAGAAAAAGAATATGTAAAATATCTGGGCTGTTGGCCACTCCCCCTTCTCACTGTTTAAATGAAAATAGCACCATGCAGATGTGTATGAAAAGATGTTCATTTCAGTCCACACCATTACACTGAGAGTATTACACCTCAGCCCTGATTTTGCCAATCCTCATTTCAAAAATAAAGCAAAGACCCCTTTTTATTTTCTAAAAAATTTAGGTCCTAGCTAAGAATGAAGTGAAAGATCATTACAAGAACATGTAGATTCAGAAATCTATACCTGACATGTGAAGAAAATTGTTTTCTATTACATATATACTCGTGGAGGCAGCCACACCCTCAGGTGTCCATTCAAGGCCTCAGATAGAATATAGGAAGCAAATGCATTTTGGAAAACAGAAGGTCACAGTGTACTAACCCAAATCTATTTGCCTTACAAGACAGCAAATTTGAACTTTGAAGACCTCCCTGAGCAATTACAAACAGGCGGTGTGTGTATATATTTAGAAAATTGTCAGATGAGCCTAATGTCCTGAATGCTGTCCCTGCCCATCCTGTCCCCTGTGCTCTGTCTCTCCTGGTATCCCCCAAATAAACCTTTCACAGTTCTGTCTCTGTGTCAGTGTCTGCCTTCAGGAGCCCCTACAATCACTCGCCTTCAAGTGCACAGTGTGAATCCCGTACACAGAACAAACTGGCAGCAATGGTGGTGATGGAAGACAGTAGCAGGATTCCCCGTTGTGATATCGTTCCTGCAGGGGGTGTAAGAAATCCTTCTGGGGAGGCGGACACATCTTGTATTTAGGTCTGTTGGTGGTTGTATTAACTCAGGTGATAGATACTCTTGAGCACATGGCACCTGCTAGTTTAGGGTGTGTGTGCCAATCGGCAGGACAGGGGTCTGTCCCCAGGCAGCGGTCTCTTGTGACGGTGAGGAATGAATGAAGCATCCCTACTGGCCCTGAGATACAGGTGAGGAGTCCCTGCATTAATCCAGATTTTGTGCACTGGTTTCATGCTACCAGCTGCCCCCCAACAGCAGGTGGGCTCTGAGGGGTGGCTGATGGGGGCAGTTTTCTTGGTAAGACCAATGATGCCCCTAATCCTCCCACAGTGTCCTTGTTGGGGGATGGGCAGGGCACAGGCCAATGACAGGAGACCCATTCCTCACTCACCACACTGGAGGATTTGGGTGTATGCCTCTGTCACTTTTTAGGTCGTTTACTCCAATCCATTCTGCACCAGGGCTCCTGGATCTTGCAAAGCCCTCCTTCTTCCCAGGTTGTGGAAGCAGCCATCCTCCAGTAGCTTTGGGGTCATAGCTGGGCCACTGAGGTGTCCAGGTTCTTCTGTCCAGGAGTGGCTGGTAACTGCACTGCTGCAGTCAAGATCAGGCTGAGCAGGCTTGGTAAATGAGATTCTCATACCCTGTGAGCAGGGCCTGGGCCAAATGATGGCAGCAGAGAGGGGCAGACAGGAGAGGTGGTTCCCTGTGGTCGTGGACAGGGCTGAACAGAGCAGAAGGCCTGAGGGCCTGGGGAGAGATAGGGAAAGAGACTGTCAGGGACAGAGACACTGAATGAGTGCTGGGAGGATTGAGCAAGACCTAGAAAGTGAGAGGGACAAAGAGAGAGATGCGGTAGAGAGAAGCAGAGACCAAGAGGAATTTCAAGGATGAAAGGAGGTTGCTGGTCTAGGTGTTGGAGTTGGACCATACACCAGGGTGGAGGAAGTCGATGTAGGTGATCCGAATGTTGGGACCAGAGAAGGTGGGAAAGCAGGTGATCAGATTTCCCTGAGACCAAAGCTCCAACCTCCCTAGGGCTGAGATTTGTAGAGGCCATTTCACTTGGGAAAATGGGCACATCATTTTGCTTGGGGTGGTGGGGCCAAGCCTCAGGATCTGTCATGGACAGAGAGGGCTTGGCTGGGGCTGAGCATGCTCTGTCCCTCCAGCTGAGGGGCCATGGCTTTGAGCATTCTAGGGATTCCCAGGGCGGCCAGCAGAGGGCACCTGCGCACCTCCAACCTGGAGGGGGAGGTGTCTCTGCCTGTGCTGACCCAGGGCATCTCAGAGCAGGAAGGACTTCTGTAGCAGCCCAAGGATCCAGCCCCACTGTGGCTGCCCCAGGATAGAGAGCCAGAGCTGCGGTTCCAGTAGGTTCTGCTGCCGCCCTGTGGGAGACCCTGGGGGCTTTGCAGGAACTTGTTGCCTCCTGAGGTGCGACTGAGGAAAGCTGCTTTCTTGGGTGAGTGCTGAGGAGGGGGCTCTGGACAGCTTCCCCAGGACATGCTGGTAGGTGAGCAGCACAGTCGCTTGCATTTAGGGGGCTGTTCCCCTGGTTCATTCCTCCTTTTCCCTGAGGGTATTTGAACAAGACCTGTTTTACTCAGGGATCCGTGGATTGAGTGGTCCTGCGATGTCACATCGGAGATGCTGTGGTTGGTTTGTTACAGATGCAGGCTTGTTTCTGGGGAGAAATCCTGACTCCAATTCAGAGAAATGGGAGCTGCATTCAGTTGGGACATGAATACAGGAGCTGCTCTCAGAACCTTCTAGAAGGAGGAGCTGAGATCCCACTTTCTGTGTTCTGCTGGAGCCAGAGCCCTAGGTAAAAGCACAGAATGTCCTCCACTTAAACATGTTTTTATTAATTTTCAATCGTATTTTTTTGCTGACAATGTTACAGTAGTTGGAAATGACTGAAAACTTGACCGGTACTTGATGTCCTAAAACTTTCATTATTTTACTGTTAAATTTACACCTGAAACATGATTTGTTATAATTATCCTTTCCTGTTTTCCTTGGAAGGAAACTCATCCATAATACCTTTCAAATGTACTCATTATCTCATCTCCTTTTCTTTCTTTCTTCTTCTTCTTCTTCCTTTTTTTTTTTTTTTTTTAAGATTTTATGCCAGCACCACAGCGGTGGGGTGGGGGACGGCAGAGGGAGAAGATGACTCAACACTGAGCAGGGAGCCCAGCATGGGACTCGATCTCTGGAACCCTGAGATCAAGACCTGAGACAGACGCTTAAGTGACTGAATCACCCAGGCGCTACAGCTTATCTCTTTTCAACTGAGATTTGCCATGTTTTCTAATTTCTCATGAACCCGCAACAATCTTCAATAGTTTTAAATTGGTTGCAGTTTACTAAAGCTCATTCACAGGATCCCACTCTGACTTCTTCTGTTCAAATGTCAGGACCACTTCTAAATATATGGAAGATTATACTAACTAAGAAAAATTTGTGAATCACTGTTTAACGAAAAAGCATGATGGTATTTTTTTAAGATATTAAAATAGATGCTTACATCCACTGGTTCATGCACTTCCAACTTATTTCTTTTATTTTCCTTTGTTGCTTATTTCTATTTCAGATATTATATTCCTGTATCTTCCTGAGTTTTACATTCCTCACATGTACTTTCAAGGATCCTTTCCGTCATTTGTCAGAAAGAAGACAGAACTTTTGGTGACAATGCAGCTTTGTATAATTTCAAGATTTGTTGTTTAGGTTTTTAGAAACTTTTCCCGCCCATTTGAAAATATCATCCCACCTTTACAAGTTACATAAAAAGTGTAATCTTCTTGTATCAGTATGATTTCATTTCATTATACTGTGTTTCTTCATTTGATATTTTATATTTATGTCTAAAACTTGAGAATATCTCATAAGTTCACTGAATGTGCAAAAAGTATGAAATTTTGAACGTTTGCATATTTGTACTCATAAATGCAGAGATTTGCCTGTTAAATTAAGGCTATTTGCTGAGCAAGATGCAAGTGACATAATCATTTTGGGGGAAGAAATAATGTCTTCTATTGTTTTACAAACATGGTACAGTTGTTTCATTATCATATATCTGGATATGAGCAATTATTTTTTCTTTTCAATTTTTTATTTAAATTCTACTTAGTTAACATTTAGAGTATGGATATGACCAATCTTATGTCAGTATCTTTTTATAATTTATTAATTTAAGAAACTAAATATATCATTTTTTTCTCCATGATAAGAAAAATCTACAGAAGTATCATCATTTCTTATGACACAATTCTTTGTTTTTAAGATTCTATTTAATAATTTGTGAGAGGAAGAGAGACCATGAATGGAAGGGGCGAGGCAGAGTGTGAAGATGAGTCCCTGCTGAGCAGGGAGCCCGATGCCGGGCACGATCCCAGGACCCTGAGAAATGACCTGAGCCGAAGGCAGCTGCTTAATCCACTGAAACACCCGGGTGCCACTTTAAGACGTTATTCTTAATATGACATCTCTTATAATTGAAGGTTTTCCTCATTGATGGGCTACATCTGTTTTACCATCAATAACCAAGAAGAAGCATTTTCTCTGAATATACATTTTTAAAATTATTTTAAATTTTTTTTTATTTTAATTCAATTAGCCAATGGAATAGCCATCAATTAAACTAAGGATTAGCCATCATTAATTTCAGAGGTACAGTTCAGTGATTCTTCATTTGCATATAACACTCAGTGCTCATCCCATCATGTGCCCTCCTTAATACCCATCACCCAGTTACCCCATCCCCCTCACCCACCTCCCGTCCAGCAACCTTCAGTTTGTTTCCTATAGTTAAGAGTCTCTTACGGTTTGTCTCCCTCTTTGTTTTCATCTTTTTAAAATTTTTCTATTGATATGTTAATCACCATACATTACATCATTAGTGTTACATGTAGTGTTCCATGATTCATTGTTTGTGCATAACACCCAGTGCTACACGCAGAATGTGCCCTCTTTAATACCCATCGCCAGGCTAACCCAGCCCCCGACCCCCTCCCCTCTAGAACCCTCAGTTTGTTTTTCAGAGTCCATTGTCTCTCATGGTTCGTCTCCCCCTCCGACTTACTCCCCTTCATTCTTCCCCTCCTTCTATCTTCTTCTTTTTCTTTTTTCTTAACATATGTTGCATTAATTGTTTCAGAAGTACAGATCTGTGATTCAACAGTCTTGCACAATTCACAGTGCTCACCATAGCACATACCCTCCCCAATGTGTATCACCCAGCCACCCCATCCCTCCCACCCCCTACCACTCCAGCAACACTCAGTTTCTTTCCCGAGATTAAGAATTCCTCATATCAGTGAGGTCATATGATACATGTCTTTCTCTGATTGACTGATGTCACTCAGCATAACACCCTCCAGTTCCATCCACGTCGTTGCAAATGGCAAGGTCTCATTCCTTTGGATGGTTGCATAATATTACATTGTGTATATATACCACCTCTTTATCCATTCATCTGTCGATGGACATCTTGACTATTTCCACACTTTGGCTATTGTGGACATTGCTGCTATAAACATCGGGGTGCACGTACCCCTTCGGATCCCTACATTTGTATCTTCGTGGTAAATACCCAGTAGTGCAATTGCTGGATCGTATGGTAGCTCTATTTTCAACTGTTTGAGGAACCTCCATACTGTTTTCCAGAGTGGTTGCACCGGCTTGCATTCCCACCAACAGTGTAGGTGGGTTCCCCTTTTTCTGCATCCCCGCCAACATCCTGAGTTGTTAATTTTAGCCATTCTGACTGGTGTGAGGTGGTATCTCATTGAGGTTTTGAGTTGGATTTCCCTGATGCTGAGCGATGTTGAGCACTTTCTTTTGTGTCTGTTGGCCATTTGTATGTCTTCTTTGGAAAAAATGTCTGTTCATGTCTTCTGCCCATTTCTTGATTGGATTATTTGTTCTTTGGGTGTTGAGTTTATTAAGTTCTTTATAGATTTCGGATACTAGCCCTTTATCTGATATGTCATTTGCAAATACTTTCTCCCATTCTATTGGTTGTCTTTTGGTTTTGTGGATGGTTTCTTTTGCTGTGCAAAAGCTTTTTATCTTGATGAAATCCCAATAGTTCATTTTTGCCCTTGCTTCCCTTTCCTTTGGCGATGTTTCCAGGAAGAAGTTGCTGCGGCCGAGGTCAAAGAGGTTTCTACCTGTGTTTTCCTTTAGGATTTTGAAGGACTCCTGTCTCATGTTTAGGTCTTTCAACCATTTGAAGTCTATTTTTGTGTGTGGTGTAAGGAAATGGTCCAGTTTCATTCTTCTGCATGTGACTGTCCAATATTCCCAACACAGTTTGTTGAAGAGACTGTCTTTTTTCCATTTGACATTCTCTCCTGCTTTATCAAAGTTGAGTTGACCATAGAGTTGAGGGTCCATTTCTGGGCTCTCGATTCTGTTCCATTGATCTATGTGTCTGTTTTTGTGCCAGTACGATATTGTCTTGATGATGACAGCTTTGTAATAGAGCTGGAAGTCCGGAATTGTGATGCCGCCAGCTTTGCTTTTCTTTTTCAAGATTCCTCTGGCTATCCGGGGTCTCTTCTGGTTCCATACAAATTTTAGGATTATTTGTTCCATTTCTTCGAAAAATGTGGATGGTAGTTTGATGGGGATTGCATTGAATGTGTAGATTGCTCTAGGTAGCGTTGACATCTTCACAATGTTTGTTCTTCCAATCCATGATCATGGAAAGTTTTTCCATTTCTTTGTTGTCTTCTTCAATTTCTTTCATGAGTATTTTCTAGTTTTCTGAGTACAGATGCTTTGCCTCTTTGGTTAGATATATTCCGAGGTATCTTATGGTTTTGGGTGCAATTGTAAATGGGATCGAGTCCTTGATTTGTCTCTCTTCTGTCTTGTTGTTGGTGTATAGGAATGCCACTGATTTGTGTGCATTGATTTTATATCCTGCTACTTGACTGAATTCCTGTATGAGTTCTAGCAGTTTTGGGGTGGAGTCTTTTGGGTTTTCCACATACAGTATCATATCATCTGCAAAGAGTGAGTGTTTGACTTCGTCTTTGCTGATTTGGATGCCTTTGATTTCTTTTTGTTGTCTGATTGCTGTGGCTAGGACTTCTAATACTATGTTGAATAACAGTGGTGATAGTGGCTATCCCTGCCGCGTTCCTGACCTTAGGGGAAAAGCTCTCAGCTTTTCCCCATTGAGAATGATAATCGTTGTAGGTTTTTCATAGATGGCTTTTATGATATTGAGCTATGTACCCTCTATCCCATACTTGACGAGTTTTGATCAAGAAACAATGCTGTATTAGTCAAATGCTTTTTCTGCATCTATTGAGAGGATCATATGATTCTTGTTCTTTCTTTTGTTAATGTATGGTATCATGTTGAATGATTTGCGGATGTTGAACCAACCTTGCAGCCCAGGGTTAAATCCCACTTGGTCATGTTGAATAATCCTTTTAATGTACTTTTGGATCCTGTTGGCTAGAATTTTGGTGAGAATTTTTGCATCCATGTTCATCAAGGATATTGGTCTGTAATTCTCCTTTTTGATGGGTCTTTGTCTGGTTTTGGGGTCAAGTTAACGGTGACCTCATACAATGAGTTTGGAAGTTTTCCTTCCATTTCTATTTTTTGGAGCAGTTTCAGTAGAATAGGTATTAATTCTTCTTTAAATGTCTGATAGAATTCCCCTGGGAAGCCATCTGGCCCTGGGCTTTTGTTTGCTGGGTGATTTTTGATGACTGCTTCAATTTCCTTAGTGGTTATATGTCTGTTCACGTTTTCTATTTCTTCCTGGTTCTATTTTGGTAGTTGATACGTCTCTAGGAATGCACCCATTTCTTCCAGGTTATCTAATTTGCTGGCATAGAGTTGCTCATACTATGTTCTTATAATTGTTTGTATTTCTTTGGTGTTGGTTGTGATCTCTCCTCTTTCATTCATGATTTTGTTGATTTGGGTCATTTCTCTTTTCTTCTTGATATGTCTGCCCAGGGGTTTATCAATCTTGTTAATTCTTTCAAAGAACCAGCTCCTAGTTTCGTTGATCTGTTCTACTGTTCTTTTGGTTTCTAGTTTATTGATTTCTGCTCTGATCTTTATGATTTCTTTTCTCCTGCTGGGTTTAGGCTTTATTTGCTGTTTTTTGTCTAGCTCCTTTAGGTATAGGGTTAGATTGTGTATTTGAGACATCTCTTGTTTCTTGAGAAAGCAATCTTTTTCTATATACTTTTCTCTTAGGACTGCCTTGGCTGCATCCGAAGATTTTGAACAGTTGTGTTTTCATTTTCCTTGGTTTCCATGAATTTGTTTAATTCTTCTTTAATTTCCTGGTTGACCCATTCATTCTTTAGTAGGATGCTCTTTAGCCTCCGTGTATTTGAGTTCTTTCCGACTTTCTTCTTGTGTTTGAGTTCTAGTTTCAAAGCACTGTGGTCTGAAAATATGCAGGGAATGATCCCAATCTTTTGGTACCATTTGAGACCTGATTTGTGACCTAGGATGTGATCAATTCTGGAGAATGTTCCATGGTCACTAGAGAAGAATGTGTATTCCGTTGCTTTGGGATGGAATGTTCTGAATATGTCTGTGAAGTCCATTTGGTCCAGTGTGTAATTTAAACTCTTTATTTCCTTGTTGATCTTTTGATGAAGTGATCTGTCCATTTCAGTCAGGGGTGTGTTAATGTCCCCCACTATTATTGTATTGTTGTCAATGTGTTTCTTTACTTTTGTTATTAATTGCCTTATATAATTGGGTGCTCCCATGTTCGGGGCATAGATATTTACAATCGTTAGATCTTCTTGTTGGACAGACCCTTTAAGTAGGATATAGTGTCCTTCTTCATCTCTTATTACAGTCTTTGTTTTAAAATCTAGTTTGTCTGATATAAGTCTTGCCATCCCAGCTTTCTTTTGGTGTCTACTAGCATGATAAACAGTTTTCCACCCCCTCACTTTCAATCTGGGGGTGTCTTTGGGTCTAAAATGAGTGTCTTGCAGACAGCATATCGATGGGTCTTGTTTTTTATCCAATCTGATAGCCTGTGTCTTTTCATTGGGGCATTTAGCCCATTTACATTCAGGGTAACTATTGAAAGATAGGAATTTAGTGCCATTGTATTGCCTGTAAGGTGACTGTGACTGTATATTGTCTGTGTTCCTTTCTGATCTATGCTGCTTTTAGGCTCTCTCTTTGTTTAGAGGACCCCTTTCAATATTTCTTGTAGGGCTGGTATTGTGTTCGCAAGTTCCTTTAGTTTTTGTTTGTCCTGGAAGCTTTTTATCTTTCCTTCTATTTTCCATGACAGCATCGCTGGATATAGTATTCTTGGCTGCATATTTTTCTTGTTTAGTTCTCTGAAGATATCATGCCAGTCCTTTCTTGCCTGCCAGGTCTCTGTGGATAGGTCTGTTGCCAATCTAATATTTCTACCATTCTAGGTTACATATCTCTTCTCTAGAGCTGCTTTCAGGATTTTCTCTCTGTCTCTGAGACTCCTAAGTTTGACTATTAGATGTCGGGGTGTTGACCTAGTTTTATGGATTTTGAGAGGTGTTCTCTGTGCCTCCTGGATTTTGATGCCTGTTTCCTTCCTCTCATTAGGGAAATTCTCTGCTATTATTTGCTCCAATATACCTTCTGCCCCTCTCTCTCTCTCTTCTTCTTCTCGGGATGCCAGTTATTCTAATGTTGTTTTGTCTTATCGTATCGCTTACCTCTCAAATTCTGCCCTCGTGATCCTGTACTTTTTTCTCTCCCTTTTTCTCAGCCTGTTTATTTTCCAACATTTGGTCTTCTATATCACTGATTCTCTCTTCTGCCTCATTTATCCTAGCAGTTAGTGCCCCCATTTTTGATTGCACCTCATCAATAGCCTTTTTGATTTCGACGTGGTTAGATTTTAGTTCTTTTATTTCTCCAGAAAGGGTTTCTCTAATAACTTCGACTCTTTTTTCAAGCCCAGCTAGTATCTTTAAAGTCATGATTCTGAACTCTAGGTCTGACATCGTACTAATGTCCATATTGAATAGGTCCCTGACTGACGGTACTACCTCTTGTTCTTTTTGCTGAGGCGATTTTTTTCGTCTTGTCATTTTCTCCAGAGGAGAATAGATGAATGAAAGAACAAAATGCTAACAGGTTAACAACGTCCCCAGGAAATATACTGTATACAAATCAGAAAAGCCCTGAAACCAGGGGAAAAGAATGGGAAAGAAAGAAAAAAGAAGGAGAGAAAAAAAAAAAACAAAACAAAAAGATAAAACAAAAACAGAACAATACAAAAAATGCACAATATGATCAAATATGATCAGGCCAGTGCATAGATCAGAGCCACACACTAGATTTTGGTCGTATTTTGGTCTGTTAGAAGAAAGTGCCTCCTAAAATTTTGAAGGAAGGAAGACATATATGTACAAAATAAGGGTTGATACAATGAAGGGATGGAAGATGACTGTAAAGATGGACATTATAAAAGATTTTATAAAAGGAATTGATAAGATAAGCAGTTGTTGGGAAAAAGAAAGAAGATTAAAAAAAAAGAGTGAGAGAGAAAGGGGAGAGCATGTGATCAGGTAGGAGAGTAGAACAAAGCCATACACTAGTGATTTAGGGTATATTTTGATCTGTTAGAAGAAACTTTATCTCAAAATTTTAAAGAGAGAACAACTTATATATATATATTCCAAAAATAAGGGTAACTACTATGAAGGGATAAAATATGACTCTAAAAATGAAAAATAAATTTTTTTAAAAAAGGATTTAGAAGATGTTGTTTGAAAAAGGGAAAAGGAAAAATTAAGAAAAAAAAACAGTTAAAAAATTAACTTTGAAAAACTAATGAATCATGGTAAAAAAAGCCATGAATTCTATGTACAGTATTCCCCTAGCGCTGGATTTCTCCCATTCTCCTTGATCGGTAAACTTGGTCTTGGCTTGCTGGCTGTTTGTGCTGATCTTCTGGGGGAGAGTCCTGTTGCTGTGGTTCCCAAATATCTTTGCCAGAGGCGGAATTGCCCTGCCCTTTTCGGTCCAGCCTAAGAAAGCTGCTCGGGTTTGCTCTCAGGAGTTTTTGTTCCCTGCAAGCTCTCGGGACAGCCTTGGAAGACCAGGGTGAAAATGGTGGCCTCCCAATGTCCACCTGGAGGAGCTGAGATCTCGGGGCCCCGCTCCTCAGTGCACCCCCAGAGAAAAGCAGTCACTCCCTTCTCCTTCGTCTCCGGCCGCACTCTGTGCTCACCCGGCCTGTGACCAAGTGTTTCTATCTCTGGCACCCGACCCCGTGTGGAGTCTCCAAACCCAGCAGATCCCTGCGGTGTGCTCCTGCACGGCTCTCCCTTGGAAGGAAGGAGAGTCTCCCCAGCTCTGCCGCTTGTTGAGTCCCTGCTGGAGGAGCAGTGGCCCGACTGTGCCGCGGATCACAGTTTCTGGCAACCCCGAGCTGAGAGCCCGCGCCTGGGCTCCAACTCTGCAGCTGCCTTCCCCACTCCAATACCTGGGAGGTCTGCTGCACTCAGGCACCCACGGTTTTTCTGTGACCCCAAGGGTCCTGAGACCACACTGTCCCACGTGGGTTCCACCCCCCGCTTAGCCACTGGAGCGACGGTCCCTCAGCGGAGCCCACTTCTAAAAGTTCCGATTTTGTGCTCCGCGGCTCTATCACTTGCCAGAAGCAGTGGAGGCCCCTTCGCCCGCTGTCTATCCTCCCAAATACTGCCTCGGATTCACTTCTCCGCACGTCCTACCTTCCAGTAAGTGGTCCCTTTTCTGTTCAGAGAGTTGTTGCTACTCTCTTCGATCTCCTCTTGAGTTCGTAGGTGTTCAGAATGGTTTGATCCCTATTCAGCTGAATTCCTGAGACCAGACGAAATCCACGTCTACTATTCCTCCGCCATCTTGCTCCGCTCCCCCTCTCTGAATATTTGTAATAGTGTTTTAGGTCTAACATAATTTTGTAGAAGCATTACAAATCCTTTTGTAATTTTATTACACAAATAAGACCAGATCTTATCTATCAATACATTTATAGTTTGGCATATAGAAATTATAATAATCTACAATACTCAAAATTCAGAATCTTTTTTTTTCCTTAAGATTTTATTTATTTGCCAGAGAGAGAACACAAGCAGGGGGCAGCGGTAGGCAGAGGGAGAAGCAAGCTCCCTGCTGAGCAAGGAGCCTCGTGTGGACTTGATCCCAGGCCCCTGGGATCATGACCTGAGCTGACGGCAGACTCTTAACTGACAGAGCCACCCAGGCGTCCCTAAATTCAGAATCTTTCTAGTGTTTGGGCTTTCAGTATTTTCTAGTGATCCCCTAAGATGTAAATTGTTTATTGCATAAAACGTGACATCGAAATCACTCCCAAAATATTCTTTCACTTTTAAATAATTTTTCACTTGCTGCAGAGCACAACTGAATAAATTATGAGTTTGCATAATTTCTGAACCCTTTGTTTATAAAAACCCATCATGATGAAACATGATATGTTCATTGTAACTGATTCTTTTTCCCTCTTGTAATATCAGTGAGCCAGAGGTGGCTCATTGTTTATTGGCAGGCTGGTACCCATTAGCTCAAACACCTGCTGCTGGTGCCAAATTCAGAATTGGTTTTTACACATCAGTCTTTTAAAAACATAACCCTGAAGAGCAGATTTTTAGGCACTGACTGCCTGTGTGATTTCCATATCCCGTGAAACTGGGTCCAACGGTTCCTAATCATAAATAAGATCAGTGAGTCAGTCATTCAAGATTAACCCTTCAGCTCTAAAAGGCCCTGAACTGCTGTTGGCCTTTTAAGTCTCTGATCCAGAACCCCCCACCCCAAGCCAGGCTGCAGAAAGACATCACTTAGGCACATAAGCGCCTTCTTCAATATCCCCAGTATTGGAAGGGTTAATACTGTGATGAATCTCCCCTCTTGCAAACTTATCAGTCCCCCAAGAGAGGTTGTTTCATGTTACTGCCACCTCATGGTCACATCTTTCTCCTTCAGCCTGAAATCATTGAAATCACTCTACATTCTTTCAGTCTTTGAATGTCTGTTTAAATTTGAAATACCTGATTGTTCTACTACTGCTGAGGAGGATGAAGGGGAAGAAGATAAAAATGAGGATTGCTGAGAACAATTGAGCCAGCCACAATGAATCACTTGGCCATTTGTACATTTTTTGAACAGGTTCAGCCATGGTGTGAAATACCATATCCTCTAAAATCCAAATATTGCCCGTGATCTAGGATGACCTGCTTTATGCTCAACTAATCAATGACACTCCTTCAAGACCACAAAACTACTTATTTACATACTATAAAATGGCATGTTATAAATATGTTATTATCTTAATATAAAATATGAGGTACAGATCTCTGTGAATTTATATTTAGCTGTATTCAGTTTTCTTTGACATGCGTGTTGTTATTTAAATAATACAATTAGAAGAATAATAAGAATAATGGTCTGTTATTAGTAGTCCAACTAGAACTAATTATGCAATCTCATGTGTTAGGAAAAATAAAACTGTTATCACTAATAAAGTTTTCATTGAAAATAGGCTTAGACTTACCAAAGAAAGGAGTCCATAAATGAAGGAATATTTCCTATGGATAAAATACTTGCATTATGTAGATACCTAGGCCTTCAAGAGGTGATACATAACTTGTCACTCTTTGAGATGTGCCTATAGTGACTTCACCAGAGGAAATATACCTTATGGACAGAGAAGAAACTTGGCCAACACACCCCCAGCAAGGTGATCAAAGATAAACATCAACAGTGATAAGCCATCTTGAGAGGAAACATTCTTGATGTGAAGTGATAAGGATATTTTGTCTCTGTGATCTCCCGCCCCCAAACACATAACTCCCGTCTAGTCCTTTGAGAAAAACTTTAGACATAAACCAACTGACGATCATTCTACAAAGTACATGAACTGTGCTCCTCGAAACTTTCCAGATATTGAAAAATATGGAAAGTCTGAGAACTGTCATGGCCAAGGGGAGTGACTGAGAGTGATGTGCCAGCTGGGATGAGCCTGGAACAGAAAGGGTTAAAACCTAACCAAATCTGAGTAAAACTATAGACTTTAGTTAATAATTACCTATTTTGAATAGTAGTTGTGAAGATATACCAACTGAGGCGATAAATTTGGCAGACTGCTCATTTGTTTGTTAAATTCACGTGAGTGAAATCATCTGGTGTTTGTCTTTCTCTGACTTCTTTTGCTTAGCATTCTATTCTCTAGGTCTGTCCACATTCTTGCAAATGGCAAGATTTCATTCCTTTTTCTGGTTGAGTAATATTCCATTGTATTTGTATGCCACATCCTTTTTTTCCATTCATCTGTGAATGGACACTTGGATGGATTCCATCATGTGGCTGTTAAAGCGAAAAAATAGAGAGAGACAAACCAAGAAACAGGCTTTCTTTTTTTTTCTTTTTTAAAATATAAATTCAACTAACCAACTTATAGGTACATCATTAGTTTCAGATATAGTGTTCAAAAATGATCAATTGTGTGTAAGACCCAGTGCTCATCACATCATGTGCCCTCCTTAATGCTCATCACCCAATTGACTCATCCCCCCAACCCTTCTCCCCTTCAGCAACCCTCAGTTTGTTTCCTTTTTATTTTCTTTTTCTATTGTTATATTAATCACCATACATTCCCTCAGTTTGTTTCCAATGATTAAGAGTCTCTGATAGATTTTCTCCCTCTCTGATGACTTTCCATTCTGTTTTCACTCCCTTCCCCTATGGTCCTGTGCCCTGTTTCTTATATTCCACATATGGGTGAAACCATATGATAATTGTCTATCTCTGATTGACCTATTTCTCTTAGCATAATACCCTCCAGTAACATTCATGTCAATGTAAATGGTAAGTATTCATCCTTTCTGAGGGCTGACTAATATTCCACTGTATATGTATACCACATCTTCTTTATCCATTCATCTGTTATATGGACATCTGGGCTCTTTCCACGGTTTGCCTATTGTGGACATTGCTTCTATGAACATTGGGGTGCAGGTGCCTGTTCAGATCACTACATTTGCATCTTTGGGTCAATACCTAATAATGCAATTGCTGGGTCATAGGGTAGCTGAAGTTTTCATTTTTTGAGGAACATACCATTTTCCAGAGTGCCTGCACTGGTTTACATTCCCACCAGCAGTGTAGGAAGGTTCCCCTTTCTCCACATCGTCACCAATATCTGCTGTTTCCTGCCTTGTTAATTGTAGCCATTCTGACTGGTGTGAAGTGGTATCTCATTGTGGTTTTAATTTGTAAGTCCCTGATGCGAAGTGATATGGAGAATTTTTTCATGTGTCTGTTGACCATATGGATATCTTCTTTGGAGAAATGTCTGTTCATATCTTCTGCCCATTTCTTGACTGGATTCTCTGTTTTTTGGGTGTTGAGTTTGATATATTCTTTATACATCTTGGATAGTAGCCCTTTCTTTTAAAGATTCTATTCATTTATTTGACAGAGACAGCGAGAGAGGGAACACCAGCAGGGGGAGTGGGAGAGGGAGAAGCAGGCTTACCCCTGAGCAGGATCATGACCTGAGCTGAAGACAGACACTTAACAACTGAGCCACCCAGGTGTCCCAATACTGGTCCTTTTAAAAAAAAAATATTATGTTCAGTTAGCCAACATAGAGTATATCATTAGTTTTTGGTGTAGTGTTCAATGATTCATTAGTTGCATATAACAACCAAATGCTCATCACAACACGTACCCTCCTTAATACCCATCACCCGGCTAACCCATTCCTCCAAACCCTTCATTTCTGTAGCCCTCAGTTTGTTTCCCGGAGTCCAGAGTCTCTCATGGTTTGTCTCCTTCTCTAATTTCTTCCCCTTCCATTTTCCCTCCCTTCCCCTGTAGTCCTCCGTGCTATTCCTTATGTCCCATATATGAGTGAAACCATGTGATAATTGTCTTTCTCTGCTTGAATTATTTCATTTACCATACTAGCCCTTTATCTGATATGTCATTTGCAAATATCTTTTCCCATTCTGTAGGTTGCCTTTTAGTTTTGTTGACTGTTTGCTTTGTTGTACAGAAGCCTTTGGTCTTGATGAAGTCCCAGTAGTTCATTTTTGCTTTTCTTTCCCTTGCCTTTGGAGATGTGTCTGGGAAGGAGTTGCTGTGGCTGAGGTTGAAGAGGTTGCTGCCTCTGTTCTCCTCTAGGATTTTGATAGGTTCCTGTCTGCATTGGAGGTCTTTCATCCAGACTCTTAACTCTAGAGAACAAAGTGATGGTTACCAGAAGGGAGATGGTTGGGAGCATGGGTGAGATAGGTGATGGAGATTAAGGAGTGCACTTGTCCTGATGAGCCCTGGATAATGCATGGAAGTGTTGAATCACTCTACTGTATACCAGAAACTAATAGAACACTGTATGTTGACTGTAGTGGAATTAAAATAAAAGAAAAATAGTTGGCCAACTGTGTTATGCATATGGAAATCTCAATACTGTCTTTCCTATTTGATTTTTTTGATAAATCTAAACCTGTTATAAAGTGAAAAGTTTATTAGTCATCATTATGTTTTCTTTGTTAACACATAATGTTGCATAATTAGTTCTACCATTACTTGCTAGTAATTGACACATATCCTGTTCTATTGTTTCATTTAAATAATATCATTTATGTTACAAAAATTGAGTAATACACAACAATGTAGAAATCACAGAATGATCTATTTTACATAGTTTATGTTAAGATAAATCATATATTATAGCAAAGAATTAATTGAATTCAACACAAATACATTGAACTCTAGGCTTTTGCCAGGCACTGGAAAGAGCACCAGCATATTTTGGGGAGGGTGGAGGTTGGGAGACACAGTCAGTGCTTCCACCTTGCCCTGAAAGTTGGATCCAGATATAAAGCCAGTAGCTAAAAAATGCGAGGAAAGGAAAGGCAAGTAACAGGATGTCATGCTTATTGAGTGCTTTATGTCAGGTGTGCTTCAAAGATCTTTACTAATCATTCTTCTCCCAGGCGACAATGCCCCACAGTACAAAAATCTCACTGTGATCCCCATTTTGGAGATGAGCATGTTGAGGCTCAGAGAAAGGCAGACAGCTTGTGAGTGAAGGAGCTGACATTCCAACCAATGGAAATCCTTCCCTTCTACTCAAGGCTCTATGAGCTTTTATAGAGCCACATGCCACTTGATTCTTTCTGGTGAAGGGAGCAAAGGGGTATTTAAATCCTCATAGAACTCAAAATATTCTGTGTGGAGAAGAGAAAACAGAATAAAAGGCCTTCCCAGGAAAGAATAGATTCAGAGGGCCTGTCTTGGGGGAAGACTCAGCATTGACCTCAGGCCAGTGGCTCCTTACTCCATCTCTGATGAGGTTATTTATCAACCAGAAACTTTATCAGACCCATCAGGTTGTTCCCCAAACTTACTGGACTCTGATGTAGACTGAGAGATTTTTGTATCAAGCAGACGTGAATCCTTTCTCAGGCTCCGGGTTTCCGTGCTTGACCTTCTGAGGACCGAGAATGAGGACCTCTTCATGTGAAAAGGATGCAGGAACCAGCTTGAAAGGGTCACCACTGTCCAAATCAAGACAACCTGCACATCAAAATGAATCATGGCAGGAATAGTTTCCCAATACTGAATGATAACCCGTGAGTCTAGAGAACTACTTAAGAAAAGCTTTGAAAATCGAGATTGACAGAAGGGAAAGATCTTTACAAAAATTGCTCAGAATTAAAGATAGGAGTAGACAGTGGAAAGAAGAAATCACCTTTAATAAAAACATCATAACAGTTCAGCCACCAGTTATCAGTAGATGGTCTTTGGGTGAAATGATGTTAGGGCACAAGCTATGGACTGTGGGAACTACGGTGAACTTAACACCACTTACCTACAGTGAAACTAGAATGTTTCCATGTGGCTCATGAGGCAGGTTCAAAGTGAAGGGCATAATATCAGATAGTAACAAATTTTAAAAAGAGAAGAAAAAATAGGAAGGTCTGGACAAATAGAACGGACATCATGAGATGGTAAATGTAAAGTCAAAGAGAAAAAGTCCCATTGAATGCAATGGACAAAAAGATCCAGGTAAATATCCACAACTTTCTAAACCAACGAACCGACCAACAAGTGTAAACTTTTGCGGTGCCTGGGTGGCTCAGTCAGTTAAGCGTCTGCCTTCAGCTCAGGTCATGATCCCAGGGACCTGGAATTAAGCCCCACATGCAGCTCCCTGCTCAGCGGGAGTCTGCTTCTCCCTCTCCCTCTGTCCCTCCCCCCACTCATGCTGTTTCTCTCTCTCTGCTCTCACTTTCAAATAAATAAATAAAATCTTAAAAAGAAAAACCACAGGAGAAATAAAATCCTCGAGTGGCAAATTTTCACAGCCCTCTCTCAGCAGTCCCCAAATTAGTAAGGATGCAGAAGATTTGGACAGTTAAAACATCTGAATGTAGAAGTAGATACATAACCATATAAAGTACATATGATATGGAGATACAAAATAAAGACATAAAATATAGGTATAATGTACATTTAGATATTATATAAAATATAAGTTAAAATGAAACAATATTCTATACATTCATTTAAAATGAATATATACAGATACAGAACTATGTATATATATTAATACATACATTTATACGCAGAAATCTATAGGTTATTTTACTAAACAGATATAAGAGAGTCATTATTTTTAAGGACATATCATATGTTTATAAAATTTAACCATGAATTGGATAGAAAGCAAGTGTCAATATATTTCAGAAGAGTGAAACCCACAAAGGATGTTCTTTGATCACAATTGCAAATGTGCGGGATCATTGTAGAAATGATAACTAGAATTTCCACATATTTTTGGTAATTGAATAGCCTATTGAACAAAACCACAGAAGGAAATCTCAAAGGAAAAATCAGTGTGAACTGAATGAATATGATACTGAATATATGCAGTAAAATAGACCTCTTTCTGTCCTGGGAATTTTCCTTTGGGTAGAAAGATTTATGGTGTTCAAATCATCCCATAATAACGGAGAAGCTGTTATATGTTAAACATTCCTAGAAATGCCACTTAACTCTGTCACCTCATTAGGTGTCAGTGTTGGGTTTAAATTATGCACATAAATGGAAAAATGCCAAGCTGAATCTCATGCTTGCTCTGTGTGGGATCTCCATGAAAATTTTCATTCATAAAGTTCATAAGCTTCTCTCTCAAGGGACTCCTGGACAACACCCAGGGAGTGTGGCACCACCAGGAACCTGAGAGAGGGTGAGGAAGAATCAGAGGGAGATAGGAGTAGAGAGAAGGGACAAAGAGGAATTGCAAGGAGGAAAGGGCGAGGCGGTCCAGGTGTGTGGAGGGGGAACCATGGGCCAGGGAGGCCCTCCTGTACCAGCGGGGCCTTGCTCAAGTTCCAAAACCAGGCTCCATGTCCTGCAGCCTGGAACTGGCACAGATGCATTGCTGATCTTGACACAGAGTATTCGAGAATAAGGTCCGTATTCTCCCTCTGGAGCTAGCAATGTGCAGCAGGATGGGGGGTTGCTATCCTCATGTCCACTGTGGATCCTGATGCAGGATTGTAGGTGGACGGTTTCAAATCCCAAGCATTCGGGGTGCCTGGGTGTCTCAGTCGTTAAGCATCTGCCTTTGGCTCAGGTTGTGATCCCAGGGTCCTGGGATCGAATCCCGCATCGGGCTCCCTGCTCAACAGGAAGCCTGCTTCTCCCTCTCCCACTCTCCCTGCCTGTGTTCCCTCTCTCACTCTCTCTCTGTGTCAAAAGAAATCTTAAAACAAACCAACAAAACCCAAAGAAACCCCAAGCATTCTCTTACGTCATACTTCATCAAGCTTCTAGTTGTGAAATGTCATACTTCATCAAGCTTCTAGTTGTGACCAGGTGGCAATTAGTATTTGAAGGTAAAATTGGTTCCTTACCAGACTGATGGAAACTATTTCATCCATCTGCCATGTCTAAAGCACTTTTCATTGAAAATATTATGACATGAGACATGCAGTAATTCATAATGCACGTGTAGCTACCTATAGGTTTGCATTTTGACCCTGTCACCAATGTGTCCTCAAACACTTCTTTGGCAAAGTCAAAAATGCGCTATCCCAATTGAGATCGTGGTGCTAGTTGATGTCTTGTATAAATGGAATTTTAATATCCTGACCTGACCAGAAATTGTTCTTTTTTTAAGAGGAAGAAGAATGAAAGCAAAATTAAAATAGTGTATCGGGCGTCAGTGTTTTATGTACTAGGAACCTTTTGGTGGGTAAACCCAATCATGTGAGTTTGCATTATGTCCATTTGCAGTCTGTATTTTGGAGGGGAGTGGTGCCAGCACTAGCCGTTTCCTAATGACATTGACAAAATCGGTTTCATTCTTCAGTGACACAGAAAGGAGAAGGAAAAGATGTCTTCGTGCCCGAGGCACTGTCACAAAGACCTGTCCCGGTCTAGAGAACAGGCTTGGCGGGACCCAAGCACCCTCAGTGCGCCTGCACCTGAGCAGCCTGGGTCTTAAGCACTGTAGGGATTCCCAGGGCAGCCGGCAGAGGGCGCGCGCACACCTCACCCGGGAGGGGCGGTTTCCCTGCGTGCGCAGGAACCGCCGGCTGTCGGAGGACGCCAGGGCCTTACCTGACCCAGGGTGCTTGAGGGCAGGAGAGGTTTCTGCCGCTCCCTTGGGACCCAGCGCGCCTCCGAGACCCAGAGCTGCGTTTCCAAGAAGTTCTGCAGCGGGCCCGGGGGAACCGGGGCCCTTTGCAGCATCTCGGTGCCTTCTGAGGAGCGACGGAGAAGCTGCCTTGTTCGCTGAGCGCTGAGGAGGGGACTCTGGGCGGCTTCCCCGGGACGTACTGGTAGGTGAACAGCACAGTCGCTTGCATTTGGGAGGCTGATCCCCTGGTTTGGTCCTTATTTTCCCTGAGGGTATTTGAACAAGAGGTATTTTACTCAGGGTTCCGTGGATTGAGGGGTCCTCCAACGCCACGTCAGAGATGCTGTGATTGGTTTGTTAGAGGCAGGCTTCTTTCTGGGGAGAAATCCTGACTCAAATTAGGGGAAGGGGAGCAGCATTTAGTTAGGAGGTGAATACACTAACTGCTGACTCTCAGGACCTTCTAGAAGAATGAGCTGGGATCCCACTTTCTGATTTCTGCTGGAACCAGAGCCCCAGGTAAAAACACAAACTGCCGTCCAGTTTGTAACCTTAAAGGTAGAAACACTCAGGGAATTATCCGCCAATGTCGGCTTTCTTTGGAAGGATGGAGACTTGAATGTAGGACAGAGAAGCTGTGATTAAACCTTAGGCACATTGGGGAATATAAGAGAGGCTCACTGTTTTCAGGAGAAAAGGGGGCAATTTGGAAGGCTGTTAAGAACCAAAGGTCCAGGGGCACCTGGGTGGCTCTGTCATTGAGCGTGTGACTTCGGCTCAGGTCATGATCTTGGGGTCCTGGGATCGAGACCCACATCGGGCTCCCTGCTCGGCAGGCGGCCTGCTTCTCCCTCTCCCACTTCCCCTGCTTGTGTTGCCTCTCTCGCTCTGTCTCTCTCTGACAAATAAATAAAATCTTAACAACAACAACAACAACAAAAAGAACCAAAGGTCCTTTGGCGGCATCTGGTATTTCAAAGTGTTGTAGCTCCTCATGGATGAGTCCTGTTGGAGGAGGTGCGGGGGGTATAGAGATGAAAATAGAGTTCGGCTAGCTGGAATAGTGGAATATCCATGTGCGCGGTCAAGTCCATGTCTTCCTGTTGGGTCCCCAATTTATTTGGAGTGGTAGTGTGTGAGAGCTCCCCCTGCCCAAACCACCTGCCTGTGTTTTGTGACATTTCCTGTTATGAGTTTTCAAATTTACCCTTTTATAAATTTTATTATTTTTTTAAGATTTTATTTATTTATTAGAGAGAGAGAATGAGAGAGAGCACGAGAGGGAAGAGGGTCAGAGGGAGAAGCAGACTCCCCACCAAGCAGGGAGCCCGATGCGGGACTCGATCCCGGGACTCCAGGACCATGACCTGAGCCGAAGGCAGTGGCTTAAACGACTGAGCCACCCAGGCGCCCTATAAATTTTATTTTTTTATGTTAGTCACCGTACAGTCTGTTAGTTTTTGATGTAGTGCTCCATGATTCATTGTTTTTGTGTAACATCCTTACGCCTTCTCATCAAGATTTGCTTTGATGAGCAAAATAAAGCAGAGAAAGACAAATACTATATGATTTTACTCATCTGTGGAGTTTATAAAGAAAAAAGAAAAACCAAATGAGCAAAGAGAAGAAAAAAGAGTTAAACCAAGAAACACTCTTAAGTATAGAAAACAACCTGTTGTTCCCAGAGGAGAGGTGTTTGGGGGAATGGGTTGAATAGGTGATAGAGATTAGGTCATGCACTTGTGATGAGCACCAGGTGTTGCCTGGAAGTGTTGAATTGCTAGATTGTACACCTGAAATGAATATAATAGTGTATGTGGACTAATTGTAAATAAAAATTTTTAAAATGTTTCCTTGGAACAATTTCTTTTTCTTTTTAGGATTTTATTTATTTGTATGTATGTGTGTGTGTGTGTGAGAGAGAGAGAGAGAGAGAGAGCAGAGGAAGCAACAGGCCCCTGCTGAGCAAGGAGCCCAATGTGGGACTCAGTCCCAGGACCTTGGGACCATGACCTGAGCCACAGGCAGATGCTTAGTCGACTGAGCCCGCCAGGTATCCCTGGAAGGCTTTCTGATCAACAGTCAAGTTTTTTATATTTCGTGGTTTTGTGTTTCAGTGCCAGCAAAGCTTTTTCAGATTGGCATGTCTCATGTTGGAGGGAATGTGCATCGCAGTTGTTAACTACTCAAGTGATGCTTGAGGAACAGGGAGGATTAGAAGGGAGAAACTCATGAACTTCCCATTGAAGTCTGTATTTGCTCAAGATTGAGACCAGTGAGCCAGCATCACCTCACTGGGACAGCGTTTCTACAAAGGATTGAGAGACAGCAAATACAGAATCAAAAACAAGATGACAATTCCAAAACATATGTTGGTTTTAATCCAGGACCCTAGGTCTGAAAGGAGCCAACTGAAAATATTTTTTGGCATTTGTTTGGACTGAAGGCAAACCCGGAGTCCTGTATGCCTCCTGGAAGTGTCCTCCTCCAGTGGCTAGTAGCAAAACAGTCAAATACTGCGGGAATGCACTGAATGAAATCATTGAGCACATTTGGGAACATAGAGTACACTGAAGAACATGAAGTAAGAGAAACTGTAAGAATAGGAATACTGACAGGATATTTCAAAACAGTATTGTTACTTCAAAAGAATTGTTTAGAACTGTATGGGTTATCAGTAATGGTCTGTTGTGTTGTAAATTCAGAAGCCATGCATTTGGATTAGAATCAGGATTCAGTTAGTAGTTTCAGTAAAAGACAGACTTTTGAGGTGCTGCCTCCGTGTCTTCAAAAGGAGTTGCCGTAGCTGACCTGGCATGATATTTATCCTTGTCCTCCTTTAAATAAGAACCATCAGGAAAGCATGAAAATTCTGCCTCGGTTAGACCAGTTTGCTGAAAATCGTCACAGGGAGTCAACAGTTGATCTGTCAGTGTGAAGCAGCTGTGATGGATTTCATATGTGAAGGAGGGGAGAAGAGTGCCAGGGTTGAGGCTATTGGAACCAGAAAGAGTTATGTGAGGAGTGGTAAGCAGGAGGATTTCATAGGAGGTGAGGTGACTGGAAAATGTTGAGTGTGAGGAGAATTCAAAAGGGCTTCTTCTACATGGGGCCCAGGGATGGTTAAAGGGGAGGCTGTGATGAATTCTTCAGTGGCCTTATCCCAGAGGGCCGTGGCGGGAATGGCTCTGAGGTAGGGGGTATATCCCCCAGCCACAGCATCTCCCTGTTGACTCTAATACTCTATGGGGTGATGGTGGTCCCCGAGTTTGGTGTTGAGCACTCCAAGGGCATTCCCTTCCCTGTCACATAGAGAGAGGAAAAAGAGAATTTGATAATTAGGAAGTTGGAGGTCAGGATCTGTTGTTAGGCTTTTGTTTAATGTTTCAAAGTCTACGTCATCCCCCTTTTTCTGAATAATTGTGTTAGGTTTGTCATTTATTAGTAAACTGTATAGCAGCTGAGCCTTAAGAGATAAGTTTGGAATCCATTGTTTACAGTAGCCAGATAGTCCAAGAAAGCCTGGTCATTGGTGTTTAAGGTTGTGGGAAATCGAGGATGCCTTGAGTCTACCTGTTTCCAGCTGTCATCCTTGTTCTGAGATCAGGTGTCCTAAATACCTAACCTGAGTTTGAGCAAACTGGAGTTTTTCTTTGGAGACTGGATGTCCCTTTGAAGGCCAAAAGTTTTCACAGGGGAGTGCTGTCTTCCTGTGCAGAGGTGTGAGGGGGGGAGCAGAGATGCCAATCACCTACATATTGTAACAAAGGAGAGCCCACAGCACACATTTTATCATCCAAGTCAGCCATTAAGGTTTGTAGGAAATAGGAAGCATCCTGTGAAACCCTGGGCCCTAAAAGTCCAGGTGTATTGCCATTCTCTAAGGTCAATGCAAATGATCGTGGCAGTCCTTATCAACTGGAGTACTAAATACAGCACATTGTTCAATTACACTGAGGACTTTGGTGTCAGTTGGAATGGATGTCAGGGTGGGAGGGTTGGGAATAAGGGGATGGCGAGCGTCTACAGTGTTATTTATTGCTTAGAGGTCTGGACAAAGTCCCGTCCTCAGTGGTTGGGTTTTCTGACAGGTATAATAGAGGTGTTACATGGATGGGTGCAGGGGATCAGGAGGCCCTGATCCTTGTAACCCTCTATTAGGGGGTTGATGCTTTGAAGGGCTTCTTAATTTATAGAGTTTATTCTGCTGAACTACACCATTATTATACCATTAGATTATCATTTTGACTGTTTTGTCATAAAGTATAATTTTGTTAAAAAATATTTTTTCTCCATCAACTGCAATTTTGTTTCTCCCTCTTCTAGGTAAAGACTCAAGCATTTGAAGGTAAGATTTCAGTGTTCTGTTTTCCTGGTAGTCTTTTCCTTTTTTTTTTTTAATTAAATTTTATTATGTTGTTTGTCACCATACAATACAGCATGAGTTTTTCATGTAGTGTTCCATAATTCATTGTTTTCGTATAACACCTAGTGCTCCATGCAATCCATGACCTCCTTAATTCCCATCACTGGGCCAACACATCCCCCCACCCCTCTCCCCTCTGAAACCCTCAGTTTGTTTCCCGGAGTCCATAGTCCCTCATGGTTTGTCCCCCCTCTGATTTACCCCTTCATTTTTCCTTTCCTTCTCCTAATGTCCTCCATGGTACTCCTTATGTTCCACAACTAAGTGAAATCATATGATAATTGACTTTCTCTGCTTGACTTACTTTACTTAGCATCATCTCCTCCAGTCCCATCCATGTTGATGGAAAAGTTGGGTATTCATCTTTTCTGATGGCTGAGTCATATTCCATTGTGGTTATGGACCACATCTTCTTTATCCATTCTTCTGTTGAAGGGCATCTTGGCTCTTTCCACAGTTTAGCTATTGTGGACATTGCTGCTATGAACATTGGGGTGCATATGGCCCTTCTTTTCACTACATCTGTGTCTCTGGGGTAAATACCCAGTGGTGAAATTGCTGGGTCATAGAATAGCCCTATTTTTAATATTTTGAGGCACCTCCACACTGTTTTCCAAAGTGGTTGTACCAACTTGCATTCCCACCAACAGTGTAAAAGTGTTCCCCTTGCTCCACAACCTCTCCAACATTTGTTGTTTATGGCCTTGTCACTGTTTGCCAGTCTAACTCGTGTAAGGTGGTATCTCAATGTGGTTTTGATTTGAATTTCCCTGATGGCTAATGACGATGAACATTTTTTCATGTGTCTGTTAGCCATTTGTATGTCTTCTTTGGAGAAGTGTCTGTTCATGGTCCTCTGCCCATTTATTGACTTGATTATTTGTTGTTTGGATTTGAGTTTGGGAAGGTCTTTATAGATCTCGGATATCAGCCCTTTATCTGTAGTGTCATTTGCAAATATCTTCTCCCATTCTGTGGTTTGCCTGATAATCTTTTTTTTTTTTGTAAAGATTTTATTTATTTGATAGACAGCATGAGCAGGGAGAAGGGTCAGAGGGAGAGTGAGAAGGGGCAGAGGGAGAGGGAGAAGCAGATTCCTTGCTGAGGAGGGAGCTCAACATGGGTTTCTTTCTTTCTTTCTTTTTTAATATTTTATTTATTTATTTGACAGAGACACAGCGAGAGATAAAGCACAAGCAGGGGGAGTGGGAAAGGGAGAAGCAGGCTTCCTGCTGAGCAGGCAGCACGATGCAAGGCTGGATCCCTGGACCCTGGGATCATGACCTGAGCCAAAGGCAGACGCTTAAAGACTGAGCCACCCAGGCGCCCTGCCTGGTAATCTTTTCTTAATACAACTGTTTGATATGGTTTCTAAACCAGCTAGAAGTAAATACATTGACTTATCTGATCAGGTTAGCCCCTTAACTCTTCACAGTTGCTTTTCTTGGTTTGAGGCCCAGGTGACAGCACAGGTTGGGTTGCCACCAAGTGAGACAGGTGACCATGTGGAGGAACAGACTACACAATTAGGGAGAAGCAGATGAGTTTACCTCTGGTTAGAAATGTTTAAGAAGCCAGTGACTATGTGAGTGTGAAACCTGGCAGGTGTACGTTGACATGACTTGGCTAGTGTGGGAAATGTACAGATTAAGGGACTCTGAGCCTGTCAGGAAGCTCAAGGCTTAGAGAAGAACCAAATATTGCCAGACAAAGTGTGTGTCACAAGAGAAATTTAAAAAGCGTGTGTTATGAGTCTTGAGGGGAGGGAGACTAAGGCCAGTGGAGAGAGAGGGGAAGTGGACAGGATGCAAAAAGGGGATAATGAATTGTGTATTGGATGTAATGGTACTGTGATGATTCAGTGACCTGGCACATAGTAGGCCCTCAAATGCTGGCGTTTCTATGATGAGTACAGTATTGATGGTATAGAAGACGTGACCTCTGGGCCACAGAGTTCTCCCACTGTACAGAAAGATCAGTTTGCAGTTTGGGGTCCAGCAGTAGAATTAAATCCATGTGAGAAGATTCTGGAGTCTTGGGCCCGGTTCTGGGTGCTTTACATCTGCTATCCACTTGTAAGGTGAGCGTTTCCTGGGTGTTGTTTACCACCAATACAGGTGTGACGCTTGCATTTTGGCCCTTCAACATCTTGTGATTTAGGAAGATGAGGAATTAGCCGGCGCCTCTAGCCACTAGGTGGCAAAGCAGACATTGCACCCAAGTGTGTTTGATTCCAAGACCATGTCCATCTGCGCGTCCCACTCTGGGTCTCATGGAGGGGACTCTGCTGGGCAGCAGAAAGACATTGGAGGTCTCTGAGTACCAAACAAGTAACATTTAGAATAATTACTCTCTCTCTGTTTTTCAAGGCATGGGGTTGAAAGTGGGGGAAAACCTGGAAGAACTGAGGTGGGTTATTTTTAATAGGAATTTTGATTTTTAACCTCTGTTTTTAAATTAATTGCACTGATTGATTTAATTGATAATGGAGGAACAGAATATAAGGAAATAGGGTACTTGATTTTTGTCCATTTCTCTGCGGGTGATGACAGCAATTTGAACTGTTCATATATTCTAAGATGAGTGTTACTTAATGATGGGATATTAGGCTGAGAGCTTTTACTGTGTTTCCCCTAAAGATTAACCTCATTGTAATGAGGTTCTTATTTTCATATTTGTTTCCAACATTTAATGCTGCTAACTGAAACGTGCTTTCTTCACAGACCACAGTAATGCTCAAATGTTACATGCGCCCATAGTGCGGGATCACACACCTTTTCTGTTGATGCAGTGGGTAATTTGATTTTATTGGTTTTGGTACTCATCTTAGAGATCACCTTTTTATCTTTTTGGTTAATTTAGATCAAATTTCTGAGAAGATTAGGAATTGCATGAAGGAAAATGTAGAACTTGCAGAAACTATATGCATTTTTGAACAGAAGGTACAATCACTCCCCCATTTTTTTTTTCATTTATATGGTTTCACGTGGAATGATATCCACTTCCAGGTCACTGATTTTGCCATCTCCTCTTTCATCCTAGTGCCCCTTTTATTCCATTCTATACCAGGCTGAATTTAAAGCAAGCATCACATATGTAAAGTATTGCTTCCTTTATTTCCATAAGGACTTACCCACGGGAGATCGGTTTTGCTATCACCATAATTAATTTTTTGAATTCTGAATCCTCTATTATATATTTGTGTAGATCAATGAGGCAAAGAAATATACTCAAGAAACCATGTGGCCAAAGAAGCTTCCCTCTTATGGAGCCCATAGACTTAAGGTAAAAAAAAAAAAAAATCCTTTCTTTGTCCTGGATTACACTCTCAAAACAGAGGTAAAAGTAATGAGTATATATTCCTGATGTCTGTATGTTCTGTTGAAGAATGACCTGGACACACTTGAGAGCGCTAATGCAATCCTTAGTGATATCACTCAAAGTGTGCATGCTCACTTGTAATGTGAGAGAGAGCAGAATGTCATAGTCTCATGACTGCCATATGTCTATCATTGTGAAACTCTAGATATTGGGTAGGAAATATCTGGAGAAAAACTGAGGTGCACCCTAATGGTACCTTTCTGCAGACAAGATGGGAGTTAATGGCTGGTAGGTGACTGGGGGGTGCCAGCAGTCGCAAATCCTGTGAACTCAGTTTTCCTTCCTTTCCTTCTTTTCTTTTCTCTTCTCTTCCACTCCCCCTCCCTTCCGTTTCCCTTTCCTTCCTTCCTTCCTCCCCACCTCCCAGCTAAAATCCTTTTCCAGGAGACAATATCCTGACAGTGGAGCAATTCAGATCATTGTTTTTGTTTTTCAGCATGGTTTGCATTCTTCTCAACTAGTGTCTTTGAGGTAGGTGGCACAAGTTCCCTCGGGAACTGTAGGAAATGTCTAGTAGTTAATAGCACAGTGTTAATGACAACATATCCCGGAAAGGTGTCTCTATGACAGTGTCATGGCCCAAGGCTTGAAATGAAAATTTAGGGCTCTCAAGAGAACCTAGACAAGTCAGTAAGCCCTGCTTCATCCTTATGCGTTTAGTAGTGATGAGGAGGTCAGGCCTGGTTTCCTACATTGTAATGAAATACGCTTATGCCATCCCAATCACCAGGGCCTGGGCGGACACATAGTGCATCTCATATGTGCTTTTTATATTTATTTGATGTATTGGTGAGTAGCAATAGGGAGCTGTGAAGAGCAGCTCAGAGCTGCTGAAGACTTGTCAGCAGGCTGAAGTTTGAGTGGTTTTAGTCCCTTATTGGGGGGCGGGGGCATCAATTCTTCCCTGCGATTGAGTTTGTGTATGTTACGTTTATGGGGAAAGTAGGTGGGGACATTTGAGTCCTGCCTTCAGATTCCTGGGAAGGAAGAAAGGCAGAATTCCACATGGGCTACCAGGTATAGATGTTTCCTTTCCCTCTTAGGAAGCTGGGACTGAAAGAATGTGAGCAGGGGGCAGGGGAGAAACTGAAATTAGTTGCAGAAAAGTTAGGGAACCACAAGGGTGTTCAGCTCCTAACCCCAGCGGTGAACGTTGGTGGTTGATTCTGAAACTGGGTATGGTGTTTAGTGCAAGCTCACACACAAATAACCACCACTGTTCAGAAGACACTTAGAGATTTTATATGGGAAAAAACATTTTCCAGATGTTCAGTTGAAAATATTCAACAGTTAAGTTACCAAAGGTTACCTGATCCCCAATGCTGGCCAGACTATGTGGAACTGTGGTTCCCAGACATGCTTCTGGAGGTGGTATAAATGAGTATAAACCTTAAGAAGCAGTTTGGTGTAGGACAAATCACATCAACAAAAAGGACCGTGCCATTTTAGAGACCCACTTGTTGTAGCCCGGAGAAACATGATTAGGATATGAGGAAAAGGAGAATCAAACTTTATGATGAAAGATACTCATTGCAGGATAAACTAGGGAGCTGTCATGACTGGTAAGGGGACCTCATCAGCTCAGATCCCCACAAGCATTAAATAGTGAATACAAAATGACTTAGCAACCGCTTCAAGCCTACCGTATTTTGATAATTATGTGAAATATGTCTTATATGATTGCAAAATATATATGAGAGTTCAGTTCTCATAACAGGAACCTGGGCCGACTTAAAAGCCCTACTCCACGTTGTGCTCCACCTGATGAAAGCATTTGTCACTCCCAGGAACACAAAAGAAGAGATGTAAGAACAGCTGCAGCAGCAAGAGCTCCCCCTTTCAGACACCAGGGAGCCCACAAGATCTGCCCAGTGTTTTCTGAATCCTTCGGCACCTAATGCAGACGATCAAAGGCCCACTGAATCTCTGCGCATTGGTTTTTGTCAGATGTGCTGACTCTTTCAGATCACTCTTCAGGAGAAAGCGGCTCGGGACAACTGGGTAAGAATTTTTTTCTCTCCTCCTCTTGTGCGTGCTCTGCCCCAGCTGAACGTGGGTGTGTTTCTCTCCCACATCTCAGGGCTCCTGATCTGGTTGGGGTGATGGCGGGGTGGAGCAGAGCAGAGAGGTTGCCCACTTGAAACACCAGTACAGGAGTTTGACATACTTCAGTGAAGGGCATTGTGAGGTTTCTAAGGAGAAGCAGTTTCTTGTCCAGGGGAGGCCTGGGTGTGGTAATTCTTAGTGAAATTGATTCATCTCCATCTTCCAAGACCGGAAGAAATCCAAAGACAGAGGCCACCAGAGGAATCGAGGAGGCAGAAACCAGTGCCAGGAGAATGTGACAAGGACATCCCTCTGTGGACAGGTAAGGAGCACAGTGTGGAATGCAGCAGTTTAATTTCTGCTGCAAAATCCCCTCGATTGGCTTCTTGTTCCAGTGGGCAATCGCTGTGTCTCCTGGAAATAATCACAAGAGGTTACTAGAGGAAACAGGTTGTCTCGCAGAGGTGACAGGACTCTGTTTCCTCAGAAGCCCCCAGGTAGCAGGGCTCTTTGGGTCTGTCCCTTGTGAGTGGTGGAGCTCACACCCCGTTGCTGACTGCTCCCCCCCCCCAAGCAACCTCTCTGTTACACTTAACTTGAGAGTGGGTGTGAGAACAGACATGGCTCAGGGCCACTTCCACCTTGACACAATGTTGAAGGCTGTGTTTTTCTTTGATTTGAGAAAAATAACATGAATAGAATTAGAGATGAGAGGCTATATGTCCTGGTAAGCTTTCTTGATTTGTCTTTGCGGATAAATATTCCATAGACAATCTGCTTTAAGAAAGCAGACATTTCTTTCCTCTTTATGGAGATCCCTTTTCCTTTTCCAAAAAATTTTTGTGTTGTCAACTACAGTTCCACAATAGGGAAATAAATCCTTGTGTAATTTCTGTCCTCTACTGTTATTTTATTAGGTAGTGTGGTGCTAAAACTTTATAAGAAATTCCACGTAGAGACTAATACTATAGTAATGAGGAAAGATGAATTCTTTGAGGTAATTTCTGGTCATGAATACTTAAATCTTCCCCTGTCAGATACATAGAGCAGATAATATACAGTAAAACACCTGAATAACCCACCCACAGCTTGTAGAAAGGACAGGTGCTGTTTGTGCTGATGACTTACTGCCTGAGGCATGGGTAATTTTTAATCTGATAAATTTTCATTTCCTGTGTTGTATATCAGGAAACCTTTGTTTCATTGTTGATTTCCAACTAGTTGATCTCTGACCTCTCCACAGTTGATTATCAAATATCTAACCAAGGCCTTGTAGAGCATTCCTTAAGACTGAGGGAACAGGTCTCCCCGTAGTCCAAAGGGGTCACCTGAGGCATGTGGGAAACCCTCTGTCTCTCACAAGGGAACTGAGTGTAGGAAGCAGTGTTAAGATGGTGAAAGCCATGGAGGGTTTTTGTCTTTTTCCACCCAGTCTATGCAAATCAGAATAAACCTCCATCCCTTCTCTGGCCGCTATCAAATGCAGGACCTGGTGCAGCTTCCACGGGAAACAATGTTTGGTCCTTAGTATGGACACAGAGAGGGTCAAGGTAAATGCTGTGACAATTTTACGTTGTAACTATTTCAGGAAACTTTAATCTCTTTATACAGTGCTCTCTCCTGGCCTCATCTCTAGTTTGTGTGTTCTAGGATGTATCTACTGTATTACTTAGAGTAATTAATTACTTACAGGGACATCTTGATGGGCTAATGACTAATCAGCTGATGATCACACATAACTGTGCTGTCATACATTTGGTATCTTTTAATTTTTAGGGCGGAAAGGTGGTATCAGTCAGCCAGGACCATAAGGTCTCACACAGTCAAATAACTTGTAGCTGGGCTTGAGTTGAACGTTACTTAGCAACATCACGTAACCATAAGGTGTCATAAGTGGTCACAAGATAGAATTTTAGAGTAGCACGCATACGTACTTGTAACCATATACAACAGATAAAAAAGTAGCTTAACTAGCCCCCTCCCCCATAACCTTAAAAGGTACACTAATACTGTTGTCCGGCCAAATCCGAAAAACACAACTAAGTATATGCAACAGATATAAGGTTAAACATCTCAAATTTTACATGTTTGACTACATAATCCCAATCACTCATAACACCAGCATAATATTTTAGTTGAGAATCTATCTATAGATAGACAACCTTTAACTCTAAATCCCCCCTGTTGCATAATCTTACCATGATAGGCCTAAACGACCAATGCTTAAATTTCCCAACATAATACTACAAGCCATGACAGATCTTCACAAGGGACACCTGTTACTGTAGCTTAATACAGAAAGCAAGGCACTGAAAATGCTTATGTGAGTCATTAGACTCCATAAGCACAAAGGTACGGTCCTGGCCTTGCCATGAATTCTTCATAAGATCACACATGCCAGCCTCTGCCTCCCAGTGAAAATGCCCTCCAAATCACAAATGTTTAAAAGGAGCAGGGATCAAGAACACTATACAAGTAGCTCGCAATGCCTTGCTCAAGCACACCCCCACGGGATACAGCAGTGATAAATTAGGCCATGAATGAAAGTTCAAATAAGCTCTGTTAAAATAGGTTTGGTAAATTTTGTGCCAGCCACCGCAGTCATTTGATTAACCCAAATTAATAAGCCTGTGGTGTAAAACGTGTTAAAGATATTTCCATAGAAAAGTTAGGACTTAACTAAGCCGTAAGAAGCTACAATGACCACAAAAGGAAGCTACGGAAGTGACTTCAATCCTTCTGACTACACAATAACTAAAACCCAAACTGGGATTAGATAACCCACTATGCTTAGCCCTACACATGAATTATTCGCTCAACAAAATCATTCACCAGAGAACTACTAGCAACAGCTGACAACTCAATGGACTTGGCGGTGCTTTACACCCCTTTAGAGGAGCCTGTTCCATAATTGATACACCCTGATAAACCTCACCACCCCTTGCTAATTCAGTCTATATACTGCCATCTTCAGCAAACCCTTAAAAGGGAAAAAAAGTAAGCACAAACATTACACAGGAAGAAGTTAGGTCAAGGTGTAACCCATGGGGTGGGAAGAAATGGGCTACATTTTCTACTTAAGAACACAACACCCAGTGGCTCAGTCGTTAAGCGGCTGCCTTTGGCTCAGGTCATGATCCCAGGGTCCTGGGATCGGGCCCCGCATCGGGCTCCCCGCTCCGCGGGAAGCCTGCTTCTCCCTGTCCCACTCCCCCTGCTTGTGTTCCTGCTCTCACTGTCTGTCTCTGTCAAATAAATAAAATCTTAAAAAAAAAAATAGAACACAACACCCAGGAAAGTTTTTATGAAACTAAAAACCAAAGGAGGATTTAGTAGTAAATTAAGAATAGAGAGCTTAATTGAATTGGGCCAGGAAGCACACACACACAGCCCATCACCCTCCTCAAGTCATAGAATCTAGATATCACATATTAAAAGCACTAAAACACAAGAGGAGACACGTCGTAACAAGGTTAGCATACTGGAAAGTGTGCTTGGGTAAACCCAAGTGAAGCTTAAATACAGCATCTGGCTTATACCCAGAAGAGTTCATAATAAAGATGACCACTTTGAACCAGAGCTAGCCCAAACAACTATAAATTACCACAAGACAAACAGTTATAAAAATATAGGAGCAATTTTAATTGGAGCTATAGAGAAAGGACCATAAGGGAATGATGAAAGAAAAATTAAAAGTACTAAATAGCAAAGATTAACACTTTTACCTTTTGCATAATCAATTAGCTAGACTAACTTAAAGAGAATTTAAGCGAAGCCCCTACCCCCCACCAAACCAGAGGAGCTACCTATGAATAATCCACTGGGATGAACTCATCTATGTTGCAAAATAGTGAGAATATAGAGGTGAAAAACCTAATGAGCCTGATGATAGCTGGTTACCCAGAATAGAATATCAGTTCAACTTTAAACTTTATGTAAAAACCTAAAAATTGTACTGTAAGTTTAAAATATAGTCTAAAAAGGGGCACCTGGGTGGCTCAGTCTTTAAGTGTCTGCCTTTGGCTCAGGTCATGATCCCAGTTTCCTGGGATCGAGGCCCGCATTGGGCTCCCTTCTCAGTGGGAAGCCTGCTTCTCCCTCTCCCACTCCTCCTGCTTGTGTTCCCTCTCTCACTGTATCTCTCTCAAATAAATAAAATCTTAAAAAAATAAAATAGAATCTTAAAAGGTACAGCTTTTCAGAAAAAGGATACAACCCTGTTTAGAGTGAATAAATACACCCATATAGCCTTAAAAGCCATCATTTAGAAAGTGTTCAAGTTCAATAAAGTTAATACCAAAAATATTTAACTCCTTATCTAACACTCAGTTAATCTATTAATGTGGAAGCAATAATGTTAACAGGAGTAACAAGAATTCTTTCTCCTTGCATAAGCTTACATCAGAGCAGATAACCACTGAGAGTTAACAAAATAAAACGTATCTAACAAATCACTTAATCAAACTAACTGTTAATCCAACACAGGCATGCAATTAAGGAAAGATTAAAAGAAGATTGGCAAACACAAACCCTGCCTGTTTACCAAAAACATCACCTCAAGCATTTCCAGTATTGGAGGCACTGCTGCCCACTGACATTCATTAAACGGCCACGGGATCCTGACCCTGCAAAGGAGAGCGTAATTATTTGTTCTCTAAATCAGGCCTTGTATGATTGGCCACAGGGGGGTTAACTGTCTCTTCCTTCCATTCAGTGAAATTGACCTTCCTGTGAAGAGGCAGGGATTAAAAAAAAAAAAAAAATAGACCAGAAGACCTTTGGAGCTTGAATTAACTAGCCCAAAGAAATTCCTCAATCTAACTGACCAGCAATAATAAACTTCTATATGGATTCGCAGTTTAGGTTGGGGTGACCTCAAAGAACAAAATAAACTCCAAGTGATAGAAACCTAGACTCACCAGTCAAAATATTATTTGTTGATCCAAAAAATTTTGATCAATGGAACAAGTTACCCTGGGGACAACAGCACAATCCTATTTGAGAGGTCATATTGATATTGGATCACGACATCCTAATGCTGCAGCAGCTGTTAAGGGTTCGTTTATTCAACAGTTAAAGTCCTATGGGATCTGAGTTCAGACTGGAGTCATCCAGGTCAGTTTCTATCTATTAAATAATTTCTCCCAGTTCGAAAGGACAAAACAAATAAGGACTAATTATTGAAGCGCCTTCGATTAATAGATAATATTATCTTAATCTAACCAGTTGACTGTATACTCTGGTTTCTCATCAGATCGTATAGATATTTTGCCTTTAACCAGTTGACTTTAAATCACACCCAAGACACCTGGGTGGCTCAGTCCTTAAGCATCTGCCTTTGGCTCAGGTCCTGATCCCAGGATACCAGGGTCCTGGGATTGAGCCCCTCATCGGGCTCCCTGCTCCGCGGGAAGCCTGCTTCTCCCCCTCCCATTCCCCCTGCTTGTGTTCCATCTCTTGCTTTGTCTCTCTTTGTCAAATAAATGAATAAAATCTTAAAAAAAAAAAGTCACGCCCAAGAGAAGGGCTTGTTAGGGTGACAGAGCCTGGTAATTACATAAAACTTAAGCCTTTATTCCCAGAGTTTCAATTGATCTCCCTAACATAATGTGTGTGTAATCAGCATTCTCTCGCTAATCATTCCTAGCCTTCTCACTGTGACCTTCTGAACCCTAGTGGAACGAAAAGTACGAGGGTATATACAACTAAAAAGTACGAGGTATATACAATACAAGACCAAGTACTGGAGGCCCGTGTGGCCTTCTACAACCCATTGCCGATGTCGTAAAAGTTGTCACTCGAGAACCGCTACAACCACTCCTCTATATCCATATTTATTGCGGCAACCATTTTAGCCCTAACACTTGCTTTAACTCTATGAATTCCCCTACCCACACCATACCCACTGAATATAAACTGAGGTGTGCTATTCATATTAGCTGTATCAAGCCCCCGCGGTATACTCCATCCTGTGATCGGGATGAGCCTCAAACTCAAAATAGAACTCAACTGGAGCTCTTCGAGCCACAGCTCAGACAATCTCATGTGAAGGAACACTAGCAATTATCCTTTTATCAGCCCTACTAACAAATAGATCTCTCACACTATCAACACTAATCATTGGCCAAGTACACCTATGATTCATCTTCCCTGCATGACCATTGGCCATAATAGGATTCATCTCAACCTTAGCAGAAACAAACCAAGCCCCATGTGACCTAACAGAAGGAGAATCCAAACTAGGATCTGGGTTCAACCCTGAATATGGAGCAGGCCCATTTGCCCTATTCTTCCTAGCTGAATATGCCAACATCATCATCATAAATATCTCAGAACAATTTTATTCTTTGGCACTTTCCACAGCCCGTATATACCAGAACCGTTATATACCATTAATTTCACCATCAAAACTCTGCCCCTAACAATCCCCTTCCTATAAATTCGAGCATCCTACCCATGATTCCGATTATGATCAACTAATACACCTACTATGAAAACATTTTCTACCCCTCACACTAGCCTTATGCATGTGACATGTATCCCTACCCATCACTACAGCAAGTATTCCAGCTCAAACGTAAGAAATATGTCTGACAGAAGATTTACTTGGATAGCATAAATAAGAGAGGTTTAAATCCTCTCATTTCTAGAATGATAGGAATCGAACTTCATCTTAAGGAAAAAAGTCAAAAATCTGTGTTACCCATTTACACCATATTCTACAGGAAATTCATCTAAATAAGCTATTGGGCCCATACCTTGAAAAGGTTGGTGCCTATCCTCCCTAGGATAATAAAACCTAATAAAACTTATTCTCATTACCATTATAGCAACCATTATCTGAGGAACTGTCCTTGTAATATTAAGTTCTCAATGACTCATAGTCTGAATCGGTTTTGAAATAAAGATATTAGGTATTATCCCTATTCTTATAAAAGGATTTACAAGCCACTGAAGCATCTACAAAATATTTAACACAGGCCATCGCATCTATGCTCCTAATAGCAATTATTATTAACCTATTGTTCTCCAGACAATGAACATTCTCAAAAATTCCTAACCCTGTTATATCAACCACAATAACTATTGCCCTAACAGTAAAACTCGGATTGTCCCCATTCCACTTGAGTTCCAGAAGTAACACAAGGAATTTTATCATCTTCAGGCCTAATCTTGCTAACGTGACAAAAACATTACACCACTAGCCATTCTATGTGAATTTCACCATCCATCCACTCCAACCTATTAATAGCAATAGCCATTACATCCATACTCCTAAGAGGTTGACGAGGACTTAACCAAACTCAATTATGAAAAATCTTAGCCTACTCATCAATTGCCCATAGGATGAATAGCAGCCATTAGAGTGTATAACCCTATGAAGATCCTTAACTTGACAGTTGACATCATAAAAACACTCACTACATTCATATTATTTATATAAAATGCATCCACAACAACACTACCATTATCCCACACATGAAGTAAACTACCACGTATTACCTCACTAACCTTCATATTAATACTATCACTGGGAGGCCTCCCCCCACGTTCAAGTTTCATCCCCAAATGAATAATCATTCAAGAAATAAAAAATGATAGAATTATTATCCCAGCCCTAAGATCTATTACAGTATCACTAAACCTGTTTCTACATTCAAATAACCTACACTACAGCACTAACTATATTCCCTTCGATGAGCAATAAAATACGACAATTTGAAAATAGAAAAAAGATAACCTTCTTACCGCCACTGATTGTAATCTCAACCATATTGCTCCCACTAACCCTACTAGTATCAATTCTGGACTAGAGGTTTAGCCTAAGAAGTCCAAGGGCCTTCAAAGCGCTAAGTATTATCAAACTCCCGAACTCAAATTTAAGGACTGCAAGAATCTATCTTACATCAGTGGAATGCAGATTAAACACTTTAATTGAGCTAAGCCCTTACTAGATCGGTGGGCTTCCATCCCGTGAAATCTTAGTTAACAGGTAAATACCCTAATCAGCTGGCTTCAATCTACTTCTCCCACCACGTAGGGGAAAAATGACGGAAGAAACCCCAGCGGAATTGAAGCTGCTGCTTTGATTCACTGTGATACTACACCACAGAGCTTGGCAGGAAGAGGGCTAAACTTCTGTTCTTAGATTTGCAGTCTAATGCTTTTCTAGCCATTTTATCGATGTTCATATATCGTTGATTACATTCCACAAACCATAACCCTGGCACTCTTTAAGTCTTATCTGGTGTGTGGGCTGGCATGGGAGGTGTCACTCTTAGTTTCCTGATCTGTGCTGAATTAGTTCAGCCCCGTGCTCTACTAGGAGACGACCAAGTTTATCATGGAATCTAACTGCCCATGCACACGAAATAATTTTCTTTGTAGTTCTACTGATTGGTGGTTTTGGAAATCGACTAGGCCCTCAAATAACTGGCTCTCCAGATGTAGCATTCATCCAAATAAACAAGATAATCTTCTGATTACTCCTACCATCTTTTCTGCTATTACTTGCCTCTTCTATTTTGAAAGCAGGTGCCAGAACCAGATGAACTGTCTACCCTCCTCTGGCCGGCCGTCTAGCTCACGCAGGAGCACCCGTGGATCTAACAATCATCTCACTCCATCTAACAGGTGTGTCCTCAATTCTAGGCACTATTAATTTTATTACTACTATTATTAATATAGCACTCCCCCCCTGCAATCCCAATACCTAACCCCCTTATTCACAGGATTCATCCCAATGACAGCAGTTTTGCTGCTCCTATCACTACCATATTGGCACCTGGAATTGCTATACTATTAACAGATTGATACCTTAATACTACACGCTTTGTTGCAGCTAGAGGAGGGGACCCCAGTGTTTATCAGCATCTATTCTGATTCTTTGGACACCACGAAGTAGGTGTCCTCATTTGACAAGGTTTCAGGATAATCTCACCTACTATTCATGCAAAAAAGAGCCCTTCAGGTACGTGGGAATAGTCTGAGCAATAATATCTATTGGTTTCTTTGGCTTTATCATATGGCCCACCATATGTTTACTGTAGGGATAGACGGTGAAACACGAGCATACTTTACATCAGCTACTGTAATTATTACTATACCAACAGGAGTCAATGTATTCAGCTGACTTGCCACCCTTCATGGATGAAATACCAAGATATCTCTTGATATCTTATGAGCCCTAGGCTTTCTTTTCCAATTTACTATAGGAGCCCTAAGAGGCATTGCATGAGCTAACTCATCCCTAGACATTGTCCTCCACGACACATATTATTGTAGTAGCACATTTTCAATATGTTCTACCAATAGGACTGCTATATGCTATCATGGGCAGGTTCAGTCACGGATTCCCTTTATTCTCAGACTATACTCTTAATAGCACCTGAGCAAAAATTCACTTCATGATCATGTTTGTTGGCATCAACAGAACATTCTTTCCTCAACATTTTCTTGGGCATTCCGGAAAGCCTTAATGCTATTCTGATTACCCAGATGCATACACAACATTAAATATGGTCTCCCCTGTGGGCTCATTTAGTTCATTAACAGTGGTAATATTAATGATCTTTATCGTTTGAGATGCCTTCACATCCAAACAAGAAATAGCAAGAGTAGAACTTACTACAACAAATTTTGAAAGACTACATGGAAGTCCTCCTTTCAAGAGGCCAATCTTAGTGCCGGCAATATGTCCTGAAGTATAAAATGCTGTGAACTGTCACATACTCACAGTGTTGTCTCCATGCAACAGACTTCAGATGGAAAACTATCAACTGCATGGAGTCAACCGACTTTAACAAGACTGAGTTCACTGAAATGAAAGCAGCAAAGGAGGATGCTTAGAAAGGCTGGTTTGCTGTGTTGCCCTCAGATTCTCTTGTTCATGGTGTTGATTTAAAGGGTTTCAACATGGGGCACCTGGGTGGCTCAGATGGTTAAGCTTCTGCCTTCAGCTCAGGTCATGATCCCAGGGTCCTGGGATCGAGTCCCGCATCGGGCTGCCTGCTCCGCAGGAAGCCTGCTTCTCCCTCTGCCTCTCTCTCTCTCCCTCTCTCTCTCTGACTCTCATGAATAAATAAATAAAACAGTTAAAAAAAAAACTACTTCATCTATTTAAAAAAAATAAAGGGTTTCAACAGGACACCTGATTTACTCAACAACACATGCAAAAAGACTCTTAGAAACTGAGTCAAAAGCTCTAGACAGAGAAAGACATTTATTTGCTTCTGGTCTCTCAGGCAATCCTTCAGCAAATGCCTTCTGGAGCGGCTGTGATGGAGTGGCTCACGTGGAAGGTGTAGAAGACGGAAAGGTGGTCAGGACA